>NC_052059.1:66444943-67050937 GCF_903992535.2 Arvicola amphibius | reverse complement strand
GACCTGTGGATGATGAGTAAGAAATGAGATCAAAGCTCTCACAAATAGGGCCTGGAGAACTATCTGCCTCTTTCCACCATGTCAGGGTGAAGCTAGAAGGTGCTGTTGACAGAGAAAGGGGGTCTCCAACAGGGCCATCTCTTCGGTCTGGAGTTCCCACGCTCCTTAACTGTGAGATTGAAATATTTATTTATAAACTACCAGTTGGCGGGTTTATTTGTTTTGAGAGACGGTGTGTTAGGTAGAGAAACAGAACTGGTAGGATTAATCTATACATTTATAGAAGGGATTTATTAGAGTAGTTTACAGGGTATGGTCCAGTTAATCCTATCATGGCTGTCTCCTGATGGAAAGTCCAAGAATTCAGGAGTTGTTCAGTCCATGAGGCTGGATGTCTCCGTTGGTTCTCAGCATGCACCAGGATCCCAAAGAAGAGGGCTCTAAGGCCAGTGAGCGAATGAACATGCCAGCCAGAGTGAGGTCAAGCAGTAAGAGCAAGTGCCTCCTGCTTGCCTGTCCTTTATATAGGCTGCCAGTCACCAGGATTTAAGGCAGATCTTCCCACCTCAAAGATCCAGAATTAGGCTGGGTCTTCCTATATCAAATGATTCAGTCAAGAGAAATTCCTCACTGGTGTATGGCATCGGGTCTTAGTTAATTCCATATGTAGTCAAGTTGACAACCAAGAATGGTCATCACTGAGAGTCTCACACTGTTGTCCAGAGTGGTCTTAAGTCCTGGTAGCCACTCTGTTCCAACCTCCCACATGCCAGTATTACAACTGTGAACATTATGTGTCTGGCCTCAAAGTACAGAATATTTTCAGGATGTGTATGAAAAAACCCCAAAACACCCACCGTACCTCCTGCTAATCCAACATTATTGTGTTTAATTTGGGTTCCTGAAAATGTCACAAATTCTTTATAAAGACATTTTTCGGAACATTGAGAGAAATCTAACCTAAAAGAACAAAAGTGCTCATAGAGCTGTCAAGTTCAAGTAAAAACTGTGGTGAGCCTTTAAAAAATAGACTTCCAGGATGGCTGGAGAGATGGCTCAGAAGCTAAGAGTACTGTTACTTTTGCTAGGACCTGGGTTTGGCTCCTAGCACCCATATGGCAGCTCACAACCACCTGTAACCCGAGTTCCAGGGAATCCAATGCCTTCTTCTGGCCTCTGCGGGTACTGCATACATGTGGTGCACCTACATTCCTTCAGGCAGAACGATTAGACACATAAGAAAAGAAAGATTCTGGGCGGTGGTGGCACACGCCTTTAATCCCAGCACTCGGAGGCAAAAGGCAGGTGAATTTCTGTTAGTTCTAGGCCTGCCAAGTCTACAAGAGCTAGTTCCAGGACAGGTTCAATGGCTACAGCAAAACCCTGTCTTGAAAAACAAAAAAAGAAAAGAAAGAAAGAGATTTCCAGGGCCAGCATGATAGATCAACAAGTAAAGGCCACCAAACCTGATGAGCCCAACCCTAAACCCACATAGCAGGAGAGAACCGCCTCTTGTAAGATATCCTCTGACTTCCACATACCTCCATGACACATGTGCATCCCTCATAAAGAAATTAAAGTCACAATACTTGCAGCTGGGTGTAATAGCGCAAGTCTATAATTCCAGCACTCAGAGGCAGAGGGAGGAAGATTATAAATTCGAGGCCAGTATAGATTATATAGTAAAAGCCTGTCTCAGAAGACAGCAATAACAACACAAAGCACAAACATTAAAAAACACTAAAATGAGTCGGGTGGTGGTGGCGCAAGCCTTTAATCCCAGCACTCGGGAGGCAGACACAGGTGGATCTATGTGAGTTCGAGGCCAGCCTGGCCTACAGAGCAAGTTCCAGGGCTACACAGAAAAATCCTGTCTCGAAAAATTGAAATAAATAAATAAATAAACAAATAAGTAAATAAAAATAAATTTTAAAAAAGACACTAAAGTATTCACATTTAACTTCTCTGCATGCTCTGTTTCTAGTGGGCCATGCTTGAATGTCCACCACAGTTACCACTGAGCCACAGTAGGTCAAGATTTACTTTGTATTTGTTTTAAAAATGATTCCCTTCCATTTTTGGTCATCAAGAAAAATTTTTACGTCTAGGGGATTAATTTTAGTAAGTGCATTTGCAGATATTAATAGAGAGATAACCATATATACTCTTTTTATTCTTTTGGGGGTCACCACCCAGCTCCCAAATAAGTACACATGGGAGACTTATTCTTACTTATAAACTGGCTTATTTCTTGCCAGTTTTTCTTAAATTATTCTAACTAACTTTTGCATCTGGGCTTTTACTTTTTTTTTCTTTTTCAAGACAGGGTTTCTCTGTAGCTTTGGAGCCTGTCTCATAACTAGCTCTGTAAACCATACTGTCCTCAAACTCACTGAGATCTGCCTGTCTCTGCCTCCCGAGTGCTGGGACGAAAGGCGTGCGCCACCACCATCTCCCCACTACCTTTTCTTACTTCTGTATATCTTACTTTCTCTCTTACTTGGTAGCTGTCTGTGTGGTTGGGTGTCTGTGTGGTTGTGTGTCTGGGTGGTTTGGTGGCTGTGTGGTTGGGTGTCTGGGTAAAGGTTTGGTGGCTGTGTGGTTGGTGTGTGGGTGTCTGGGTGGCTGTGTAGTTGGGTGTCTTGGTGGTTGTGTGTCTGGGTGTTTGGGTGGCTGTGTGGTTGGGTGCTTGAGTGTCTAGGTGTCTGGGTGGTTGGGTGTCTGGGTGGATGATGGCTAGGTGGCTGGTCCCTGATGTCCTCCTCTTCTTGCTTCTCCTTCTTCTTTTCCCCCCAGATTTCTCCTTCTATTCTTTTTGCTTGCCAGCCCCACCTATCCAATCAGGTTTTTTAAAAGTTTATTTATTATGTATACAGTGTTCTGCCTGCATGTATGCCTGCCTGCCAGAAAAGGGCACCAGATCTCATAGATGGTTGTGAGCCATCATGTGGTTGCTGGGAATTGAACTCAGGACCTCTGGAAGAGCAACCAGTGCACTTAACCTCTGAGCCATCTCTCCAGCCCCCCAACCAGGTGTTTTAAACAAGCAAACAATCATAGCTTCACAGAGTTAAACAAATGTAACATAAATTAATACAACACATTTTTGTATCATTAAAACAAATGTTTCACAGCATAAACAAATATAACACATTTTAAAATAATATTCTACAACATAGCTCAACTTTTTTACATAATATTTTTATCAATTATTTGATAATTTTGTAGTGAGGGGCTGCGGGCCAGCCTGCTTTTCATCCTGCCCGGCTCCCGGCCACCGGCTAGCTTATGCCCCGAAATAACAACACACAAATTGTATTCTTTTAAACACTGCCTGGCCCTTAGTTTCAGCCTCTTACTCACATCTTGACTAACCCAGATCTAACAATCTGTGTAGCACCACGAATGGTGTCTTACGGGGAAGATTCAGCGCGTCTGACCTGGGGGCTGGCTCCATCGCATCTGTCTCCCTGGTATTTTCCATCTTATACGACTTTATTTTAACCTCTATTTCAAACTTTACATCATGAACCCTGGTCACACTCATATCCTAGTCCCCCCAGGTCCACACATCCCACCCTTGTGAGACCTCCTCTTGACGGGGTGGGAAGAAGAAGAAAAAGAAAAGAACAAAACAAGTCCAATTTGGGTTGCTCATATTCTCACTGGAGCGTAGTCAAACTCCCAATGGTGAAACCCTTAAAAAAGCTGATCCCTTCCCCACCACAGCCCCTGTTAGAAGCCATCAACTGTAGAGAGCTACACCTCGGCCTTCTTAATACACACGTTTTAAGAATTCTTTTCAATGGCTTTCTGTCTAGGCTGTAACTCTTTGGGGAGTAGGGTAGAGTTAGGGGTGACACAGAAGCTTTCTGGGTCCCTCTTTCTCAACTGTGAGCCTGCAGTCATCTATCCATACCACTGCCCTTTACAGTCAGTGGGAACATGGGTCACGGACTTCCACATGGCTTCTAGTGTCGGCACTTGCCACATACCTCATGGTCTCCGGTTGCAGTACAGAGCACGAACGTCAACATGGCCCTTTGCGGCAGCATGGGCCACCGACACCATCATAGCCCTAGGCAGCAGCACAGGCCTCAGGTCATCAGCCCAAGTCTACACAGCCCAGCCCTCCCCATGGCAGCGCAGACCACCGCAGACAGCCGCATGGCCTACAGTAGTCACATGGGCCACTGACATCAACATGGCCCCAGCTGCAGTAGGACCATGGACCCAATGTGGTCCTCAGTGGTAGCGTGGACTTTGGACATCAACATGGATAGCCCAACCTTTTAAGCAATATTTTTAATATGTGGGAGATTTTCTTTGCCTTGGCCTTATAAACTGTAAACAATACAGACTTCTCTAGATTCTTAGAGTCACTAGTGTTTGTAAACAGTGACGTTATGGCTTTTTTTTTTTTTTTTTTTTTTTTTTTTTTGGTTTTTCGAGACAGGGTTTCTCTGCAGCTTTTAGAGCCTGTCCTGGACCTAGCTCTTGTAGACCAGGCTGGTCTCGAACTCACAGAGATCCTCCTGCCTCTGCCTCCCGAGTGCTGGGATTAAAAGCGTGCGCCGCCACCGCCTGGCTACGTTATGGCCTTTTAACATAAATTTATCATTAAACTTAGCTTACTTAAATCAGTGATGGAAACAGAGTAGACTGAGAAAACAGAACATGATCATCCTATATACACATTGTTTATTATAATGTAACATTATCTGCCTGGGGCTTGTATAGATATAATCACAGTCTATTTATTGTTAGCCGGACTGAGGTCTGGCCAACACATTGTTCTAATTTATTTGATCTTTTCTGATTCCGCCTCTGTTTTGTTTTCATTTCTCTCTTTTTTCTTTTTTTTTCTTCTTCTTCTTCTTCTTATTTTTTTTGGAGACAAGGTTCCAGGTAGCCAGGCTGGCATCTTTATATGTTTTCAAAGCTGGTCTTGAACTCCTGAATCTCCTGTTTCCACTGCTCAAGTGCTGGGATTACCGGCATGCACCACCTCACCTGGCTCTTCCTACTATTCTTCAGAAGTGCTCCTGATGCTTTAGATGTCTACACCTTTATTAAAGTATCTGTTGGCTACCACTGTGCTTTAGAGGTTGTGATTGAACTTGAGCCATGCAGTTGAATAAGGCAAAGTCTCAGCGGGAGACCGTAACTCTGTATCAGGGGATTTAACATTCTCTTCTGACTTCTCCTCAGAAGGCATGAACATGGTGAACAGATATAAACACATATAAATACAACTTAAAACATAGTCGTCCAGGAAGACAGAGCAGAGCGTGCGGTACAAAGATGTTTCCATAGCTTCCTCAGGAAAGGTGAGGAATTCAGAAAGGTTGGGCGATGTTGGTGTGTCAGGAGAGTCGATGGGGGAGAATATAAATTTGCATGAATACAGTAGCTAGTGCTTAGATGCCACCACTGTAAACAGTTAACAGACTGTCATTTAGCACCATAAGGTATTACGATTTCCATCTCCATTTGTGGAGATTTGAAAGAAAATGGCCCCCACCAGAGTGGCACTATTAGGAGGTATGGTATTTTTTTTTTTTTTTTTTTTTTTTTTTTTTTTTTTTTTTTTTTGGTTTTTCGAGACAGAGTTTCTCTGTAGCTTTGAAGCCTATCCTGGAACTAGCTCTTGTAGACCAGGCTGGTCTCGAACTCACAGAGATCCTCCTGCCTCTGCCTCCCGAGTGCTGGGATTAAAGGCGTGCGCCACCACCGCCTGGCAGGAGGTGTGGTCTTGTTGGAAGAAGTGTGTCACTGTGGAGGTGGGCTTTGAGATCTCATATATGCTCACCCACACCTAGTGTCTCAGTTTACTTCCTGTTGCCTGCACACTGCCATGCTCCCCGCCATGGTGATAACAGACTGAACCTCTGAGACTGTAAGCTACCACCTCCATGAAATGTTTTCCTTATAAGAGTTGCAGTGGTCACGGTGTCTCTTCACAGCAGTAGAAACCCTAACTAGGACACCATTCTACATAGAAAGCTAATGTGGTGCCATTCAAATTTGCCCACAAAATGTCTGGTTCTTTTAAAGACATGAGCCCTAATCCCACCACCCTCTACCTAGTGAAATACAGCAGAAGTATGGGAAGCCTCTTCAAACATCACAATCAGCAGTGCTGATCCATGCGAGGCCAGAAGGAAGCCTGGTTCAACACGACTCAGCCGGTGTTGGTTCAGACTTCTAGAGTCTGATTTTGGCCATTTATTTTAGGCATATTTAAGCACAGCGCCATTTTGGAAAAAGTTTCCTGATGATAATTAACTCGAACCCACGTGCACAACAAAGCTTAAGACATGTTTACCTTGAAACTCTTTTCAAAGTACCTGTGACTTCTTCCATAAAGATGGATTCTATTGGCTGAGAAACGATGCTCAAGATATGAGTCTAGGATGGATGACTGAAATAAACAGGAGTCTGGGGTAGGGGACAGATGTGGCTTGGCTGTACATATAGTGCGAATCACCAGGCTGTGAACCACCTCCTCTCTTGTTTGGAAAGTACACATGACATCTCCCATCTCCTACTGCCTGAGACATAGTGCTTGAGATAAAAAGTCTAGGGAGGAAGAGTGGGGGATTAACATCAGAGTTTGGGAGAGCCAGGTGTGTCCTTCCTGGCCCTACAGATAACACGGGTCACTAGGCTATTAACCACATACATCCCCAGCCTTCTGGGACAAACAACCCTGCCTGCTTCACATCCCTGATTTTCATAGTGCTTATCTGTGAACGCAAGGACCTTGTGCCCTCTACACGGAGTGACAAGTTGTGACTCCTGAGACTAGGCTGTAAAAGGCACTGGGGCCTTCTTGTCCCCTCTCTGATGGATTGTCCACTCCAGGGGGAGGTTAGGGGCCGCAGCTGGAAACACTGAAGCAGCCTTCTGGACGGAGGAAAGCCCTTTCGCTAAGCCCGGCTGGACCTGCTGCTGCTCTGTCTTAGGAGCAGCGACTTCGGGAAAGTCTTGGAATCTCAGTGTCGCTTTCCAATGGCAGCAGCTCCAGCCTCGACTGTCCTCAGGACAGACCCTGAGCAACCAACCCAGTTAGGACTCTCCAGATTCCTGACTCAACCATAAAGGCAGTAGATATTGGCTGTTTTGTTGTTTTGTTTCCTTAATCTTAACCATTTTTTAACCAAGTTTTGGGCAATTTATGATGCAGTGCTAGATAATCAATTGCAACATTAGCACATTAAACTGTGCTTTCAAGCTCACATGACTCATATGTTATGTTAGATTTCTGAGCAGCATAAAGTGACAGAAGGTAGAAAAAAAAAACAGTCTGACCTTGACAGACTGGACTGTGTTTGTTAATGTACTCAGCAAGGGGCAGCTGCTCTCCCATGGAAACTTGAGTCTGCCAAGGAAGAAGCTGCCTGGGACCCTTTATAAGAGTAGGTGAAGGGCTTGGGAATCAAGGGGCTGTTGCAGCGGCAGGGGCTATGTGTCTCTCCCACCGTCCCAGCCAGCCAAGGAGTAAGAGTGGGAGTAAGGTATACATTGGTAAGAAAAGGAAAACACCCAGAGGAAAGGTAATCAAGATAATTTAAGTTAAAAGCTACCAAGAAACAAGCTAAGCTAAGGCTGGGCATTCCTACGTAAGAACAAGCCTCTATGTGTGATTTATTTGGGAGCTGGGTGGTGCCCCCTTCCCCAAAACAGTCAAAAGAGTGAAGGAGTAAAACACCACGCAACAATTCTCAACAGAATGTTCCTGGAGAATCAGAAGAGGTCTCAGAAGCTGAACAAGTCCATGGAACCTGCCTGTTGTGGTTCCAGACCTCTCTGGAAAGAGCCATAGGAAACCCTTCCCTACTGGCACAGCCGGCACCAGAGCCCCTACTTGTTCAACTCCAACAAACACTTAACATTTCACAGCTGACTGGCAAGATGGCTCAGCAGGTAAGGGTGCTTGTCACCAAGACTGACGACCCGCGTTCAATCCCTGGAACTCACATGGTGCAAGGAGAGAGCCAACTCTTGAAAGTTGCCCTCTGACCTCTTCACTTTGTGCACCTGCCCCCGCCCCCCACGCAATAAATGTGAAGTTTAGCAATGACTAGGCACATAATAAACAATTGTTGAATGAGCAAATACTTTCAAGTGCGTCGTGAGGTTGCTCAGGCTGCAGCTTTGTTTATGCATTACATACAGAAGTCACAAGACTGCTAAGTGAGTGAGTCCTCTTGACTCATGGCATTGCCTCGGATTTGAAAGGAAATCCCATGTCTCCAATGGTGCAACAATTTTTGCCTCTTCTATGGAAGAGCTGTTAACTTCAAGGGCTTATGATTCCAGAATGTTTCCAATTATTCTAAGATTGAGTTTAAAAATGTTTAAGAATTTGTCCGGCGGTGGTGCACGCCTTTAATCCCAGCACTTGGGAGGCAGAGGCAGGTGGATCTTTGTGAGTTCGAGGTCAGCCTGGTCTACAAGAGCTAGTTCCAGGACCAAAGCTACAGAGAAACCCTGTCTTGAAAAAAAAAAAAGCAAAAAAAAAAAAGTTTAAGAATTTGAGGTGCTTCGAGTCTGGGCTTCAGCAGAGTGGCGTGTGCTTCTCCAGCTCCAGCTGTCCATCTGGGAGTCATTGTTTTCAAAGCTCGCATTTAGGTAAAATGGAATCGTGTCAGCACCTACCTTTCTTGCTAATTAGCTGTGGTGATTAGAATCTCTTCTTAAATTATGCTCAAGCCATGGCAAAACCATAAAATAATAGGTCATCAATAAAGTTTTAAAGGTCTGAAAACTTAGGGAAAAAAATTAACAAAATTGAATTAATGTAGCAATTCTCTTCAAGGCAAAAAGTTTCCCACATATTTAAATAATTAAAACAATTAGACAGCTGTAAACCAGGTTTCCAATTCTGTGGTTTTTTTCAGTAGGAGGGTTCTGTTGTAAACGCTTTGTTATTCAAGGATGACCACTGAGAAGGACACAAAGCCAGTGCCGCCTGCTGAAGGGTCCTGTAGGCTCTTGTTTTAACTTTTTTTTTTAAGAAAGAATTAATTGATTACATCTGGGGAAACCTTGCTCCCCTACTCTTCAGGGAAACCTTATCCTTAACTTCCGCCTCCTCCTCATTTTCCAGGCCACTCTTTCCCGAGTCTTCTCGCCTGCCATGCCCCACTGTATTCGGTATCCAGCCCCTTGGCGAGGAGGTTTCCATGTTGGCATTTTCGGTGTTTCTGCGGTGATTTCCTGGGTGCTGCACATAGGCTTTGTCTCAGGAGTTAGCTTTTCCTTAAGGCCAAATGGAAGGTTAGCTCCATTTCCCACAATGCTTCACTACCGTCCTGTCTCCAGGTCCCCAATGGTTAATTTTTTCCATCCATTCAGCTCTGCTAAGGTGTTCAACTGTTTGGTTAAACACTAGTCATTGGTCATGGTATTGCTCTGAAGGTATTTTTAAGACGCAACATTTAATTCAGTAGAAACTAAGTGAAGCTTTTATGACAGGTGAGCCCCATCCAGTGAAAGCCACAACTGGAGAACTGAGTGTCTCTGCGGTGGAAGGAATCCCACGTAAAACTGCAGCACAGCATGGAGAAGAGAAAGAGGAAGGGAGGGAGAGGAGGGGAGAGAGAGGAGAGAAGAGAAAAGAGAGGGGAAGGGGGAGAGAGAGAAGAGAGAAAAGAGAGAGATTGTGTGTGTTTTGACTGCTCTGGAGAACTGGCTAATAAAATTATAGAAAATCTACCCAAAGGAGAGAGCCAAGAGAGTATGCTGAGCTCCCTGGATGGGACCTTCGAGGAAGCTACCAAGTAGTTAATCTGTTGTGATCAGATTGAGGTGTGATGAGGCACATCTGTTATTCCCAGCGCTGCAGAGACAGAAGGCTGGTTGGTGCATGATGGAGGAGGGTCATCTGTCTATGTGTTACTTTAATTGGTTAATAAAGAAACTGCTTGGCCTGATAGGTCAGAACATAGGTAGGTGGGGAAGACAGAACAGAATGCTGGGAGGAAGAAGGCAGTGAGACAGAAACCATGGAGCCAGCCACCAGGTCAGACATGCTGAATCTTTCCTGGTAAGCCACCACCTCGTGGTGCTACACAGATTATTAGAAATGGGTTAATCAAGATGTGAGAGTTAGCCAATAAGAGGCTAGAGCTAGCCGGGCGGTGGTGGCGCACGCTTTTAATCCTAGCACTTGGGAGGCAGAGGCAGGCGGATCTCTGTGAGTTCGAGACCAGCCTGGTCTACAAGAGCTAGCTCCAGGACAGGCTCTAAAGCTGCAGAGAAACCCTGTCTCGAAAAACCAAAAAAAAAAAAAAAAAAAAAAAAAGAAAGAAAAAGAAAAAGAAAAAGAGGCTAGAGCTAATGGGCCAAGCAATGTTTAAAAGAATACAATTTGTGTGTTGTTATTTTGGGTGTAAAGCTAGCCGTGCAGGAACCAGGCAGGATGAAAAGCAGGCCTGCCCGCCTCCTCACTACAAGTGCAGGCTTGCAGGCACCATTGTAATCTCTGGTCTCAAAAAAAAAAAATCAAAACAACCTCCCTAGAAGCAAGCAGGTACACTCTGCCTCCTCCAAAAGCTAAGAACTTGGCAGCTACCACCACTTTCTCTAAACCAGAAAAAATGTAGGTGTCACTGATTTTAGCTTTGTATTTGGTTGTAACTTCAAACTTTTGTAAAAACAGCAAGAATAAGAATATTGTGCATGTACGTACATGTGCACACAGACACGCACGCACATACACACACATACACATACACAATCTTGTAGCTTCCACCCAGCTTCAACTAGTCTCCCCATTTACTTTATTATCTTTTTCTTACACACGCTCTTCTTCCCTTTTTCCCATTTCTTTTCTTTTCTTTCTTTCTTTTTTTTTTTTTTAAAGATTTTGTTGTTTATTATGTATTCAGTGTTCTGCCTATATTCTGCCTTCAGACCAGAGGAGGGCACCAGGTCTCATTACAGATGGTTGTGAGCCACCATGTGGTGGGAATTGAACTCAGGTCCTCTGGAAGAGCAGTCAGTGCTCTTAACCTCTGAGCCATCTCTCCAGGCCCCCCCCCCCCATTTCTTATCCTTCCTTCTTTCTCTGTTTGTTTTTCTGTGCTTTGGATTAACCTATGGCTTCACAAATGCTGCTCCAAGTGCTCTACAATGGAGACACTCCCCACACCTTTCTCTTCCTGTGGGGCTAGAGAATTAGCTCAATGGTAGAGAGTTAGCCTACCATATACAAGCCCTGGGTTTGATTCCTAGCACTTCAATACACACACACACACACACACACACACACATACACACACACACACACTTTCTGAACCATTTGGAAGTCAACAGCATACACTATAACCATTTCTCTTCAGATGCCACAGCCTGTATTTCTTGAGGACAGAACTTAACATTGAACAAACTCATCTATTCCAGGAGCCATGTTCAAAGGAATCTGTTAGTGTGATCTTTTCTCTTAAAGTGTTAAACCTTAGGTTGGTAGATAAACCAGCCTAGGCTGTAGTTTTCCTCCTGGCCCCCTTTGTCCACTCACAGTCCTGGGCAGGACACATGCTCTCGGGAGGCTTTGATTAGCCAGTTCTCTGGCCCATCCTTGTCCTCATTCGCTCTTGACCTAAGCACAGTCGGGAGGCACCACAGCCTCTTGTCTAAGATTCTGTGTCGAACGGCTCATTTCGAATTAGAGATGGTCTTGGAAATTAGAACCAGATCTGGTTCTCTCTCTCCCCATGAATTTGTAACACAAACTCTAAGAGCAGGAGTTAACAAATAGTCAATGAGAAAGCACTGAAGCCACTGGGCATGGGCTTTCCCAACATATGCGCTCTTAGGATTTATTTAATGTATTTTGTAGAAAAATAATGCAATTAGAGTAGATTTGGCCCATATCAAAACTCTGGCTTTGTTTATCTAGAAAGGGGAGCGTTTGATTAAATTACTCTTCGTCTGAAAATAACACGGGGTGGGGAAGCCCCATTAGGTGTACAAAGATGGACACACTGAGCAGTTAATTGGGACCAACAACTCACATGATGTCACAGGCTTAAGCAAGGAGAAAGTATCTTCATTTGGAAATACTTTGCTACACCTGAGAGAGTGTCTGGTTAAAATGACTCGTCAGAGAATGCTTGTTTTGGATTTAAAAATGGAAGTCATGCAGTGAGCATGGTCTTTTCGGCTGACTCACATGGCATGGGTTTTCCGCAGATGCAACTGGAGAAGGTTCACCACACTGCGGAAATTAAGGGGACTTCTGAACTAGCTTTGTTTGTGTTAGTGTATATGAGCATGTGTGTGGTGTACGAGTGTGTGTGAGTATGTAGAGTGTGTGCGGATATGTGTGTGACTATATGTGAGCGTATGGTATGTGTATGTGCGTGAGTGTGAGGAGTATTATATGTATGTGTGCATATATGAGTGTGTCTGAGTGTGGTGTATGTGAGAAAGTGTGATATATGCGTGTTTGAGTGTGATGGTATATGTGAGAGAAAGAGAGAGAGTGTGTGGGGTGTGATTGTTGGGGGGGTCAATCAAAGGTTTTTCTTATTCTAGGCAAGGGCTCCTCCACTGAGTTACTGAGTACATCCCCACCCAAGTTACTTAAAAGCATTTTTTGGGAACAATGAAAAGAATTTAGTTCTTTAAAAAAAGGAGTGAGTTTAAGTTAAAAATCTGATAGGGAAGGGCACACACATTTAGTGTTTACTAATCAGAAGTCTGAAGAAGCCAATCCCCCCCTTTGTGGAAAAAAGACTTGTGTATTAGAGGAAGTGTTAGGAAACTTGATCCAGAAACGAATTGCCTCTTAGAAGCTGAATGTGGTGGTCCCTCTCCAATGCAGCACCTGGGAAAGCAAGAGGCGCCAGAATGAGCTCAAGGCTAGCCTCGTCTGTGGAAGACCCTGGCTCAGAAAACAAAACAAAATAAGGAGAAGGCCACTTGAAAACTCAAGACCAATCTTACCTTAGAAACCAACTAATAGGGGCTTAACCAAAGCCAGGAAGTTACTAATAAAGTTTATGGAGACAAATGGCAGTTACCCGGTCTAATCCACACCACCTTGTTCAGATGGCTTTGAGTCCATGGGAGGCCTGCTGACTAAGTGTGACCCTCCCTGATGAACCCTAGGACTCAGCACACTTGCCGTTAGCCACCACACCGGAGGTCAGGTCTAACGCCCACATCAGGCCGTTCACTTCCATTGGTGAGAGCCAGTGACACTTCCTCGGACACCCCCTTTCTCATCGCCTGAAGGAAATAAACTGTTTCCTTTTGAATGAGGTTGTAGAAAGTAGTCAAGTGCCTAGAGAGAGGTCCTGGATTTTTCCTTCCTTCCTTCTGCAAGTGGTTTTCTACTTCTTAATTTCCCTGGAATCCAGAAAGACTGTTCCTCACTTCCTCCCACGGTGGCGGCCTCAGCAGTAAGCCATTCAGACATGTGTTCCAATTGCTGGGCGTTTTCTCTGCTAAGAACAGAAGGGTTGCATATAGCACCCACACCGTGTGTCATCGGCAACATCAGCAGCCTCCTCCAGTTTCCCAGAGCAGTCTAGACTACACCCGGTGCCATGTCCCCACCAGCCAAGGCACAGTGTCCTGCAGGTGGGAGGGAATGAGGACAATTGTCTGCTGTGTTTATTTCACAAGAGCAGCAGAGTTGTGAGCATGGGCTGCTGTTCAAGACTGTATGGCCAAACCGTCATCACTAAGCTTCTTTTGTTTGTTTGTTTGTTTTTGAGAAAAGATTTCTCTGTGTGTTGTTTTGGAGCTTGTCCTGGAACTAGCTCTTGTAGACCAGGCTGGCCTCGAACTCACAGAGATCTGCCTGCCTCTGCCTCCCGAGTACTGGGATTAAAGGCGTGAGCCACCACCGCCCGGCTTCATCACTAAGCTCTGGATCTATGTTGCTTTCCTAAGAGTTTCAGAGTTAGCTCTCATATTGAAGTCTTCAATGCACTTTGAGCTCATATTTTCACATGGTATAAGGTCAGAGTCCACTTTCATCTACTGCGTGCAGATAACCCTTTTTCCAGCACCGCTGGTGGAGAAGTTTGTCCTTCTTGGTGTTGAGTGGTCTTCCACGGGCATTGTTTTATTTTACCTTGAGAAAAGGAAACTTGGTGAGTTAGAATTTATACCTCACCTTCTAGATTGCCATTCATGTTTCAGTAGACTTGTAAAATCTATTCACAACTTTTTTTTCTCAAGGGACAATGAGAGTAGTAGGTTGATCTGTCATAAAGGACCTGCAAGGGGTCTGCCAGACTCGGGCGTGCCTCCCACGCGTGCCTGTGCTGGAAGTGTGTCCAAACTTGGGCATCCCTCACACGCATGCCCGTGCTGGAGGTGAGTCCAGACTCGGGCACGCCTCTCCCGCGTGCCTGTGCTGGAGGTTGTCCTGAGTGCTGGGGTGTCCAGGTCGGAGGACATTTAAGAGGTGGAGTCTGGCGAGGGGCTGCTGTCTTTAGGGCCTGCCTGAGAAGGGATCAATCAATGTAGTTCCCATGGAGAAGGGTTAGTTTCAGAGAATTCGCCTGGCTCCCCGGCAGCCTCTTTGGCATCTCTCACACCTACATCATCTCTCTGTCACCTCGACTCCCATTATTGTGATGCCACCCACCATGAGGACCTCACCGTAGCCAAGCTCAGCCTCCAGAAGTGGGAGCTAAATAAACACTGCCCAGCCTCAGCTGTTCTTTTTCTTCTTAGTTCATTCTTTTTTTTTTTTTTTTTTTTTTTGGTTTTTCGAGACAGGGTTTCTCTGTGGCTTTGGACCAGTATTCTACACTTGGAGGTCTTCCCTCGTGAGGCACACATTCCAGGAGGAATAAGAAGCATTAGTTCCACCAGGCAGTGGTGGCGCACGCCTTTAATC
Source organism: Arvicola amphibius (assembly GCF_903992535.2). NCBI lineage: Eukaryota > Metazoa > Chordata > Mammalia > Rodentia > Cricetidae > Arvicola > Arvicola amphibius. Next base: position 67,036,065 of record NC_052059.1, on the reverse strand, counting down.
CCAGCACTTGGGAGGCAGAGGCAGGTAGATCTCTGTAAATTCAAGGCCAGCCTGGCCTACAAAGTGAGTTCCAGGGACAGCCAGGGCTTCTATATAGAGAAACCCTGTCTTGGAAAACCAGCCTAGCAAAGCAAAGCAAACAAAGCCTTGCAGTACACACTTGCAGAAGCAGATGCATTCCTGGAACTCACTGGCCAGCCAGTCTGCATCTCTAGCTGGGTTCAAACTTGTTAAGTACACAACAGTGGTCTTGAACTTCTGGGCCCCCTGCCCACACCTTCCAAGCATGGAAGCCACCATACTGGCTTCATGTACTGCTCAGGTTGGAACCCAGGACCCCGTGTGCTAGGTAAGTGCTCTAGACAGCTCTATACCCCCACTTTCTTTTTATTGCTTAGAAAGGCCCTCACCATTGTTGCCCAGGCTGATTCATCTGGACTCTCTATCTTGGCCTCTGCCTCTGTCCTGCCCCCTTTTGTCTTTACCTTTATTGAGTTCTGGGGAGAAGTGAACAGATGGGAAAAAAATTCTGCTTTAGGGACAAGTCCATATTCCATGGAGTGCCGGCCAGTGTATGGGGCCACCCTGGTCACCCTGAGGCAGCAAGTTCCTCAGGACCCAGGAGAGAGGACCAAGGCTCAGAAGGGGAGGCAGGGGAGTCTCAAGATAGACTGTGCACAGCTGTACCAGGGAGAGGCCCTAGGATAAGTGGAATATCCCGAGAGGTGCTGGGGCCTGTCCTTTCATGGTTATTTTTAAGCTGCTCAGGCATCAGTGCGTGCTTTTCTATGCTAAGAAACACTGGTGTTTGTATCATCTAAGCAGGAAACATGAAGGACCAAAGTGCCAAAAACCTCTAACTTTTTTCCTCCTGTGACTCTCGCATCTACCTCTAACACACGTGTGCACAAGACAATTCTGTTTTAGGGAAAGGGTGGCATGATTTTATGATCTAATTGAGTAATTAATCGCAGAGCAAAAAAAAAGTGAGGAGTTGGCATAGGCTTTTGCTGTGCAGCCTATAATTGGGGCTCACCTTGCTGTCCAGGCTGACAGATCTCCCTGTGAAGCCTCCCCAGTTCTGTCACTACAGGGGTCCGGTAAATAGCATATCTTTGTTTACTTGAGATAGTGTCTCTCTACATAGCCTTGGTTCTTCTGGAATTCATTGTATAGACTAGGCTAGCCTAGAACTCACGGAGAGAGATCCACCTGCCTCTGCCTCCTATGTGCTGGGATTAAAGGCATGGGCCACCACGCCCAGTTAAACAGCAGATATTTAAATTGTAGATGAGTTACCGATATTGGGGCAAATACTTCAATTGTCTGTTTATAGCTTTCAAGAATGGGATGTCCTTGGAGTGCCAGAGGCTGGGGTTTGGCTTGGAAACATCTCTACTACATAAAAGAAATAGGTGATTTTAAATTTGGCTTTGGAGCCCATTGTGGTGGAACAAACCAGCAGGCCCAGCCTTGAGAAGCAGAGACAGATGGATCAGAAGCTCAAAGTCATCCTCAGCTATGTAGGGAATTCCAGGGCAGCCTTAGCTGTGCAAGACTGCCTAAAACAATATTAACACCAACCACAAAAACCAAAGAACTTTGTTTATCTCTGAGATTCCTTTTACTTGTGTTATATTTGGAATTTGTGTGTGATTAATATCTCTTTAATCATTAATTTGGCCATGAGGAGCCCGGCTAGTACTACATGTCAGTCTCCTACCACTAATGCCAAAGGACCGCTGTTCTTATCTTCCTGCTGAGAGCTCTCTCTGTAGCGCGTAGCTAGCCATGCCTCTCTTGTTCATCTCCATGTTGTTACAAAAGTTGACTTGAGACTCGGGTATAAGATGCCAGAGCTGCTCTAGCTAACACTTGTTCTCTTACACATCACATGACTGTTTCTGAAACCAAGAGAGGCTTCTTCTGTTATCGTTAGGAAGTTGGGGTTTCCCCTTTCCACTATTGCTCCTTCTATAGCTACTCTTTTTATGTTGTCCAGTGCTTCATGAACTTAAATCTTATAAAATTGTCCTCCTTTGCAGACAAGATGGTTTTGAGAACACCTTGGTTTGGGGAGATGGCTCTACGGTTAAAAGCACTTGCCATAAAAGTATGAGGACTGGAATTTGGGTACCCAGAAACTCCTGTAAATGTGGGGTGGGCACAGAAGTCTGCATGTAATTCCAGCCTTGGAAGGTGGAGCCAGAGCCATGGCAGCAAGCTGACTGCCAAGGTTACAAGAAGGGGCTGCTTGTTTGTCCCGGTTGCCCGGCTAGCTTAGCTCTGAAATAACAGCTCAGAAATTGTATTAATTAAAACACTGCTTGGCCCATTTGCTCTAGCCTCTTATTTGCTAACTCTCACATCTTGATTTAACCCATTTCTATTAATTTGTATATCGCCACATGGTAATGGCTTACTGGGAAAGATTCAATATGTCTGTCTCTGGTGGCTCCATGGCGTTCCTCCCAGACTCTGCTTTCTTCCTCCCAGAACTCAGTTCTGTCCTCTCTGCCTACCTCAGTTCTTCCCTATTAGGCCAAGGCAGTTTCTTTATTCATTAATCAATGAAAGCAAGACGTTGACAGAAGGACCTCCCACATCAAAGGTCAGCCATACTGGCAATCTCCGAGTGTGATGGAGAGACCCTACCTCACTAAGGTGGAAGGGCGAATGAGGAAGTTTCTTGATTTCAGCCCCAAGCCTCCATAGTCACAGTTTATGAATACACACACACACATTTGAGTCCCATCCACAGAACCCATGTAAAAGCTGCAGTACACTAGGCAGTGGTGACACAAGCCTTTAATTCTAGCACTCAGGAGGCAGAGGCAGATGGATCTTTGTGAGTTCAAGGCCAGCCTGCTCTACATAGTAAGTTCCAGGGACAGCCTGGGCTGCTATACAGAGAAACCCTGTCTTGAAAAACCAAACAAACAAAGCACAGCAAACAAAGCCTTGCAGTACACACTTGCAACCCTAGTGCTGGGGGAGGCAGAATCAGATGCATTCCCGGAACTCACTGGCCAGCCAGCCTGGCCTAAGCAGTGGGGTTCAGGCCACACAAAGGAGATCCTGTCTCACAAAGCAAGGTAGATGGTTCCACCATGCCTGAAGCTGACCTTTGGCCTTCACACACGTGCACACATGTGTGCTCATAGTCACACACAGACCTGCATATACACGCAACAAACAAATAGAATAATGGTGGAAGACTTTCATTTATGACTCACGATTTGCAGCGTAAGATATGCTACCAAAACAGAGATTCATGAAGCAAACTTCTATGGTTCAGATAGGTAGGACCCCATCTTTAAAAAACTATGGTAGATGTCAGGTGTGGTGGCACACACCTTTAATCCCACAACTTGGAAGGCAGAGGCAAGTGGATCTCTGTGAGTTCAAGACCATCCCTAGTCTGTATAGTGAGTTCCAAGATACTCAAGGCTATAAAGTGAGATCCTGTCTCAAAATAAATAATAAATAAATAAATAAAAATAAGATAAAAAGTCTAGATTATCTTTGAAGAAAGAAATCGAAGAAGATATCAGAAAAATGGAAATATCTCCGTTGTTCTTGGATAGGTAGGATTAACACTGTAAGAATGTCAATCTTATTAAAAACAATCTACAGATTCAATGCAATCCCCATCTAAATCCCAACACAATTCTTCACAGACCCCAAAAGAACAATTCTCAACTTCATACGGAAAAACAAATCCTGTACAATAAAGGAACTTCTGGAGGCATCACCATCCCTGACTTGAAACTACTGTAGAGCTACAGTAATGAAAACAGCTTGGTATTGGTGTAAAAACAGATAAGTGGAACAATGGAATCGAATCAAAGACCCTGATATTAATCCACACACCTATGACAAAGAAGCTAAAATTATACAATGAAAGAACAAAAGCATCTTCAACAAATGTTTCTGGCATAACTGACAGTTAACATGTAGAAAGAACGCAAACAGACACATATCTATCGCCATGCACAAAACTCAAGTTGAAATGGATCAAAGACCTCCATGTAAAACCAACCACACTGATCCTCATAGAAGAGGAAGTGGGAAGTATGGTTGGCCACATTGGCACAGGAAACTATAGTGATATTTTATTTATGTTTTATAAATAAAGCTTGCCTGAAGACTAAAAGGTAAAACTACGCCACTAGAGACCAGGTAGTGGTGTCATACACCTTTAATCCCAGCACTGGGGAGTCACATGCCTTTAGTCCCAGAACAAGAAGGGAATATAAGGCAGGATGAGACAGAAACTCCCTCTTTTTCGGTCTGAGGATTTCTTGGAGGTAAGAACTCTCTAGTAGTTTGGCTGCTTTGCTTTTCTGATCTTCAGGTTGAACCCTAATTTCTGTCTCTGGATTTTTATTACTCATGCTACAGGAGACCACTTCCTAAAGAAAACACCAGTAGCACAGACACTGAGAGCAACAATTAATAAATGGGACCCCCTGAAGCTAAGAAGTTTCTGTAAGGCAAAGAACATGGTCAACAAGACAAAATGGCGTCCTACAGAATGGGAAAAGATCTTCACCAACCCCACATCTGACAAAGGTCTGATCTCCAAAATATATAAAGAACTCAAGAAACTAGACACCAAAATACCAAATAATCCAATTAAAAAATAGGATGTTGATCTAAACAGAGAATTATCAGCAGAAGAAACTCAAATGGTTAAAAGAAATTTAAGGAATTTCTGCTCAACATTCTTAGCCATCAGGGAAATGCAAATCAAACACCTCTGAGATTCCATCTTATACCTGTCAGAATGGCTAGGAACAAAAACACCAATGGTAGCTTATGGAGAGGATATGAAGTAAGAGGAGCACTCATCCATTGCTGGTGGGATTGGAAACTTGTACAGCTGTTTTGGAAATCAGTATGGCGGTTTCTCAGAAAATTGGGAATCAATCTACCTCAAGACCTAGCAATACCACTCTTGGACATATGCCCAAAGGATGCTCAATCATGCCACAGGACATTGCTCAACTATGTTCATAGCAGCGTTATTCATAATAGCCAGAACCTGGAAACAACCTAGATGTCAACTGAAGCATGGAAATGGAAAATGTGGTATGCCTGGTGGTGGTGGTACATGCCTTTAATCCTAGCACTCGGGAGGCAAAGGCAAGTGGATCTCTGTGAGTTTGAGTCCAACCCGGTCTACAGAGTGAGTTCCAGGATGGCTCCAAATCCCTGTTTCAAACAAACAAGAAAGGAAGGAAAGAAGGAAGAAAGGAAGAAAGGAAAGAAGGAAGGAAGGAAGGAAGGAAGAAAAAGAAAGAGTGGTACATTTACACAATGGAGTACAACTCAGAGGTTAAAAAAACAATGACTTCTTGAAATTTGCAGGCAAATGGACAGAAATGGAAAAAAACCATGCTGAGTGAGTTAACCCAGACCCAGAAAGACAAATATGGTATGTACTCAGTCATAACTGGATATTAGGAATAAACAAAAGATGGTCAGTCTACCGTCTACAACCCCAGAGAGTCTAAGTAACAAAGAGAACCCTAAGAGACATACATACATGGATTCACCTGTTGGGGCGGCTGACCAATCCCTGCTCTGAGGGGCGTGGCCACTCCAGGGGCAAAAGATACCTTTAAAAAGAACCGGGTTTGGGATAGGCACCCCTGTTTTCTTCCGCTTGGTTCTCTACTTCGCTGGAACCTAGGCTTTGTAAGTGTACCCCACTTTCTCCTTTTATTGAAACTGATTCATTTTTAAAAGGCTATTTTGGTTATTTCAAATCTCCGCTGCATCATTCACCTAGGAAGGGGAAATAGACATGATCTCCTGAAACCTTCATCTAGTAACTGATGGAGGCAGATGCAGAGATCCACAACTAACCACTGGACAGAGCTCTCAGAGTCCAGTCAAAGAGAGGGGAGCAATAATATGAACAAAAGGGTCAAGACTATGATGGGAAACCCACAAAAAACAGCTGACCTGAACTAATGGAAGATCACTGACTCCAGACTGACAACTGGGGAGCCTGCATAGGACCGATGTAGGCCCCCTGAACGCAGGTGGGACCAGGAGCAATCCCTAATGAATGATCTGGCTTTTTGGAGCCCCTTTCTTTCTTATGAAGGGAAACCTTGCTCAGCCTAGACACAAGGGGGAGGGCCTTGGTCCTGCCTCAACGTGGGTGATGTGACAGAATTTGTTGACTCCTCATGGGAGACCTTACCCTCTCTGAGGAGCAGATGAGGGATGGGGTGAAGGGAAGATGTGGGGAACGGGAAGAGGGGAGGGAAGGGGAACTGGAATTAGTATGTAAAAACAATAAAAAATTCAATAATTACCAAAACAAAACAAATTCTATTATCCTTCAAAAAAGATCCTTTTTTTATATGGACAACAGAAAGGTAAGTCAAAAAGAAAACAACAGTATTTTCAACAAATATCTATATGCCCACAAATTAAAACAAAAAACCCTCCAGGGCCAGTTATTATAGCTCAGTGGGTACAGTGTTTGCCTAACGCATGTAGCCTTGGGTTTGGTCCTCAGTACAGAATGCGCCACGTAGGGTAGGTGGTGCCTATCTGTAATCCCAGAATTTAGGAGGTGAAGGCAGGAGGATCAAAAGCTAAAGCTCTTTCTTGGCTACATTGAGAGCAGAGGCCAGCCTGGGCTAGATGAGCTAGCTCCTATGTCAAAACAACAACAACATCAATAAACACATCTCCAAACAGAACAACACATTTGACCAACTCCAACATCAGTGGACAAAGGTTAACTTAAAATTGCTGAGACTTTCACAGGGAAAGGTACCTGTGTTGTCAGCAGCCCAGGACCCTCTCTCTTCAGGGAGATGAAATTACAGTCACTTCACACTGTTAGGGTGGCTACAGTGGAAGACTGATAGCCTCACAATGTAGGCACCCCAACAACGAGGAGACATTTAATATAGTGCATCTGTGACCCCCCCAACTGTTGGACCCCCTAGTAAGGATGAGATCTCCGTCCATGATGTCACAAAGCAAGGAAGATAAAATGAAGTTAAGCAACACAAGTTTATTCAAGTGGTCAAGGAGGGGAGAAGCAGGCAAGGCCCCCACACACCTTCTCCAGCACTTTGAGGAAAGGTCAGTATAGATAAAAGTAGAAGAAATGTGGAGGACAGGCTGATGGAAGGAAGCACAGGTCCTTATTTCCTTAGGCTGTGAGGACATCCGGAACTCCTTTTATGGTCCTGGCAGCTGGTAGTTACTGTGACTTAATATAGAAATTAGATTATAATGAGGTTGGAATTGATTTGGGGTCACTCTGACCTCATCTTACATCAAATTAGTTTTGGCTAGGCTACCTGAAGAGGAATTTCTGCCCTGCAGACAACTTGTCCTCAATGATATGCAAGATTAGGGCAGGGTAGAAATCCAGTCAGTTACCTAGGCAGAACACTGTAGGTGGACTTTCTTTGGACCACCAGTTCCCAAATGACAGATAGACTTCTTAGTAAGTATAAAAGCTTGGCCTTAGCATAGGCTTATTCCCAAGTAGCTCTTATAATTTAAATTAACCTGTTTATATTAATCTACATTCTGGCTCATTACCTCTCCTTCATACTGTACATCCCACTTGCTCTGTGTCTAGCTGGTGAAAATCCCTACCTCTCAGACTCTTCCTCAAAGTTCCTCTCTCTCTGGAAGTTCCACCTATCCTCTCCTGCCTAGTTATTGGCCATTCAGTTCTTTATTAAGCCAATCAGAATGTATTTATGCAGACAATGTAAAACAGTGACATATTTTCACACAGTGTGATCAAATATTCCAAAATAGAATACCGGCAACATGTCCACTTTGGAAAAATGTTTAGGACTTTTACATAAAGTCAGACATGTATCTTCCAATTTACAACTTCCATTTCTAGGGGAAATGGAAACACATGAAGATATACATACAGGGGGAGAGGAATATGAGACAGAAGGGGCAAGAGATTGAGAACAAGCTTGCACAAGAGGTTCCATTCCTAGCAGCCCATGTTGGAAGCATCCACCAATGGGTATCAGTAGGACAAAGCAAAAATGATGGTGCATTCAACAAAAGTGGATAAATCTCTAAAACATGCTGAAAAAAGAGAAAAGAATAGACTCAGAGAATACTTGGTGAAAGAAGCCACAGAACCTATGTAGTAGGAAGGTGAAGGCTGGGGGATGACCTCATGGTGGTTGCTTTGGGTATGAGGAAAAATGACTAGGAAAGGACTATTTTGAGAGAAAGTTTTAAAATAAAAGTGAACAAATGAGTTAAGTAATTTCTTGAAGGTGAAATACAAATGCCCAGCAAACATTAAAAAAAACGAATAACAGAGAGTAAAATTACAGAATTCCTTTGGAAACACAAAATACTCCAAATAACCGAATTACTCTTGGGAAAAAAAAAGAACAAAAGTGGAGACATCAAATTACTGATTTCAAAATATATTACAGAGCTGCAGCAAAGTCGCATGAAATCTGACAGAGACCAATGGATGGAAAGGAAAACCCAGACATGAGCGAGCATAGACATCTACAGCCAGGTGTTGTCTACAGAGGGGTCCACCAGGTGCACCTGAGTAGGACAGCATCTTCAAAACAATGTTGCTGGAAAACAAGACAACCACACTCCCTCCTTCCTTCTGAGTGGGATAGTTTAAAAAAGCTGTCTTCCAGTTCAGCCTAATGCTTGACCTGCTCAATTGTAGAGACCTTCACCTGTTTGTTTTTAATTTGACTATGGAGAGCTGTTGGAGGGGGCTGCTTAGCCCCGAAATAATCACACAGAAACTGTATTAATTAAATTACTGCTTGACTTCTTATTGGCTAACTCTTACATCTTAATTTAACCCATTTCTAGTAATCTGTGTATCACCATGTGGTTGTGGCTTACGGGCAAGATTCCAACCAGCGTCTGTCTCTGGCAGGGCTACATGGCTTCTCTCAACTCCACCCTTCTTTCTCCCAACATTCCCCGCCTAAGTTCTGCCCTGCTAATATGTCCAAAGCAGTCCTTTATTAACCAATGGTAATCAGAGCATACAGAGGGAGATCCCACACTAGAGAGCTTCATGTCCATGGTTTCTGTCTGAGTCCCTTTCAAAACCACTATCTCTGCTGAGGCTCCTGTCGTACCCAGCATCTTCATCATTTCATTGAACTGCTGGTGTGTGTTTTTGTATATTGTTGAGGTATTCTGTCATAATTGATATTTACAGAGATACTAGCTAAGCACTGTCTACAGCTTTTAGGGGGAAGTCATCTTGGTATTTTCTTTTCTTTTCTTTTGGAGCCTGTCCTGGAACTAGCTCTTGTAGCCCAGGCTGACCTCAAACTCACAGAGATCCGCCTGCCTCTGCCTCCTGAGTGGGATTAAAGGTGTGCGCCACCACCGCCTGGCTGGTAAGTCATTTTCTGATGTGCGTCTTGGAGCATCAGTTCCTTAGACAGTGTTGGCTTTGGAGCACAGTCTCTTACAGTTTCCTGGGCTGTATTATTAGTGATTTTGGACACAGCACAGATGTAATGGGTTTAGAGACCTATTGCCTCCGTGGGCTGTCAGTGTGGGCCGCCTTAGCAGTACAGGCAGACTGTGTGGGTGTTGGATATCCTTGCAATGAGAATGGTGGCCCGAGGCGATGATGATGTCCTCGGGTGCTGCTTATGTTGTCCTGGTATTAATAGGGCCTCTGGTAGTGCGGCTCTGGCACTGACGGGGAGCCAGCAGCACTTGGTCTCTGATGGGTTGGTAGTGCAGGCCCAAACGCTGCCAGGGCCGGGGGTAGGGGAGCTGGAGTTGCTTCCTTTTGGCACTCCTGACAGCAGTGTTTAGTAGACCAGATACCTGGATGAGGAAGTGGCAACCATAAGGGCAGGGCGGCGACAGGAACTGGTGTCCCTGGCTCCTGACTAGGAGCGGGACTATGACCAACACCGGTAAAGCTCCTGGCGGTGGCCAGGCTTTGTCTTGGCTTTACCGCATCGTTCGGCTGGTGTACCTCCCTAGGAACGCGTGGTTGCGGAGTACAGGCTGGGCAAAGTTGCTCTCTGTGTCCTCTAGCTGTGCAGGTCCAAGGGTGGACGCAGATTCGCTCAAGGTCTAAGAGTGCCGCTGTGAGCAGACCATCAGTGGAACAGTAAAGTTCCCTCTGCTTCCTGTCAGTGATGAACCCGGGGGGCGGGGCGGATGAACCCGGGGGCGGGGCGGATGATCCGGACCACAAGGCTCTTAATCCCGGCCTGGGGCTGTGAGACACGCAGTTTCCACACCCTTATTCTAAGAGGGCAAAGTACTCAGATCTTTTGGTTCTCATAGAGCGTGTCCCCTACAACGAACATGGCACACACAGTGGGCTTAGGTCTCAGTCTTTCTCCTGGGCAGCTGTCCCTTGAGCCAGGGCAGTGGAAGCTGCCCTGAGACCCCACAGGTGCGAATATGCAGGGGTTTCTAGCCGGGAGAGTTGCCCAAGCTCAGGTCATAGCTCAGTTCTCAAAATGGTTTCTGGCTACACCTGCTGGGACAGTGGAGTTCACTGGGGGATGATGGGAGATCTCCTCAGAGGCCAGGTTGGTGCACAGAGTCAGGGTCTTACCCAGGTAGCTGCACTGAGTTTATGGGGACTCTCAGGCCCCTGGCCCCCTTCCGGGGCTGTGGAGCCCGGTGGCAGACGTCAGGCTGCTCTGACTCTAACCAGGTTCTGGTCTGTCTTGCCTATTTGTGTTCATTTCGGAGTGTGGCTGGCCGTATATATCAGCTGCTTACTCCTTGGGGGTCTGGAGATGTGTTAGATGCCTCTTTCAGCCATCTGTAATTTTAAAAAATATATTCCTAAATGCCTTCGGGAAATCCTTTTGCTTAATTACGGCACGGCTTTCTGTTGCTTGTGGAGTGGGTGTGATACAGTCTTGTGGGAGCTTTGGTTGGGAGGAAATTAGAAAAGGTTTTGGAGTGGGCTCCTCTTTGGGATGTTAACTTGAGAATAAATGCCTCCGTCCAGATGAAAGTGCCCCCCCTTTTTTAATTTTTGTTTTTGTTTTTGAAACAGGGCTGTCTTGGAACTCACTCTGTACACCATGCTAACCTCAAACTCAGAGATCCACCTGCTTCTTCTGGGGTTAAAGGTATGTGCCACCACCGCCCGCTGAGAACGCCTTTTTGCATAAAACACATATCAGGATAACCCAGATCATCCCTGTTTTTGTGTCCCCCCCCTTGTTTGGTTTTGAATTTGAACTTGTGTTTTTCTCTTGGAAGCACCTGCCTCCAAAAAGCTCTGATGAGGCCATTATTTAAATTGGCTCAATTTCCTGACTTCAAAACAGTTAGTAGCAGGGAGGGAAGCTAAGATTTTGAATCTAAAAATAACAGGATAAAAAAACAAAACAGAAACAAAACCCTAGTTGGCTAACAAAAAACCAAGTATAAAGCTGTGTTTAAACTCGGCCTGAAGGCAGTTTCCTCTGAGCCCTCCGGCACTGGCTAGTTCTAGGACTGAACCCAGGCCTTGCGCTAGGGGCTCAGCAGACATACCACACCTCAGCCCAAGTAAGTCACCAGGCGCTTTCTTAAAGCTAATCCTTTTCTTTGTACCTGGATCCTGCCCTTTCTTCGCTCCAGAAGTTTGTGCCGAGCCACTTTGCATGCCAGACTGTGTCAGACCCTGGGCATGTGTGGCCCCGATGTCTGCTTCCTGCTTCCAGGGTGGATACTCTGAGTCAGCAGCAATGCCTTGTGGGACACCTCGTGGTGGGCTGTCAGTGATTTATCCTAAGAAGTCATGATGGTGGTGAGAGCTGCTTCCCTAGGCTTGGTTCTTTAGAGTCTACATGGAATGTGCCAGAAAGAGCTGTCTTTGAAGACTTGTTAACAACAGTGATCTTTCTCAGTCACTTCAGAAGTGTCCCTGAGCAAACAGGACTCCTCTTAGAGGAGCAGGGGGCCCAGCTGCTCCGGTTCCAAGGTCCCTGCACCGACCTCCTGTTGGGAACATTCCCACGATACACTGTCCCCCGTCGGGCTGTGCACCCTTCCCCTCTGCCCTCCTGGAGGATGAGCTCGGGGTGTGATGTTCCTCATACTCGATGAAGAACATTTTTGAAAAATGCAAGCTGGCTTTCCCACGGGTATCCCACGGGAACCTTGCTTCTGGAACCTCCACTCCAGGATCCTGTATCTCAGCCATAAAAACTCTCCGGCTGCTTTCTCTTCCATGTTCCTCCACTGCCTCTTAAAGCCACAGGCATTTAAATTGACTTCGGTTATAGCTGATTCTTACATGGACATATGATTGATTGGCTTTGTTTCTCCAGGATGATTTTTTGAGACAGGGTTTCTCTGTAGCTTTTTAAAAGCCTGTCCTGGAACTAGCTCTTGTAGACCAGGCTGGCCTCGAACTCACAGAGATCCGCCTGCCTCTGCCTCCCGAGTGCTGGGATTAAAGGCGTGCGCCACCACCGCCCGGCCAGGATGATTTTTTTTTAATGGATCCACTCCCTGGAATTCTGGTTTTCTCATCTGCACTTCAGAATCAAGCTAAATTTAGCTGTATTTCAGCCACTCAGACATCCCTCATTGCTCCCCATATTTTTTTTCTTTTCTCAAGCGTTCATTGAGGTTTTGAGGGCTATTTCTCCAGATTCTCTTTTTCCTTGGGGGGGATGGGCTTTGGGTTTTCTCATTTCCTGCCCTCTGGTCTTCACACCCTTCCTGCATGGCTTCCCTTGGGCCCTCGGTCACACAGTTTTCCCAGGGCTGTGCCTTGTGAGCACTTATTGGCTCCATTGCTGTAGTTAAGTCATTACGTGCTGTGACTCTGCAGTCCTTCTCAGCCTTACAGCTGTAGTTACAGGCTCCCAGTCTCTCCTCCTCCTTGCTTCTTACCTACCCACTTTCAGCAGTAGTGACATATTTGAGTCTGAATGCTTTGGGAGAATGAGCTGAGATCTCTGGGAACAAAATGAGCTGGCTGGCTCCTTCAGTGACCCGTGACCTTCCTTAGAGACAGCCCCAATTAACTAGATACCTAACAGCTATTTTGTTCCTCCCCATTCAGAAAAAGGGGAGGCCTACCCTACTGCCACAGGCATACCCTCAGGCTTTGCTGGGACACAGCTTCTCAGCTGGTTGCTCAACTATCAAAGAGCAGGGGCTCTAACCACACTTTCCGGGTCTAGACATCATTTCTGTTCAGAGATCAACAGGATTTGATCTGTAGCAGGTCTTAGGGTTAGAGGAAAGGCTGCCGGGTTCCTGGTGTTTGCTACTAAACAAACACCAAGCAGACAGCGCTCAGAAGGTCTCCATTCCAGCACTTCATCTTCAGTAGTGAAGATGAAAGGGGACGTCTGAGTTTCCTTTTCAGAGACCTTCACAGGAGAATTAGGGGCATGTGAAAGGTCAGGGTCCCAGTGTGGGTCCCATCCACCATACAGCAAGCATGGCAGGGAATTCAGTGCCATTTTCTAGGTCCAGGCAGAAGGTCCCTTCTGTGTAAGAGGCTCGAAGAGGTGTCAGCAGTTTCAGTGATTGCTCAGCTGTGGCTTAGGTGGCTTTGGCAGGTTTGTGCTGGTTCCCACAATCCTTTGGGAAGAAGGCCAGTTTGCATGCCAAGGCCGACTGTGAGCTTCATTTCCCAGTGTTCACTTGTCCTGGGAGTCTTGGTGTAGCCTATGAATATGAGGTAAGGTCAACTGGACCTTGAGGAACTGAACCCCTGATCCCAGGCTTACTAGCTAGCAGTCACCCACTCCCCCTGGCCTCTGGGGACTCAGGGCCACTCTGTTTCATATGGGACATCAGAGCTAAAACATCTTTCACTACAGTTTGGAGGTTGTCGAGATGGTGCAGTAGGGTGAAGCGCTTCTAACGGGAGCCTGAGAACCTTAGATTCCAGAATCCACGTGGGGTGGAAGTGGAGGACCTTCATGTGCTTGACCCCTCCTTCTCAATAATAACGAAAATTTGGAAGCACACTGTCCTCTACCATGAAAACTACATTTTGAAATCCTGCAAGTTTCTGCTGTAACTCTTTATTCTATTGTTACATATCTGTTTCCAAGTCACTGCCGCTTTATGTAGTGAGCTCCATGTTTTCTTTCTTCTTCAGGGTTAGACACTCATCACAGGACTCTGCATGCTGGGCAAGCACTCTACCACTGCCAGTTTGTTCTTTCTCTTTTCTTCCATCCTTTTTTTGGGGGGAGGGTGGGATAGGGTCCAGGAAGTGGGGAGAGACTCCTTCGTAGCCCAGATTGTCCTGAAATCCTGATCCCACTGTCTGTACATTCCAGAGTTACACAGCAACACACTTCCCAGCCCTTTAGGCGTTTTGACACAAGGTCTAGCTAATTTGCTCAGGTTGGCATTGTGATTCTCCTGCTGCCGCTTCTGAGTAGATGGGATCACAGACCTGTGCCATCATATAGCTGTGCCATGCCCTAGAGCGTGGTTCCCGGTGTGCGTGAGGATGCATTTCGTTTCTCCAGATACATAATTCATAATAATGGAGTCGAGATCCTCGGATGCGTGATTTTACCAGAGGACAACAGACGCTTCTGATGATGTTGGAATTTATAATTGCGCCAATAAATATCTTTGTTATCCCAGCAATGCTTGACACCACCAGATCTTAACTAAGTTACCAATCTGATAGACAAAGTGCTCAATTTCCATACTACTGTGAGGCTGGGCTGTTGCTCACGTCAGGCTTCCACTCCAGTGAAGTGACTATCTCAGGGTTTTGTCCATTTCCTTTTGGATTGGTGTGTGAGTACAGACATGCGCTTTTATGTTTATAGTCTGGGCACTTATCTTCAGTCAATTATGCTACAATACCGTCTCCACATTTTATTTCTTGTTTTGAGACGAGGTTTTACTATGTAGCCTCAAGCTGGCTTCAAACTCATTATCTTGCTGCCTGTCTTTCACTCAGTAGTTGAGAGCACCTCACACAGCGTGCACTGTGTGCTGCCCCACGGGAGCGTATACCAATATTCCTTCCCTCATTTCCTGTTTGAGCTTCAGTCCTGATCCACCCGGAACTTATTCAGGTAACCGCACAATGAGACGAAGTGTGGTCCCTCTGGGGAATCTTTTGTGGCTCCTCTGCACACGGTTCCAAGTCTCTTGACTCTTCAGTGAGTGTTTCAGTCATCTCTGCCAACATCAAGCTTTTTGTTGTTGTTTGTGGGTTGTTGCGTTTTTTTTTTTTTTGAGTCAGGGTCTGTGTAACCCTGGAACTCACTATTGTACATCAGGCTGGCCTCTTCATGTTGGGTGCTGGGGTCAAGTCTTGCAAAATGTGCGCCACCTTACCCAGAACTTTCTGTGTTTTAACTTTTTAAAGTTAGGGTACCTTACTGAAACTGTGAGAGGGAGTAATGGTAGTGTCCTACCTGTGCTTTGACTGTCCTACCTGTGCTTTATGACTGTCCTCCCTGTGCTTTATGACTGTGCTCCCTGTGCTTTAAGACTGTGCTACCTGTGCGCTTTAAGACTGTGCTACCTGTGCTTTATGACTGTCCTCCCTGTGCTTTAAGACTGTGCTCCCTCCTCCCCCACTGGCAAAGTTGGTCCCTTCTGCTCTCATTCCTCAGGAGCAGTTTTGGCTCTTGCAAGTGTTCTGAGTGCTGAGTAGATTCAGAGTGGATCTGTTCACCTCATGTTACTTGGAAGCCTGGAAACCTGGATGTTAGAAGTCCATGCTCAATGTTTTCTTTTCATGCATTTGCCAGCGATTCCGACACGACTGTAAGCTTGTTTGGTTCACTGTGCTGTCTGTAATCACAAATTTAATTAACATTGAACTTGGACCAGTTCCCAGAGCAGTAACATGAATAATTCCTGACCAGCGAAGCCACAGGAGACTATAATTAGATCTCATGAAATAATGGTCTCAAATTATTTTTAAGTGCTTGTAATTTTTAGTAATATTTAGGCCTAGGTACAAACAACAAAAGGAAAACTCAACTGGGAATGTTCTAGTAAGAGACGGGGCTCTTGACATACATGTGCTCTGCCTGGGAAACTTTATAATTTAATTAAATAGAGCAGAGGAATCTGCACAGTGGGAAATAAGGTCACCAGATAAGCTTTTGACCTCTGTTTCCTGTTCTGGGTGGCTCTGCAATCCACTGAGAATTTCACTGCCCTTACCCGGATTTCCCATTTCCTGTTGGTTCTCTCTCCCTCCTTCCCCCACTTCTTGAGCTGCCAAACCAAATCCTCTCAAACAGATAAAGACTCAGTTAATTTGCTGAACAGCTCAGTGCAACTGGGAAGGGACAGCTTCCTGAATTGCTGTGTAAAAAGCACGAGCAGAATAAAAACCGGATCGGTTTCTCCTATGACAGCCTTTCGGGGCTGTACCCATAGAGCAAGTCAACTCATCCTTGCCTCAGCGCTGCAGCTACATGGCTACAACAAGAGGAACTGGCACTGTGGCCACAAGTGTTCTGGACATGGCAAACACCTGAGCCAGTGTAGATGGTAGCTGTACAGGTCACGCTCTCTGGACAGGCAGTCCCGGTATGTGATGACATGAAGCAAAGGGACTGATTTAGAAAGCTCTCTCAGACTGAGGATGTGCCCATGTTTCAAGTGACTTGGATACAGATATAGCACAGAGAAGTTGGAGAAAAATGCTTTACTATTGTGTTCACTATTGCTAGTATCTACCCTAAAACACTGAACCGTGTCTTTTCGCTAAGGGTCGGAACCCAGGCCGGCCTCACACTTCTTTATCACTGCTAATTTACCCCCCCCCCCCACACACACTTTTTTTCCCCTAGACAGGGTTTCTCTGTGTAGCCTTGGCAGTCCTGGAATTCGCTCTGTAGACCAGGCTGGCCTCGAACTCAGAGATCTGCCCACCTCTGCCTTCAAGTGCCTGCACTTAGGGACAAAAGTTGTGCTTCACCACCACTGCCTTGCTCAGACCTTTTACTAAGACATAAACCACAACTAGACAACATAGAAAGAACTAGTCGGTCTTGTCTTTGCCTTTTGGATGTGTGACATTAAAGAGTCAAGAATTGCAAATGTCTTTCTTTCAAGATCACAAAACTGAAAGCAGTCTAATCCCAGCACTGGGAGGCAGAGGCAGGTGGATCTCTGTGAGTTCGAGGCCAGCCTGGTCTACAAAAGCTAGCTCCAGGACAGGTTCCAAAGCTACAGAAAAACTCTCGAAAAAATAAAAAAACAAAAACAACAACAAAAACCACAAAGCTGATATCACATCAGAAGCCTCTCGTAGGGCACTAGCCTGTTCACTGAGAACAGGATTTGTTTGGAGTTTGGATAGTCCCTGTTCCTGTGCCCTTGTGAACGTGAATCACAGGGAACAGAAACTCAAATGTAGGTCCCTGGGGGTTCCTAGACAGTGTTCTTACAAAGTGCCTCTCTGGTTTGAGGATGCCACCCACGGGTTTGCCCTCCCCGTGACTGGACAAAGGGACAGGAACCTGGGCTTGGCACCCGTTAAGTACATTTGGCAGCTCAGAGAAGGCAAAGTGCACGCGTGGCTCCAAGGCAACTTAGGGGTTATTTGTGGTAGAAAGGCAGACACAGATTCAGACAGGTGAGGGCAGGTGCAGGGCTGGGGGTAAAGATGGGTGAGGGGTAAAATGTCTAGGTGGCAGTTAGTTCTCAACCTGTGGGCTGCAACCCCTTGGGGAGGGGGTCAAACGATCCTTTCATAGGGTCACCTGAGACCATCAGAAAACAGATATTTATATCACAATTCATAACAGTAACAAAATTGCAGTTATGAAGTAGCAGTGAAAATAATTTTATGGTTGGAGGTCCAACAACATGAGAAACTGTATTAAAATGTCACAGGGGCTGGAGAGATGGCTCAGTGGTTAAGAGCACCTGGCTGCTCTTCCAGGGGACCAGGGTTCAATTCCCAGCACCCACATACCAGCTCAGAACTGTCCAGTTCCAGGGGATCAGACACTTTCACTCCAATGCACATAAAATAAAGCTAAATAAATTAAAAATGAAATACAATAAAGTGTCTCAGTGTTAGGCGGGCTAAGAACCACTGTAGCAGGCAGTGTAGGCTTTGCTTCATGTGCATAAGGAAAAAAGCACCAGGATTAGAGTCAAGGGAAGGAACATAATCCAAAGTTTGAAGTCTAACTGAACAATGAAGCATGCACCTTCGAGAGAAAAGCTCTTCACCCAGGACACGGCCTAGCACCAGCAGCCGTTCTAACAACGCAAGATATAGGTAGTGTTGAGAGATCAGAAATACAAAAGAAATGTTAAATAAAAGGTTTTGCTTTTATTTAAAATAAATTGCATTTATACAGTCTTTAAATCATGGATTATTGGAAAATACTGGTAGGTCCACCCCTCCCTGGCACCCTCTGGGCTCGTGAGCTAGGGTTTTCTAGCTAGCACCAATGCAGACCGTAACAGCGCAGCGACCAGAACAGAGCCAGTGCAGGCGGTAGAGTTAAGGACATCATGGCAAGTCATGACCATCATGAAGGCATTCTTAATTTAGCAGATACTGAAACTGCATATTCATTATATACTTTAAGAGCATTTAATTAATGCGAGGATGCTACACTTAAGCCATTTCCTAGATGTGAATAGTTTTTAAAAAAACTGTACAATTTTAT
Source organism: Arvicola amphibius (assembly GCF_903992535.2). Classification (NCBI taxonomy): domain Eukaryota; kingdom Metazoa; phylum Chordata; class Mammalia; order Rodentia; family Cricetidae; genus Arvicola; species Arvicola amphibius. The sequence continues at coordinate 67,017,433 of NC_052059.1, read as the reverse complement.
AAAATTTGTGTTTGTACATTAGTTACACAAAATGCATACTTCATAGAACTTTCTTCATATCGGAACAAAAAGGTCGCATATTTTAGCAGACAGTGAATAGGCTGGTGAATACTAAGAGTGTTGTAATACAGTCTGGTGCAAAGTAAACACGGAACAATGTACAACATGCTTCTTCAAGGAGAGAAGATCAATAGCACTTCCTTCAAGGTCAACGATGTCACTGAACACCAAGCATCTACTGCAGACCTGATTGTATATTAGGAGAGGAGCTAACCGGCTACCAGAAGTAGGGTATTTGAAAAGAGGGCATCAAATTAGACATACATTAAACACATGCATTATACATGATAAATAGACTTCATATAGGTCACACCCTGGGTAACTTGAGTAGATGGCTTGTTTCTTGTTTGGCTAGTGTCAATCAGCGACAGCTGGCTCCCGGTTCACCTACTGCTTCAGATTTCAGTGTGTGGCCCTAGGGAACATTCTGTACTCCACAGTCCACATACTGCATCATGGTAGCAGGTTAATAACCATGCTTGTTAGTGTTCATATTAACCGGTCTGATAAGGCAAGGAATTTTCATGATAAAATGATAAATCTCAAGCTTACTTTATTAAGCAGCATATAAGAAACAATAGCTTTAAAGTTAAATATTGTCATGGCTGTGCAGTTTCTTCACACAGTTTCCTACTCACACCCAACCACTGGTGAGTTTGTAGAACATCTCCTCATCTAAGCTCTCATTCTGGTCTTTGGCCCGAGTTGAGAGAAATATGTAACCACCAATGAACTCATGGACCACCTTGCAGTCTACTTCAGTACAGATGAAGGACAACCGGACCTCATCTGCAAACTCCACGGTGACCTGGGACAGAGACAAAGAACCGTCAGCATCCCCAGCAGCTTCTGTAAGGAAGCACTGTCAGTCCCCAGAGGATTAGCCAGGGACAGCAATGTCTGTGTGTCCAAACAATAAAACAGTGCATCATCCCTTCCCCCATTCCTTTAGTTTGCAAGTTCTCAAGGGATTTAAGCCATTAAGTTCCCAAGCAGTCTCTGGTAATGCAATTAATAAGAATGTCTCTCTTCAGGTCCTGGGAGAAAAATCTACTTCCTGTGTTTTATTTAACATTTGCTTCAGAATTCAACCTTTAGATATTCTGATCAAATATTTCAGAAAGACGCGTTTTCCTGATAGCAACTGATACAACAGATCCAATTGCCAAGCCAAACAGCCTAACAGTAAGACTGTTGCTTTTTTTTGTTTGTTTGTTTGTTTTTTTCCGCCTGAAACAGGGCTTCTCTGTGTAGCCTTGCACGTCCTAGAGCAGGCTGGCCTTGAACTCGGAGATCCTCCTGTCACTGCCCCCAAGTGCTGGCATTAAAGGCTTGCAGCACCAGCACCAGCACCAGCACACCCAGTAAAGACTGTTTTATATGATGTCCATGTAACAAAGAAAATGGGCCCTATCGTGGCTACACAGTGCTACAGGCAGTGGGCACTAGAGTGCAAGCAACTCTTTCAAAGCTGAGCCGGCTACTAAGTGAGCACTCGGACAGTGACCACACCCGAGGCTTCCAGATGGGAGTGAAGTCCAGGCCACCTGCCTGCTTTAGAAGCTGTGAGGGGGCTGTGAGAGGAGCAGGAATGTAAACACCCAGGCCTGGCCAGAGGCCTAGAACATACTCTGACTGCTGCTATGGGAAGGGGCTTAGCTATTACAGAGAGAACATTATGAAATAGTTAAGTTTAAGTGAGAAATGAGTAACAACCATGGTCTAGACTTTAATCCTAAAGATTATTATTTTTTCTTTTTTTTGGATGCTAGGCAAGCACTCTCCCAGTACCCGAGCTATTCCTAGGTTGGCGCTTTCTCTTTCTCTCTTCCCAGTACCTGAGCTACCCTAGGCTCTCTCCTTCCTTCCTTCCTTCCTTCCTTCCTTCCTTCCTTCCTTCCTTCCTTCCTTCCTTCCTTCCTCCCTCCCTCCCTCCCTCCCTCCTTTCATGTCTGGAGTTGTAGATGGTTGTGAACCTCCATGTGGGTGTTAGGAATTGAACCCAGGTCCTTCAGAAGAACAGCAAAGTGCTCTTTGCTGCTGAGCCACCTCCCTATCCTATTCGTTTGTAAGCAAATGCAGACTACCCTGCAGGGCCCCATTTGGATGAGGCTGTAGCCTTGGAAGTTTGGCTACCCATCTAGCACAGGAGCCCAGCTACACTACACCCTGGGCAGAGAGGGCTGTCTTCCCCACCAAGTATGAGAAGTGAAGGGGGCACCAGAACCCAGCAGCCAGACCAACCAAACCAGCCCAGCAGTTAATGGGGATCAAATATCAGTCAAACGGCCTCACAGAACCCAGGGTTCAGAATTTATAGGGCTCCCCCTCTTTGTTTTTCTTAAGTGCTGTGGAACAAATCCAGACCCACTGAACTACACACCCCTCAGCCATCCTCACACTGCTGCCAGCTCACCATTTTGATCTCCCAGTTGACATTCCACTGCTTCATGTTGCTGAACCGCCATGTTTTGATGGCATCTCCCGTGCTGGCATCCATCCGAATCAATCTGTTATATGCAATTCCAATAAGTTCTTCTCTCTTGCCACCTTGAAATCTGTAATATTAAAGAAAACCCCTCAGAATACGGGAGGGGCTCCAACCTTAACAGCTGAACTACTACAGGTAAGGACAGAATCACAATTCTGTGAGCTGTTAAGGGAAGGCCTAGACAATACCATGTTTTAAATTTTGCTGTAGAAGAGGTTACTATGTAGCTCTAAGTAGCTTTGCCTTCAGTGTTTAAGATCTAATTACACGAAGTAGACAAACAACAGCTGCAGACCACAGCAGCACACTGACCTCGCGATGAAGTGTGTGATGCCGAACTCAGGCAGAGACTGCCAAGCTTGAATGAATCTCATCTTGGCTTCAATCAGACTCATCTGGGCTACATTCTGGTGGGCCTCCAAGATTCTTGCTGTTATCTAAACATGATTAAGTATTAAATAATTAGATATTATATCTTTTGTGATAGAAACCAGATAAAACATTTAATTATGTGCCTCATAAAATCATGTTGAATTAGAATTAAAAATTATCTAAAGTTTTTTTTTTTTCGGGATTTCAATAAAGTAATATTGTTAATTTCAGGTTTTATGTGTCACACAAGAAGCATTTAGGATTCTAGTGTGTGCCTGCCAGGACTGAGAGGTTCCTGTCAGGACTGAGAGGTTCCTGCCAGGACTGAGCAGACGCTGGCGAGCGATGACAAGAGAGCGTGTTCAGATTTATATTCAGATGATGGTTGGCATTTAGCAACAAAATGCACCAGGGCTCCAGTCAGGAGACCTGAACATGAAGAAATAGTGGGTACCATCCATGTTCTACGGCAATCAAACAGAATAAATAGTTTACCTACACTCACTTTAGGATGAATTCCCCCTTGGCGGAATAAGGGGTCAGGGTAGGGTGGCTATGAGTACGGCTTTACCATGTTTAATTTCTCTCTCTTTGTAAATATCTCCGTATTACCAACTTACCAAATCTCTTATATAGCCTGGCTGTAGATGGCAATGCGAAGAAAGAAAAAGGGAGCAGAAAGAAAAAAGGAAAAAAAGAAAAGAAGAGGTGATCAGGAAAACAGCAATGAAGCAAAGCAAAGGCCGTGGAACCTGCAATCCAAAATTCTAGCAGAAAACCATGCAGAAAAAGACACTCAGGTGAAACACAGTCAAGGCAGGAATGAGAATGGAAACCAGGAAGCAGCGATTACTGTGCATTCAGAACACAGAAGTGCACACTGCAGATAGTCACTCAGTTAAAGGTGGAAACTCACAGAAGAAAGGGCAAAGCCCTTTCTCCCCTCATGTGCTGTTCTTATGGTGAGGGCAAAGCTAATTATTTTAGTGGCAAAATAAAAATGAATAATCCAAAGCCACGACAGCTTCCTCAGCTCTAGGCGGAGGACATGAGGCATGCACAGGTTCGCAGAAAGATGCTAAGGCTGCACATGAGCGCAGCACCACACTGTTCCTTTATTTGCACAAAAAGGCAGCAGGCCCTCAATTACCATCTGCTTTTTGCATCCTTTTTCCTGGAAGGAGAAACACAAGTTTGCCAAACAGGGCCCTGGGAGCTGTGGCCACACATGTATTGTTTTCAGTTTGGTATGGCAGGACAATTCTTTATTTACAGCTAAAAACTCATACTCACTCAAAATAACCCTGGAAAAGCTCAGCTAAAATATGCATAATTTGGGGGGAAATGCAGATTAAGTATCAGAGGCTATGCTGATATGTGCCTTGGCAGGATCCCCTGCAGCCAATCATTTGATCTCGTGCCTGTGAGCACTGGTAGGGGTCAGGGCAGCCATGCAAAGGCCTGAACTTGAGGGGACAAGATCTGGGCCTACTTAGAGAAGGAGGGGTTGGAAAGGTCTGTGTATTTTACTCAGCTCAAAGTCCCGGAAAGGTCCTTAACCATAAGCCACACACCGCCTTATTGACACTGACAGAACAGAGGACTTTAGGTCACATTCCTGTCCACAACACAAAAGCAGAGAACTATCATCTGTGGACAACAGACACTGAAATAACAGAACCACTAAGGTTTGAAATCATTTGAAGGTAAATAAGTTCATCTGTAGAAACTAGTCTCTTTGCACACAGCTCTCTGGTGAGTAAGGGAAAGCCAGCACCTCCTCCCTTTCTATGGGACTCCCCTAGGCGGCACTTCCGCAACCCCTCACCACCCACTCCCACAGCCTTAACTGGACACACAGACCATTACTGATTAAAGTTCTGACCGGTTCTGTGGAAAGCAAAACTGTTTCAGATTCATTTAATAAAGTAACGTTTAAATTTAAGGAAGGTAATGTTCTATTTAATTTGAACTTTAATGTTTTAAAATGATCCCTTAAAGACAAAAACAAAACTTGATAAAAATGATTTATTTATTTTAGAGGTCTTCTCTCTCCCCCATCCACGCTGAAGCCTTTCCTTTTAAGGCCTGCTGTTCAGTGTAGAGAATCCTGGGGGCTCTCAAGTCAAATTCCCCTCCCTGCAAAGGACCTCGAGTAATTCACCAACATGCCATTCTCCTGGACAGCAAGCCTTTTATGGTATTACTCTCCAGGACAGGAATTCCAAAGAAAGTGGACAAGAGAGTGTTCTATTAGGGTTAAGACAGTGATGGAGATATAACATTATATTTCTCACACCTTTAACCCCAGAAGTCGGGAGGCAGAGGCAGGCAGATCTCTGCTACACAAAGAAACCCTGTCTCAAAACACTCTCCTTCACGACCCCCCCCCCCCCCAATTTATTTTCTCGGTGTTGGTTAATCTATCTCGGCAAACACAAGTATTAAAGATACTTTGGGGGAAGTGCTGAGTGTGCTTTTTTGGTCTTATCTTGGCAGGGACCAAAGAATCCGGCCTTTAAGAGCATTTCAGGTCTTGAGGGTCCTTTGAGAGTGCTCTCCTTGGATTGCGTAGAATAAACAGGCTGCTGATGCTGCTTCCCAGTATCTATCCTATTAACGTTATAGAAGATTAACAACATTTTAAACAGACCCTCACCTCCTCCATTTCCTGTTTTATACGCTACGAAAGCTAGTAACTTTCACTTAAGAGGAGAAACAGCATTTAAAGCATGAGGACACTATTATAAAACTAGCTAATTAAGTAGAATGAAATACCTGTTTGTTCTTGTACTTTTTTAGGTAGCGAGGGGATACCAGGCACTCGGGATTGATGTCAGTTGTGATCTGCTCTGGAATTAGCTGAGGATCTGGGTTAAGATGCTGCATCTTCAGGAAGGAGAGGATGTTCTGAACCTCTAAATTATAGGAACTGTCCGCCATGGTCTTGCCTTTGGAAGCTAATCTGCAGGCTGCCATCCAGTGTGCGTACTGCTTCTCCTGTGGAAAGAAAGAGGGGGATGAAGCCACACAGTGCTCGGAACCTAGGTGTAAAATGTAGGCACAGCTGGCCATCCAACTCACATGAGAGCCAGAGAAAAGTGACTTTAATTGGAAAACTTACATTATCACAACGAAGCCAAATTTCATTCATGCCCTCTGCAACCGGAATTAGGAGTTTTATGTTAAATTTTTGGCCCGAAATGTTTACATCTGGGGTAACTTCACATCCTGTAATAATAAATTAAATTATAAAAGTGTATAAAGGAAATCCTGAGCCAATAAAAATAGCCTCATTTTGTGAGATCTTAACACGGTGAATTCTGCCACAACACTTTAAGAACACCTCAATACGACGGATGCCACTTTGGCACTCACACTGGAGCCAAGGACTCAAACACATACATTTATCAACTCTAAGAATCCAAATGGTCATCTTGGCCTCCACGTAAATGTTTAAATATTAAAGGAAAGGGTACTGTAGGTAAAGAGATCTCTCTTCTTTCCAGGAACATTACCACATACAAACAGCTGTCTTGTAAATCCTTCTGTAGAACTTTTCAAACACGTGGGAAGCTGTGGTGAAATTAAAACAGGTGTGTGAAGACACACAAATCTCACTGGTCTCTCAAGGTGATTCTGCAAACAGTCTTTAAAAAACAGAAAAAAAAAAAAAACTGGCCAGGAGGTGGTGCACACTTTAATCCCAGCACTCGGGAGGCAGAGGCAGGTGGAACTCTGTGAGTTCAAGACTAGCTTGGTCTACAAGAGCTAGTTCCAGGACAGCTAGGGCTGTTACACAGAGAAACCCTGTCTCAAAACAAAACAAACAAACAAAAAAACCCCAAAAAAACAAAAATAAAAAACTGAACTGAATTAGGGAGTCTTTTCTACTATTAATTAATCATTTACCACTCATGCAGCCATGACATCAATATCTGGCACATTTTAACATTTTCTCCCTAAATCCTGTTTTATCCCAACCTCTCTATCCCCTTTTCTGTCCAAATGCACCAGCAGGGAGTTTCTGCTGGGAAGACGCTTCCGGCCAGTGCAGGCTGGATTTGTTTGGCGGGCCTCCCGCAGACTCAGATGGGATCCAGGCCTCTTCCACATTCCCAGTGCGTACAAGTGAACTCTACTAGGATCCCTTTTGCATCTTAAGCCAGACCCCATTAACACCATGACATTCACCACCTCACAGAAGAATAAAAATCAGCACCTCTCACCACCTCCTTCCCTCGGAACCTTCCTAAACTGTCACTGCCCACACTGGCAGTGATTTACAAAGGGTGCTAGGAACTGAACCCAGGGTCTAAAACACATTTGATACACACTCTACCACTGAATGTCACTCCTGGTCCCCAGATGGAGAGGTAAGTCTTCTTCCACCAGAGGCCCCCAACACGGTGCATGAGGTTCTTGCTCTAGTCATAAGCCTGAATGAGTAAGAGTGCTAGCTAGGGCTGGAGGAGGTGTGGCTGAGTAGTTCCAGATGCATAAGGACAGGAGTTCAGTTCCCAACTTACAACTGCCTCTCATTACAGCTCCAGGGGATCTGATGCCCTCTTCTAGACTACTCAGGCACCTGCACATACAACACACACTTAAAAATGAGATACTTTTAAAAAATATTAAATAAAAAAGCAGAGCTAACAGCTGAGCCCTCGCTGAAGCATGGCCCAGGCTGCAGGCACTCAATGAGGAGGCCCATATGCCTCAAGTTCCAGCTTTCACTGCTCACAGCTTTCAATCTGACAAGGCAAAAGGAAACTCATGCTGGCTGTTAGGAGCCTAGCAGGAACATCCTGGACTTGTCTCAGGAGCTGGGGGAAAACAGTGAAGATAGAAGAACAGGGATGGAAGAGGAAAACAGGCCAAGGCTCCGCCTGTGACCAGGATGAAGGGCAGAGGGTGAGACAAGGACTGCAGATGAGGGACCCGAACAACATCAGTGGTCCTCATGTTTTCTGACCTTAAAGATCAGGAGACATCACAAATTTACCTGATGAGAGAGCTAAATGTCGTGTACTTCAACTCGGGTCCACCCAGAGATCAGAACAAATACCCACATGCAACTGAACACACAAACTGGAGAACCAAGAACACGGCAAAGCCTCCAAAGGTATATGCAATTCCACAGGTCACACGAGGCCCCCTTACCTCTGAGGTTCATCTGATGAGCAGGTGTACCACTGGACTCTTCTCGGCTCTTATAGCAGGAGATGGATGTGTCTTTGAATGTGCACCAGTACTGCTTGTACCCTTTTAAAGTCAACTTTTTTGGCCTAGATAGCAAACAGAATTGAGACAATAACCACTTTGACGTGACTTTATCAGGGCTGTTCTAGCAGTTAAATTTCACAGTGCTGAAAAACACAAAGCCAGTTTTACAGGGCTGACATCATCTGCCTTTGGCCAGCTTGGCCTGGTGTGGCCCCCTTCTCAGTCTACTCCAGAAGATAGCAAACACCAAGGGTAGAGAGCCCCAGCCCGCACGTCACCTTTAAGCTGTCCATCTGGAAAACCCTGCAGATGCAGTGGTGCCCACAGCATCATGGCTGTGGAAATCTCTGCACATGTATACTCAACATGACCCATGACACGGACATGCCACTCCAGAGCTGAACACAGAATGCGGCACAGTGAAAGTGTGGAAAAGGGAAATGGGGACATAGAGAAGTTTTGAAATTGTCCTTTTCTCAGAAGCGCTCTATTCTGTGAGCTACAGCATTTCCAGCCTCCCTCGTGAAGTGCTTATCCCGCAAGTTTCCCAGAGCACAGCAGGCAAGTGGAGAATCGGCACCACAGCTGTCTCCCACCTACCTACTGCTCAGCTCTCAGCTTTGAAGATTACAAATGGATTGCTTCAAAGTCTAGACAAACTCACTGGGACCTTACAAGAGAGGGTCCAGCGGCACATGAACATAAGGCAATGGAGTCTGGAGCTCTGAGCAAGGACGTAACACTGGCATTCCCAGGACACCATGTGCCACTTTTAATGCAGACCACTGATGTCAGCCACTACTACCAACTATGATACAATCAGCCCTGATGACTTTAAGATCAAATAAAGCAATGATTTTTGTGGTTTTAGTTTAGTGAACATGATTTTAAGTGTATATCTAATTGGTAAATCTTACAGATTTATTTTATAAATAATTGACAATCGAATTACTGTAAATTTAAATGAGAACCTGATCATAAAACTGATAGTTCTTCTTGATATTTAAAATCCATCCCACTTTTGTACTTACTTGAAAACTTTAATATAGTCAGCAAGTTCTGGAATTGAAGTAATGTCACCCTAGGTAAAGGATTAAAATAGTATTTTTCTTAATCTTTTAAATTTAGTTTGGTATCTGATTTTAAAACTGCTTATTTAATATTAAAAATACAGTTGTTAAAGATATAAATGATATGATCATATTAGATGGTCTTATTACAAAGGCATTTTCAAATATTACACAAAGCTAATAAAAATTTGAACATGACATTTGTACAACTTCCAAGAATGTATTGTTACTTCTAAATATAGCTGAAATGGTTTACAGCAATATATGAAAAGATTATAAATCATAATGGCACCAAGAAAAATGTTTCTTCATCAATAACTCCTTCCTCAGTTTTAAAAAAAACTGAAAAAAAAGAAGCAATATTTAGGTTATCATGAGGCTCATTTCTCTTCCTTCTGTTGTGTATCAAGTAAGCTGACTTACCACGGCTTGATGATGCTTCCAAAACAAGTACTTAGAGAGGGCTTCAGAATGGGACGCCCTAGAGGTCAGTGACACTATTTCCTCAGTAAAGGTTTTCTGGGGTGGAGAGTAAGGCCCTGGCGTTGATCCTTCCACCACAAAAAACTTCTCTGAAAATCTATGACAAACTTCTGGAAAGAACTGAACACTTTTCTCCACCTTCCAGATGCCATAGCTGGCCATGGAAAACCCACAAAAAGGTGAGCCTCAACTAAGTCAGACATTAGCTGAAGAGCCGCTCACCAGAACGGTTGCTGTCTTCCCGCCTTCCAAAGTGATCTCCAGGTCGGAAAGGGCAGCGTCCACTTCGTCCACGTCTTTGTCACTGTTGTTCAGATGGTTCTCTGACGTCATGATCGACAGCTTATTGATATGATACTGAAACCACACAGCATGTTGTTGAAAAGATTGTTCAGCTGCAGAACTTTAAGATGGAATTACTACCTGGCTCTATACTGGATGCTTTTTTATCTGATTTGCAAAGACAAAGCATCAGGGGAGGATGCTGGAGAGCTGATGGCTCAGTAGCTAAAAGCACTAGCTGCTTACAGTGAATCCGGGTTTGATTTCTAGCAGCCACATGGCAGCTCACAACCTTCTACAACTGCAGGTCCAGTGAATCCAGCGCCCTCTTCTGGTCTCCACAGATACTGCACAAACATGTGCACAGACAAAACTGCAGATAAAACACCTCAACACTTAAAATGTCCTGAAACCTGAAGGGTAAAAAGCAAGGGCCATGGCACCAGGGAGCAGTGTGACAGACCTGATCAGAAAAACTTATCCAAAATGAGTGCAGTCTCTGTGTACATACAAACGGATCCAGTTTCTGCCTCCCTGGGTATGACGGGAGGCATTTACAGAGCTGAGTTTTGGTTGTTTTGTTGCGGGGTGGCTGGCTTTCAGTGCATTCTGTCCTGTGCCTTGAACAGATAGATGCACATCCCAGGAAGCCTCAAGTCACGCATGAAGTCTCCTGTAGAGACGAACTCACTAGCTTGTCTCACATCACTGAGAAAATGAGCCCTCATTGGCCTACAGTCCTAATCACTCAGAGCAAAGCATCACCATCCTAACTCCACTAGCTCCACTTTCCCCAGTTCTGTCTTCAATACTCCATAGTCTCAGCCATCGAAGAATAAGAAACCGTTCATATGTGTGAACAGAGAATGTGTAAGTGCAATCAGACTTCTATCTAGCTAGGAAACAGTCTTAGGCATAGAATCTTCTAAAATATAAAATAGCTGTTTTTAGGGCTGAAGAGATGGCTCAGAGGTTAAGAGCACTGGCTGCTCTTTCAGGTACTGAGTTCAATCCCCAGCAACCATGTAGTGACTCACAGCCATCTGTAATAAGATCTGGTGTCCTTTTCTGGCGTCCAAGCATACATGCAGGTAGAACACTATACATAAAGATTTATTTAAGAAATAGCTATTTTAAAATACACTTGGTGACTCAGAATATTAAAAATCTATTAAGTTTTGCTATCAAGTCTGAGAGATTTTATGAGAGATCAACAGCATCTGGTGTAATTCTCATAAGCTGCTACTCAAGGCATAAGCGGCTCTGAACTTCTAAAGTATCCATTTACTTGACTATGTGTGGGAACACCTCAATTCATGGACCCAAGGCCAACTACCAGTCCTGTATTCTAAGACTCAGTAGCAAATAGTTATACCTTCAAATTGGGCAAGCAGATCTTTGTGGGGACAGAACTGTGATAACCAATGAGAACAAGGGAAGCAGAGACTGTCAGGCACATGGACTTGTAATAACCAATGAGAACAAGTCAGGCCTGTGGCGCCAGGCTTTCCTCACGCCCACAGGAAGCCTGTCCCTTTGGGAATGGAGACAGAGGAGTGGATGGGGAGGTGGTAGATGAGAATCGGGGAGTGGGGGAGAATGGGAAGAGAGGAGGGAGGGAAACTGTGGTTGGCATGTAAAATAAACAAAAAAATGTTAATAAAATAAATAAACAAACAAATAAAGAAAGCAAAAAGGATTATGTAAAGAGCTGGTTAAAATGTAGACCCCCTTTCCTCCCACTATCCCACCACAGAGATCCTGACTCAGCAACTGTGTGGCTCAGCCTGAAATCCACATTTTAAAAAGCACTTTGGCTGATCCTGATACAAGAGGTCCTGTTATCATCTTAATAATTTTGCAGCTTTTTTTTAATCCAGTTTATACTAAATTATTTTATTTCTTCTTGCTATAATAAGCCTAATTTACAGAGATCTAGGTGCCCCAAAGACAGAGCAGTTCAATGTGTGGGTTGTAGGCTCCACCATACTTTGTTCTCAATGGTGAGGAGCAGAAAAATGAGTTCTATTCAGTGTGGTAACACTGGGAAGGACAAGAGTCCATCATCCATCCATCCACCAACCCACCTATCCATCATCCATCCATCCACCCACCTACCCATCCATCATCCATCTACCCACCCACCCACCCACCCATCAATCCATCCACCCACCCACCCACCCACCCACCCACCCATCAATCCATCCACCCACCCACCTATCCATCATTCATCTATCCACTAAAATGGTCCAAGAGAGCTATGCTTTGAGGCCCTTCAATTACTGTGAATAGAATCTAAGTTTTGCTGGGATATAGCCCAGTGGTACAAAGCTTGCTTAGCATGTGCAAGACTATGGGCTCAATTCCTAACACAATACCTAAACAACAACAAAATGATAAAGAATACTGTTATAAAATTTAAACCTATGGTTTTTCACAGATGTATTTTACACATCTTATTCTTGCTTTTGGCAAAATTTTCCACCAGAAAACAATGAGTCTGTATTCAAAATGTGAAAGATATATTTAAAGAGTCACTCAGGTAAGAGCTTCCCAGTGAACTGTGCCAGATTTAATTCAGGAATTTCTCCAGACAGCTGGAAGGACCTGAGAAATGTAAGATTTTTTTTTTTTAAAGACAGGGTTTCTCTGTAGTTTTGGGGCTTGTCCTGGAACTAGTTCTTGTGGAACAGGCTGGCCTTGAACTCACAGAGATCTGCCTGCCTCACCTCCCGAGTGCTGGGATTAAAGGTGTCTGCCACCATCGTCCAGCTAACTTAAAGTTTTTTTAAATTGATTTTTATTAAGTTCTACATTTTTCTCTGCTTCCCTCCCCACTTCAACCCTCTTCCAAGGTCCCCACGCTCCCAATTTACTCAGGAGATCTTGTCTTTTTTCTACTTCTCTAACTGTTAAGATTCTAAACCAGCTGCTTAGTCAACTCTCTGGAATAGCTGATGAATTCACCAACCCGCCAGCAAGGATGTGTGCCCTGTGTCCTCTACCTTCCAACGGTGACCCTGGGTTGTAGCTAAACTTTCTGGTGCTTTGGTGCATTTGGAAGGTTGGCAGCATTTTTGTGTTCTGAGAAAAGTGAATCCTTACAGTTAGAGATTTTTCACTGAGGACCAGCCTTGTGTCTCCCACTTCTATTTAAAGACTATTAATTGCGCTGGGACCTTAGGGAAGACTAGAGTCCCATCACAACCCAACAATACTTGCCAAAGCCCTACTCATACAGACATACTGAAATCTGAAAGAGAATCAAGCTGCTGACAATGGACCTCAGTGCTTCTAAGAACGCTGGTTTGTCTACAGCCATACTGGAGGGTGGATCAGTAATGGGAGTGGGGTAATTTAATTCTGAAACATGTGTTATCCAAGGCTCACATTTGGAGAAATACTGGCTTAAAGAAACATTAGCTTTCTACTTAATAATATTGTAAAACACATTTATCCTACTCTCCTGCCACTGTGCAATGTACCTTATCATCAACTTAATAGTATTAGTATTTTATTTCCAAGAGAAAACTGACTTAACTTCAGGTTACTATAGGCTAGAAGGGAAATGACATTTTTTCCCCACAAGATCAAAAGTACCACTGATTCCTTTTTCTTCTTTTATTTCTTTTTCTTTTTCTTTTGTTTTCTTCAAGACAGCATTTCACTATATAGCTCTGTAGACCAGGCTGGTCTCGAACTCACAGAGATCTGCCTGCCTCTGCCTCCTGAGTACTGGGATTAAAGGCGTGTGCCACCTTTGCCTGGCAATTCTTAAATATATATATGTATATTAAGATTTATTCATTTATTATATATATAATATTCTGCCTGTATGTATGCCTGAACACCAGAAGAAGGCACCAGATCTCATTCTAGATGGTTGTGAGCCACTATGTTGTTGCTGGAAATTAAACTCGGGACCTCTGGAAGAGCAGTCAGAACACCTTAATCTCTGAGCCATCTCTCCAGCCTTGTTTCTTTTTTGTATGTTTGTTTATTTTTTGAGACAGGGTTTCTCTGTATAATAGTCCTGGCTGTCCTGGAACTCACTTGGTAGACCAGGCTGGCCTCAAACTCACTGAGATCCACCTGCCTTTGCCTCTTAAGTGCTGGGATTGAAGGCGTGTGCCACCACCACCCAACTGACTCTTAAATATTTTATTTATTTATTTATTTATCTATCTATCCATCCATCCATCCATCCATCCATCCATCCATCCATCCATCCATCCATCCATTTATTTATTTAGTTAGTTTTTCGAGACAGGGTTTCTATGTAGCCTTGGAGCCTGTCCTGGAACTAGCTCTGGTAGACCAGGTTGGCCTCGAACTCACAGAGATCAGCCTGCTTCTGACTCCCGAGTGCTGGGATTAAAGGTGTGCACCACCACCGCCAGGCTGATTCTTAAATATTTTAAAACAAAATGAAACAAAAATAATCATTAGCTGGGCCTTGGCGGCACACACATTTAATTTCAGAACTAGGGTGGCAAAACAGGTGGATCTCTGAGTTCGAGGCCAGCCTGGGCTACACAGTGAGTTCCAGGACAGCCAAGGCTACACAGAGAAACCCTGTCTAGAAAAAACAAAATAAGAAAAAAATAATAATCATGCTTGTTTCACTTTTGTAAATGTCCACTTACGATGTTTACAAATTTTCATTAGTGTGTTTGCATGTCCAGGCACATGTGCACATGGAAGTGAGAAGACCACATTAAAACAAAGGAGTCTCACTACGTAGCCCTAGCTGCCCTAGCCTCACAGAAATCCACCTGCCTCTGCCTCCCCAGGGCTGGGATTAAGGGCGTGTGCCAATATGCCCAGCCTCAGATGATTTTGGGAGTTGGTTCTCTCCTTCCACCAAGTAGATCCTGAATACCAAACTTGGGTTACCATGCTTGGTAGCACACATCTGCTTGCTGGGCCAGCTTGCCAGCTTTGTGTGCCACTCCCTACACAGCAAAAACAACAATATCAAATGCTTGTATGGTTACTACAGCGCTCTCTTCTTCCCAGTTAAGAACCAGTCACTATGTTACATTACCTGCAAGGCTGCAAACATCATCATCTCCTCCTCGGTGCACTCAATCTCTTCCAGGAGAAGAGCCCACTTGGCCTGCTCATAAAGTTGATTGATTCTGATAGCATCGTACTGCAGAACGAGGGGAAACACGGGTTTTAACACACAATATTCAATACCAGAAAGTTTTCAGTGTTAAATATTCACTTTTGAGGCTTGAGAGATGGCTCAGCAGTTAGGAGTGCATACTATTCCTAGCACCCATGTAAGATGGCTCATAATTGCCTGAATTCTAGATCCCAGGGGTTCTGATATGTCTGGCCTCTGTGGGCTCTTGCACTCAAATACACCTAAATTTTAAAATAGTCTCCTTTTTAATAAAATTATTTTATGAGTGTTTTGTTCTTGTGTACATGTATACACTATATGCGTGCCTGGTGCCTGCTGGGTCTCCTGGAACTGGAGTTAATGCATGGTTGTAAGCTACCATGTAAGTCCTACCATGTAGGACTTGCCAGGTCCCCTGCAAGTGCTCTTAACCAGTAATCTATCTTTCTAGCACCCCTTCTCCACATTTTGAGACAAGGGTCTCACTATGTAGCCTTGGTTGGCCTTAGCTTGCTGTCTAGACTAACTAGTCTTGAATTCAGAGATCCTCTTGCCTCTGCCTCCTGGGTGTTGCCATTAAAAGCTTGCACTACGGCTTTAACACCATAAATACTCATGTTTAAAGCATGACAAAAAGTAATTTTTTTCAATTTTTTATTATCAAAATGGTTAATTCTAAAAAAGGAAGAGATCTATTATGTTAGATATGACTATAGATACATCTAATTTTCTATTTAAAATGACAAACTATGACAAGAAAATTACTCAGGGATTTAGTTCAGTAGGCAGAAGGGATTGCCTAGCAAGAGCGAGGATTTGACCCCTAGCACTGAAGGGAAAAAAGAAGGTTCACGTAACGACCATGTGTTCTAGTTTGAAGGAGGGCGTGGTGGCTCACGACTGCTACGCTGGCACTGGGAAAGCTAAAGCAGGAGGATCCTTGGTTTCTACGCCAGCCCAGGCTGCACAGCAAGGCACCATCTCAAAAACAGAACAAACCCCACAAAACTGGGTACTGATCTATGCTTGTAATCCACACCCAGAGTCTATAGTTTCATACTAAGTTCCACAGCCTATGCAGAATGGCTGGATTCTGTCTCAAAAAGCAAACAAAACACCAGATAAAGAAAGGAAGGGGGGGGGGGAGAGAAATCTAGTTGGAAAGAATTAAAACAAGGTACAAATATAGATTGATTTTAACATTATTATTCTGACTTGCCACAATAGAACTCAGTGAGTACAAATTAATTACTTTGGGAAATATCTCACTCACAGAGAAACACGAGAAGGGTAGACCCTTGGGAGGAGGAGCTATTTTAAATGTCCAAAACAGGAAGACAGAGAAACTTTTGGAAAGTATGTGTATCCATATCATTAGACTGTCCATTTAATTATATTAGCGAAAAGAAACACTCTCTTAAAACGCTAACCAAACATTCCACTCACTCCCCAACCTACAACTAAAAGTAGATATGATGTGGCCAAAAAATAAAACTTTGATAGTTCTGTACACACAGGTTGCTGTATACATGTTATACACAGAATTGTGTGAGCACATAATGAAAGACAAGACACTAGATCAGTGTTTCTCAACCTGTAGGCCTGCATAACTGTAATTTTGCTGCTGTTATGAATTGTAATGTAAATATTGGTTTTCCAATGGTTGCAGGCCACCCCTCTGAAAGGGTTGTACAAACCCCAAAGGGGTCAGGCCCACAGGTTGAGAACCACTGATGTAGTGTCTTATCTTTCATTATGTGCTCACATAATTCTGTGTATAACTTGTATACAGCAACCCTAAGAAAATACCAGATTTATTCAGAATACACACACTTTTGCTTAAAGGTCTGGGTTTTGAATATTATTCAAGACTTGCTACAGTGTCTTAACATTCAAATGAGAATGGAAACAGGCAGAAAAGACTCCTTGTGATCCTTGGTACCTTTGGATTCAAATCAAAAAAGCTGTAATACTTGAATCGGAGTAGCAAGGCCTCATTTTCCTTCACATCCTGCTCCATTAGCGATCTCGAGGAATCAAGCCACCTGAACAAATGGAGAAGAGCGCTGAGCAAAGCAAACACAATTAACCAAAACACCCCACCCCTACCAGGTACAGTCTTTCCTTGTGCCTGGCCCCCTAAAACTTACCCTTGGGTAGGCCTAGTGATGAATGCTTTTTAAAATCCCAGCACTGGGGAGGCAGAGACAGGTAGATCTCTGTGAATTTTGGGTCAGCCTGGTCTACAGATTGAGTTCCAGGACAGCCAGGGCTACATAGAGATACCCTGTCTCAAAAAACCAAAAACTTACCCTTGGTTCGTTTTTGCTTTATCAAGAAGAGCTTGAGGCTTGAACATCTTTGCCAGTATTTCTGGTGATGTTACCGGCTGACTGACAGCAAGTATCCCGGGATTGCCTTCTGACAGAGCACTGTCACCAAACCAGGCAGAAGTTGGTGACAAGGGGCTTCCATCATGAGCATCGTAAGTGGGCGTCATTGTTTTGCTGTAAAGTCCGGGGCTGGAGTATATGCCTCCTAGTAAGTGAGAGGAGACAGCTGTGAGGGGGACTCAGACTCAGCTCAGTAAGCACACACACTATGGCAGGAAGCACAATGAGCCACAAGCTTCAATCTGGAAGGAAAGCTTAGCACATTATTTGCCTGCCTCAAAACACAAAATAACTGTGCTCGTACAACAGAACACACAGTACCAAAGCCGTGATGTGATTAAAGTGGTGGCGGTTCTGAGGAGAAAGCCAGCTGAGGGAACTAGGATGAGGCCATAGCTGAAGCGCACAGACCAACACTGTGTGTGTGATTGTGGTGAGGCTCACCTTTCAGAGGGCCAATGTAAAGAACATCGATGCCTATAGGAAAGGAAAGAAAGGAGTTCAGAAGGCAAAGGAAAGGCAACATCAGAAGACAAAGGAATGAAGAGGAAACGGGGAAGAGGGGAAATAGACTTGTCCCAATTGTGGATCATGGGTAGGTGCATTAAAATCTCAGGAGCTTCAACAGAAATACAGTATTTTGTCCAATGCAAAAATGAAGCTGTCACCTCATTTATCTAAGGGTACCTCAGTGTGACAGGGCGAGGCATACAGGAGAGGCTACATAAATGAAGCACCCTAGCTAATGATACAACACATGCTCTTTCACCTGAAAAACAGAATTAAGGATATCAAAGACATGTCTCAATCTGTTATATTCTATCCGGTCCTGTCCTGTTTTTAGAGACAGGCTCTCACACTGTGGTCTAGGCTGGCCTCAGACTTAGGGCCATTGTCCTGACTCATTTTCTGCTGCTACACTGTCACTGGATGTGGAAAGAAGAGGGTTAATAATCCACCCTCCCCCAGTTATCTAACTGAAGAATAAGCTTAGGCATCCTCCTTCCTCCCACCCCTGTGAGACTGAAGGACTTTCACTGAACGTATCTTGTCAGCCATCCATATCTGACCCACTATCCCTGAGTCCTGTGCTGTGTCCATGGCAATGCTGTGGGGCCAGAGAGGAGGCAGGAGCACAGTCAGTTCTGAGGCACTGTTCTCTAGGGGGTCACTGGCAAACTTAAAATCAGGACCCCGTGGAAGGGTAAGGGTTCCCATCCTCACCAAAGGCAGGAATCTCTTCTCCAGCTCATCTGCTAAGGGAGTACACATAAACGCAGTACGGAAGAATATTAACTACTTGGCAGAAACTCCTTTACTTAAAAAACCTATTTGTTGAATAAATCTTTCACTAAGAATGTTGGAATACTGACATTTTTCCTACTAGATGTACTAGAATTACTTAGAGCTGAGCAGTTAAAATGGATGACTCTCAAGTTTCCAATAGAGAAAAGTATGTCAACAGAGCCCACTCTCCATCTACAGCCTGCATTTTACAGAGCACAGCTCCACTTGTCTACAGATACTACAGGACAACAACTCATTTAGTGTCTTGACAAATTTATTTTCACCCTGGAGAACAAAACTGAGAACAGAGGCTAAAGGACGCGTTCTCGGTCAAGAGCCAGCAAGCTGCCGGCCATGTTGGACTAGCTGGTGTTGCCTGTTTGCACACTGCCTTCATGCAATACAAGTCAAACCATTCCCAACCCACATGCGTCTGACTGTTGAGCGTCTCGGGGGCAAACGGAGCTTCTGTAAACAGTTCTGTGCTTATTTCCCAATGTTGGCCTCACCGCTGGGTCAGAGGACATGCATAGTTTAGATTCCATCAGGGCCAGCTCAAAGGCTAACCCTAACTTGTCTTCCTATGTGCCTGCTCTCATATCTATTTCAGGCAGAAATCAAACAGAGTGAGATGAAGAAAGAGATTCAGTCAGCAACAAAATATGGAGAGATAACTTTCATAAAAAGGAAATTTGTCCAAAAAGCACTATATTCTGGGCTACTCCACACAATTCACACATGGCTCTTGGGAGGGTTGCTGTATTAGAACACAGTAAAATGACCACAAACATAATGCTAACGTGCAGGTGAGACTCTAGAACATAAAAACAATATCACTAAAGACCAAAATATAAAGAAGAAGGAACAGTCTAGGCATGTAAAAAAAAGATCAATAGAATAAGAAGAGCTACTGGCTAATACAAGAAATATTCTACCATCCCAGTGTTTAAAGCATCTATCAAGGAAATGAGAAATAAAGTAACCCTGAGATACTATTAACTGTCAAAATGGTAAAAAAAAAAATGTATAAAGATTTACAATACTCAACACTGGGAAGGCTGAATGGAAAGGGTATATATTCATATATACTACTGATGGCGATGTAACCACAGCAACTTTCTGCAGTCCATGCGGTACAATAATACCACGCAGGTAGAGAACAGATAAATATAGCTTTTGTACATAGAAACTTTTGAGAGCATTTAAAAGGACTTGAAAGAACTCTCTTCTTTGCTGCAGAAAAAAACATCAAAATATTGGTCATTGAAAAAAAAATCAAAACGGAAGTACAATATGCAGTTAGTCTTTCTCTGGACAGAGTCTGAGGGCTATACAGCGAGACCCAAGCTAGCCATGGCTGTGCGGCCTCATCACAATTAGAAAAGAAAGAAAAGGAAGGGAAGGAGGAAAGGGTACTGTTAAGCTGTAGTCCAAACTGTTACAACACACTAATCAAGAAACAGTTCATTTTTGGGGGCTGTGGAGATGGCTCAGTGTCTAGGAACTCAGAGCTGCCTGTAACATCAGCTCCAGGGGATCCAACACCTTCTTCTGGCTTCCATGGCCACCTACACACATGAGACACACATGCACACACAAATAAAAACTGGAAAAAAATGGCTGAGAGGGAACAGCAAAAGAATAGTTTAAAAGGGATAGTCACATTTGGCTTGGCTTATTTTGTGCATTATTTGAGTTTATTATAATGAAATTATATTCAGTGTATGACTTCTGTAATAGAAAATATCAGGCTCATTAGAACATTTTACTGACAGAAGGAAACAAATATAATCATACTTTAGGTGGGTAAAATAATTTGAAGAAAATTTCAACCTTTAATATTTGAATATTTAATATTATCTACCTACCTATTTATCTATATAATCTTTTCTTCTTCAAAGAATGAAGGTTTTTTTTTTGTTCTTTAAAGAATAGGTTTAAGGTGCTAGAGAGATGGTTCAGTGGTTAAGAGCACTAACTACTCTTCAGGAGGACCTGGGTTCAATTCCCAGCACCCACACGGCAGCTCACAACTGTCTGTAACTACAGGGAACTCAACACCCATGGCAAAACACCAATGCATATAAAACTTTAAAAAATAAATATAAAACAAGAATAGGTTTAAAATATTTGATACTTAAAAAACTGCATCCTATGTTAATAATTTCCCTAATAAAGCGAAACAGAATATTGACCTAGACTTTTTTCCTTTCCCAGATGCTGTCCCCCAGTTTTTTTTGTTTTTCTTTTTTAAAGAAAATATTTTGTTTGTATGTTGAGATGAGGTTTCTCTGTGTAGCCCTGGCTGTCCTGGAACTCGCTCTGTAGACCAGGCTGGCCTCGAACTCACAGAGATCCACCTGCCTCTGGTCCTGAGTGCTGGGATTAAAGGTGTGCACCACTACTGCCCAGCTCTCAAGAAAATTTCTAATAAGATAATTTCTACTTGTATAAATTCTGATGTTACATTTCTTTGAAAATCAATGACTATGCTGCAAAAAGTGAAAAACTGCTTTCAGTGTGTGTGGTAGCGCACAGCTGCTGATCCCAGCACTGGGGAGTCCACGGTAGGAGGACCGTCCAGAGTTTGAGGTCAGCTCTGGCAACAGTGAATTCATGACAAGCAGGGCAATGTAGCTGTTAGAATTTACAGTGTGTAATAGTGTATAGAATTTATAGTGCCATGGCCAGGCAGCATGGACTCTGATGGATACAGGCTATCTATCTATCTATCTATCTATCTATCTATCTATCTATCTATCTATCTATCTATTAAAAATGACCTATTTGCATTGATTATAGATAGCTACAGGTTAGCCATTACAAACCAGACAACTATGGATAATAGAGCCCATTTCTCTACCAGACTATCTTCTAAAAAGGGAATATCAATCTGAACTACCATGGTTTAATCATGAATACTCCAAAGCCTAAGACTCAGTGAGAATCGAGCTGTTTGGCATGGGCTTAGCCAGCTCTCTTATACCGTCACTATGAGCATAACTGAGGGTAGCAGGGAGAAGAGCTTAAGCAGTAAGCCACGACAACATTACCCAATGCTTCCGACTCTACATAAACAGGGCTTTCTTCTCGTTCTCATACTCAGAGGCTACTTCTAGCCACTTCTGGATAACTGAAATGATTGTGTGTCTAAGAATTCCTATATACACTGGTGGCCACCATTGGTTTCTGGGCTACAAAGCTCACTGATAAGATCTTCCATGTTGCAGTTTCTAATGTGGAGGACCTCTAACTATTCTGATTATTACAGAGCGTACAGTATAGATTCCTTAAGGAATCAAAATGTATTTCTTTTCTTCAAAGTAATCAAAGTTTAAAAAAGAATCAGTAAATGCTAGACTCTGGCCTTTAGTTATTGAAACATTGCTAAAATTCAGGTACTTTGTGTCCTCAGGAAGGGGGGCAGGGGCATGTGGCTAGACAGTCAGAGCTTAAGTATGTATTCCACAAACCTTGGCTCTCCCTTTCCTGGGTGTCTGATCGCAGGCAACAGACTCAGCCTGAATTTCTCATGCTACCTCTTAGAATGAGGGGAGAGGCAAACATTAGCACTGCATGTCCTGTTTGGGGAAATAAGTTGCTCAGGGAACATGGCCTTCAACAGCAGCAACCTCTCAACACAACTCTGGTTTCCTCCTTAAAAAGATTTCCTGAATGAGAGATGGCTCAGTGCGTGAGACCTCTTCCAGAGGACCGAGGCAGATCCCAGCACACACATGGCGGCTCACAACTGCCTTTGACTCCAGCTCCAGAGGTTCTGACACCCTCTTTCTGGCCCCCGTGAGCCCCGCACACATAGTATGCAAAAACATGCATGTAGGCAAAACACCCATACATACATACAATTAAATAAATAAATCCCCAAAATGGTAATTTTTTTAAAGGTCTCTTGTAGGCAGGTGGCAGTAGCACACACCTTTAATCCCAGCACTAAAGAGGCAGAGGCAGGAGGATCTCTGTGAGTTCGAGGCCAGCCTGGTCTACAAAGTGAGTTCCTGGACAACCAGGACTATTATACAGAGAAATTCTGTCTTGAAAAACCAAAAAAAAAAAAAAAAAAAAAAAACCCAAAAAACCCAAAAAACCAAAACCAAAACCAAACAAAAACCCCAAACAAACCAGCAACAAAAACCAAAAAAGTGTCTCTTGCAAAGCTGTCCAGTAGTGTCCTTAGCATACTCGGAGCTTTCTGAAAATCAAGCCTGAGGGAAGAACTAAAGAATGACACAGTCCAGAAATAAGCAGCAGCTGCAGAGCTGTAGTCAGAGTGGAAAGGAACTAGCTAGACGTCAGGCAGGGGAGAAGATCATGAGGTCTAAGCTAGAGTGAGGTGTGTGAAGAGTTCCCAGAGAGGGCACAGATGCTGTAGTGTGTCTCCCATCCAGCCTGGATGGGCTCCTATTGTTAGGAGCCCCAGGAAAAAACAACAAAACAAATGACCCTCTATACCCTGCAAACTTTTGCAGCCAGTTTAGTTGTTGGAGTAAAGCTGAAAAATACAAATGCAGAAAGCACGGGGCCTGGGAGAGCTAAGTTTGTTCTGGGGATATGACGAAAATGAACAGCTAGAACAACTTCCTAGCTGGTGTGACGGTGTAGGTCTGCAGACTGCAGGGGTGTGAGGGCCACCCCTGCTATTTGTGAGAGATCAGAATGGTCTACACAGCAAGGTCCACTCAACTGAAAAACAAAACCAACTTGCTGGTTCAGGTGAGGACCAGTAATTACAAAAGACCATGAAGAAAGAGATGCAAAAAAATCCAGATTTTGGTGACTGGAGTATCTATCTCAGTGCTAAGAACTCTCGCTGCTCTGTTCTTTCAAAGGACCAGGGTTCTGTTCCAGCACCCATTTGGGTGGCTCACAGCTTCAGGAAATGTTCAGTGTTCTGGCATCTGTGGGCACTGCACACATGTGTCGCCGTCCCCACCTACATAAAAGGCTTCAGGACTCTGGCCAGCAGACACACACCAAAGGCTTCCAGCCTTACATAAAAACGTGAAAAGGAGTACGCATGTGTTTATGCTCTGAAGACATTACCTGGCCTAAAAGAACCCTCCTTTCGGTTGGAAGAGATCTTCCCCTGCTATCTGTTAAGATTGGGTGATCTCTGAGGCCACATGTAGTCCACGCCTCACCTGAACGTCTATCCTAGCTCTACAATTCCTTCATAATTTGTTAGTGTGGCTGACAGAACTTGGAAACTCTCTCACTACAACACTAACTCCTAACAATAGGTGCCCATCCAGGCTGGATGGGAGACACACTACAGCATCTGTGCCCTCTCTGGGAACTCTTCACACACCTGGGTAAGTTCACCAACCTGGAGGCTTAATTACAAAGGTACAATGGTTCCTAGTTATCACCAAGGGTTTGTGTGACTGTTCTCCAGAGACAAAAGGGAGGAAGTTTGGTTCCCAATGTGGCAACATTAAGAAGTAGCAAGACCCTGAAGAGACAGGGTCTAGGACTGAGTTTCTAAGGTCACTGGAACACCGCCTTCAGAAGGAAATGATATAATGCTTATAGAATTCTGAGAAGTCTTTTTTGAGGGAGTTGATTTAAAAGTCTAACCCCTGAGTCGTACTTTGGTATCTTTTCCTTCATGCATAGTAATGTATGTCATCAGACTCAAGATCCGTAAACATGTTTGCATCACGTCCTTGAATCACCACCATGCTATCAGCTAAAGAAATGTGTTTTATGAGCTACTAGCCACGGGTATTTCATAACTGTAACAATGCTCAACTCAGCCTCCTGCCCTTTTCCTTCCCACAAGAAGTCTGGGAGGTGTGGGTGGTACCAAGGCTTTAATCATATAGTTGGATTCCCAGATAAGCAGTCCTATCCTGAGGGGCTTTTCAAGCGTTACCTCATTCGGGTCTATAGAAGGTGCTTGTTGTTGCAATAACCTTCTTCCTGGCTTTTATTACAAGAGTTTTATTTAGGACCTCAATCAGTAACACTGGAGAACCAACATGTCTTTTTAAAAATGACATCACAATTCTTTTACTGTGTGCGAGCTACCACCCATTTCCTCCTCCAAAATAATTAGAAGTAAATCCAATAATCTTTCTAAAATATATTTTGCTCTGTAAATAACTCAGAAACTAACTCCTCTTTAATACACTAGTAACTTCATCGACTTGCCATCACATACCCTCCCATTATGGTCTTGAACTGCTCTGGAGGCTTCTCCCCCAAGAACTGGCTCAGCTGAACTATCTAACTTTTGTACTTTACTTTTACCAAGATGATCTTTGTTTCTGCCATTTCTTTGCAATAAAATTCTAATCTCTGGCACCTTTATAATCCAGGCACTTTATAAGGAGGCAGATGCAGGCAGATCTCTGGGTTAAAAAAAAGCCTGGTCTATGTAGAAACCTTGTTTCAAATCTCAAGCAATAGCAGGATGTGGTGGCACACGCCTTTAATTCCAGCACTTCAGAGGCAGAGGCAGGTGGATCTCTGTGAGTTTGAGGCCAGCCTGGTCTACAGAGCAAGTTCTATGACAGTCAGAGCAACACAGAGAAACCCTGTATCCAAACAAACGACCCAACCAGACCAAAAACCAAACCAGACCAAAAAACAAATAAACAAACAACTCACAAACTAAATTTCTAAACCCATAAAACTGAATATTCCCTGAGTAATGTTAGTCTCTGAATTCCTATCATGTTTTCTAATTCATTTAACATTTATGTATAACTTCTTTATATATAAAAACTGTTTTTCAAACAAGCAGCTTAAGAGTAGTAAGTGGCACATGCATTTAATCCCAGCATTCGGGAGGCAGAGGCAGGTAGATCTCTGTGAGTTTGAGGTCAGCCTAGACTATAGAGTGGCTTCTAGGACAGGCTCCAAAGCTACACAGAAAAACTGTCTTGGGGAAAAAAGAAAAAAAAAAGAGCAGTAAGTACAATGAATTGTTTGTATTTCTCGAATTACAGCCAATATATAAATATTACCAGAAAACATACTTTCCTAACTGTCTTGTGCCATAATCCCAACCTCCTTAAAATGTGGGCAGTTATACATCTACCTCAACAGGCTGGGGGTAGGAACCCAGTTTTTATAGGTAAAGTGCATTGCTGAGGTATGGACAGTGTGTGGTCTATACCTCATAAACGTTGGCTTTATCATCACCACACCAGAATTAAATGGCAGGAATGAATTACACCAGTAACCTGAGTTGCAACGCCTGCAGCAGGGAGGGACCCGTCCTAGTAATGAGTGGTCACTGGAAACGTGGCTGCCATGACATTCAGACATGTTGGTGTTCGGATGAAAGAAATATGCGACCTCTGTCTTCCAGTGACAAGTCACTGCCCTCTTGCCTGATGTGTGCCATTTGCTGAGCAGGTCTTGGTAGACAACAAAAACAAAACAAGTGGGAGACTCCCTTTCTGCAGGGAATGCACAATTATTAGGGTAGACAACTCTGTATATTACACAGAAAGGTCTTAACATAGGAGAACACCTAATCCAGCTCGGGGAAGGAAGCAGTAGGAACATGAGGCTGCTTCTCAAAGGAATGACTTTAAAGAAAAAGGCAGAGATGCCAAAGACCAGGACAGGGAAACCACAGAAAAGGTCTTCAGTAATTAAGACTTTAGGGATTAATGTGTCAACAAAAGAGGGATTTGGTTTTTTTTTGACAGTTCACCTGTCAAAAAGCTTTCAATTTTTGCAAACAAAAGAACTGAATCTAGTCGGGTGGTGGTGGTGCCTTTAATCCCAGCACCCAGGAGGCGGAGGCAGAGGCAGAGGCAGGCAGTTCTCAGAGACTTCTAGGTCAGTCTGGTCTACAAAGTGAGTTCCAGGACAGACGAGGCTGTTACAGAGAAACCCTGTCTTGAAAAACCGAAAACAAAACAAAAACAAAGACCTAAGTCAGTCTAACTATGGAACTATCCTTTTCAGACCCGAGAAGAGAACTAGGTTCTTCTTCACTGAGTCCATTATTAACATACGATGGCCAGCACACGAGAGGACCTGAATGGCACTAATATGGCTGAAGACGCGGTTGAAGGGGACTGGCCCACTCTCCCGACCTGCATGACCCACGTACCCTTACAACACACAGTGCAGGCCCTCATGCCCTGCCTCTGTTTAGCCAGGGTCTCACCTGATCCAGGAGTGATAAGCGGTCCTTCCAACTCAAGCGCTTCATCTTCAGACTGGTCATCTAGCTTTTTCTTTTTTTTCTTTGTGGGATCTCTGGGTTTTTTTAAGAGAGAAAGTTCTTCAGGGTGTCTTATATCTGTTGAGAAATGGATTAAATAAGTTAGTACAGTAAGTTTAGTTAGTCTATTTTGAAATGTGAATTTGTCATTTCCTTCTGCCCAAAACTGACATCACACAAAAGAGTGATGGACGGCAGGCCAGAAATCCCTAAAAACCACAGTAGGAGTGTTTGGCTAGCCCACATAAGGTGCTGGACTCCATTCCAGCACTGGAGGAAAAAAAAAGTCTACCCAAAGCACTAAATCATTATTAGCTAAAAGTATAGTGACCGCAGAGCAGGCAGAGAACCCACTGGGGCAGAAGGAAAGCCCACGGGAATGATGGTTCGTGACTTTTATCTTAGGAAGGTGGGTGCAAGCGACTTCAAGGCCAGCCTGGTTTACACAGCAATTCCCCGTCAGTAAGAACGTGTCTAAAAACACTTTCCAAAAGCCAGAGAAAAATTCTATAACTTTTCTTTATATACTCATTTTTATTTAAGAATTTATATTATTTGGCATCAGCCATTCTCCATGTCATAAGGTACAAAGCTTATGTAATAGATTACCTTAACAAACAGGTATTTTCTTTTAACTTTATATGTATGGGTATTTTGCCTACATGTATGTGCACTGCTTATGGGTGTGAGCCACCATGTGAGTGCTGGGAATTGAACCCTAGTGGTCTGGAAGAACAGTCAGTGCTCTTAGCCTCTAAGCCATTTCTCCAGACTCAAGCTGGTATTTCTTACACATTAAATACAGTATACGCCATGTTCCTGAACTACAAGTCTCAACATTATCACTCACCCCAAATCAGTGGGACCTCAGTCAACTCCCCCTACAGTTGAGAAGAAGGTTGTGTGTGTGTGTATGCACACGCCTGTGAGTGGATGTGTGAAGACCAGCGGTCAGTCAACATCAGTTATCTTCTTCAACTGTTCTCTAACCTTTTCCAACATAGTATTTTTATTGACTATTGAGAATTTCACATTATGCACCCCAATCACAATCACTTCCCAGTCCTTCCAAGTCAGCCAGCCCCACTTGCACCTATCACACTCCCCCAAAAGCTCAATTTGTGTTGCCCATGCACTCACTGGTGCTTGGCCAAACTCCTAGCAGCCAGCTGAGTCCTTCCCCACCTGCACTCATGCCAGAAGCATCAGCGGTGGAGAGCAGCGCTTCAGCATCCTTACCATGATTTTCATGAGTTCTCTTCCATGGCTTCCTCTCTAGACTATTTTTTGGGGGGTGGGGTTAGGTTAGGGGTTGTCACAGAAATGTTCTGTCCCTCTTTCTCAACTGTGAGTCTTCAGTCATCCAAACCACTGAAAAGGTAGCTTCTCTGCCCCTACAGTCAGTGGGTGCATGGACCACAGCCATCCACAGCCATCCACAGCCATCCACGAGCCGCAGACCTCAGCCGGCCTTAGGTGGCAGCACAGGCCAAGGACGTCACATGGCCCCTGGTGCTCTGCCTTAGTTTCTAGACAAGTCTCCCACTGAACTTGGGGCTTACTGCCTGGCTAGGCTGGGTAGCCAGTGAATCCTTGTGACCACCCAATCCAGGTCCCAGCATTGATGTTAAACGTGCATGCCAGCGGGGTGGTGGCGGAGCACGCCTTTAATCCCAGCACTCAGGAGGCAGAGGCAGGTGGATCTCTGTGAGTTTGAGGCCAGCCTGGACTACAGAGCGACCGGGACAGGCTCCAAAGATACAGAGAAACCCTGTTTCGAAAAACAAAACAAAACAAAACAAAAAACCCAAAAAAACAAAACAAAAAAACAAAACCAAAAACACACACACACAAAAACACATTAATTCTTAATGAATTATGGCCCTATATCCAACAGTGGAACTAGAAGATCCAGGTTGCTTAGAAAGGGGAGTGGAGTTTGAAGGAGACAGTCCCCCAAAAAGATCCTGTACTTGAGCACCAGGGTCCCAGCTGGCGACGCTGCTGGCAGAGGCTGTGGAGCCTTGATGAAGGCCTCT
This sequence comes from Arvicola amphibius, assembly GCF_903992535.2. Taxonomy (NCBI): domain Eukaryota; kingdom Metazoa; phylum Chordata; class Mammalia; order Rodentia; family Cricetidae; genus Arvicola; species Arvicola amphibius. Next base: position 66,988,393 of record NC_052059.1, on the reverse strand, counting down.
ATCACTCTGAGGTGGCACTCACAGAGGGCTTTGAGGGTTTATAGCTGCCACACCTCCCTGCATGATGGACTCTTATCCCCTGGAACTATAAGCCAAAATAAACAATTTCACCTGTAAGTTGCTTTTGGTCAGCAGAAAAGTAACGAATACAGATGCAAACCCTCCCATCCCCACCCATAACCTGCCTTTGGGGCTGGAGAAATGGCTCAGCAGTTAAGAGCTCTTGCTGTTCTCTCAAAAGCCCCACATTTAGCCCCCAGCACCCATACTAGGTGGCTCACAACCACCTATAACTCTAGTTCCTGGAGATCTGATGCTCTCTTCTGGCCTCTGCTGGCATTGGCATACATGTGATACACATACACACATGCAGGAAGATACACATAAAATAAAAATTCATAAATCTTCCTTTGTAATTCTGGTTCCAGGAGAGCTAATACCCTCTTCTGGCCTCCGAGGGCACTGTATACATTTGGTACAAATGCATGCAAAACATACATACAAATAAAATAAAATTAAAAAATCAACCAACCTGTTCTTTGAAAGGTACTGTTCAGAAAATAAGGTAAGAAACACACAACCAAATTACTTGAATTCAAACCCCAAATCCATGTTCACTGGATCTCAGGGAGGCTACCCAGCCTGCCAGAATCTGGGCTTCCTTTATCAACTGCTATAAAAATTAAGGGACAAGAACTGTTTTCTCTTAAGACATTTTACAAGCCTCTTTTTGTCCATGAGACACACATTCCACAACCCCAATGGATACCCTGCAACTGCAGTGGTATCAAACTCTACAGTGACTATAAATGTTTCTTGTACAGACATACCTGTAAGAAAGCATACTTCTAAATAAGACACAGTAAGAAATTAAATGGCAGCCAATAACAAAGCTGAAGTTACTAGAGAAACACTAACAAATAAAAGTTACACAAATACAGTGTTGCCAATATCTGTGTTTGTTCTTCCTGTGGTATCTGAGATGTTTCAGGACTGCATCTCTCGCCCTCTGAGGCCACTAAGACAAAGGTTAAATGCGAACCGAACCGTGACAGCTGATCTGGAACCTTGACGGCTCCTGGCTGACTGGGGAAAGGGTGTATAGAGAGCAGACACACTGTGCAAAGGGTGATTTCCGGCCAGTGACACAGTGAGACTTACTGCACCGCTCAGAAGGGTACAAAAATTACAGCTGTCAATTTCTGGAATTTTTGGTTAGATAATATAGAATTGGGTCTGACAACTGGTAAATAAACTCTTGGGAAGTGAAACCACAACGTGGGAGAATCACCTTATATAATGTTTTCTTCTAATTGTAAAAAAAATATAGTCGTGGTAAAAATTAAAAATAGAAAAAAGTATGATTTATGCTTTCTTTCCTTTTTCTTTTCTTTAAGATGAGATCTTGCTATGTACCCTGACTGTCCTAGAACTCACTATATGTATAGCCCAGGCTACAGTGAACACAGAGACCTGCCTGCCTCTGCCTCCTTTAAAATCTTATTGAAGCATAACTATGCAGTAACTATACAGTATTCTCTGTAAATATAAAGACCGTTTCTTCTAATATTGATGCCATTACAAAGAATAAATCTGTCAACACCCATTTTAATCTTTTCCATACCACATTTTATCTGCAATTCATATTTGTGAATTACTGGATTACTACCAGAGCCCATGATGATTCTAAGGTGAAAGTGAGACAAGAAGGCTTCTATCTTCTTTGTCTGTAGCTGAGGATGACCGTCACTCCAGGTCTTCCAAGGGCTGGGTGATGGCAGGAGGACAGCTACTTGTTAACTTGACACAATTTAAAATTACTCTGGTTTCTCTTCAGATTGCATACCCCCCCATCTCTTTAAAATTACCTGCAAAGAGGGTCTCAATGAATGACTGTCCAGATCAGGTTGGACTACGGATATGTCTGTGGGGGGTTGTTACAACTGATAAGGAAAGACCCAGCCCACTGTGGGCAGCACCATTCTCTGGACTGGGGTCCTGGAATGTCTTATCTGATAGGGGCTCAGTACCTAGAATCTATAAAAACAAAACAAAAACTTAAAACAGTAAATGCCTCCCTTAAATCACCCAATAAAAATGGGCAAATGAATTCCGTAGAAGATATACAGAGAGGGCTGGAGAGGGACTCTGTGGTTAAGAACACTGGCAGCTCTTCCGAGGGACTGGTTGGATTCCCAGCACCGACATGGCAGCTCACAACCGCCTGTAACTCCAGCTCCGAGGGCTCCACTGCCCTCTATGACTTCCATGGACACTGAACACATGGAGTACATGGACATACACATAAAATAAAAATGAAGATTAAAAATTCTGAAGGAGAAATAGAGAACCAATAAATATTTTTTAAAAAACATTTAACATAGTGGGCAAAGAAATGAAAACAAAAACTACACTGAAGCTTGGGCAGTGGTGGCCCACGCCTTTAATCCCAGCACTCGGGAGGCAGAGGCAGGCAAATTTCTGTGAGTTCAAGGCCACCCTGGTGTAAAGAGTTCCAGAACAGCTAAAGCTGTTACACAGAGAAACCCTGTCTTGAAAAACAAAATAATAACAATAATAATAATAATAATAATAATAATAAATAATAGCTGGTTGGTGGTGGCTCACACCTTTAATCCTAGCATTCAAGAGGTAGAAACAGATGGATGATTATAAGTTTTGAGGCCAGTGTGGTCTACAGAGTGAGTTCTAGGAAAGTCAAGGCTACACAGAGAAACCCTGTCTCAAAAACTCAAATCAAACCAAACCAAACCCTACATTGAAATCCAATCTCACCCCAGTGAGTATGTGGTGCTAGAGAGATAGCTAGCAATTAAAGAGTACTAGCTATTCTTCCAGAGGACCCAGGTTCAATTTCCAGCACCCACATGACTCATAACTGTCTATATAAATCCAGTCCTAGGGGATTTAATACCCTCTCTAGCTTCCTCAGGCACCAGACAGACATGGTGTACACACGATGCAGGGAAACACTTACATCCACAAAAAAAAATAATTGAAAGAAGAGGACCCTTATTACTACTGGTAAGTGTGAACCAGTACAGTCACTATGGAAATCTGTGTGGCACGTTCTCTGAAGACTGAAAATAGAGTTACCATCCTGGCCCAGCTGTAACAGACCTGGGTATATACTCACAGGGTCTTTTAGTAAGTCATCATGCCACAGGGATGCCTGGACATCTCTGTTTACTGCTACACTATTCATTACAGCTGAGATTTGGAACTAGCCTAGATAATCACCAGGTGAATGGATAAAGAAACTGTGACATATAAACACAAGAGAATTCCATTCTGCTATAAAAAATAAAATTAAAGTCATTTTCAGGAAACTGAATGGAACTGTAGATAACCATGTTAAATGAAATAAGCCAACTGAAGACACACATTCTGTGTTTTCTTTCATAATCAAAATCTCTATATTTATATACATACATATGACTAATCTATAAACACATATATACTGATGTGTGGTGAACATGAAAGCAGAAGAGGAATATGTGGGAGAAAGAAGGAACTACAAGAAAGTGGGAGAGAAAATAAGGTAACGGGAGTAAAAGATAAATACTACATTTAGTGGAATCTAGATTTAGCAATATAGGCGCACTCATACATGCACACGTATTTGTCTGTGTGTGTGTGTATAAAATCATGAAAATAAAAGGAAGAGATTATTTGGGGAGGAGAAACAAGGGGGTCAGCAATGGGGTGGAATGTGAATAAGTACAATAATACACACCTAGGAAAATGTCATATGAAGTCCACTATTTTGTACAACTAGCAAAACCAATGAAAAGAATATAGCATATTTCAGCTACATAACTACAAAGCAAGGTTTTTTTCCCCCTTTTTGAGATAGGGTCTCCCTCACTATGTAGCCCTGGCTAGACTGGAACTATGTGGACCAGGCTAGCCTTGAGCCCACAGTGATCCGCCTGCCTCTGTCTCTGAGTGCTGTGATTAAAGGTGAGCATCACCATGGCTGACTCTTCATTCTTACAGTCTCAAGATGTAGCATTAACTCGTCCTTACATGTTGGTCTGGATCTGATGTATCACTAGTCTGACTGGTATGTTTAGACATCCAAATGTATTTCAAAACAACTTTCTGATCTGTACTTACCTGATTACTACATGTGAACATGTGGTGTGTATATGTGTTCTCATGTGTGCAGTCATGCATGGTGTGTGCATATGCATGCGGAGGTCCTAGGCTTGTGTTGGGACTCTTCTTCCGCCATTTTTCTACCTTGTTTATTGAAGGAGAATTTCTACATCATTAGCCAGTTTGCTTCAGACCCCTGGCCTCTTCCTTCCCAGTCTCACACAGGTCATTCACCAGGCCTGCCCAGAATGCACAGGGGTCTGCAGATCCAGAACTCTAGACCTCTTGCTGGTGCAGCAGGTACTTTCCACTGCTGAACTATGTCCACAGCCCCATACGACTTTTAACATCTGATACCTTATATGGTAGTCACTCTTGATTGTCACTAGTCGTGGTTTGAAAGAAAATGTCCCCCAAAGGAAGAGGCACTGTTAGGAGATGTGGCTTTGTTGGAGGAGCTGTGGCCTCCTGGGAGGAAGTGTGTCACTATGAGGGCGGGCTTTGAGGTCTCTTGCTTAAGCTTTGCTCAGTGTCCTAGTCTATTTCTGGTTGACTTCTGATCAAGACCTCACCAGCACCATGTCTGTCTGCACGTTGCTACACTCCCCGTCATGATAATAGACTGAACCTCTGAAACTGTAAGCAACCAACCCCAACCCAATTAAATGTTTTCTTTTATACACCTTGCCATGGTCAAGGTGCCTCTTCATAGCAACAGACACTAGTAAAGTACTCCTCTGGTCTGTATGTCTCTGTATGAGGACATCTCTGGGGAGGACTAACTAAGGAGGACTAACTGCCCAGAGGTAGATGGCACGATCCCACAGCCTGGGGCCTGAGTGGAATAAGAATAATGAAGAAAAGTCCACTACACAGGCACTCTCTGCTTCATAGTGCTCGACATGTGATCCACTCTGCTCCACCATGGACGAAATCTCTAAAACTGAGCTTTCTTCCCTTTAAGCTGTTTCTCTTGGGTAAGTATCACAGTCACGATGACATTAATACTCATAAATGCTTAGGAACTGCACAATTCTCAGGGCACCCTTGGATTTAAGTGTCATCGCTGCCATGTCTGGAGAAGAGAAGAAAACTCCAAGCTGAGCTGAAGAGATGGTTCAGCAGTTAAGATCATACACTACTCTTGCAGAGGACCCAAGTTCAGTTCCTGCATCCACATGAGGCAGCTCATATCACCCTTAACTCCACTTCCAGGGCAATCTGACACCTCTGGCTGTAGAAGGAACGGTGGGCCATCTGGCCTCTGAGGGAACATGTACTCATATGCTCACACCCTAAACAGATAGATAGTACACATAATTAAAAACAGTGACTCTTTTAAACAAGAAATTTCAGGCTTCTACCATACTTCAGTACTGGGGGCAGGTTGTTGCTGGTGGCAACTGCCCTCCCCATGGCTGTTTCCCCTTAGAGAAATCACACTAGTTATGGAAAAAAATTCAAAATATTGGATGACACAAAATGAGTCACGGCTGAGCTGTGACACATTTCCACCACCTCTCTGTGTCACTGTCCAGCTGGGTGAGGTAAGCAAGCATGTCATCTGAAGTCTTCTGAAGTGTTTCTGGAATGTCTCTTAGGTCCTGAGAATTTCTGCACTGCACACACAATTCATACACTGATATTTTGGTTCCTAAGTCATTTCCGGTCCAGCAAAAAAAATACTATTAACCGACTTTTTAGTCTGCCGTAAGTGGACACGAGTCTCTTAACCAGCTGGGTATTAACTAACTTTTCAGTCTGCTGTAAGCGGATGCGAAGCTCTTAACCAGCTGGGTAATGCAAACTGCTTGCCACGTCAAAGTAGTAAACCGTATGCTTGGGGACCTTGTTCTCCAGCATTCTCAGGTACTCAGCACTCCCTGTAGCTCATTCTGAGAAAAGTTCTATAGGTAAGGCTTTTTTGTTTGTTGTTTTTTCAAGACAGGGTTTCTCTGTGTAGCCCTGGCTGCCCTGGAACTCACTTGAGATCCGCCTGCCTCTGCCTCCCAAGTGCTGGAATTAAAGGCATGCGTCACCGCCAGGCTCTTATTCCTACTCCTAAAGTACCGTTAGAGCTTAGAGGAGCTCATCTCCTTTTCCTGGTGACTGACAGTCCCATCCTCGATCTGCACCAGCCATCGCTGCACATGAAACATGACTATGTGGTTTTCATTTTATTGTAACGATCTGGGACCAATACACATAAAATAAAAACAAATTATTAAAAAAATAATCTAAGTAAAAGAGTGGGACTAGAGAACACTATAGCACAACACATGAAAATGTCAGACATAAACATGCTGTCTCACTGAATAATTATTGTGTTCATGAATATCACATGTGTGTACATATACATACACATAGAGAATTATAGGGGTCTAGGGATAAAAGAGCTAAGAAATGAGCATGCAGAAGGGTGTATAAGGGAAATAATTTCAGATTTTCTTTAAAGAAACCGTTTCTTGTGAGTTTCTGGTTAAATAATCTAATATAATGAGTCTATGCGCTTATTTTTACTTTTCCAAAGGGACACGTAAAGACACATCTACCTGTAAAGAGTTTTCCAGGGGTATGTGTGTGTGGTGGGGGGAGAGACACAAGAGCCACAACGGCAGACAAGAATGTCAGAAAGTGGACATGATGGGACACACATAATCTCGGCACTCGAGAAGTTGAGGCAGCAGGCTGTCTACAAGTTCAAAGCCAGCCTGGACCACAAAGCAAGACCTTGTCTCGAAGACACAATAATACAAACCAAACTATAAGAAATGCCAGAAAACCTTTGGGAGAAAGAAGCCAGATAGAACAGCAGGAACTGTCTGACCAGTGTGGAGAAGTGTCAGCAGATGAGACCAGTGAGGGCCACCAACTCACTGTGTGTGCCCAATGCCCAGGAGTGAGAAGGCACCAAACGCAACACAGCAGGTAGAAAGTCTCCTGCTCCATTACTGTCTTTTAGGATCCGTCAATAGAAACCTCTAAGAGCCCAGCACAACGTCCTTGAGCTGCTGACACTTGAAAAGTTCAGAGTGGGGACTCTGCTCCCTGAGGGATGGAGACGAGCTAAGCTCTGCCTAGAGCTCCCATTAGTTGGTTAGGGTGTGTTATCACTGTTAGGTCCCCAAGACCTCCCTATTAGCAAGTTAGGGTGCGTCACCACTGAACTGTGAATGGATGTTTAAGAAAGGCTTCCAGGAGAGAAAATCTAGAGACATCCCTTAAAATTCTTACTCTTGGGCTAGGCTGTGGTGGTACATGCCTTTAATCACAGCACTCAGGAGGCAGAGGCAGGGGAATCTCTGTGAGTTCGAGGCCACTCTGGTCTACAAGAGCTAGTTCCAGGGCAGCCTCCAAAGCAACAGAGAAACCCTGTCTCGGGAAGAAAAAAAAAAGTTCTTACTCCTGGCTCTACATTCCAACAATGTGGACATTGCCATGAAGGTTATCAAGCAAGAGATCTTAGGGGAGATAATCCTGGTTTATCTGGATGGGCCCAATCAATCACAACATCTTTACAGACAAAAGAGGCTGAAGAAAGGCACAAGAGAGATGAACTTGGAGAAATCAGACAAACTTGTGGAAAACTGGTGGGAAAAATCATAGTCCTACAATTCCAAGTAACCAAACTGAACCATGAAAAACTCACTCTCCACCTGAAGGAGGCAATACAAACCTCAAGGACCTAAGCAGAGGACCTGAGCCATGCTGCCGTGACCAGGCTTTCAGCCTACAAAACGACAATTCTGTGTTGTTTTCAGTCGCTAAATTTATGACACTTTACAGTGGTAATGAAATTCTAACAGTTTCAAATATGAATGAATGTCAGAGCCATAGCTCAGTAGTAGAGTTCCTGTTAGCATGCACAAAACAAACAACATAGGATAAACATGGTACTGAGTACAAAATAAAATGAGCGTGGTGGTGGCACACACCTTTAATCCCAGCAGAGGCAGGCGAATCCCCGTGAGTTCAAGGCCAGCCTGATCTACAAGAGCTAGCTCCAGGGCGGACTCCAAAGCTACAGGGAAACCGTCTGGGGGGGAGGGAACAACAACAAAAATTAAAACACCCTCAATTAATAATGCTAATGAGAACGAGAGGAGGACAGCTGTGAGATGGAGAGGACAACAAAGAACCAGAGATTAGGAGTTCAGACATCAACACTGGGGAGGGTGTCTATGCATCTTCACGGCTCCACTGAAGTACAGCTACACCACAAGCTAACAACCTTAGATCTGTTGATCACCTATGCAACGAACACCCGGGGGAAAGCACAAACCCCCGAAAGTGAGAGTGTGGAGCCACAGTGAAACCCTAATAGAAAAGGTGTGGTCAGTAAGAGGGCCAGCCGAGAACACTGCCCAACAGCACCAAAGACAAATGAGAGACAAAGGGAGAATTCGTAAGGAAACAGTAACACTGCACACACAAACAGGCCGGGGGCAGGAGTCTCCAGAACAGTAGATGGAAATGAATCCCTAAACAGGGACATTGCTCTGGAACTTCAAAGTGGAGGGGGGAAGACGTTCAAGTTTCCAGAGAGAAAAAGCAGTCCAAAAATGAGATGAAAATAATTCACAGCGTTACTAAGACTTAATAAGAACATAAATCTCACCAGACAACTGAGCAGTGACTTCCAAACTCAGAGGGTAAAATAACTCTCAATTCAATAATTCTATTAAAAAGCAGAATGAAATCAGTTTTAAATTAACATTTTAAAATTATCCCATTCACTCTTTCCTTACTACATGGATGTTCTTATTTTTCTACCCTAGGGAACAAGAGGACAATGTAGGGATCAAATGTGACAGACATTTCAACTTAAGTGTACCTGCATGAGTTTATATGCACATGCCTACAGAGGCTAGCGGGTGACCAATCCCTGGAACTGGAATTACAGTCAGTTGTGGACCATCTAATGTGGATGCTGGAAACCAAACCCAGGTCCTCTATAGAGCAGTAAGGTCCTCAATCCCTGAATTATCTCTCCAGCCCCTTAAGAAAATATTGTAAATGTTTCTGCTTACAGAGTGTACCAAAAGGAACAAGAATGGACAAAAAAAAAGAACATTTAAAGAGGCTGCTTGGAAAAACCCACGAGGAGACAGTGGCAAATGGATCATTAGTGCAGCGCAGATGACATGGAAAGACGCACACACAACTGGAGGCAAGATCAGTATTTACATGTAATGAATCATCTTCTCATCCTACACAAAATACTTCACAAAATCAAGAAAGGAATGGTTTGTTTGGGCTCATGGCTGGAGGGCACAGTCCACCATGACAGAGAGGCCTGGCAGCAAGCGCATGAAGCAACTAGTCACACTGCAGCCATGAGCACGAAGCCGAGAAATGGACACTTTGTGCTGCCTGCCTCCATTGCCCCTTTATGCTTAGTCCCGGACCTCAGCCTATAGAAAAGGACTGTCCACATTTAGGGTGGGTTTTCCCACCTCAGTTAATCTAGACAATTCCTCACACGCACGCCTAGAGATCTGTTTCCACGGTGACTCTAAGGCCCATCAAATGAAGAGAGAAGCAGTGAAGAGGGTGGCCGCCCTGTTCCTGGTGTGCACCTGGGTGGTCGCTGGAGCCTTTTACTTTCAGGAGGGTGGGGAGCAGACCAGTCTGGAAGAGAATTCCATGAGCATGGCCTAGAACATGCTCAATTTTAAATTTCAATCAAAGAAATAATTTTGCACCTAAAAATGCTTTAATGAACAACGATGGCTTTCTGAAAAATACACAAGGCTAGGAGAAAACCTTCTGATAAATGAAGATGGAGTAGCAAGAACTCGGACTTACTATCCTTTATTTAAACAATAATAAAGGAAAATCCAAGGGGATGAATATGGCTTTACCTGTACCAATTTACTAGCTAAAAGCAGCTGGGGTTGGGAGGAGCAGAGGGAGAAGGGAGCCCCTCTATTAGCAGAGAAGTCTCCCAAGGTCTCAGAGAAATTTCCTGGAGTCTGGCTAAACTGTAACCTGCGTCTGTGAGCAGAAACCACTGAAGATTAGGAAACAGGAAATGACCCATGATTGAAACCATGTTGCCACCAGGAAGAGTGGAAGAACTCCCAAAAGACAACACCTTAGGAGTTAGGCTAAACTGGTCCCATAACTAGTTAATGATGGTTCTGGATCTGCCCTAATAAAGCTAAAAACAAAATCTAAAAGACAAAAACAAAACAAAACAAAACAAAAAACCCCCAAAAAACCAACAACCGATTTCCTTACAATCTGGTGAACAGAAAAAAAGTTGGCACCACTTAAAGGAATTAGGGGGAAAATCCAGCTATCAACCACATTAAATTAATAAAGCCTCATATGCAAGCAAGTATTGTCTCATAAAGAGGCAGGGAAAATACAATCCATAACCATGAGTGAAGGAAAAGGAAGAGGAGGAAGCAGGAAGGGAAACCGAAATGACCCAGATGAACAAATAAAAATCACAAAATCAAACTTGAGTGCTGAAAATATACCTGTGTGGTAAATACACTGGGTGGGATAACCAGTGAGTTGGCAGAGGAAAGAGCAAGGGACGCAAAGACATAACGAGAGACACTATGGAGACAAAGCACACTTAGGCATCACTAAGTGCGAACAGAAAGCATGCAGAAGAATGGCAGTCTTCTCTGAGACCACGCTGACCAGAAACTTAAAGACATCAATTACTGGGGCAAGGCAATGGGGAATTCTTTGGCTATTGTGTCTTTCAAAAACAAAGGCAAAAATAAAGATCTTTTTTTAAAAAGATAAAAACAAGTGAAAATCTGCATGTGCCAGTTTCATTTTTGCTGCTCTGGTAAAACAGCCCAACTCAAAACAACTTGTAAAAGAAAGGGTTTATTTGGGTGACTCTTCCAGGCAGAGATATCTTAGAGGCAGGAACTCCAGACAACTGGTCCTGTTACATACACAAAGAGAAATGAATTCATCCATGCTGCCTGAGCTCAGCTTAGGGAATGATGCTGCCCACAATAGGCTGAGCCCTCCTACATCAATGAACAATCAAGACAATCTTCTACAGACCTACTGACCTCTGTGATATTGTTATCATCTACAGAATTTTTGCTCAAGAGCTACACAAATCCAGTTACAAAAAAACTTTTAAAAAAAATCAAAGAAAAAACCTAATAATGTTCTACGTAGATGATTTTTGTGTCTGTGTTCAGAGCCACCCTGGAACACAGGTACAGGCTGACGGTTGGACACTCCTGTAAGCAATTACTATGAAGATGATAGTGGGAAGAGCTAATAAGTCACTGGTGGAGAGAACTACAGGCACAAAGGACAACTAGAAAACCCTTTAATAGAAAGCAAAGAAGGAAACAGAAAGAGAAAATAGAGATCACAAACTGTTTTTTCCCAAACATTAAAACTTTTCAATTTCAACAACACTTCACAGAAAGTTAGCCACACACTGAGAAATGCTTTCAAAACATGCCCAATAAAGTTTCTGCATCCAGAATATGCAAAGAATGCTTGTAGTTCAACCAGACAGCCCACTTAGAAGAGAAGAGCAAAGAATTCAAACATACCTTACCTGGAGTTCCCTTTTTGTTGCTTTGATTGCAATAGCAGAAAGAAATAAGGCCAAGGAGGAAAGACATACTTCTGCTCTGTTTCTCTCCACGGGAGTGGGGAAGCAAGCACAGCGGCAGGAGCCTGTGTGGGGTCTATTCGAATGGTTGTCAGGTTTGAAGGCAGAAAGGGCCCTGGAGTCAGTCTTGCTCCTAGTGACCTATTTCCATCAGCTAAAAGGTCCCAGAATAGTATCACAAGCTGGGGAGCAACCTTCAAACTGTGAGCTGTGGGAAACAGTTGAGATTCAAATCCTAACATCACCAAGGAGTTAGACACCAGCAACTAATCCCTGGACTCTCATCTACCAAAACGCTCGAATAAAATATTTCAAAGACACAGGGCATTTTAGCCATTGTTCTACAGCTGTGAAGAGGCACTATGACCAAGTCAACACATGAAAGAAAGCATTGAATTGGAAGCTTGCTTAGTTTCAGAGATTCAGTCCATTACATCATGGCAGGAAGCATGGCGCATACAAGCAGGCCCTGGAGCAATAGCTGAGAGCTACATCTGTAAGCAGAGGAGAGAGGCTGGCATGAGCTTTTGAAACCTCAAAGCTCACCCCAGAGGCACACTTCCTCCAATAAGACTAAACCTTCTAATCTTTTCAAATAGTGCTACTCCCAGGTGACTAAGCCTTCAAATATGAGTCTATGGGGGCTATTCTTATTCAACTGTCACATTCCACTTCCCAGTCCCTCCAGGTTTGTACCAATATCATAATGTAAAAAGTTCATTTAATCCAAAGTCCCCAGTCTTTCACAGTCTCAACACTGTTTAAAAGTCCAAAGTCTGCCAGATGGTGGGAGCACACACCTTATTTCCAGCAATCTCGGGAGGAAGACAGGCAGATGGATCTCTGTGAGTTTGAGGACAGGCTGGTCTACAGAACCAGTTCTAGGACAAGCTCCAAAGCTACAGAGAAACCCTGTCTTGAAAAACAAACAAACAAAACAACCAAAAGCAACAAAAAACAAACAACAAAAAAATATCCAAAGTTCAAAAGTCTCTTCTGGGATTCAAGACAATCTCTTTAACCATAATCCCCTATAAAATCAAAATAAAGAAGCATATCAAGCCGAGCAGTGGTGGCACACACCTTTAATCCCAGCACTCGGGAAGCAGAGGCAGATGCGTCTCTGAGACAAGCCAGCCTGGTCTACAGAGTGAGTTCCAGGACAGCCAGGGCTACAAAGAGAAACCCTGTCTTCAAAAACAACAACAACAAAAAAGAAGCATATGGCATACTTCTAACACAATAGTACATTCATTACCATTCCAAAAGCGAGGAAAGAAGCATACTGAGGAAATACTGGACCAAAGCCAAGTCCAGAGCCTGGGCAAACTCCAAATTCTTCAATTCCATGTCTGACGTCAAAGCACTCTTCAGATTGCCAACTCCTCCTGTTCAGTTTGTTGACTGCAACACACTTCTCTCTCTTGCTCTCTTGGGCTGGTTCCAGACCTCCTCTGCAGCTTTCCTTGGCACTATCTCACAATTCTGGCATCTCCGACATCTTGGGGTCTCCAGAGAAATCCAGGCTTTACCTTCACAGCTTAAGTAATGGTTTCCATAGGCCTCCATGCAGACACACCCGACACACACCTGGCCTTTCCTTGGTCATGGAAAAAGACTCCACAACCCTTTTGTTGTATCCTTGACTCTGAAGACAGAACCATTTGGCTGAAGCTGCCAAATCTGCTGCTTGGTGGGGGTTGGAATCTGGCACCCTGTTCTTTGTAGTGTAAGGTTTCCTTCCCTAGTGCAGGCTTTCCTCTAACTCCTTTTCCTATGTGGAAAGCTTAGCTGGTGGGGTCTTGCCCTGAGGTCATCACTCCCTTCATTCCATTTAGCATCAGGTTTTTCTTTAAACTTTTTATCTCTGAGCACTGGATTTAGCTCCATTACACTTCTTGAAGGCCCCCCCCCCAAAAAAAACCTTACATTTTGCATTTTTCCTTGCTCAGTTTACTCCTTTTCATTTTCAATATTCGTAAGAGTGAACACTAATAACCACACGACACAGTCTATACTAGGCTGTCTTACAATCTCTTCTGCCAAAACCATTAATTCAAAACTCTTTAATTTTGCCTCACACAGATTTTTTAGGACAAGTTCAAAAAACAGCCCCATTCTTCACCAAAATATTCTAAGAACAGTTTCTAGGCCACCCTCCCTCTGACACTTGAGCTGAGCTGATGCTGCTCTAGTACCACTATCCTTGCTCTACCAGGGTGGCCCAGTAAGCCCCACTTGAAGTATCCAACTATTGTTCAGTCCAAAGGCTCAGTGTTCCATATTCCTCCAATAAAGAGCATGGTCAGGTCTGTCACACCAATATGCCAGTCCCTGGCACCAAGTTCTGTCTTAGTCACTGTTCTACTGCTATAAAGAAACACCACAGCCAAGATCATTCTTATGAAAGAAAGCATTTACCTGGGGGCTTGTTTACAGTTTCAGAGGTGTGGTTCATTACCATCAGGGTAGGCATCCTGGTGGCATAGAGACAGGCACGGGAACAATAGCTGAGAGCTACATCATGATCCCTAAGCAGAGAGAGTGCCAGGGCATGTGTTTCTGAAACTTTAATGATACTCTTCCTCCAACAAGACCAAACCTACCTCAACAATGCCACACCTACTTCCATAAGGCCACACTTCCTAATCCTTCTAATCCTTTTAAATAGTGCTACTACCTGATGACTAAACATTCAAATATATGGGCCTATGAGGAAGCATTCTTATTTAAACCAACAGAGGGCAGGTAGAATATTCAAGTAATGCTGGTCAGAATGCAAAATAGTATGTCCAATTTGCAAGTAGAGCTGGAAAATTTCACTCTTAAATTTTATGTTTTATGACCTGGAATTCCTATAAGAACTACAAGTGGGTGGTCTTTGTGTCTTTATTTAAAATTCTTTTTTAAAGCATTTTATTTATTTTCATTTTGTGTGCATTGTGTTTTGCCTGCACGTATGTCTGTGTGAGGGTGTCAGATCCCCTGGAACTGGAGTTACAGACAGTTATAAGCTGCCATGGAAATTGAACCTGGGTCCTCTAGAAGAGCAGTCAGTGCTCTCAACTGTTGAGACATCTCTTCACCCCTATTTAAAAGTCTTATTCCATTTTATTTATTTTGCATGTATACATGTATTTGTGTGGATGTGTGTATGGGGGTCAGAGGACAACTTGCAGGAATTTGTTTTCTCCTTGTGCAGTAAGGGTCCCAGAAATTGAACTCAGGTTCCAAATTAGGTGGCAAAACCTCCCCCTGCTGAGCCGTCACACTGGTGGTGCATCCTTACTTTTCTGCTGCTGTGATAAAACACCACAACCAAAAGCAACTAATAGAAGTGGCTTAAGTTCCAAAGTGGTAAAGAGTCTATAAAGATGAGAAACCATGGCAACAGGCAGCAGGCACAGGAAGCTACGAAATCACATCTTTTACCATAAGCACACAATAGACAAGGTGAACTGGAAATAGGCTGAGGTTACATAATCTCAAAGCCCCATTTCCAGTGATATACTTCCACCAGCAAGCCTATGTGACCCAAAACTTCCCAAACAGCGCCACCAACTGGGGACCAGATGTGCAAATACCAGAGCCTGTGGGGAACATTTCCCATTTAAAACACCACAGGTAAATAAAGGGCAGAAAGCATTATGCTAAGTGGGAAAAGCCAGAGAAGCTACATACTGTATGGCTAAATGACAACTGAGAAAAAGCAGTCCTTACAGTGACAGAAAACAGATCAGTGATTGGTGGGGTCAGAACAGCAAAGGGGGCTGAGGAAACAATAGGATGATGAAACCTGCCCTAGCACCCTGCTGTAAATTGGTCAAAATGCACTCAATATTACCTGGAAGATTATATACCTTAATCAAACTGACTAGATAGTTAAGTGAGTGGCTAGAGAGATTGCTCAGATGCTAAAACCACTGGCTGCTTTTCCAGAGGACATGGTTTGGGTTCCCAGCAGCCACATGGCAGCTCATAACCATCTATAATTCCAGTTCCAGGGGATCCGATACCTCAGTCTGACCTCCATGGACACCAGGTACACACACAGTACACAAACATACATGCACACAAAACCCACACACAAAATAAATCTTAAAAGTTAAGTGAAACTACAGCACTGGGGGGCAGAGGCGGGCAGATCTCCGTGTGTTCAAGGCCAGCCTGGTCTACAAAGCAAGTTCTAGGACAAGCAGAACACAAAGAAACTCCTGTCGAGGAGTGGGGGAGGACAAAGGAAGGAGAAAAGTAAGTTAATTAAATAAAATGAGAGTTTTCACATAGTCACTCTAATAAAAATATCATTTGGTCTTTATGTTTTGCTCAGTTTGGCTCATTATGGGTTTAAGAGGAGCATGTCACAGACCTGCTTATGGGTGAATCCATAGTTCATTTCTCAGTCCTCTTCTCTGATTGTCTCTAATATAAGGAAACTGTAAACATGAGTATCTTTCTGTGTTTCTTCGGTCTCCCTGGTAGCTGAGACGGCACGTGGTCCACGTGGGCAATGAGATGTAAAGGAAGATTCTGGCAAGTTTCCGCTTCACTCATCAGGACAGCTGGGAAGAATGCTCAACAGACCCTACCCTGAAGGGGGCCTGTCCTGGGAAAGGAACCTCGAGAGAGAAAATGCCTCCATCAGACTGGTCTGTATGCAAGTCTGTGGGGCACTTTCTTGATTGACTGATATGGGCAGCCCAAGTCCTCTGTGGGCAATGCTGACCCTGGGCTGGTAACCTGTAGTTGTGTAAGGAAGCAGGCTGGGTGAACCATAAGAAGGAAGCCAGCATCCTCTATGGCTTCAGTTCTGGCTTCCTTGAGAGATAGGGTGTGACCTGAGGGCTGAGTGATATAGCCTTTTCCCCAGGTTGCTTTTGGACATGGTGTTTAATCACAGCAACAGAAACCCTAACTAATGCGGGGACCCCAAACAGGAGGCCAA
The DNA here is from genome assembly GCF_903992535.2 of Arvicola amphibius. NCBI lineage: Eukaryota > Metazoa > Chordata > Mammalia > Rodentia > Cricetidae > Arvicola > Arvicola amphibius. The sequence goes on along the minus strand of NC_052059.1, from coordinate 66,971,717 downwards.
GTCCACAGCTGAGGGGTGGAAGGGCCTTGTCCTTGGAGACAGGTTAACTAATCACTTCAGTTTCCTCCTGTAACGTCTCAGGATGTGAAAACGGAAACCTTACTCAAAACACAGTTCAACTTGGACTTCTAGTACTTACAGCCAAAATAAACTTATAAAGAACAAAAAAATATGAGAAAAATATTTTGAAAATAAAGTAACATAATAAGAAACATAAAGTAACAAGAATGAGAAAAATAATTTGAGAATAAAGTAACAAGAAGCACTAAATAATTTGCAGACTACAGAAACAAACTCTTCGCGGGTAGAAACAAGTATAAGGAGCTGGAGAGATGGCTCAGCAGTTAAGAGCACTGACTGCTCTTCTAGAAGACCTGCGTTCAATTCCCAGCACCCCCATGGCAGCTCAGAATTGCAATTCTGACATCCTCACACAGACAGGCAGGCAAAGCAGCAATGTACATAAAACAAAAATAAATTATTTTAAAAAGAAACAATCAGAGTATAGGGCAACGATCTGCCTGATTCTCTCCAGGAGACCCTCCAACCTGCTCCACTGTCATTGTACAAGTGTCTCTACCAAATACAGGTACTTCCCCGGGGGCAGGGCAGAAGGGAATATGGGAGTGGGTTGGCATGTGCCTAATGACATCACTAGCGGGCAGACCTGAACACCAACGTTAACGCACTGTGAGCACAGAATACTGTCAGACTGGGTGCACATTCATGAAGTCGGCACACCAGTATACAGGTTAGATAAAGAACTCAACATTCTCTGCCAATGATGTTTGTTTAAAAAAGGAAGAGGTAAGCCAGTCAGCATCATTAAATCATTACACGGAATTTTTGTATGAGTTAAATTACAGAAGAAATCTTTTTACCAATTTTGAAAACAAACAAAGACACCTTGGAAAGGTGAACACTGTCAGTGTTCAGTAAAATAAGATAATTTCCCACTCGGTCTGGGGTCGTCTGTACCGCTAACCTTTCAGGAGCTGGTGTCCTTCACAACCCTCTGGGCTCTGGTACTAACTGCACTGGTAACACTGGCCGCATCATTTTCCTTCCTTTTGATTCTACTTCTCTTACAGAAATCAAGAGCCAGAAGAATGAACCCAGAAGAGTTCAACTAATGAAACCACAGTGACCAGCACTTAAGTGAATTCATTTAATTTGAGGAAAATTACTCGGCTTGAATATTAAATGACTAACAGGAGAAAATCATTCCCAGGAGTAGTTACGAAGTGATTTCAGTGTTTGGTGTCCAGTGTGGAAAGATGAACAGAGTGTCTCCAAGTAAGTTAGCTCAGGATGGGCCAGCTCTTCCCACACAAGGCCAACAGAGGATACACCTCATGCAGATCCATTCAACTCTGCCTTGTAATCCAAAGGCAGCCAGACAGCAGCCAAGCAAGGCAGCCTGGCTGTACTCCAATACAAGTTTACTTATAGACAGGGGAATTCAGATCCCTATACTTTCCATGTATCTCAAGTATTTAGCTTTTAAAACCACTAAAACATACAAAATCCTAATCATAATTCACTCATAAATGATACAAATGTAGACAGGCAGTTTTGGCCACCAGATTTAACAACAGTGAATCGAATAAGCACACTTTCCTTTCCAATCCACACACTAATATTTTATAGTATTTACACTTTTAAACAAGAAGAACAATCTTCAATTACTACTTATAAGATAAGGTAAACATGGAGTTATTGAATTACTTAAAGCCAAGCAGCTGCCTTAGTTATTTCTAGAACCAACCCTTAAGTCCAGAGTGATTTAATTTTATCTTTAAGTCCTAGCTTCTTCTGGGCTCCTCCATCCTGCAGATGCTATGGCTTGAGTATGGGATGTCTTCCACACTCATTCTCCAGCTGGAAGTGCTAAAAACACAGGTTGTGGAGCCTCTGGGACTAGGGCCAGGATGGCGTCTCTTGTCTCGTCCCAGAACGCTAATGCAGTAAGGAGGCTGCTAGTTAGTTCCCGGCTGCTTAGCCCCAAAATAATCACACAGAAACTGTATTAATTAAATCACTGCTTGTCCCATTAGCTCTAGCTTCTTATTGGCTAACCCTTACATCTTAATTTAACCCATCTCCATTCATCTGTTTATTGCCATGTAGCTGTGTCTTACTGGGTAAAGTTCCCAGCGTATGTCTTTGGTGGGGCTACAAGGCTTCTCTCTGACTCTGCCCTTCTTTCTCCCAGCATTCAATCCAGTCCTCCCCACCTAGCTCTGCTCCACCCCACCCTGCTCTGCTATAGGCTCAAAGCAGTTCTTTATTCAGCAAGGGTAATCACAGCATACAGAGGGAAATCCCACATCACTCTAAAAATAAGAAATTCTAGAACACGGGGCCAGCAAGTCAGATGTACACAGGTATTAGCAGTAATAAAGACTGTAAAGCAAAGACAAACATGCACAGTGCTGTATTCAGGAAGGTAGAGAAATGAAGTACAGAAACTTAATACCACCTACACTCACCGTCATTCACAACAAGAGAAAACGGAAGGAAGCACGGATGCCTAAGACATTTACAGGTAAGATGTAGTGACAGCACATGGTTGATAAAGAGGGAACATGAGCAAGCTAGGAAGTGTTCTAAAGTTAATCAGGGAATGTAGGATCATTGTTCTACATATGACACTGACTTCCGTGACCTCCATTTAATTACATTTTATGTATTTTCATGAATTAAGGTATTCGGCATAAAATATAGGTGAAAAGTTCCTAAACACAACAAAATGTTGTCACTGCTGTCACTCAGCACAACTAAAAGTCTAACTCACCACAGTAAGACAAGTGAGGGACAAGGGTAATTTACATAAAAAGTAAAGATATAAGTTAAGATTTAAGAGAGAACTCAGCAGTGACCGATGAGAAAAAAAGTAGGGCTAGAAATGCTCAGTGGGCACAGAAGCTGCTAAAACCAAGCCTAAGTCAGGCATGCTGGCACACATAATTCTAGCATTTAGAAATGTCCTAAAGAAAGAAAAAAAAATAGACACCAACCCTACTCTGAAACACAAAGATCCTAAGAAATACAGAAGAACATTTGCTGGAGCTTAGCCTCAGCAATGACCATTCAGATAAGATATAAAAACACTAAGCATAAAAATGAAAGATCTGTCTAGAAATGGCTCAGAAAAAAGGCAGAGGACTTGCCGGGCGGTGGTGGCGCACACCTTTAATCCCAGCACTCGGGAAGCAGAGGCAGGTGGATCTCTGTGAGTTCGAGGCCAGCCTGGTCTACAAGAGCTAGTTCCAGGACAGGCTCCAAAGCCACAGAGAAACCCTGTCTCGAAAAAGAGAAAAAAAAAATAGGCAGAGGACTTGGGTTCAATCCGCAGTCCCTACATGGCAGAAGGCTGGAACCAGCTCTGGAAGGTTGTCCTTTGACCTCTGTGTGTACATCATCATGACATTTGCTCCACTGTCACACACAAGCAATAAATAAATAAATTAAATTTTTAGAGCCACGTGTACACAATTTTAAACACAGTAACAAAAGAGCAAACTAGCTCACGTGTGGTTTGTGAAGGAAGTTGGAAGAATGACACTCAAGAATTTTACCTCTACTACTGTGACTGAAAAATGATGATCAAGGGGGCTGGAGAGAAGGCTCAGAGGTGGAGAGCACTGGCTGCTCTTCCAGAGGGCCCAGGTACAATTCCCAGCACCCACATGGCAGCTCACAGCTGTCTTAACTTCAGCTTTAGGGCTTTGACTGCCTCATATAGACATATATGCAGGCAAACACCAATGAATATAAAATAAAAATAAATTATTAAAAATTACTTTTAAAAAATGATAATAATTTTAAATAACCTAAATAATGGGAATTGGGTAATTGTTATATAATTTTTTTGTACTTTTCTGTGTTTCCATTTGCATTATTCCATTAAACATAATGAGTAATCTCAGAATCATTAGGTAAAAACAGAGCTATTAACCTGCCTATATCTCCCCCTCTGATACCCTAAATTCCTTGAAATGACAGCAAAAGCTGGGCAGTGGTGGCACATGCCTTTAATCCCATTACTCAGGAGGCAGAGGCAGGAGGATCTCTGTGAATTCGAGATCAGCCTTATCTCTACAGTGAGTTCCAGGAGAGGCTCCAAAGCCACAGAAAAACCTTGTCTCAACACTCCCCCCCCCCCAAAAAAAAGAATCAGGAGGTGGTGGTGCATGCCTGCACATCTTATCCCAGCACTCAGGAGGCAGGTGGATTTAAACCAGCCTGCCAGGATAGCCGGCACTGACACAGAGAAACTCTGTTCCAACAAACAAACAAACAAACAAACAAACAAGCAAACAAACAGATTCTTAAAAGGCCCAAAGTAGATAAGTAGATACTGACTTGATCAAAAGAGCCTCTATCAGAACAACAAAAACAGGAAATGGAGAATCCGTGCCACAAACCAAGAAACTCAGGAGCAAGAAGCTCTGTACTGAGTGCGGCACATCCAGCCCAGACTTGCTTGCAGGTGCCTGAGACAACATAGGAGCATCTGCTGAGGAATTAATGAGGCCTGGGCATTCTGAAGCCATCCCAACTGAAAACTTGTCAACATGCTAAACAGAAACTAAACCTCATTGCAGTGAGTGAAACAACCTCAATGTCCACTGACAGGGAACTGATACTAGTACAATTGCACACAATTATTATAAAAAAGCAAATTGTAGTTTAAAAAATAATACATATAATGGGGCCAGGGAGATGGGTTAGTGGTGGGTAAGCCCACCTGCTGTACAAGCATGAGGCCATGAGTTCGAATCCCCAGCACCCATCTAGACAGCTGGCAGAGACTGCAGTCTCTGTGTGCTGGGGAGGGTAGACACAGGACTGGCTACTGGGGCCTGCTGGCTGCTAGCCTAGCTCTAGATTTGAGAGACACCGTTTCAGAGAAATAGGGCAGAAAAAGTAGGACAACCAACATCTTCCTATCTTTACACCTGTGAAGACTTCCAAACCTGCATGTGTACATGCCACACACCACACGTAAACACATCACACAGAAAATAGCCTTGAACGTGTGAATGTGTAACAAATCAAACTGTAGACCTGAGTCACTTTCGGAAAGGGGCCATTTACTGTGTGTCTGCAGTCTTGATTCTGTTCTAACAGCATGCTCATGAATTACTAGTATCACCTAGAAATGCAACATATACATAAAAGAATTCTGGTTCCAGTCAGAACTAAAATCTGGAGAATCATCAAATATTTCTAAGAATTATGTGCTAGCAGGAATGACGAAAATTCACATTTTCTCTGATGATTAAATGCTTCCTGTCATACATCATAACCAGGTCAGCCAAAGTGAAAAGCAATTCACATCTTGTTTCTGAAAGCCCAGGGTATTCACACCGGGTGAGGAAGAATCCTCACAGTTTCCTTAGGAGCAGGCAGACCTTCGTCAAAGGAAGTGATGCCATCTCTGAATTACTAAACTCAAAGTGATTTACGTGAAGGAAACACTGGAGAACCACAGCCCTCTGAAAATAATGCCTGCTCCCTTCCCCTCCCCAGCAGACAACGCTGTTGGGGCTGAAGGTGCAGTGCAGGGGAAAACCATATGTCTTGCATACACTGAGGCCCAAGGTTCAATCCCCACTACTGTCAAAGAATAAAAGTTATCAGAAAAAAACTTTTATATAATAAGAAACATGATATGATTCTAATCAGGGAAAAAAATCTAATTCTTCCTGTTCCTTCTTAACCCAATACTTCTTTATCTAAAATTAACACTAAAAACTATACAAATGATAATTTCAAATACAGATGCATACAGAGTTTATCTTAACCCCACCCCAAGGTAAGCTCACCACTGTGTCAGTCAAGCGTGCCCCACACTCTAGGGAGGCGGAACTTACTGAAAGTCTTGCAGATGTCCGACACTGCTTTGAAGACTCGGTCCGAGAAATTCACTTTCACCTTCACGTACTTCATGTTGGGAAGCTGTAGCCGGAGCAGCTTGTGCTGGGGTGTGAACTGAAGTTTGGCATCTGCCTGGATGCCATACTTATCCAAGGTCCAATGTGTCTTAAGCAGCCAAGTTCTCTTCTTTTCCCACCAGAGAGCATGGTCAGACCAATCCTTTTTTACATCTATAAACAGCAAACAGTAAACAACAACAACAAAAAAGCTTTAAAAAAATCACAGACTAGCAGGAGAGAAATTAAAGACAGAAAACAAAACCTGAGTACTTTAAGAAAAATAAATACTAGAAAACTAAACTGGGTACTTAAGAAAAACAAGAGACTGTTAGTGATAGGCGCAAAAAGTACAAATGGCAGAGAAAACACTTTCTTTGCTCTCAAAACTCAGTGTGTGCACACCAAGCCAAAGAAAAACACCCAGGGTCAATCAGACAGACCACTGTGGAGACAAAGAGTCCTGGGACTGAAATAGGAAAGATTAATAAAAACTGAGTGGCAGATTTGGAATTCAGCTTTGAAGAACAGGTAACAGAATTCCTATAATATACATGAAACGGTTCATTTGAAGCTACACACATGTGAAGGTGGGCTGGAGAGGTAGCACTTGTTACACATGGGCTCCAGGGGAATCTGAGGCCTCTGGCTTCTGTGGGCACCAGTACTCATGTGTACATACACCCCCAAATAGCTAAAATAAAATAAAAGTCTTAAGAAGAAGAAATAAAAATAATGTGTTAAGGGCTGGAGAAATGGCTCAGAGGTTGAGAACACTGGTTGCTCTTCCAAGGGACCCACATGGCAGCTCACAGCTGTCTAACTCTAGTTCCAGGAGATCTGACATCATCATACAAACATACATGCAGGCAAAACACCAATGTACATGAAATAAAAATAAATAAATAAATGTGTTAATACAGTAAGGGTAGGAACATGGATGGGGAATCAAAGTGAATGAGTGAATCAAAGTGACACTCTAGGTGAAGAAAGCGTGGAAAGAACTCCAAAACAAATGTGAACAGCCTGCAGCCTAAACACGTTTTCCCAAACATCCTGAGGAAGGTAACTCAGAACTGTCACAGTTTCTATTGCTGTGACAGAATAAAAATCAGGACCAAAATTGGCTCAGGGAAGAAAGGGTTTATTCCGGCTTACAACTCTCAGGTCACACTCCATCACTGAGGGAGGTCAAGGCAGGAACTATAAAGCAGAGGCCATGGAGGAGGGCTGCTGACTGGCCTGCTCCCCATGACTGGCTTACTCTGCACAAGGGTGGCACTGCCCACAGTGAGCTGCCCCTTCTACATCAACCGTCAATCAAGAAAATACCTTACTATAGGCCAATCAGATGAAGGTATTTTCTGAATCAAGATTCCCTATTCCCAGATATGTCTAGGTTTGTGACAAGTTGACAAAACCAAGCAGGACAACAATCACACAGCCTGGGAGCACGAGAGTCGGCTCAGTATTTAAGAGTACTGACTGCTCTTTCAGAGGACCGAGGTTCAATTCCCAGCACCCACATGGCAGCTAACAACTGTTTGTAACTCTAAGATCTGACACTCTCACAAAGAGATACATGCAGGCAAAATACCAATGTACGTAAAATAAAAAAAAAATAAAAAGCACACAGCCCAAGTTTTTTCTTTGAACATATTTCAGTACAAATATACAGAAAGCATTAATATCTACAAACTGTTTTTAGCAGCTTCAGAAACCAAATATATGGGCTGGAGAGATGGCTCAGTTGATAAAGGCACTGGCCGCTCTTCCAGAGGACCTGAGTTCAATTCCCAGCAACCACATGGTGGCTCACAACCATCTGTAATAGATCTAGTGCCCTCTTCTGGCCTGCAGGCATACATGCAGACAGAACACCGTGTACATAATAAACAATCTTAAAAAAAAAAAAGAAATCAAATACATGATACTTGGCTACAATCAGATAAGGAACACAGTAACAGTAAATCTGTAAGAGGAAGACATGCACCTAACTTCAGCTAGTGTTTATAGTACTATCTAAAGAAAAGTCTTTCCAGACCAACTGTATATTAAGCTTACTATATGGCAAAAAAGGGAGACATGATTTTAAAAAGCAAGAAAACAAGCAAACAAGTGTTCTAGAGGAAGAAAGGGCCAAACCAAAGAGAACTCAGCACCACCAACCTCAAAGAAACATCCTTACAAATAAAAATGGCTGAGACACTCGGAGAAGCTCTTGCTAGCAACCAGCAGGACTAGTATAAAGGGGAGGACACAGTGCCGTGGCCCAGCTCCCAACTCCCTGCTAAGGATCCAGCCATACTTTATAGCAGTGGAGATACAGTCTCTTTTATATGACAGTTGATAAATGTTATCTTATTCAAAGCAAAGATGATTCTCCAAGTTATTTCCCCATCAAACTGTCAATCACATTATTTATTTATTTTCTTGTTTTTATATCCTAACCGAAGCTTCCCCTCCCTTCCCTCTTTTTCAGTGCCTCCTCTTTGTCAATTGAATTTAATAAAAAGGTTTTATTCAATATTTGTTGTGCACAGTCCAGTCAATCACAGCGCGGAGAGCTCACCTGCAAACACATGTGGAACTGTGGTCTTGCAGCAGCCCTGTTACACATGTAGGTTTCATGTCTTATTTTCCAGCACAAAATCTGACAACTTTTGGAAGTACCAAGTTCTGAACTAGCTTAGAGCAGACAGGCTTTTTTATATATAAAGAGTTCTGGTCACGCATGCTTCTTTTCTCTTTAGGAACAGATTATGCTGATCAGGGAAAAGCTGAGCTGAGCCAGTTTATCTGTAGGAAGATATACAATCCTTCCTTCCCACACCTCTACCCAGGCGCTTCTGTAAAGATGCCTGTGACAACATCATCATTAAGGAAATGAAGTCAGGTATTTCCAGCAAGCAAAAGAAAGGTGGGAAGGCTGGAATAACAGTCATCCTGGGGCTAAAGGAATGGCTCAAGCATTAAGGGAACTTGTTGCTTTTTTGCAGAGAATCTGAGTTTGATTCCCAGCACCCACATGACAGCTCACAGAGATCTGTAACTCCAATTCCAGGGGATCTACTGATCTCTTCTGGCCTCCTTGTGTACCAGGAATGCCCATGGCATACATACATACACATGCAGGCAAACATCCATACACATAAAATAAATAAATAGATCTTTTTGAAAAAGTCACCGAGTCAAGCAGTGGCAGTGCATGCATGTCTTTAACCCTAACACACAGGAGACAGAGGCAAGTGGATCTTGGTGAGTTGAGTTTAAGTACAGCCTGGTCTACAAGGAAAAATCCTGTATCCAAACTCCCAACATAAATGAACTATTAATTAAATTTTAGAAAGCATTCTAATTCCAAAAATCCAGAAGATCTGGGTTCCTCCAAAGGTGATTTACTTATGGAGTAGGGGAGGGGCCCACTGCAGAGAAGGAGTGAAGCAGCTGCAGGGGGAAGAAAAAACGGCCAGTGAGTTGGCTGACTAACCAGTGTGGACAACTGCAGTCCATTCCTTCTGAGAACTAACCCGGGCTTGGTATTTCTCCACTTGCTAGGTTAAACACTGTTCTGGTGTCATTCAATGCCCCGAACTTCCTGGCTACCTCTCTAGTGGCCTAGGCCGTGTACTCCACAGGCACACACAGGCACACAGCAAGTCCAGAACTCTCTGTGCTGTAGCAAAAGAAGTTGTCGGCATGTCAGGAATCTGTCCACACAGCTGACAGTGAACTGGGAGTGGGGGTGGCTCCTCAGCACCTGCTACCAGCCTGACATGAATGCTGAGTGATATCAAGTGCAGCTGCCTGACAGGGCAGCAGGGCAGAAGCGGGGCTTTCAGCTGTAACAAAGGAGAAACTCAACAATGTCAAATGTGGTCCCGAGTAAGTGCTTAAGAGTGAGCGCGGCCTGAGGAGAAGCAATCTGAAATAGAAGCTACACATACATTTAGACTGAGAGGCAACTTGCTCCAGACCACAAAAGTTACGAGTGGTCAGAAAGTACACTTTTGAAGTAAGAAACACCCCAAATAAGATATAAAGCTAAAGGTGGAGAACTATGGATGGCTCTTTTGTGTCCCCAGGAACTAAGAATGGGTTCCAGTGTCCACAAGAACAGGGCCACACTCATCTGTTCAGACACAATGACTGTATCTGCCTTTAACATCAATGGCATCCTGACAGACAAGCTGTGGCCCTCCAGACCTGAAGGGCAGTGCTGTCTGGACTGTCTGTGAGCTCTCCACACAAGCAGTTAGAGGAGACGTCATCAGATTAGAATACACTGAAATCTCATGTCCCCTCCCCATGGACTATACCCTGAAACTGAGAGTTAGAATAAACCTAGCCTCTGTTAAGAAAGAAAGAAACCCACTTCCACAAAACCCTCGACTCTGCAGCAGCTGGTCTTCAGACTGGGCCCAGGGCACAAACACTCTCTGATGCCCATTTTCCTCGTTTCCCTGTTTCCCATCAGACACACAGCACACTGTTACAAAGGTCTGAGAGGCACAGCTCACACTGGAACATGGAAATGCAACAGGCCTGTTTATAGATCCCAAGTTGACTGCTGTTCTTCCTTCGAAGCTTGCTGACCTGGCTCTTCCATGAGGGAGCATGATAAACACAGACAAGGACAACAAGTAATACAAGGACGGGAAATCCTGTGTGGGCGCTATTCACCCACCTTACAATAGACACTCTCACCTATGGCAAGGCAGGCGGGACCAATGTGCTTTATCCACAAGAAAAGGACCTAAGCTGGGTGGTAGTGGGCAGGCCTTTAATCCCAGCACTATGGAGGCAGAGGCAGGCAGATCTCTGTGAGTTCGAGGCCAGTCTGGTCTACAAGAGCTAGTTCCAGGACAGGCTCCAAAGCTACAGAGAAACCGTCTTGAAATGCTCCCCTGTCAAAAAAAAAAAAAAAAAGAAAAAGAAAAAAGAAAGAAAAGAAAGAAAGAAAGAAAAAGAACCTGATCTTAGGGGAGGGAGGGCATATGTAGCGCACCTAATCTCAGTCTTGTGGGGGGAGAAACAGACATTCGGCTGGAGCTCCCTGGCTAGCCAGTCTTGTTAGTCAGTGAACTTCCGGTTCAGTGAGAAACTATCCAGAAAAACAAGGTGAAGAGAGATGGAGGTCAAGAGTGGTGGTGCACACATTTAATTCTGGGACTTGGGAGGCAGAGGCAAACAATCTACACAGAGAATTCCATTCCATAGTAGCTAGGGCTACATAGAGAGACTGTCTTAGTTTGGGTTACTATTGCTATGATGAAACACCATGATGACCAAAATCAAGCTGGGGAGGAAAGGGCTTATTTGGCTTTCACTTCCACATCCACAGTCCATCACCAAAGGAACTCAGGACAGGAACTAAAAAAAGATGGGATCCTGGAGACAGGAGCTGATGCAGAGGCCATGGAGGGTGCTGCTTACTGGCTTGCTTCCCATGGCTTTGCTCAGTCTACTTTCTTACAGAACCCAGGGCCCTCCTCCATCAATCACCAATTAAAGAAAATGTTCTAGAGGCTTGTCTGCAGCCTGAAATTATGGAGGCACTTTCTCAATTGGGGCTCCCTCCTCTCTGATGACTAAAGCTTGTGTCAAATTGGCATAAAACTATCCAGGACAGAAATTTGTTTCAAAGAAAAATAAAGGTGACAGAAGACACTTGACATTGTATCTGGAATGCATGCAGCAGCATCCAGCATGAGGGCAAACATGCACATGCACACACACACTGACATCAACTTCTGGTACACATATGTATACATGCACACGTACATGTGTGTATGTGTGCACACGCACACACAGACACACACACACCAAAAAGAAAAAGGTGTTGGAAGGTGGATAGAAGGGGAATTGTGTAGCCTGGAGCATATATTGAAACAGTGGACGCTCTGGTATTACAGGAGTGTGCACTACAGCATCTGTGGAGCTCCAGAGACAATTTACAAAATCAAGGGTTCACCTTTCTGTGGATTCCCATTATCACAGAGCATCCCCATCACCTCCAGGCACTCTTAAGGACAATAGGCTACCAGCCTAGTCCAAGGTATTCATCACCATTGCTACAGAGTATCAACCAGCATGTGTCAAACAATACATTAACAAGCATCTCTTAACCTGTGTGCCAAAAGGCACTGTTCCAACGCTAGAGAAGGTCGGTGGCACCTGAAGGAGGTTAATGACCAGGTGGCTGTTGTCGGCAGGCACAGATTCCTAGCAGCCGGAGCCTTGTTTGCTGTAGAAAGTTGTCCAGGTTTTACTGTGTGCATGAGATAAGTGATTTAGTGACTTTTAGTCTGGTCAGTATTGTAACCTTCAAAGTAGCATTTTAAAAAAATGCTTTTAAGTCTAAGCAATTTTTAAAAATACTGATGCCTAGACCCATCTGCAAACCAGAGTTATTCTGTCTGTGGGATGATGTCTATATTTGTTTTGAGTTTTGTCAAAACAGGTCTGGAACTGGTTTTAAGCAGGGGGACTTGTGCTTCATAATAATAAACTATAATAGTGTTCACCGAGAGGGTGCAAAGTGAACAAGAGCCCAGAAATGAACTGAATACTGATGGCTGGGCGGGGGCACAGCAACGAGAAAGACAGTGGCTTTGATGAGATGGTGAGGGGCAGAGCAACAGGTGACAGGAAAGGGATGGCAGGTCCAAGGAGCCCTTTAGTTTGGGTTTTCAGAAGGAAAAGTCACTACAACGTTACTGTAACTGAGTGGATGACCGTGGAGCATCTGGCTCCTTATGGCAGCAGCCAATCCCATCTACCCTAATCATGAAGACAAAACAAGGCTTCACATCCATGGAGAGCCTGAGAATGACACACTAACTGACAAGCACCGACACAGACAAGCATAAGAGCCAATGCACGTCAGAAGCGTGAGTCAGGGAGAGGGAGGTTTACCTTGCTGACAGGCTTCTCACTGAGAAAGGGGGACTCACAAAACAGGTTTCTAGGAAAGACAAATCAAGCTACCAAGCTGTTGTTATTTTATTACTGCTTTATATAAAAGAACTTGCTTTTCAAAGATTGCGCTCAGTATGGTAAATGACTAGATGTCTCCAGATAGAAGAAAGGTTTATGTAAGTTGTAAAAGTCTATGGAAGTGATTTAAGGTGTGTAAAAAACTGAGATTTAAAGATTATACATATGGCATTAAGTCTTCAAAATTCCAAGTTTTAACATTAATTAATGGAGTTCTGATAGACTGTTAATCTGGTCTTGGTAACCAAAGCACTGGCTACTATGATAGCCACAGGCTCAAAAGTTTTCATTTTCTTGGGTTGTAGATTTCTAAATAGACTTAAAAGTGCTTCTCTTTGTGCTGAAAACATCTCTGCTCTCTATACAGCCAGCCCTCAGGATAGGACATGCTTTTACCAGAGGGCCATCTTTTGGGTCCTCAAGCTCTTCCCTGCTGAGAAATTCTTACTACAAATGAATGTTTATGCTTCTACTATGTTGGTAACTTTTCAGGCTTTGTTTTGCTATGGCTCAATGGTGTGAGCCTATTCCAGCTGTTAATTGCTTATTCTACAAAGAGGATTTCAGTGCATGCTAAGATCATGCTAAGACTTTCTATCCATAAAAATATATATGTCTCAAAAGATTCCCACTCAGTTGACAGACAACATCCAGGAATCAACTGCAGAGCCCACCAGTAAGCCCGAATCATGATGAAAACCAGTGTGAACCAGTCCGGCCAATGTGATTTGCACCTTGTTTCTTCACGCTTGGTCCAGATGCTTCTGATGGAATTTCCATGTTTCCTGCCATTAGTTGACTCCCCTCCCCCTCCCCACCTTTGACCAGCATTCCAGCCTTTCTGGGCCCTCTCCAGCTGTGAAGCAGTCAGAGATTATCCTTTATCATCAACAAAAGGCTGAAATGTCTGGTCTAAAGGAAACTCTAATTCCCCAAAGCCCACTTCCTTGTGAGTAGGGACTGAGAGAGCTGGTGGTCGTTAGCACTGTCTTTGATATGTTGATAGGCATCAAAGATACATGTCAATGAAGAGCCATATATTTCCCTTCTGCCAGAGGTAAGGGAAGTGACTCCTTTTGGGTGACGGGAACCTGTTTCATAAGTTCCTGAGGAATGCTGGCCTTTATTTAGCCACCAGAAATCCTTCTAGAGCACAGTTTGAATTGGGTCAAGGCTGGCATTTCTGGACATATGCACTGCCCTTGGAGTTTCTTGGGGCCTGCCAACCAGTCTCGCTGGTATTTACTGTAGACAAGAGAGGACAGCTGGAGGGGGTAAAGGACCACAGAACTCTCAGATTGACTGATGCTCCTGAACACTTCCAACAGAAAACAAGAGCCATTCAGGAGTGAGAAAGAAGAGAGGCGGAACATCAGAGAAAGTTATTAACCTGTAAGATACCAGTGCTAGCCAGGCACGATGATGCACAACTTTAATGCTGGCACTTAGGAGGCAGGGGCAGCCTGGTCTACATAGTGAGTTCTAGGACAGCCAGGGTTGTCTCAAAACAACAACACAACAACCAAACTGCCCCCAAACAAAAAAAGATCTACTGGTGCAATGGTGGCAGAAATATTATGGGAGTAACCAATCACCTCTTGAGTGATTTAAGGCTCACTCCTTCATAAAGAACGCATACATGCCACTAAATTTGAGAAAAATAGGTCATAGGCTTAGGGGAAAACCTACTGGTACTGTTTTGCTAAAGGAACAAGCAATAACGTGACACATAATTGATGGAGGAGGGTCATCTGTCTATGTGTTACTTTCACTGGTTAATAAAGAAACTGCCTTGGCCTTTGATAGGCCAGCCCTTAGGTGGGTAGAGTAGACAGAACAGAATGCTGGGAAGAAGGCAATGAAGCAGATACCATGGAGCCAGCCACCAGGTCAGACATGCTGAATCTTTCCCGGTAAGTCAGAAAGCCAGCAGAGGGCAGTTGCTGCTTTTTTAAAGAAAGAGAGACCACGCCCCAATGGGCTGGTATCTCAGCAGCTATTGGCTGAAGGAGCAGAAGGAGCTCCCACAACACATAATGACCTACTGCTATACCCCTTGATCAGAGCTTTGCTCAGCCCTGATTCTTACTTCTTGCTGTACATGGGACTAACAGAGACCCACAACTACACCAATGTGCAGAGGGCAAGAGACTTTGGAGTTCTTAGTCCTAAGAGGGATGTTTTCATCAAAGCCCTCCTCTCAGGGCTCAGGGATCCATGCAGAGGGGGAGGTAGGAAGACTTTTTTTTAAGTCAGAAGTGGCCAGTTCAGGCATTCTCTCCTCTATTGCTTAGGGTCTTAGCTGGGGTCATCCTTGTGGAGTCCTGGGAATTTCAGTAGAGTCAGGTTTCTTGCTAGCCCCATAATGGCTCCCTCAATCAAAATATCTCTTTCCTTGCTCTCATCTCTGTCCTCCCTCCATCTCAAGTATCCCGTTCCCTCATGTTCACCTCTCCCTACCCCTTCTCCTGTCCTCTTTCCCTTTCACCCTCTCTTCTTCCCCCACCCCCACGCTCCCAATTTTGTCAGGCGATCTTGTCTATTTCCCCTTTCTAGGTGGATCTATGTGTGTTTTTCTTAGGGTTCACCTTGTTACTTAGCTTCTCTAGGATCATGAACTTAATGTCCTTTGTTTTACAGCCAGTATTCACTTATAAGTGAGTACATACCATGTTCATCTTTCTGGTTCTGGGTTATCTCACTCAGGACGTTTTTTTTCTAGTTCCATCCATTTGCATGCAAATTTCAAGATGTCACTGTTTTTTACTGCTGAGTAGTACTCCAATGTGTAAATGTGCTACATTTTCTTTATCCATTCTTCAGTTGAGGGGCATCTAGAGGATGCCTGAATTGGCTTTGCCTTGTAGTCAGATTGACAAATATCTTAAATCTCACAATAGAACCTTCATCCAACAACCAATGGAAACAGAGGCAGAGACCCACAGCGGAACAATGGGTTCTGCTCCCAAAGTCCAGCTGAAGAGTGGGAGGAGTGAGAATATGAGCAAAATGGTTAAGACCATGATGGGGACACCCACTAAAACAGTTTACCTGAGCTAATGAGAGCTCACCAAGTCCAGACAGACAGGAAAGGAACCAACATAGGACCAAACTAGACCATCTGAATGTGGGTGACAGTTGTATGGCTGGGGCAGACTGGGACCACTGGTAGGGGCACCAGGATTTATCCCTACTGCTTGCAGTGGCTTTTAGGGAACCTATTCTCTTTGAATGGATACCTTGCTCAGCCTAGATATAGTAGGGAGGACACTGGACCTTCCCCAAAGCAATTACCTTACCCTCTCTGAGAAATGGATGGGGAGTTGGGGGATAGGTGGCAGGAATGGGAGGCGGGAGGGAGAGGGAACTGGGATTGATATGTAAAATGAAAAAAGATAGTTTTCTTTTTTAAAAAAGAAAAATAAATGTAAAAAAAGAGTCGGAGGTGGTAGATGACTCCAAGGAAACGGACACAGTAGAGCTGATGTACACGTGAGCTCTCAGAGACGGTGGCAGCACTGCACAGGTCCAAATGGTCCCAGCACTGAGAAGGGTAGCCAACAACCAACTCTCCCACCTTCACCTTCCAAGTAGCTGTGGCTAGGGACTGGTACACACCCTCACACAGGGCTAGGTACAGCCACTTCTCTCTTTAATATCAGAAATTAGGCTTCATGGGTATGAAGTAATATATATTAATATAGTATATGTAATATTAAAAATAAGTAGATCTCTTCCAGGTCACTCCTTTCTCTTATGACGGCTCATCAGTAACTACATTCTTGAAAGAACTCAAAATAAATTCCTAAAGTAATCTTGTTCTAGAAGGAAAAATATTCAGAACAAAATTCAACAATATATCTCTAGAACTTAAGTTCTTATAATATAGTTCTATGAATGTACCAAAAACAAATGAAAAATTTAAAAAAAAATAAGGATGCCTTAAAAAGCAACTACAAAAACTTTAACTCATGGACTTTGCTGAAACTTCATCTAATACAATTAAAATAAAAAGAATTACCACTGAAATATGCAAATAATGGATAATACTGACCCCGATCTATATCCACCTCATCTGGCAAAAAGTAGACTATATGCATTATGTAATACACATATTAACCTATCATTCTTGTTTGAAACCTGATCGCTCTCTCGATGCTCCTCTCGGGTCTTTTTTTCCATCCAAGTATGACAGAGGGTAGGCACTTCAGCAGCTGCTATCTCTCCCTTACTCTCCCTTCTTACACTGCCTACTTCACACACCTCAACATTCCTACCTCCACCCCCAAACACCGGAGATCATGGCCTCTTGGAGGCAGAGGCAGAAGGGTCAGTCACAGATTCAAGGCCTGCCTGCACAACTTAGTGACAACCTGCTGAAATAAACCATTTCTACAGAGCTGAAGCTCCGTGGAGGTGTGCTTGCTTAGCAGCGAGAGGTCCTGGGCTCTCTCTCCAGTAGTCAGGGAAGGGCAAGGGGGAGCAGGATCATCAAGTACTTCTGAGATCATCTTTTATATACATGCACATTTGCTTTGTTGGACACGGGGACGTCTTCACCCTGTTACACTGTCTTCTCTTTATGTCAGTATGTTCTGTCTTCACCAAGTCCCACTGGCTACACCTGAGTCTCCCGACTAGGGAGAGCCCCCGGCGCCCAGGATGAGCTACCTCTGCAGTAGCTCCAGTTGCGCTGGGATTGAACCTCACATCCAATGCCTCCCTATCGCCACTCGTTGTACTTTTATCTTCCTTCCTCTTTCATTTATCCATTCTTATAAAATATCATAGAAGTTTATCACCTGGAGACAAGAGGCAACACAAGCACACATTTTGTTGTCTCTGAGTGAACAGAGCCAATCACAGAGAACATGAAGAAGTGTCATGACCGACATCACTCAGTTATCACAACTTAAGACCCAGCGGTACAAACTGTATGTTATGTAATCAGTCACAGTTCAAGTAGAAGTTAGGAAAATGTGAGCTGTGTTGTTGGGCAACCGGCACAATTTAAGTCACAGTAACGAAGTGTGCACTGAGGGCAAAGCAAAATCTATGTCTTAAGTTTAAAATGTTAATTTATTGACAGAAACATGAAGTGTTTCAAAGTTTACACACAACTCAAACTGACAACACATTTCAGCTAAAGCCTGGCATTCAATTAGAGCTAAAGACATTATTAGTTTACATTAAGGTTTGGGGGGTTAACTGATGGGGACTGTGTCCGGTGACAGGAAATATTTTGAAACTGCTATGGAATGAGGATTTGGGTCCCTTCACACTACATGTGGAAACCCTACTCCCCAAGGTGACAGCATCTGGAAACAGGGCTTCAGGGAAGAAATCTGGGCAGAGGGCAGCTCTGCTGGTGGCACTGGTAACCCCAGAAGTCAGGACAAAGCTGGGAGCCCCTCCGTCCAAGAGGAAAGAGATTAGGCTGGCTGGGACTTCTCAGTCACTGGAACTGTGAGGACTAAATCTTGCTAAAGACACACAATTCTGGATATCTATTATGATAAATGAAAAGAAAAAATAAACTTCTAATAAATAAACACTATTATTTCTTCTACATAACTAACAAAAATTTGTTAACAAAAGTTAGGAATGTACTTGTGGCATATACTTGTAATCCAGGCCAGCTGCCTCGGTTGTCACAGTCTGTCGTTTCATCCTCCCCTCCCCCCACCCCATGCCTCCCAAACTTAACACAAACTAGTTATGGAAACACAATTGAGAAAATGTCTCCATTAGACTGGCCTGTGGGCAAGTGTGTGGAGCATTTTCTTAAATACTGATTATTGTGGGAGGGCACTGCCACCCCTGGGCACTTGTACTATAAAAAATAGACTGAAATACCAGCACTCGGGAGGCAGAAGCAGGTGGATCTCTTTGAGTCAAGGCCAACTTCAAAGTGAGTTTCAGGACAGCCAAGCCTACATAGTGAGACTCAGACAGAGGGAGGGAGAGAAAGAGGGAGGAAGAAAAGCATCCTATGGGGCTGGAGTGACTGCTAAGTAGTTGAGAGCACTAGCTTAACTCCCGGCACCCACACGGCAGGTCACCACTGTCTGTAACACCAATGCACAGAAGAAAAAACAAGGTAAACTGAGTAAGACACGGGCCTCTGCTTCAGCTCCTTACTTCCCTCACTTTCCCTCAGTGACAGAATGTGATGTGGAACTGTGCGTTCAAATAAACCCTTTCTTTCTCAGGCTGTTTTTGGTCATGGTGCTTTATCATGCGACAAAAACTTTAATAACTAAAACACCAACCTGGCCAGGCGGTGGTGGACGCCTTTAATCCCAGGACTCAGGAGGCAGAGGCAGGTGGATCTCTGTAAATTGGAGGCCAGCCTGGTCTACAAGAGCTAGTTCTCCATAGCTGCAGAGAAACCCTGTCTCGAAAAACAAAAAAAAAAACAAAAAACAAGCAAAGAAAACCCAAATGAAACACCAGCCTGGACAATATAGTGAATTCTGGGCTAGTCTTATATATGGCAAAAACCCTATCTAAAAGCAAATAAAGCCAACCAACAAAAACCAAGACACAAATAATTTTTTGAAGTACAAAACCAAAATTATGCCCATTGATTTCTATTTATCTAATTTCTCTATTTCTACTTATTACAATATACTAGCTCAAAGTGGTTGATAAGTTTCTCAGATCAAATTAAACCATGCAACTACAGAGTGCACACAGTAGACACTACACAATTATCACTTCCAAAGGGTGGGTAACTTTCTACCCAAAATTGAAGGCTTACAGCTAATTTGTTCAATCTGGCTTAGTTCCTAGATGCCAGGGCTCTGACTACATGCAAAGTAAATGCCCTACAAATTTTCAAAGTGTGCCACTAGAGTATATATACTAGATAATAGTCAACTCACACAAGAATTAATGACATTTGTCCTTTTAAAAGTGGTCAAAGGCATTAACTATCTCAAAAGGTTATTTAGTAAGAATACATTACATAGCTTTGACATTTTAAACTTCTCTCGGAAGAAAATAGTAACAGATTCTAAGACATTCAGATCTGAGCTTCCAGGCCATGGTCCTCTAGAAATCCTTTGCTATATTCTGGCCAGGGTCTCCAGTACCATTCCTCTATTCCACTCGCACTGATTTTGCTACATTTTAGTAATTACAATGCAAAGACCATCTTTCCCCGTGACTGAAAGTGGAATGACGGCAAAAAGTGAGTTAATTTCACTAAGGCGTGTGCCACCACTACCCCACTTAAACTAAATTCTTAGCTGCTAGCAAAAAAAAGACAAGTCTACGTAGAATACTACATTTATATAAATACTCTTATGCCAATACAGTACATACTTGAAGCATAAAATTTACTGCTTGTAAATCATACTTAACTCTTTATAATATTACTACTAATAATACAAAGTAGTACAGTAAAGCTCAATATAGTTCTAATATGATAGAGAATAAGTGAGTACTAGTTGGCTTAAATTCATAAAAGACTAAATCTTTAATCTGTTACAAAATACGATGATTTCCCTAGTTCAGCTCGAGGGACAGCTGTACAAACCACTGATGTTCTGTATTGTGACGGGCTTATCGTTGTCACCACAGATGCTCTAACACTCTGCATGTGTCTGCTGATGTAGTCCTTCGACACACTCTGGTAGCGAGGCTGTGAATGAGGGGTACAGCCCGGCGTCACACAGCTCGTCTATGGCAGTCAGGATCTTGGCACGGGTGGCTTCTAGAGCAACAGAATTTAGCACCACACTGTCTAAAGCTTTTTAAAACTGATACAGCAATCACTTGCCTTTTTCAAGTTATTTTCTAATTTTAAGGCTTATAAAATTTTTAGGTCAGAACCCCAAAATTACATTAAGGAACATTACACCAGAAGGCACTTACCCAATAAAGGCACTACAATCAATAACCCAGCACCTTATTGGCGTTTTACTAATAACCCCGGGTGTTCTATTATGAAAAAGATATCAAAAACATCATTATATGGATGCTTCAAAATATCAACCTTTAAAACACCTGGTATATTTTTAAATTACAACATAATATAAGCTACAGAGCTGAGAGAAGATGATAAATTTAGAGATGGTCCTGCTTGTGTTTTCAGATGATGGGTAACCTAGCAAACTTTGAGGTCATCCCGGGGTTGTCCTTGTGTACCTAGACAGAAGACAAGTCTCAACGCTGAATCCACCACAAGGTGTGGCCCTAACGTCTGTAAACCCAATACTCAAAAGAGCCAAGGTAGGAGGGTTTCCATGAATCCAAAGCCAACCTGGGCGACACAGTGAGCACCAGTGCCAGGTCAACCTGGGTTACATAGTGAGTGCCAGCGCCAGGCCAACCTGGGAGACGAGTGAGACACTGATGTAAAATAGTCTCACATAAGGAGGCTGCAGAAATGGTTGAGTTTAAGAGCAACAGTTGCTCTTCCAGAGGTACAGAGTTTGATTTTCAGCATCCAGATAGTAGCTCTTGCAGAGGACTCAAGAGCAATTCCCAGCACCCATGCCAAGTGTCCCACAACTGCCTACAACAAGCCAGACATCCTCCGCAGGCGCCTGCATTTACACATGCACATACACACAGATACATACATATATACTTAAGATAAAGGAAAGCTTTAAAAAATAAAAACACAATCAAAATAAAAACGGGCTGGAAAGACAGTTCAATCAGTAAAACGCTTGCAATGAGTAGTGTGTGCTTGTCATCCTAGCACTGTGTGTGTGTGTGGGGGGGGGGGGAGGGTCCGGGGATCTCTGGGCCAGGAAGGCCAGTCAGCTTCATTTACTAATACACAGCAGCAAATAAGCACTTTGAAAAGCACACCAATGCCATTACTCATTCCAGACACTCAACCCAAAAGCAAAATTAGTTATGAGAACAGTTAGCATGACAGCAGATGACAGCAAGCCCTGGCTGCTGTGAACTGAGGCACACTGGGACCAACCAGAGCTCTCCCACAGGCTGACAGGTATGCAGACTTGGGACAAGGCCCAGCAACGCTACTCCTCACCAAAGAGAAATGGGAAACCATGTCCACACACATTTATGGCAACCCTATTCACAATCTCCAAAAATTGTGAACAACTCCAATGTCTTCAATTACTGATAAAACTATAGCACATATCCAAGCTGGTTGGTGGTGACACACACTTTTAATCCCAGCACTTGGCAAGCAGTAGCGGGTGGATCTCTGAGTTAGAGGTCAGCCTTGAGGCCAGCCTGGTCTAGAGAGCTCTAGGACAGCCAGGACTACATAGAGAAACCCTGTCTCTAACCATTCCCTACATAACACACACACACACACACACACACACACACACACACACACACACACCCCACACTATAGTACACATTCATTCCACAATAAAAACTACTGACATGTTCAAATTCAAAGGGCCAAACTGTATCAAAAAACCATGTTCAATGAGATACATCAGTATGTTCAATTTACAGGGCTCCCCAGAAAAGGCAACCCAGCAATGGTTTAAGGACCTCAGACTGGGGAGTAGGATGACTATGGAGGAATACCTATTTCTATTTACTGATTATGGTAGCTGAACATGACTATGAATTTGTTAAACACAGAACATAACAATCAAGGACTATTTTTGCTTTATGTAAATTATACCCGACAAAGCTTGCACATTAAGAAACATGGTAGGGCTAGAAATGTAGTTGGTAGAGTGATTGTCTCCCATGCAGAAGACCTGCATTTGATCGCTAGTACTACATTAGCTGGGTACACACACACTTGGGAGGAATTAGGATCGAATGTCCAAGGTCATCCTCAGCTACCCAAGAGCTCTAGGCCACTTTGCTGCATGAGACACTATCAAGAACAAACAAAACCAGCAGGAGTATGAAAAAGTGCTGGTACGCAGTGATTACAGTCTAACACAGTAACTCTGATAACAAACTATGTGTTTCAAGATGAATTACAATCTAAGAAAGAAATGCTGGATAGATGACTCAGCGGCTGAGCAGGGTTCAGTTCCCAGCACCCACATGGTGGTTCATAGCCATCCCTAACTCCAGCTCCAGGAGATCCAGGCATGCACACGATGCACACACAAAGCCAAAACACTTATATGCAATAAATTTAAAAAAACTTAAAAAGATAAAAGGATTATTTAAAAGCAACTTGCAGACTATTTGCTTCAGATTTACTTCAGATAAGGCATTAATATACTTGGATATTAATATTTTCATAAAATTATTAAATAAAAATTCTGTATCCATGACTGAAGGTCTGGCCCAGTGGCAGAGTGGTTGCTTAGTTAGCATCTGTGAGGCCGTGGTTTTGAGTCTCAGCATCAAAATAAACAAGGAATCTGAATACATTAGCTTTTTTCCTCAAAGTACTTTCATGAGTTCTGAAGAGGCTGTTTTCATTTGCCAAGAAATAATTATACTTCATTCCTTTATTATAAATGAATATAAAGCACCACTCTTATAAAACATATTAAGTAGGGAATTAATTTATCGCTGCCTACAAATTTTTCAAATCCCTGAAATACTATCATCCACTTATTGTTCAATTACATTTTCAGAAATCTTGGGAAACAGTGGTTAAGTAGCTCTTTGTTACATCACAGAGGCAGGTGTGTGGTTCCAAGTGCAGCGGAGAGCAGAATGGGGTAGCTGCTTTCCTTGTAGCTTAGGAGACGAGACCACAGTAATCCCAAACTAAACTCCTCTCACAAATATGAAACTAAGTATTCTACACCGTACTTTAGATACCCTTCTTCCACCAACAGTATATACCCAGAGACTTTCAATGTGGACAAAATATACTAACTGTATTTTTATAATAGTAGTAGCTTTTATAAAGCACTTCAATGTTTAATAACCTAGTTAGGTCTCAACAAAACCTATGAGAATTTGTCTTTTCAATTTTTTATTACATCTATTCTTGAAATCTATATACATGTATGTATGCTCCCTGAGTGTGCATATATGTGTGTGTGCGTGCGCGCGTGCCGAGAACAGCTTTTAAGAGTCAGTTTTCTCCTACCATATAAGTCCCGAGAACTAAACTCAGATCACTGGGCTAGGCAGCAGGTCTTTACCTGGTGAGGTGTGTCACTGGCCCTGTTTACTTTTTTGAGACAGGGTCTCATGGAGCCCAAACTGGCTTGCAGCTCTTTATGTAGCCAACTCTGGCCTTCATCTCCTGGGCTTACAGGCATAGACCACCATGCCTGGTTTAAGAACTTTGGTTTTTCCATTTTAAAGAAGTCAAGACCCACTCAGAAGATTGGATTGGTTACTCACAGATCACATAAATCGGGAAGTGGCAAGGTCAGATGTTGAAATCAGATCTTCTGGCAAACAGACAACACATTCTTTTCCTACTGATCTGTGCATTGATTAGCATCTAAAACAATCTGAGGACAGCTGGTATTCGGGGTAATCTATAGCCAATGATGTCTGGGAATGTTATTAACACTGCTGGGTGCAGGGTGCCACACATAATAATCCCTACAGTTGGGAATTCAAAGCAAGGCGATCATTTAAACCCAGGAATTGCAGGCCAGTCTGAGCATAAATAAGGAGAACCCAGCACAAAAAGAATATTAAGATTAAAACCTCCCCAACTGCCTAATAATAATCTAAGTTAAACTGAATGTAAAGATACAGTCTGCGAAAGAGAACTTACAAAAATACTGAGTCCCACATGAAGCCTTTGCTCTGGAAGGTAAAGAGGCGTCTTAACACAGGCTGAAGTCCAGAAACACTGTTCTATGTGTATCTCAACTGCATATGCTCTCTTAACTCTGCACTTTGGCATTTGGTGTATTCAAGAAGAGGCCAATTTGGCTACAATCAATGCTACTGGAACAAGTGAAATCTGAATGTATTTGAATATGGATTTATAACAGATGACAGTCTTAAATCAGTATTACATTCCCTGAATTTGATGAAATGTACTCGAATGAATTAAGAGCGAAGCCTTCATTTTTAAGCAGTATGTGCTTGAGTATTTAAAGACCAGAGGCTATAAGGGCAACAACCGGCTCTACTAGCCCTAGAAGCTGTGTTTCCCAGCAATGAAATCAAATGACAAGGGGAGGGAGCTGAAGATCCAAAGTCCTTACTGAGCCTTTGAAGTTTTTTAAAGATGAGCCGAAGACTAAAGTTAAAAGTTGCAAGTGTTTTCTTTTAAGTGGCAAAGACTTTTCTAACAAGGTGTTTTGTAAATATCTGAAGAAAACCAAGTCCAGCCTTTGCCCCTACCTGGAATCTAACAGACTGTTTAACTTTGTAGAAAACTGGGGCATAAAACACGGCAGAGGGAAAGAAAACCTCCGCGAAGGCACCACCTTTAAGCCCAGCACTTGGGAAGGCAAAGGCAGGGTGGACCTAGAGCCTGAACTTTTTTTTTTTTTTTTTTTTTTTTAAGGAAACAAATACCACAGAATACACCCAACAAAATAGCTCATACTTTATTGAGGTATGTACAGAGTACAATAAATTTATACTGCCCTCTATTCTTAAGGAGCTTAAAATTTTAAAAAAAATTTTAATATCTTGTTTTGGGGTACATGCATGCCACAGTACAAGTGCGAAGTTCAAAGGACAATTTGTAGGAGTCAGTTATCACCCGAGTTCCAGAAAGTGACCTCAGGCTGTGGTTGTCACACTTGGTAGCAGGCAGGTTCTTTACCTACTGTGAATCATTTCTCTTGCCCAAAGAACTTGCAAGTTTTTAAAAAACACAAAATCCAATACTGAATTCCTATGGATCAGTCACAGTACAGAAACACTGAGTATAGGGGCTATCAGATAGATATCTAGGGTTCAGTTTACTTTATTGATTTCCCAACTGCTCCTCTCACCCACCCAAGGACTTAAAACATGCCTTAGGGTTGGGTGGTGGTGGCACATGCCTTTACTGCCAGCACTTGGGGAGGCAGAGGCGAGCAGATCTCTGTGAGTTCTAGGTCAGCCTGGTCTACAGTGCTAGTTCCAGAAAGCCTGTCTCAGAAAATGAAAACAAACAAACAAACAACAACCACACCTTAGAACCCTAGCACACTTGGACTGCCACATCTGCATTAGGCAGACATTTACATTTCCTGTTTCAAAGGGGGAAATGTGATTTTCCAGCATGGACACCATTCTACAAAGTAAGCCTTCCTTCCTCAGGGAACTATGCATGAGGATGGGAAGAGAGCAGTCCAGTCATGTGGTCTCTCTCCCGGTGGACACCCACCCAACCTCTCACTTTAGTGTAAAGTACTTTGTGTAGTAAAGTCCCTAATATGAGCTAGCACCTTCATCTGGAACTCAACAAAACTTACATTTAGAGTTTCTGGAGGAAAAACTAGCTATTTGCATTTCTGGGAAGTGCAATAAA
Organism: Arvicola amphibius; assembly: GCF_903992535.2. NCBI lineage: Eukaryota > Metazoa > Chordata > Mammalia > Rodentia > Cricetidae > Arvicola > Arvicola amphibius. Next base: position 66,945,413 of record NC_052059.1, on the reverse strand, counting down.
TGCACACTTAGACATCACTTTGAAGCTGGGCAGTGGTGGTTCACACCTTTAATCCCAGCACTCAGGAGGCAGAAATGACACACACTTTTAATCCCAGCATTTAGAACACACAGACAGGAGGATCTCTGAGTTCCAGGCCAGCCTGGTCTACAAGAGCTAGTTCCAGGACAGGCTCCAAAGCTACAGAGAAACCCTGTAAAAAAACAAGAATTTGAAAAGCAAAACAAAACAAAATAGAAAAAAAAGAAAAGAAAGAAATCACTTTGAGTAATTCATTAATAACTTTATTTTAGATCATGCAAGCTAATTTCACAACTTAATTGGATAATGGGCTCCCCCTACACCCCCCTTTTTAAGACCAAGTCCTAACCTTGGGTGGCTTGGAACTCACTGTGTAGACCAGGCTGGATTCAAACTCAGAGACCTACCCACTTGCCTCTGCCTTCCAAGCGCTGGGATTAAGGGTGTGCGACAGAAAACCAGGCCCAACAATCTTCAAAATTTTTTTAATTCAACTCCATTCATTTCTTCTTTGTTACACCTGAATCCTGAAACTTGAGTTTTTGATCTATATTATCTGATGTGACTTAACTTCAGACTCAGAAGAAATTAGTCTTGTAAGTCAATTCCTTCTTTCCAGCTCACAAGTTGGCTGTTGGGCCATCCATTCAGTAGCTCCACTACTCCTTACACACCACTGAAAATGAGTACTTTTAGAATCGTCTAAAAAGATTGTTGTTGTTTGTGTTTTTCAAGACAGGTTTTCCCTGTGTAACCCTGGCTGTCCTGGAATTCGCTTTGTAGACCAGGCTGGCCTCAAACTCACTGAAATACTCCTGTCTCTTCTTCCAAAGTTCTAGGACCAAAGGCATGTGCCACCACTGCCTGGCTTTAAAAAGACGTTTGTAAAGTAACCCTAAAATTCAGTGAACAAAAACTCTGGCAACCGTTAGCTCAGAGTACCTAGAAAAAAGGGAAAAAACCAACCCAGTTTAGCATCCCTCAGTTAAGCATCCCTTTGGTCCTCAGAACCCAGTGCTGACTGGATTGCTGACAGGTCTGGGTCTGTCACTGTTTTCCAGGGATCTCCAGAGGAATCCCACTCAATTAAGCCTCCTTTCAGAACTTATTTTTAGATATAATTATTAAATTGTATCCTCTTTTATCTGATTTTCAAATCCTTATCTTTGATAATCGTTTTTCTTAAAAAAAAAAAAAAAGAGCCAGGCATGGTAGCACTGGCGAGGAAAAGGTAGACAGAGCTTGAGAGTTTGAGGTCAGCCTGGTCTATAGAGTGAGTTCCAAGACAACCAGGGCTACAAAGAAAAACCCTGTCTCCAAAAAAACAAACCAAAACAAAAACCCCACCCTATACATGCCAGTCTCTTGAAAGAAAAAAAAAAAAAACAAAGCAAAAACCAAAACCAAACCAAAACCAAACAAAAAACCAAAAACCCCACACTATACAGGACAGTGACAGCAGTGTATACATGGATCCTAGTACTTTGGAGGCTAAATTCAAGGTCAGCCTCGGCTACACAGTAAGTATGTGAGATGCTGCTTCAAAACAAACCAACATCAGCTCAACACATGTCATATACCTGCATGAAAATGTCCTCATATAACACATGTCATATACCTGCATGAAAATGTCCTCATATAACACAATACAATTTATAACATACACAATGAAAAGGATTTAATCTATGCACATTTAAAATGTTAATTTTAATAACAATTGTAGTAATAGTTAAAACATTCGTTATGGCTTTTTAAAGGGATGAAGAAAACAATTTTCCACATATACTGAGGTGTACAATAATGTGACTGCCTAGGATCAGCCTACACAGCATCATGATAAAAGTCTTAAGTCCCTAAAGCCCACATCCTGTCACAACATACACTCCTTGTTATCTTTTAAACGTCTAATGCAGAATGACAAATGTACTCTATACTAAGATGTGAGAGACTTTCAGATATTTGAATTAAAGAATCAGGTTTCAACAACATTCCCTAAAATGCAAATGTTCTTTTTTTATTAATGTTAACAATATGAGCTTTACTGGCCAAATACATAATCGGTGATTAAAACAGAAACCTCCTGATGTGTCTGAAACTGCCACCCTAGGTGAATGATAAGGTATAAAAAGAGCCCTAGTTTTATTGAATGCAAATGTTCTTTATGAAACACTGAAACCCAATACAAAGGTATCACTAAGGAAGCATCATTTACCCTTTTGTCTCAGTCTGTTCTCAGAGGAACATTGTAGCTGCACAATAAACCCTACTGTATGGTTGCTCGCTTTTTTGTACACATGCATTCTTGAGGACCTAATGACAGCCAAAGTACCCTCTTCCCAGAGTTTCCACACTTAGCACATCAAAGGGAGGGTTCATCCTGGGATCTATTAACTCCAGGGAATCAAGGGGTGCCATGAATACTGTATGGGGAAGATAGCTTTGAATCATAAAACCTTTGGTAATCATATACTCTCTGATGAGCATGAAAAGGCTATACCAGACAGGCAGCGCAAGCCTGAAGATACAGTGTATTAACTAGTCCATGGCCACATAGCCAGTAGGGCAGTGCAATCTGAAGACACCAGACACTGTCCCCTCTCATCGCTACAATGACCTCCATCTCTTATCTAGACTCTGTAGGCTGCTTTGATCTACTCAGCCACTGTGGACAAGCAGCCACTAAGTCTGCCCATTAATACCTTCAGTGATAACAATGCAGGACTTCAGATGGCAGCCCATTCCCACTTTAAGACAAACCTGATAAGCTACAAATTCTTTTCTAATTTGACTGCCCTGACTTGTGGACATTTTAAAATGGACCTACTCTATGTACCTTTCAAAAGTTTGGTGAAAAATATCTATTTGGATTCCTCTAATCAGTCCTGGTTCAACTCTAAGAAAGGTAAAAAGTTTCCAGCTGCTCCTTTTAGGTTTTTCTCTATGTAATTAATCGGCGTCAGCATTATTTATTAAGATTATAGTTACTCAAAAATAACCTCAGTCCTGTCTACAAACAGCTCATCTCCTACAATTCTATTTATAATTGTGATATCATAACAGTCAAAGTGATGTAAATATAGTAGAAATCATTATTTATTCATTAAAGCCTGTTTTTTTTTTTGAGAACTTCAACTCATCTAAGTCACCTTTAACAGATCCTTTATTGCATGATTTTTAAAAATCACAATGTAGAGCTGGACTCTGAGCATGGGTAGGGAACCCTTTTAATCTCAAAACTCAAGAGGTCAGCCTGGTCTACACTGCAAGTTCCAGGCCAGTCTGAGCTACACAGTGAGACTCTGTCTCCAATAACAAGAACAAAAATTAGCTAAATTTAAAAGTACAATGTATTAGTAAGGTCTGTCTGTCACACATGAGGAAATCGGATAGAAACGACTGCGTTCTTGTCAAAATGTAACCATACTGGACAGTTTTCATCCTCAAGTGGAGCTGGACAAAAAATGTTAGCAAATATTTTGTCAACAGTGATTGATTTACTTGAATCAAATAAAAACTGTAAACGGACAGTTACTTGGTTAAATCAGCAAAATCGAATTCTCAAAAGGCTCCTTGGGGGGACTCTTTCTTGGGCTGTCCCTAGAGTCAAACAATGGACCTTGTAGAGGAGAAGCCCCCCCCCTGCAAAGACCTCCTCTTTGGTCCCTCAATAATTAAATTCCCTGCAGCAGGTTCACCTAAATGAACTCAGTCTAACTTCCAAAATTGTATCGGACTATTTCATTTAAGTTTATATGGTAAAAATACAGCCCCCTCCCCCTTGATAAGAACTGCATTTCCTGAGAAACAAATATCCAGGATGACCTGAAGCATGAATGCTGATTAAAACCAACCAAGCCTGCCTAAAATGACGCCCCACTACAAAACAACTTAGCACAACTTCATTATACACAGCAGCAAGCACCACAGCCCAGGAAGGCAGTCCTTTGATAAAAGTTCTCCCGATAAAATCACCCATCTTATCTAGTCAGTTGATTTAGCCCGGTGAAAATGGTCTGAATGGTCACGAAATGCGTAGGGCCAAGTTTTCTCAAATATCCTGTGTGGTTGCCCTTCCAATCGGAGTCAGAATCAGTCAACTATTATGTGTACTGAAATTCTGTCAACCTCAAATTAGTTTAATAAAGTCTTATTTTTAAAAAACGAAGTTCTTTCACGGGCTTAATATAAAACTAAATGCTCGAAATAGCTTACTTCCAACTCAATATAGATACCAAGTTTTTCAAGCACTGCCCCACCCCTCCCAAGAGCGGATGAGTGGAACATTTCAGGGCACTCCATCACGTAGTCCGGCTACAGAAACTTCACGACCGACGCAATTCGCACAGTCTCCCCCTAAGCACCGGTATCAACCCAGGTTCAAGGAGGGTAAGACGTGGTGACACAGCCTAACATCACAGTCGCAGCTTTCACCCGCATGCTCTCCTCCTAGCCTTCAACAAGTCATCCCGGGAATCCGCAGTTAAGTATGTGGCAGGCTCGAATCACACTACTTTACGCAGACTCGAAATAACAAAACAGGACGCAAAGCGGAGCAGGTCTATGCGCCCTAATACTAACAAATTTCGCGTTTTAAGCACAGCACACGCCGGGTGCTAGGAACTCCCAATTCCACCCCTCCCCCCCGCCGCCTTTCCTCCCCACCCCCTCCTCCCATGCTGAGAAGTCTTTATTGGAGGCATCTGGGGTGCTACTCACCGAGTTTCTCCACCAACTTCAGCATCACCCCTCCGATGTGCACTTCTCCGGTCACTCTCAGGGTGACATCACGGTTCAGGTCCGTGACATGGACGCTCAGTTCCCACGTTCCGTCCGCGTAGCAGCCATCTGGCATCCTTATCCCGTCCAGAGCCATGGCTCCTTCCTGCGAGCGCGGAGGAAATGGCTCTCGTCAGCGTCACTCCCCCAAAGGAAGACAAACCCTACTGACTCCGTTGCGCCGGCCGCGGCGAGAGAGAAGGCGGAGGAGCCGCGTCTACGCGCGCACACCCGAAAGCGCCGGGGCGCGGGCGAGGCAGCACCCAAAGTTCCCGGCCTCCGCCCGCAGCGCCTGCCTAGCGGACTCGGACGCCTTCACCTGCCGCCGCTGCGCCCGCCCGGGCCCGCCCGTCCGCGCCCCGGCCCGGGTGACCGCGCCGCGCCCTCCGCGCCCCGCTCCTCCCGCCGCGCCCCTCACCGTGCTCCTCACGCCCGGCTCCCGCGGCAACAGACGAGGACTGCGGCGCCCGCGTCACTGCTGTGAGGGAAGCGAAGCGTCCCGCCGCCGCTAATGGAGTCCCGGCGCCCGCCGCGGCCCCCGCCCCACCCCCTCTCCCCGCCCCGCAGCACCGCCCGCAGCCGGCCGGCCTCCGCCCCCTCCTCTCTGTTCTCGGCCGGCCGCGCTCCCGCGGGGGCGGCGCGCGCTCTGGCGGGGCCGGGGCGGCGCGCGCCTCGGGGGAGCGCCGCGGGGGGAGGCGGCGGCCGCAATCTCGGCCCTTCTGAGCGCTGCCCTTTTATGGAAATGAAGGACCAGGCACAGGGATGGAATCCAACATCCGGGCTCTCGGGCTGCGGAGCTGGGGAGGGGGGCCGGGGCGCGCGCGGGGCCGAGGCGGCGCCTGCAGCGGGGTCTGGTCTGCGTGCGTGAAGAAGCTGCGGCGGGAAGTTCCCAGGCCCGGGACGTGTGCGGGGATATCGCACCGAGGAGCTGGGGAGAGGAGTTGGGGTGCAGAAACTTTACGATGTCTGTCTTGAACATCCCATCCCACAAAAGCAGGAGAAAGGCCAGAGGGGCGAATGAGTCACAAAAGTTGCCTGGCGAGCAGGGTCCCGCCAGTCCTCGGCTCCGCTGGACCCCCAGGCGTGGGCGAGCATTCCTACCCCTCGTACCCAAGCGCCCGCCAGATGCCAGAGCCGGCCCCTGCGCTCCTGCGGGAAAGCGGGAAAACATCCCCTTCCGGCAGTGGTTTTCCCGAGACCGCTTCTCTGACTTGCGACTTTTCATCCTCAACTTAGAATATTCAGTGGTTTGGGTGCACGCACATTGTCTTCCTCACCCTCTGCCACACCTCGAAGAGATCTAAGGAGCTTTGAACCGGTGCTCACAAAGGGAAGACCTTTACCTGTTGAAGACTGAGTGAAGATGGAGAACGGCCCACTCCCACCTCCCTCACTAACTGTTGAACTCTGTTAAAGGGAACTGTTCAGAATGAGCAAGCCAGGGAAATTGCCTCCTCTAGCAAATCCATGGCTCAAAATTATTTAGGTCAGGAAGACTCAGATAAGACACACTGTAAAAGAGAGTGGTTTTAAGTCTCTTGGACTTCTTGAAGTGCCACAGGCACTTCAAAGGGAAATCTACTGGGCAGATAACCCTTTGTTCATCGACAATACCACAAAAGAAAGGGCACAACCTCCAGAAAGGGGTGGGCACCCCTAAGGGAGTGAAAGTGGGGAAACTTAGTCAAATACCAGAGGTTTAGGGGTGGAAACAAAAGGGAAACCACTCTCCTTACACTAGCTATTCCTCATGGAGGAACTGATGCCTCTTGCCAGGCTTGCCACTCTAGTTATTTCTACGGTGCAAGGAGTTGACTTGGAATCAGTGTTGTTCAGACGGGAGAAGTGTTGATGAAAGCATAGTGTTGGGAAAAACATAGGAGGATTTTTTTTAATGATGTGGAGAATTACTTGCTCGAGTAAAAAAATCTGTACAAGCCAGGAATGCGCAGCACTCAGGAGGCAGAGGCCAGTGAATCTCTGAGTTCATGGCCAGTCTGGTCTGTCTAGTGAGTTCCAAGACAGCCAGGGCTATTACAGAAATTCTTCCTCAAAACAAACTACAAACAAAAAATCTGTAGAAAACTGTATTACATGAAGCTGTAAAATAAAAAACTCACTTATTTTTAAAATAGATTTAAAAAAAAGACTAGAAGGAAATCCCGCAAATGTTAATTTGTGTTGGAGTCATGAGGAGTTTTGTTTGGTTTGGTTTTAGTCTTTCTACCAACACAAAACCTGCCACATCATGGACTTTTCTGTCACTGCTAAGAACTGCATTCAATGTCACATCCTCTGTGGGATGGACAGAGTGGCTAGGGTAGTTACTAGATTCTCGGGCAGGATTTTCAGATTTTCTTCTTTGTGTGAATTTTAGCAGCTTCAAATACGAGTTATGTTATCTGTACATTTAAAGATAGATTGGTCAAAGGATATAGAAAACATACTGGTATCAATATCAGAGAATCGGTGATCTGGCCCATAGAGAAACCTCATTATTAAGGAACTCCTGTGTGAACATTTCATGCATCTGTTTGTTTCCTGACCTTATCACTAAAAGATCTGTGGCCTGGGCTGGAGAGATGGCTTAGGGATTAAGAGCACTCACTGCTTTTCCTGGGGATTGGGGTCCAGTTCTCAGCACCCACCTCACAACTGTCTGTAACTCCAGAGCCTAGCACTCACGCAGACATACATGCAGGCAAAGCACCAATGTAATGCAATGTAAAGGATGAATAAGCTAGATGGCAGCGGACATTAGAAGTGGCACAAAAGAAAAAGAAGATGCATATGGGTTGGAGGCTTAGAAGGTTAGGGCAGAAAATTAAAATGGAATCAGGAATGAGGCCCAGATTTATTCCTAATGACCTGTGTGTGTGTTCCGGTAAGCTTAGAGTGACTAGCTTTTCCTAACATGTCTTTAGAACCAAAAATATCCTTGTCCTTTCTGAATATTCCTTTTCCTGAAACTTGCTGAAGCCATGTGAGGTGGTTCATAACCCTCTAATGCCTCAGCTTCCACATTCTGTTTCCCAGTAAGCTATTTTCTGAACAACCTTCACTATAGAATATGCCACTTGGACGGACGACCATGTTTCCTCAATCTACTTCAGTAAGTGTTCCCTACAATTAGTGATGGGGGGGGTTAATATGGTAAATAACTGCCCCATTTAAATTATAGTTTTGAAAGAGATATTATGCTACCTTAAAAAGCCAACAAACTGTTTGAATAGTATAAAGCACCGGGAGGCAGACACCCTTGGTCAAATACATTTGGAAGAAGAATTAGGGTGGGTGCAGCCAGTTCTTTCAGGCCTTCACTTTGAGGATTTCAAGCTGTTGCTGCTTTGAAGATTAAAGAGGAGCCAAAACTCAAACCTTTGAAACTAGGACATTTCCCCCCCCCCCCATCTAGTTCATCAAATGAGGTCTTCAAGTGCATTTCTTAAATATTTACTTCTACCTAATGTTTTCTAAGATATTTAAATGTAGTCTGTTATCTGAACACCCCCCTCCTCAAGCCTCTAAGACAATGCAATACTTGTGGTACTTACATCATGCTGAAAAGTAGCCGAGAACTCCAGTGTTTGGAAGAACAGCTCAGGCTTTGAAAGCAGCAATATCCAAATAAGGTACCAAGCACTGGACTTAGATTTAGACCAAATGATACCTCGCAGATCTGTCCTCAGATGCAGCCCTGGACTTGGTAATACTCAGGTTGACTTCGGCTTTTTATCTGGACCTCCCCCGTGGTGTACTTTCAAAGTTATTTGAGTATTGATACAAAACATAATGATGGGGTTGAAAGGAGGTGCTTTCAAGCATGAACATATAAGATGGGGCTTGAAATTTAATTGGAAGCATAATGGATTATTCCTTTCGAATACCTGGTAAGCAGATTGCCAGGAATGAGACGCTACCAAGGAGACAGAAACCAGGGAATGCAGGGTAGGAAGGAAGGTTACACAGCCACTGTTTTCAGCTAAGAGGTTAGGCCTTGTGGAGGGGGACCGGAGGTGGGGGAGGGGAACGTGAAAAAACTGGTAAGCTATGAAGCAAAGAAAAATGCGTAAGCAAAAGCGTAGTTCTGGTTTTTTTTTTTTTTTTTTTTTTTCTGTCTTTATTTCCCCCCAAATTTTATTTTTGTTCAACATAGTGCTAACAGTGTAACAAAAGCATCAATTTCTTTTTTTTTTTCTCATGGTTTATTTTTTTTTATATTTAAAAATTTCCATCTCCTTCCCTCCTCCTCCCCCCTCCCTCCCCTCCTCCTCCCCCTTCCCTCCCCCGTAGTTCTGGTTTTTACGGCAACCAAAGGAGAGCTCTGAGATAACAAGGCAGTCTCTGCTCCACGGGAAAAGAAATATGCACTCCTTGCATTTGTTATTCTCAGTTCGGTTTTATTGTATTTGTTTATTGTTTACTTCTAGAAAATCATGTGGGGTTTTACGTTCTCTTGCTCTCTCTCTGATTCAGTTTGAGTGTTTGAACATCAGGATAGGTCATGAACTTTGTAAAAATAAATACCCGAGGTTGATATGTGCTCCTAAGAGCATGGTTGTAGTTGTGTGGTTAGCAGTGTAGGGCACTGAAATAAGCAGGCAGGTGCGGAGCACAGCACACCCTCTTCAGGCCGCAGGCTTATACTGAAAATGCCAGAAAAATTATCCACCCAGGGACCAAGTTAGACCCACGCCTCACACTATACACAAAAAGTGAGCTGAAATGGATTGTAGACTTGAAATTTAAGTTCTAAAACTACAGCATTCTTAGAGGAAACCCAACATTAGCCCTCCAAAGCCGTGGGTAAGGCAGTGGCTTGTTGGGTTAGACATGAAAACATAACACAAAGGAAATTAGGTGAATTGGGATTCTCTCACAATGTGAGGGGCAGGTTCATGTAAGTCTGTGGCAGAATACTGGTTTAGCATGTGCTCCAACATAGGTTCAGTACCAGCACCCACATGAAAGCTCACAAGTGTCTGCAGCTCTGGTTCCAGGGAATCTAACACCCTCTTCTGGCCTTTGTGGCATGGGGCACACATATGGTACCCATGTGTGCAGGCAAAACACCCACCACACATATAAAATAGTTTTTGTTGTTGTTGTTTACTCAAGACAGGGTTTCTCTGTGTAACAGCCCTGGCTGGCTGTCCTGGAGCTCGTTTTGTAGACCAGGCTGAGCTCGTACTCAGAGAGGTCTGCCTGCCTCTGCCTCCTAGTAAAGGTGTGCGCCACTGCTACACAGCCATAAAATAATTTTTTTAAATACAGGGAACAAACTCTACAGAATAAGAAAAATATTTGAAAATAATCTCTAAGAAATTTGTATCTAGAATATGCAAAAGCCTGTTATAATTTGAGATAAATAGATTTGTTATTATTATTACCATTATTATTGTTTCCTTCTTTAGATAAGGTCTTATTGTGTAGTCTTGGCTGGTCTGGAACTCTCTATGTAGGCCAGGCTGGCCTTGAACTCACAGAGATCCACCGGCTTCTGCATGCTGAGTGTTGGAATTAAAGGCATGTATCCCCATGCCTGGAAAGAGATAAATAAATTTGGTGGGCAAAGGATATTAATAGACAGGAGATGAATGACCATAAATATCTAAGACGATGCTTAGTGTCATTCCTCATCAGGGAAATGTAAACCAAAGCTATAGGGAGTTAATACTTCATACTTACTACAATAGCTACAACTTAAAAAGGTCGTGTGGGGCTGGAAAGATAGCTCAGCAGTTAAGAGTACTAGCTGCTGTTTCGGAGAACACAGGTTCAATTCCCAGCACCCACATGGCAGCTCACAACTGTCTGTAACTCCAGTTGCAGAGTACCACACACTCTCATACAGGCATGCATGCAAGTAAAACACCAATGCACATAAATAAAATAAAAAATAAAAAAATAGTATGGTGGTTTGAATAGGAATGGCCCTCATAGACTCATGTGTTTGAATGCTTGACCCATAAGGAGTGGCACTATTACGAGGTGTGGTCTTGCTGGAGTGGGCGTAGCCTTGTTGGAGGAAGTATGTAACTGCGGAGGCGGTTTTGAGGTCTCATATGCTCAAGCTACACCTCATGTGAGACACAAGTCTCTTCTGCTGCCTGTTAATCAAGATGTAGAACTCTCAGCTCCTTCTCCAGTACGTCTGCCTGTGTGCTGCCATGTCCCACCATGATGATAATGGACTAAACCTTTGAAACTATGCCAGGCCCGATGAAATGTTTTCCTTTGTAAGAGTTGCTGTGGTAATGGTGTCTCATCACAGCAATAAAGACAGATGACAGTAGGAGGTGTGGTCTAGGGTCTGGGGAAACCACAGTGCCTTTGTTTGTTTATTTGTCTAACAATTGTTACTTATTTTTTGACAATGTGTATACAACATTCTGTCATTATATTCACCTCCATTTTCTTCCCTTACCTTCCCCAGCTCCCTCTGAAATTCCCCCTTCCCAACACATTCCCCTCTACTCTCAAGTTTAAAAACCTAAACCTATTGAATTTAATTAGGGTTGCTTGTATATGCATGAATGTGGGATTGTTTATTGAATCATAGGCAATTTACTAGTAGCTACACCCTGGAGAAAAATTAATCTCTCTCCTTAGCAATCTTTACCTGCCAGTGGTTCCTCAGCTAGGGGTAGGGTCTAATGTTCTTTTCTCCAACTGATGAGGGGATATTGATGGCTCCATCTTATGCAGTTCTTTGCAGGTAACCACAACTACTGGGATTCCATGAAAGCAACAGATGAATAGCGTCCAGAAGAGTGTTTCAAAGATTTCCGCCCCACCCTCTGATTTCTATAGAAACTGCAGTTCACACAGATTGCCGAAAAGAATGCACAATGGCCAGTTGCTTGTAACAACTTGGCAGTTCCTTTATAAAGCTAAACAACACAGGTTTATTGTAAGATACCCACCAAATTCCTAAGTTGAAACCTTACCTCCAAAGTAATAGTATTAAAATATGGCACGTCTGATTAGATCACAAGTTCTAATTAGACTTTGATTAGCTCATTGTCTCTTATACATGGACATAGCTAGAATATTCCATTTATGAAACAAAGGGGTTCTGACCAGACACAAATGGACTTCTTAGCATCCAAAACTTGAAAGATAAATTTTTTTTTATTATTTTTAAGCTGCCTCCTTATAGTATTTTGTAGTCCAAATAGGCAAAGACAGCATATAAGCCTGAAAGTCTATTCCTGGGTATATAGCAAAAATGTTTAATACATAGAAAGTTGTAGTCCCCATCTGAGGGTGAGTAGCTCATTGTCAGAGTGCTTGCCTTTGCCTTTTCTAAGCTCTGGATTCAAACCCCAGCACTGTGAAACAAAACAAAACAAAATTCCTGAAAACCCTAAAAACCAGCTGGGTGATGGTGGCACATGCCTTTAATCCTAGCACTCTGGAGGCAGAGGCAGGCAGATCTTTGTGAGTTCAAAGCCAGCCTGGTATAGAGAGTGAATTCTAGAATATCTAGAACGCAGAGAAACACTGTATCAAAAAAACCCAGCAATAATAAAATAAACCCCTAAAATCCTTGTATGTGAATATTCATAATGTTTAAAAGATGAAAATAATATGAATGTCTTTCCAGTAATAAAATATGGTATATCCATACAATGGAATACTTTTAGTTTTTTTATTAGCACACATTAATTATATATGATAATGGGTTGTGTTGTGACATTTTCATACATGTACAGAATGTATTTCGATCATATTCACAGACGTGTTACTCTCTCTTGTCCCTTCTACTCCTGGCAATCTTTCTTCTTCTCACTCCCCACCTCTATTTTCATGTTTTCATGTCTGTGTGACATGAAATTTGGAGGGTAATTTACAGGATACAGAACTGTGGGTAACTCACCAGTGACTACTCCACAAAAGAAAATCCCCCCCCTCTGCTATCTACCCATTAACTTGTATGATAATTCTTCAGGAATGGGTGGAGCCCATGAATGCTGCCCTCTTCCATGAAGGGATATTGCTGCAAAGGAATATGGTTCAGTCCTGGGGTGGGATGGGGGAGACACAACAAACAAACAAAAGAACTTTGTCTGCCATGTTTAAGGTCCTGGCTTTGATTCCTGCAATGGTTTAAATATGAGATGTCTCCTGTGGGCTCACATGCTTGAATACTTGATTCCTGATGGTAGCGTTGTTTGGGGGAGGTTGTGAGAGTTCGGGGATATAGTGCCTGGCTGGTCGATGTAAGCCGTGAGGGTGGACCTCCAAACACACAGCCCTACCTGTTTCCATCCTGCTCTCTGGTCCACAGACATGCGAGGAGTCCCAGTTGTACCATACATGGTTCTCTACTACAGGAGCTGCATAGAGCCTTCCCGGTGCACTCCAACTCCGAGTCACAGTGTATCCTTCCTGGGGCTGGAGAGATGGCTCAGCAGTTAAGAGCATAGGCTGGCCTTCCCGAGGACCCCGGTTTTTTTGTTTGTTTGGTTTATTTTGGTTTTTCAAAACTGGGTTTCTCTGTGTAGCTTTGGTGCCTGACCTGGAACTAGTTCATGTAGATCAGGCTGACCTCGAACTCACAGAGATCCACCTGCCTCTGCCTCCTGAGTGCTGGAATTAAAGGTGTGCGCCACCACCGCCTGGCAAGGACCAGGGTTTAATTCCCAGTGCCTACAACAATCTTTAACTCCAGTTCCAGAGTATCCAATGCCCTCTTCTGACCTCCTCCAGCACCAGGCACATGTGTGGTGCCCAGACACACAGGCAGGCAAAACACCTGCTGTAGAACAATCCTTTTGTATACTATAAATATGTGTTACTCTCACTGGCTAATAAAAGCTGATTGGCCAATAGTCAGGAAAAAGGTATAGGTGGAGTGATCAAATAGAGGAGAAAGAAGGGTGGAGTTGGATAGTAGAGAGGAGATTTGGAGAAAACAAGATAAATGTGCCATGATAATAAAGGTACTGCCATGTGTCAGAGTGTAAATTTACAACATAGGAGCTAGTTAGTAATAAGCCTGAGCTATTGGCCAAGCTTTTATAAAATATTAAGCCTTTGTGTGATAATATGGAAGTGGTTCCCATAACAGAAAAACTCCACCTACAAATACCCATTCACATAAAATTAAAAAAAAACAATAAAAGATTTTGAAAATGTATCCTAATCCTTCCTACCTGAGTTGTTTCTGCCAGGGTCTTTGGTTTCAGTGACATAAAAGTAACTCACAGTCCTGGCCATTACACGCACACACACATACCTTCACACACACACACACACACACACACACACACACACAGCACTGATGCATGCTCATTTGAAATCATGCCAAGTGAATAAAGCCATATACCCACAAAAGATGATTCTATGATTCCATTTGCATGAAGTATCCAGAACAGGGGCAGAGCACAGAGGGAGAATTCTCAGTGACTATCAGAATGAGACTGGGGTGTACAGAGAGATCAGGATGCACTGGTGGGCACAGTTCTTTATTTACTTAAGCTTATTTTTAGGGCTTTTTTTTTCTTTAGACAGGCTCTTTCTTTGTAGACCTGGCTGTACTGGAACTCACTATCTAAACCAAGCTGTCCTCGAACTCTCCATAATCTTTTGCCTCCTGAGGGCTGGAACTAAAGATGTGTGTCACCACACCTGACTACAGTTCATATTTAATTACCGAAAGTTAATTGTGAGGGCTGCACACTTTTGTAATTGTGCTATGTCCTACTGAATTGTACTCTTCAAAAGAGTAAAATTTAGAACTTGAGTCATCTCTTACTAAAGCTATTGTTTTTTCAAAATGAGGAAGGAGGGAAAAAAACCTGAAAGGCTAAATTATGAGGCCCCGGGCACAGTTTGAGGGCAGAGACAGCAAGACCTGGAATGAAGGCCCGTCAGCGACAGGTGATCTTTTGGAGACCTGAAGCACTCACTACACAGAGCTAGTTCTGTCCTGGAGCGGAGTGGGCCCTGGTATTGCAGAGGGAGCAGTGAACCAGGAGGAGGCTGGAAGAGAAGCCTGGCGAATTCTGGGGGAGAATTAGTGGAGTAAAGTCATGGAGGACAGAAAACTAAGCTCTTAGGTGGAGACCCAGAGCTAGTTGAAGGTCAATGCATGTCTCAAAATCATGAAAGCAATGCTGAAATAAAATCGACCTAGTAAGAGCATGCATGAGGGATGGAAAAAGGTAGGTACTAGAATCCAAAGCTGATTACATCTGTTCATAGCTTAGGTGTGGGAAGGGGCAACAAAACTGAAAATGTATCTTTGACTTTGGCTGCTAAGTGGCATAGGTGAATAGTGAATGCAGAGGATTTAAGAAGAATTGTTGCTAAGGCCCGTCCCCAGTAGTTGAAGCATTTCCAATGACCCAAGGTGCTGTGTTACGCCAGTTGAAACATTCCTCCCAATAACCCGATTGTTTTTCCTTGTACTGAGGATTGAACTCAGGGCTTTGAACATACTAGACAAGCACTTTACCACTGAGTTACATACCCAGCTCTCATTTGGTTGTGGCTGTTGTTTTGTAACCTGGAGTCAGAATCCCACTAAATTGCTCGGGCTGGCCTTGAACTTGCTCTGTAGCCCTGGTAGGACTTCAGCTCATGATCTTCCTAGTAGCTAGGATGAGAAGACTGTTCCCATACCCACTGTGTGAGACTGTGCTTCTTTCTCACTCTTCTCTCTTACACACACACACACACACACACACACACACTTTATAACCATTGAGGTTATAAGACCAGATAGGTTACCTGGTTACACAACTCATCCTGAACCACACAGCTAGCATAGCAGGTGGCTTTAGGTCTACATACAGATGGTGGGAAGAGCGATGGAGTCCCTGGATTGGGAGATGCTGAGGGAAGACTTCAGGGTGCTGGGGAAACCTGGAAAGATTTTGTTAAAAAGGGTGGGGGGAGGGTGCTCAAGCAATGACTCAGCAAGTAAGAGCTGTTCTTGAAGAGGACTTGGGCTCGATTCTCAACACTTTGGACCTCCGCAGGCACGAGGCACATGTTTGGTGCGTGTTTATACACGCGAGCAACACACACACATAAAATCATATATACATATATATATATATATATATATATGTATATATGTATGTATATGAGATGTTGAACTTGGGGGTGAAAGCTTTATATCCAGTGGGGAATTCTACAGGGCAATTAGAAAAGTATGCCTGGCAGTCTTGAGAAAGGATCAGCTCACACAAGGAATTCATTTAGGTAGAGGTGAACCTTAATGGATGGCTCAACCTTCCCAAATGACACTGCTCCTTGAAGAACAGTTGGAATACAAGAGTCATCCAAGGTGACTGAGGACAGAGAAGAAAGGACCAAAAGGGTGGGGGGAAATGAGGTCAGTCTAATGCCAGGCATGGGGGGGGGGTGCAGAAGCAGAACGCACCCATTTCAAGAAAGAAAAGGTCATCAGCAGTATCAGTTGATGCTACAAGACTTGGAAGAAGTGGTACACTGTGCAAGACAATGATGAAGGGAAGGTTTTTGTTTTTTTGAGACAGGGTTTTTTTAGTGTAACAGGCTGGCCTGAAACTTGCTTTGTAGACCAGGGCTGGCCTCGAACTCACAGAGATCAAAGGGAACGATGTTAAAGGAAGATTTGTTTGGAAAAGTTGAGCAAGAAATAAATGAGGATTTGTGGCGAGAGTGGGAATAAAGATTCTTTTTCAAAACAAATGAAGCCTGGGTGTGAATCAAGGGAGGTATAGGGGAGGTCCTGGCAAGTCAGAGGTTAACACAAACCTTTACCAAAAAGACAAGGTGGCCTGAGGGCCCCCGAACCATTTATACCAGTGGAAAGGCGCTGCCGGACAGAGCAAATCAGAGTCTAAACATATTGGAGCAGATACTGTGGCTACTGGCCAATGGAGGGTGGGGTTGCTTGGGTTATTGTGTGGCTCTGATGGACTCTCTCCAGGAGGTCAGAGCTGGGCGGGGATGTAAGAGGGGAAGGATGTGATTGAAAGATTATTTCAGTACAACTAGGACAGAGGCCCCTAAAAGAAAGCCAGCAGTGACCTCACACATGCAAATGTGCCTGGCCTACGGAAGCTGGCCTGGGGACAGTGAGGAGGGCTCCTATTTGTGAATGATTAGGAGCTTCGGGATCTGCCTTCAGACTACAGCAACTCCACCTCAGTTCTCGATGTTTGTCAATAGCTGTGCTAGGCTCCTCCCTGATTTCCAGTGTTATTGTCTAGTCGGTTTCTGCTAGTTGGAGTGGCAGGGCCAACCTTCCATTCTGAGAAAATGTTCTCTAGCCTTGTCCTTTGTATCCCAGTGTCCTCTGCAAACACAAACACCCTTTGTTGGTTCTGAGGCAGGATTTTTCAGGGCCACTGAGAGCCAAGCCAGAAAGTCACCTCCCGATACCAATTGCCCTGAGGCCAATTTACAAGGACAAAAGTATTTTGTTTTGTTTTTAATCTGCTAGGTCAAAAGGAGGTGCTCTCAGGTGAGAGAGAATGACCCAGCAGCTGAACGGCGCCATCTGGTGCCTGGGAGGTGTCACTTTGAAGCTTCTCTCCTTTGAACTAATCTCAACAAAACATTAAGGCTTATACTAACTGTAACACAGTTCTAGGGGATCCGACGCTTTCTTCTGGCCTCTGTGGTATCAGGTATGCACGTGGTGCACAGACATACATGCAGAAAAAACACCCATACGCAAAATTAAAATAAAAAACAACCCAACAAATTTAGCCAGAGCTGGGGTATAGGGCACTAGATTTGAACCCCAACACTTGGGAGGCAGAGAAAGGCAGATCTCTATGAGTTTAAGGCCAGCCAGGGCTACATAGTGTGTCTATTTCTCAACTTTTTTTTCCAGTCAGGAACTGGTGAGATGCTTGCCATTAAGTCTGATGACCTGAGTTCCATTACAGAATCCACACGATGGACCTGATTACACAAGTTGTTCCCTGGCCTCCATGTGCTTGCCAAGGTATGTGTGCACCCCTCCATAAGTGTGATAAAAAAGCAGATAAGATGGAAGCTTTCATGTTACATGGATTTCATCATAATAATGATTGGGAACTGATGAGCTTCTGCTGAGACGGGATCCTCTTCAAGACTCCCCGCCACCACGTGACTGGCGTTTTCTGCTTCAGAGCCTCCCCATAGCTATGCAGCAGGCTCCATTATCTGTACCTCAGAAGCAGAGAGAAAAGTACATCTTATCAGATGCGTGCTTCTAGTACCCACTCATAGATAACGGTCCCTTAAGCATGAAACCATCTGAGCACCACACTTGAATGCTATGTTTCTACTTTCTCAATTCTTTCAAAAATATTTATATTACATTTTATCCCCCACCCCTGTGTGTGTATGTACACATATCCTCTGTACTTTAGTCGAGGAGGACGATTGGAAGCTGGTTCTCTCGTTCCCATATGCGAGACCCAGGGATGGAACTGGGGTTGCCAGGTTCGGCCTTGTCAAGGGTTCTCCACTTCAATTCTAAGTTACTTTTTCCTTTCAGTCCCAAACTGGCTCAGAAGAAACTGAAACGTATCATCTTTGATCTGAAGTTCTCTCTTGAACGAAAGGAAATGGAGAAGCAGCAAGCAGAAGAAAGGCTCAGTCTGTTCTCTCTTCTCCTGAGGCAGGATAGAAATTCTCCTTTCCAGGTGGCAACCCTGCACTGGAAACAGAAGAATGTGTAAACACGTTTTATTCATTCTGTCTGGGTTGGAAGCGTCACCCCAGCCCCTGGCAGTCCATCCTTGGGGTGCCAATGGAGTGCCAATGGAGCAAAAAGCTCCATCTCAAGACCCCTCCCCCTGGCCCTGGGAGTTGGCTTGGACCGGACTCCACCTCTGGAAAAGCCCACCAAACGCTGACCCCTCCCCAGGGAGGGTCAGGACCACTCCCACAGGCTATTTAGGCTTGTGCCAGAAAAAGGAACACATGGTCTCGGGGGTTTGTGTGTGGACTCCCTCCTCCCTGTCTCCCCACCCCACCATGCTTCCGTGCCACCTGGGAGTGCTGCATTTATTAAACGTGGGCATCTTTTGATTTGGTCTAATCTGGTCTAATTGGAGTTATTTTGTGTCGGTGGAGCAGCTCCTCTTAAGGATTTTTCCTAACACATTCATCTTTCCACCATTTCTGACACTTGGAAGCCTAAAATTGTTCTCCTTTGTCATTCCATTTCTTTATTCTTTCTTTTAACTTTTTCAAGACAGGTTTTTCTGTTTAGCTCTGGCTGTTCTGGAACTCTACCTCTACCGCCGGCCTCTTCCTCATGAGTCCTGGGGTTAAAGGCATATACACCACTGCCAGGCATTATTTCTTTTTCCATTTGGCAGTGCTGGGGACTGACCTCCAGTGTTGTGAATGGTAGCAAGTGTTCTTGCTACTGAGATTTACTCCCAGCTCTGTAATTTATTATTGTGTACTTTCTTTTATGTGTGTTAGTGCTTTGCCTACATGTATGTATACCATGTGTGTGACTGGCTCCCATGAAAGCCAGAATAGGGCATTGGGTCCCCTATGACTAGAGCTATAGGTAGTTATGAGACACTTCAAAGGTGCTAGAATTCAAATGTGGGTCCTCCAGAAGATCAGCCAGTGCTCTTAACTGCTGAACCATCCCTGAAGCATTAGTTTAAATAATCTTAATAAAAACCAGGAGTCAGAGATCAGGGTAAAAATCTGGAAGATCAGAGAACCAGAGAAGAAGCCAGAAGATGCTTCCTTCCTCTCTCATCTGTTACAGTGTAAGTAAAATGCTATGGTTCCATGAGGGAAGCAGCGTCAGAAATGCTGCAGGTCCCCGAGTGGCGGCAGTGGGCAGTGGGTCCCGAGACCACGCGGGCCACGAAGGCAGCCAGTCCCGGGCAGGGAATTGTGTGGTGGGTAAGAGATCAAGAGGGATGGGCACACCATGCAGAATGAGGTTGGATATTTATTTAGTGGGTTATGGAAGGGAAGGGGGAGGGAGGGAGAAGGGGGATGAGGAAACAGAGAGAGAGAGAGAGAGAGAGAGAGAGAGAGAGAGAGAGAGAGAGAGAGAGAGAGAGAGAGAGGAGAGGAGCAGTTACCTCTTTGGGAGAGAGAAGGAAAGGGAGAGGCTCAGGCTGCAGGCAGGAAGGAAGATCTGCTTGCCTCTGCAGTGGAAGGGGGAGGGAATAGGTGGGGCTTGTCTCTTAAAGGGTCAGGAAGACCATTACCTTCCCATATCTTTTTTATAATAAAAAGGTGGGAGATTAGGCACAACAGGTTAAAGGAATTGGGGCAATGGATTATCAAGATTGCTTTCTTGGGCGTCATCTTTGGGGGGAACCTGAGAAAGCTGGGTGCTGGTTACATCCTGGCATAGCTGGTCTCTTTGCTCCTATCCGGTGTTTGTGGTATGGAAATGTCTGGTGTCTCTTTCACCTGTTTAAGGTATTGGCAGAAGAGAGGACAAAGTTAAGTTTAGAAAAAAAAATTAGGAGCAGGGAATTGAGAGGGATGTATTTGACCTGTTTAAGGTGGATCCTTCAGTTCAGCTCCCTGGATTTGTGAAAACATAAGTTTATATCAGAATGACTGTGACAGATATTTTTTGCACAATAAAAAGTATTTTTAAGACTATGGAAGGCAGAATGAGAGAGAAATTTGATTAACTTGTATTTGTCTTTATACCTTTACAACTTGCAGATACACACCTTATTAACTTGTATATTTTATTTTACTGAAATTTGGTGAGGCTGTCCTTTTAAACTGACAAAACCTCTCAGCTGTCAAACTGCACCAGAGATCTTTGAGGACAAAATTTCACTTGAGGAGTTATTGATTAAAAAATGACAGAGGACTTATTTGGTTGGCATCACTCCTCAGGGTCCGCCATGGTTGCTGAAGGTCGTATTTGCCTTTTGCTGTTTAGCACAGGGCCTGTCAGACTCCAGAAGATCCTGTGGGCTAAGAAGTCTATAGGAAGACAAGCCTATGTTGAGCAGCTAGGCTGTAGATTCCAGTGATTCTATCCACTGTCTGGTGATCTTCAGTTTAGATAAAGGCAGTTTTGCCCAGTGGTCAGTGCTTAGCAGTTGAAGCGAATTGCAGAGGGACGTTGTTCTGTGCCCAATTGTCTTCTGCCTTCTTTGGAGGAAATAGAGAGCTGCTGCTAGGAGCCAACCTGTCTCTTTTTGTTATGAAAATTCTTTTAACAATTAAATAATTAATGCCATATTCCCCAGATCTCTGAGCAGTTGAGGGCTGTTTATCAGATATAACTACAGTATAGAATCTGCTTGGAGAGCTGGGTATGAGCTTGACTGTACTGGCTCTCAACAGGTAAGATTTATACTTGTAAAAAGACAGAAAGAAAAAACTGCTTTAATAGAAGGTTAATGGCAGAACTGACAATAGTAATTTATTTTAAATCAGGGTGGGATTAAATATACTGTATTTTTGTAGGAGACTTAAAAGTACATACCAATTTAAAACATGAACCTTAATTGCTTTGTAGTCTGGAATGAGATACAATAAACAGGCAATTATAACATTTAACAGTAAACATAGGTGCATCTAAGTTACATGTGTGCCCACACATACAGAGTGAACAGTAATTGGGTGAAGAGAACACTCTTGGTGGGCCCTACCAAAGGCATGCCACTGCACAAAACACACAGGTAACAGAGTCAACACTGGGGAACCAGGCAGGGAATATGTCAGTAAAGATGGTGGAACTTGGTCACCTGATTTGGCTCTCAGTTAAGATGGTGGTGAAGTTACCTGACCTCAGTTAAGATGGTGGTACGGTCACCTGACCTCAGTCAAAATGGCAGCAGTCACATGTTGTATAGAAGAGAGACCTAAAGGCGTGATCTGCTCTGTTGCTGAGCCACCTTGCCACAAGCCACAGCAGGGAGCAAAGGCTGGAATTGAAAACAGCTGCCTGGTGGATCTGACTAATCTTGTCAGCAGCAGTGGTAGCAGGGGCAGTTGAGGAAAAGTAGAGCTGGCGGGACACCAGTGGAGCATAGTTTGAGGGTTTATACCATAGCTGAAAATGTGAAAACCCAAGAAAAACACCACAGGGCCTATAGAAGAGTGTCCTCTCTCTACAGTGGGGTGTTGAAGTCTGACTGACTCCCATCCAGGCAACTCAGAAGCCAGAGGGGCTAGAGGCTGCTCCAAATGGTCTCTCACTCATAAGTGGTCCAAAAAGAAAGGAAAAGAAAGGAGAAAAAAAATCCAAGGGACCCTGGGCCCCCAAATTGAATGCACCACACAGCGTGTGCAGTGCTAGCACAGGAGGACCAACCCTGGGTTATCCGGTCATGTTTTAGCTATGGAGAGCAACCAGAGGTGACAGAGATGAGTGTTAGCAAAGGGTTGCTCCATAGCCGAGAAGGCTGAGGTTGGGGCTGGAAGGGGAGAACTTACCACCAAAGCTGCTGATGTGTGTAGAGGTCGGTGTTCAGGCACATAGAACGCAGAGCTGTTGTGAAGAAACCTGGTTCCCGAGCCCAGGGTTCCACGTGTCCTCAGCCGGCCTGCCCACAGGCAGGAGGGAACGTGGAGAGCCTGGCCAAGTCACAAACACCAAATGTTATGGTTTAAGTAAAATGGCGCTGTTTCCCCGAGGGGTGCAGTGGCAGAAATGCTGCAGGTCCCTGAGTGACAGCAGTAGGTAGTGGGCACTAGACCACGGCCAGCCATGAAGGCAGCTGGGTCTCAGGCTAGGAGCCCCCAAGTGGCCTGTGGGCCATGAGGACCAGCAAGTCCCAGGCAGGGAGCCACGTGGCAGGGGAGAGACCTCAGCAAAGCATCAAGTCCCACGAGGAGCTGCATCCATGGCGGGTGAGAGACAGATGGATAGGCATGCCATGCAGAGTGGGGTTGGATAGTTATTTAGTGGGTTATGGAAGGGAAGGGAAAGGGAAAGGAGAAAGGGGAGAAGGGAGAAGAGCAGAGAGAGGCAGAGACAGAGACAAAGAGAGAGAGGTAGGAAGTGGAGGGGGAGAGGAGAGGAGCCATGGCAGCAGCTACCTCTTTGGGAGAGAGAAGGAATGAAAAGGTTCCAGGCTACAGGCAGGAAGATCTGCCTGCCTCAGTGGTGGAGGGGGGGCGAGGGAGTGGGCGGGGCTTGTCTCTTAAAGGGACAGGACAGACCATTACATCATCCCTCAGTCAGAAAGGCATGTACCACCACTGCCCAGCTTCTATGGTTAACTAGTGGCTAGCTCAGCCCTCTGATCTCCAGGCAAGCTTTATTTGTCAGAACACAAACTATCACACAACACATTCCTTCAGCCCTTATTGTTCTTGTTGTTTGTTTAGTTTTTTTTTTTTTTGAAAAGGTCTGACTATATAGCCCCAGACTGGCCTCTATCTCACAATCTTCACACCTCTATCTTTTGAATGACATTATCTCTCCCTAACCTTCCCCTAATGCCTACAGGCTGGGATTATAAGTATGTGCCACTGCCTGGCTCTAACTTCCTTTTGCTTGACAACGCTGTATTAGCCAGAGCGCTGGACCTCTGCTTTGAGTTGTTTTATACAAGGCTTCTCCTGTGTGATGCTCATGGAGTCTGTTGATAATCCTGCTTTTTGCTTCCTGATCATCTTTATTATTTGTGTCTCGGCTAAGAGCTACAAGGGGTTATGAGAGAACTATTTTGCCTCTGACAACTGTTTTGACCATCTAGCTCAAACTGTTTTAACATCCCAATGACCTCCATGATAGTAGGCAAATGGTTTTCCTCAGCCTTCTTCAGCCGTTCTTAGACATTTGTCCCTTCTCTCTTCCGAACTCTTATTCTTCCTGGAGAGTTCTCATTTTGCTGCCCTCCTCACAGGCTCTCCTATGGCCAACTGTAGCCCAGCCTGCTATGGCTCTCCATATGCTCCCCCATCCGCCGCAGGCTCTCCTGTGGCTGACTGTAGTTCAGCCTGCTAAGGCACAGGATCCTTTTTCGTCATTTTCTTCTTTTTCACAAATCCTCTCTCTGACTTCTCTAGTTTTGAGATGCCCACGCTGATGAGCCCCAAGTCTCTTGGGGCTCCAGAATCGTGGAACCATGTGAAACATTGCAGAGCACTACAGTTGGTGTGAGACTCCCGACTTTCTCTCCGATGTCTGCATCATTCATATCTTCAAACGGTGCCATACACTCACGTGTGCAACTTAGAAAGGAGGAGCCAAGCTTACTCTTCTACTTCCATCTACTGCCCTTTTTCCAGTGACTAATTTGACACCAACCTCCTCCAGTCCGCCTCTGGAGGAGACTCCAATTTATCCTCCTCTTCCCATCTCCGCCATCCCCCTAGGGTCTAAACTATGGTGATCTCACTGGGACTGTGTACTGAGTAGCGTCCTGTGCGCTCACTCCAATAACTCACATGAGCTGCCTTCTATCAGGCTTCAAATGAAAGCCAGAGCTAAAAAGGACTCACGTGACCAGGCCTGAATTGACCTCCTGACCTCTTGTTCTCTGCGTCCTCTCCCACAAGCTTTCTTGTTTTTTTGGCTTGCCACACACCATTCCCCCTGCCTGCGGGCTTCCCTGGATCCTTTGTGGCTCTGTGTGTCTCAGCTCGGAAAGGCTCTCCTGACAGCACACACTTCCTTTCTGATTGCCTTTTATTTCCCCATCTGCTTCTGCTGCCTTAGAAGGCACACACAACAAAAGATGCAAGTATCATACAATTGCATATTTGCCCGCTCATCTCTGCGCCACTCGGGTTCCCTTTGAATGTACAGGGAGCGCTCTTTAAGGGGAGGAGTCTCCTGGCCCCATCCCACAGGCACCATTCTTGCCTTGTTCATAGCCACACCCCAGTCGAGGGCCTGGCACATGGCTAGTGCTCAATAAATATTTCCTGCATGAATAAAAGATGGGAAGAAAGTAAGTAAAGAAACCCGCTCTATGCCTTGCCTTGCTATGCTTCCAAGAAACTTAAACTCTCTTGGAAGGCCATTAGAACCAGGAACATACACATCACAAATAAATATTGATGGGTTTCTCCACATGAATATTCAATAGCGTGGTGCTTCTGATGATTGTGCTGTAAACAAGCCTATCTGCCAACACAGATATTGCCCCCATCTCCCCATATACTGTGCTGCAATCCCTCACATTGCCCTTCAATAATCTACCTCGGCCCCTGACAACCCAGCCTTATTGTTCCCCCTCGCATGACCTGTGTACCTCACTGAAACTGAAGCCTTCAGGGAGCAACCCCCTTGCCTTCTCTACCACCTCTCTTTCAAGCCCCTTGGCAGAGATGCAGCAAAGGGGAGTCCACGTCGTCATCAAAGATGCACGCACCTGTCGCTGTGTCCTGTTCCCTCTTAGTTTCTATTCATGAATTCTGGACTGTTCCTCAGATTCTCCCCGTAACCTAGAGATGCCTCGCAGCATTTAAAACGCCCAAATCTTCCCTCTTGTGCTGGGTGGAGGAAAGGTCAGGACGCCCCGCCCCTTCCCATTTCCCTGGCAGCTGTCCTTCATAGTCAAATTTCTCGAAGAAATTTCAGGCCAGGCACTGCCTACGCACTCTGCTTATCCTTGTTTTAGCGTTATCGAATCAGTTTTGTTCCTTACTCCACAGACGGAGCTCATGAGGGGGATCATGAATTGCCCAAGAGCCATTTTAATTGATATTTAAAAAAAGAAAAAAAAAAAGGAAGAAAGGACTTTTGTCACAGGCATGAAGGTTGTTAGAGAAAAACAGCTTACCAGTTCAAGTCAACTGGTAAAATAGTTACCATCACAGAGGCAAGACGCAGGCCCTTACTTCCATCTGAGGAAATGTGGTGCAGGTTTGAGCTTGTGAAGCAACGTTTATGGCAGGCCATTGTTTGGACTGACCAAGCCAGAGTTGGGCCGGAACTGGTGCCATGCAATCAACTTGAGAAGGACCAGCTTTCTGAAAGCAGGCACTAACAACAGTAATCACCCGATATGAGCTGGCATGAAAATTCCCTGTGAGCTAACTCCATAACCCCTAACTGTGGGGCTGGGCATGGAGTTCAAGCATCAGCAATGATGATAATTAAATACTAGTGATAATAACTGTTGAAGTATAACATTAAAAGTTTTTAAATGCTGCTAGAAAAAAGATTAGATCTTTGTGATGTCCTTTTTTTGTTTTGTTTTGTTTTTTGAGATAGGGTTTCTCTGTGTAGCTTTGGAGCCTGTCCTGGAACTCACTCTGTAGACCAGGCTGCGAACTCACATAGATCTGCCTGCCTCTGCCTCCCAAGTGCTGGGTTTAAAGGCACGTGTCACCACCGCCCAGCATGATGTCTATTTTTGGTTGTCAATTTGACTTCATCTGCAATGAACTGCACTCTAGAGATGGAGATACTCTGCTTGGTTTGAAGTTGGCGAACCCACTTCGAGTCTGGACCTTTGGGGTAGGAAGACACACCTTTACCCTGGCCTCCCCTTCTGTTGGAAGCCTATATGGACATGGAAGAAGGAAACTTTGCTCTTTACTTGCTTGTTCTCGCCTTTCTTGCATGTCCATTCCTCAGCGGGAATTAGACCCTACTTTCTCAGAATTCCAGTGTCTTCTGCAGACCAACCGAGACAGTCAGCCTCGTGGGCTGAACAGCTTCTGGCTTCTTGGGCTTTCCAGGTATAGCCAACCACAGTCTGTAAGTCATTCTAATAAGTCCCCATGTGTATATATGGAGATTTATTCTGTAAGTTTTTCACTCTAGGGAACCCCGACTAATATGACCTTTGACCACTTTTTCCGAGTGGTGTCATAGTTCTTTAATAGGCTTCAAATGAGTAAGAGTTAGGGAATGAGCAAATAAAAGACGATAAGGATTGCGTTCCTCGTACATATCTTGGTGAACTCTTTTCTTGGCAAAGGGGTCCAATTTTCAGACAGGTAACAGAAGCACAAGCATTCCTCCTGCAGCTGCTGTACTTCAGCTGCCATTATTTCAAGCAGTCCTGATGCCAACACAGCACATTTTGGGGTGGCATATTCTGTCCCCCAGAATTCAGACTTATTACAGCAGCAGTGAGCCCCAAGCAAACAGCCAGCAACTTAAATAATATTAAAGTTTAATGAATGTCATCCTGCAATCTCCCCCACTGCCCTTCAGTAGTCAGCTTTGGCCCCTGCCAGCGAGCAGCATTGCTCTGTCTGCAATTCGCTCCTATACTCTGAGTGGGGATTTATTGCCCGTGTTAGCATCCACCTCATGGTCGCTTTTCCTGGAAGATGTCAAAGGGAATTTTCAACTTACATTTTTCTGGATCTTTTGGCAAATTTTGGTACTGAAAGCCAGTTTCCCCTCACAGCAGTCTTGTTGGCTCCAGCATCACTGTGTTCCCCGGGCCTCAAGCACAGACTCCACACACACACCTCAGTTCTGTCAGAGGCCAGGCCGCATAAAGCACAATCCATACCTCTTTTCAGTCCACTACTAAAGCCTGTTCGTTTCTGGTTTTCTCCTACATTCTTATCAAACTCACCCACCTCTCTTCTTCTACCAGCCTTTGATTTGCCAAGGAAACTTGATGGATCCCCACATTTGCTGTTGTGCTTTCTGGTGCCCTTAATACTGTAGCCCAATGAACAGGTAAATAATGAATTTAAAGTCTTTCAGGAAAAGATCAGGACTTAGCAAGTGTCCCAACACCCCCTTCCCCGAGCTGACTCTACCAGCTACATCCTGTTCTCAAACATCCTTCAGCTCCTCCAAGCAGACCCTTTCCTCCCTCAGGATCCCCAGGGGTTTTCCCTGTCTGAAATCTTTCTCTTCTGACCCTTTCTATTTAACCCTCCATTTCTTCCTCCTTCCTTAGGCTTATTTATTAGTTTATGTGTGAGTGTTCTGCCTTTGTCTATCTGTGTGCCCCATGTATGTTCCAAGCGCCTACTGAAGCCAGGAGAGGTCTTAGATCCCCCGGAACTGGAGTTACAGATGGTTTTGATCTGTCATACGGGTGCTGGGCACCAAAACAGGTCCCCTGGAAGAGCAGAAAGTGCTCTTAACCTCTGAGCCATTGCTCCAGTCCCATGTGGAATTATCTTTTAAAATATCTCCTTTCCAATCCAAATATTTGCCTTATTAACTTAATCATAGAAAAGTTTCAAATCAGGGCTCAGGATGCAGAGGCAGGAGGATTGCTATAATTTCAAGGCTGGCCTGTCTAAAGAGGCGACTCCAGACCAGCAGGGCTACATAGATCCTGTCTTTTAAAAATAAAGTCTTTCTCTGAAAAAGGTGTGTGTGTGTGTGTGTGTGTGTGTATGTATATATGTGCTGTGTGTGTATATGTATATACATGCTGTGTAAATATGTATATACATGTGCTGTGTGTATATATGTGCTGTATATATATGTATACATGTGCTGTGCATGTATATATGTTCTCTTGCATATATGTATACATGTGTTGTGTATATATGTGTATATATGTGCTGTGTGTATACGCATACACATGCTGTGTATGTATATATATGCATATATGTGCTGTATATATATACACATTGCTGTGTATGTATATATATGTATACATGTGCTGTGGGACAATGGTGTTGTACCCTGTAAAGGCATTTCAGTTGTACTGGTTTAATAAAAGGCTGATTGGCCAGTAGCCAGGCAGGAGGTATAGACGGGGTAACAAGAACAGAAGAATTCTGGGAAGAGGAAAGGCTGAACCTGAAGTCAAAATCCAGATGCAGAGGAAGCAAGATGAGAATGCCTCGCTGATAAAAGGTACCAAGCCACGTGGCTGACACAGACAAGAATTATGGGTTAACATAGAATGTAAGAGTTAATAAGAAGCCTGAGCTAATAGACCAACCAGTTTATAATTAATGTAGATTTCCGTGTGTTTCTTTAGGACTGAACAGCTGTTGGGCCGGGCAGGACAGAAACCTCTGACAACATGTGTGTGTTTATGTACATACCAGTATGAACTGATGTGCACCACATGAATGCAGGAGCCAGCAGGAGTTGGATCTCCTGGACCTGGAGTTACACATGGTTGTGAGGTGAGTGCTGGAACCGAACTCCCAGGTCCTTTGCAAGAGCACTCACTGAACACCTTAAACCTCTGAGCCATCTCTCTAGCCCCTTATTCCTTTTTCAATTTTCAAATACAACTCAGGGTTTTTGTTGTTGTTGTTGGTTTTTTTTGCGACAGGGTTCTCTGCATAGCCCTGACTACCCTAGAACTTACTCTGTAGGCCAGGCTTGCCTCGAACTCACAGAAATCTGCCTGCCTCTGCCTCCCTGAGTGCTGGGATTAAAGGACTGGGCCACTACTGGTGACATTTTTATTTTAAAACCCCAATATTCCTTTATGTCTATCCTCAAAGCACTAGGAATACCTTTGTTCAGTCTGTTCACTCCTGAAGAAAGTGATTCTGAGGAGTAACAGATGTTATTGTGTGTCTGAGAGGAACCGGAAGGAAGCTCAGTCAGGGGCTGAGCCTTCTGGGGCTCTAGTTCAATACAGTAAGAACAGCCCAGAGTATGCTTGGAACCTCTCATAGCCTGGCTCTTCAGGAGCAACTTCGGAGCTTCTGTCGTGTGGGTTTTGCTTCTTGGCAAAAATCTTTAAAATAAATAATAGAAAAGCCCCAAAAGGTTTTTCAGCCTCTCTCCCCCAAACCAGAACAGGATCATTTCCTACATTAGGCCAAGCTAATGTTTTATCTGATTTAATTTTTAATATTTTGGATAGTGACTCTTGCGATTTTCCCGAGGAGGCCATTTCATAATTCAATATTTCTCTTCCAGATAGGGAGTGTTTCCAGTAATCAACCCAAATGTTTAAATTTATTTTGTTCTCTTGGAGATGAAGTGCTTCCTCTCTGTGAAAGGTAAAATCTTCCAAATATGGTATTAGTATACAATAGCTCCCCAAGGGGCAACCTATTTCCTTAGTCTGCTCAAGGAAATTAATATCCCCAACCAACCATTCTGCAAACCTATAATTTTCTGTAGTCTGTTATTATCTCCATGAACTTATTATTTACTTAAAAAAAAGATAGCCATGGACCAGAAAGATGGTTTAGCAGGTAAAGGTAACTACTCCCTCTAAATTAAAAAAACAAAGTAAAACAAAACAAAAAAAAAACAAGAAAAAGGAAAAGTTACATTAAAAAAGTTGCCTAATTTTTTTGTAGTGGATTGGGACACACAATTGTGAAAGCATGAAAGAAAGCTCAAAGGGGGGCAAGGAAAACATGTTGGGGTGCAGAGCTGGGGGGTGCACAGTGGCCCCACTCATTCACGTGACTCGAGGTTGCCGAGGGAGCGGGGTGGGCATTGCCAGGACCACAGCTGTAGCGATAGACTCTGGAAAACCCAGATGGAGTCACGTGTCAAGGGCATAGGACCTATGCTCCTGATGTGGCCGAAGGACGGAAATCAAGGGCACATTAGAAGACCCGTACTAGGCACGCGTGTCAAAACCGGGTGAGATAACTGACAGGGACCATGAGAAATGTGGAAATGGCACAAAACACCCCAACTTTCAGCACAAAGAGCTGGGTATGTGGGAAGATCCGTTAGTGGTATCAGGGCCTATACTAGATTTTGAGAAAGAAATGACTTGAATTCAGTTTTGATATGTTAGACCTGGGATGGTATCTTCAAAATACCCAGATCTCCCCGGGTTAAGATGGCAGAGGCTTACTCGCCTACTTGCTAAGCCAACCAACCTTTCTGAGTTCTAAGTCAAAAGGCCTAACTTTTTCCTTCCCACCTTTCAGTAGCATCTTAAGACACTGGCCCACATCCTAAGTACCCTTGCTCTGACACTTGAGGCTGAGACATTCCCACTGACCTCCTGTCCCGCGCAGCTGCTCGCTGACCTTCACTGCCCACCTGCCAGCCCTCTTAGACCCCTCACTGATAGGCATAGGTCTCGGGTCTCGGTCTTCACCTTGTAGCCATTCCCTCCTCTCAGCAGCTTGCCTGCCCCGTTGTTAGTTTTTTCTCAACATAAAATGACCCTCAAGTTTCAGAAGAAAAGGCGGCATCGTCTTTGTAGGTCTGGAGTTTGAGGACGTAGAAGGGACAACTCTGCATTTGTGAGTCATACATGCACACGTATATACAACCATATGATAGAGACATAGTAACTTGCAAGATATTAATATCAGCTACATGAGTGAAAGGCAAGAACGTTTGAGATCACCCGGGCAGAATGACCAGCTGCGTAAAGAGCCCTGGGGTTCTGCACGAGGTAAAGGTCAGATTAGGGGCTACAGCCATGAAACAGACCAGGAACAGGGAGGTGTGGGGAGAGATGGAGAAAACAGAAACACACAGAGTCCGAGGAGCAAGAAACAGGCGCAGCCCAAGGAGCAAGGTTTCAGAGTGTGTGTGGGCCTGACGGTTCTACAAACTGCTCGGCACCATCCTTTCTGCTTCTTAGCCTGTTTAATCCAGTCCTCAGGGGTTGCTATAAGTTCTGCTTGCTCTCTGTGTTAGTGAATTCTGGGTGCACTACCGAAGCACCTTCTACCGAATGATCTTAAGTGCAGGAGTTTATTACTCACGCTTTGGGAAGCTGGGAATCCAAGACCAATGTGCCAGCAGAACTGGTCCCTTTCCTCACAGATGTGACAGCGACCTGGCAAGGCGGCTTCATTTGCAAGGCTCTAGACCGCGTGTAGGAAGATGGAGCTCTCATGGTGTGAACGCTTCCTAAGGGCACTTCCGACACTGTCATACAGTGATGGACCTCATGGCATCAGCGCTTCCTAAGGGCAATTTTGACACTGTCATACTGTGGTTGAAATCTCAACACAGAGGTCAAAACCGTATCTGGAATGTCTGGGATAAAACGTTTTCATATTTGCTTCTCCCCCTCATCCATCCCTCCTTTCCTTCCTCCCCCTTCCTCCTGTCCCCCTTCTCCTCTCTCTTCCTTTTCCTCTACCTCCACCCCCCAAGCCTTTCTTTAGATTTTGGGATATTTGCTTACAAGTGAGCACCCCATCCCCTCCCGTAAGATCTAGAATATTTGGTTTGGGACTGAAATTGCAGGTTTCAGAATACTTTCTGTTCCATATTTTTAGATTGGGGACACTAAGCCTGTGTGAACGGAGTCTGTACAGACATCCAGGCCACAGCATTACCTGTGCTGGAAAATATTTTGCTTCATACTGCATGTTCTCAGTGCTCTCACGGATGCCAAATTTAGGTAAAGGTCCTGGTGTTTATTTAGCACAGCCTCCCCTCTGTTGGAAAGAGGTCCTAGTGAGCTTTTCTGTCACTGTGATAAAACATTAACCGAAACAGCCTGCGAAGGAAGGTTTATTTTAGTTAACAGGTTAGTCTATCATTGAGAGTAGGCAGGGCAGGAACTTGGGCAGGAACCTGGAGGCGGCAGCTGAAGATGAACACTGCTGACTGGCTTGTTCTCCATGGCTTTCTCAGCTTGCTTTCTTTCATGGTGCAGGACTACTTACCTGGGACTGGCACTGCCCAAAGTGGGCTGGGCCTTCCCACTTACATTATTCATAAATAAATAAATAAATAAATAAATAAATGGATGCCCTACAGTGTAAGCAGAAGCTGCTCTTGCATTTTCTGGCTGCCCAAGCCCAAAAACTATATTAATTTCAACACTGTTTGGTCAATGACTCAAGTATTTTCCTAGCTAGCTCTTACATCTTAAATTAACCCATTTATATTAACTTGTGTATCACCACAAGGCTGTGACCTACTGGTAAAGTTCCAGCATCTGTCTCCTTCAGCAACTACATGGTATCTCCCTGACTCTGCCTACTGTCTTTATTTCTTCCAGCCTGGCTATATTCTGCCCTGCCATAGGCCAAAGCAGCTTCTTTATTAACCAATGGTAATAAAACATATTCACAGCATATGGTGGGGAATCATATATGGCTACAGCATCCGTTCTCAACCTGTGGGTCTTGGCATATCAGATATTTACATTTCAATTCATAACAGTGACAAAATTGCAGCTATGCAGTAGTAATGAAATAAACAGAAGGTGTCCCAGCATTAGGAAGTTTGAGAACCACTGCCTTACAGACATGCCCTACAGGCTAATCTGATGGAGGCAACTTTTCAAACGAGGTTCCTGCTTCCCAGTAGACTCTAGTTTGGAACAGGCTGACAAGACAGCACAGGGAGTGAGCTGAGCTTCTAGGCGGAACTGAGGCTTCCAGGCGGAGCTGAGGCTGCCAGGAGGAACTGAGGCTTCCAGGAGGAGCTGAGGCTTCCAGGGGGAGCTGCTCTTGTAAATAACAGGCAGCAAACAGAACGAGCTGTACCAACCTAACTGCATGAGAACGGTGGAGGAGAACAACTTGGGAATGTCTTGTTTTGCCTTTGGTAGCTTGCATCATGTGTGGTGATTAGGTCACATTATGCTTTAATTACCGCCATGATTGGTAATAATAGTCCATGACTTGACAGGCAGAGGGAGCCAGCTGGGGGTAGGCCTAGGTCTTGAGTTCTGGTGATGGAAGTGAGAGGGCACGTGGGTATCAGGGAAGCCAATCACCCTTTCTTAGTACGTCCGGATGACGTGTACTAGGAATAGGAATAAGAATTGGTCCAGCTCTGCTCTGTCTCTGCTACTTCCTTTGTTGTTCAGACAAAGTCTCACATAGCCAGGTTGGCCTCACAGTTGCTGTGTAGCAGAGAATGACCTTGAATTTTGGACCCTCCTGCCTCCCTCTCTAAAGGGCTGGGATTTCAGGTGGGCACCACCACCCCTGGTTTATGTGGTGCTAGGGATGGACCCGGGACTTTGTGTGAGCTAGAACTGCACTCACTAACTGAGCCACATCTCCTCCCCTGTTTTTGCTCCTTTTGTTAAGGTCTTTTGTTTGTTGAGATAGGGTCCTGTTAGGTAGCCCAGGCTGCCTCAGAATTCTTGATCCTCCTGCCTCTACCTCCCTGGGATTATAGGGTTTAAAAGTGTCAGCACCAATATTCTTTGAGTATTTGGTATTTGAGTCCAGCTATTAAAGCTGGAATTATAAAAACGAGGCGTCTAATCAGCTGTAGAGGTCCTGGAAGCTGGGACGTAGCTTTGTTCACAGTGCCTGGCACCAGGTGCTCAGCTTCTTAGGGACAGTGAATGAGTGGCTGCACTCGAGACAATCACCATCCGGTCCATAAGCAGGGGAAGATGCTGTTCACTGAAAAGGACCGTCGAAATTGCCCTCCCAGTCAGGACACAAAAGTGCAATCAAACAAAGAGCCTGCAAAGACCTGTTGGCCCCTCCCCCTCCCTCCTGTTTGCCAGATACACACTAAATGCCAGTGAGAAGGCTTGGCTCATGCTGGAGAGCTTCTGCAGCACCAGCTGCTCTGGGGTCCCAGGAAGTGCTTCCTCCTCACAGATCCGAGGACCAACGAAGCACTTGATGCCCAATGTGCTTCATCATTGTCCCAGGCGAGGAAGCTGTCCTGCTGGCTGCTCCCAGGCTGCCTCTGAAGAGGAGTCCCCATCTGTCTGAAGGAAGGACATGTGCATTCCTAGGCTTGCAGAAATACCTGGAAGAGCAGGGCTATGAGTCAGCAAGCACACAGAGCACCAGGCAGGGACTCCAGCATCAAGGCTCCCTGTCTGACTTTTCTAATCTTCTCTGAGTGGATGCAGAAGCCTTCACCCAGGAAAAGGGACGATAAATAAAACATTTACTAAAAACCTATCCCAAACTCCCATTTTGTCTTGTACTACAGTTTAAGATGAGAGGAACATATTGCAGGCTGATACACTGGCAGGATTAAGTTCTAAGAGAAATCAGTGTCAACCACATGATAAACACTTCAAAGTTCAAGCACAGCGGCACTTTCAGAAGTACCTTCACTGAGGGAGCATCTTCCCCCAGGGAGCACCTTCCCCCAGGGAGTGCCTTTCTTCAGGAACATTCTCACTGGGAGCATCTTTGTGGGACGGTTCTAAATACTTACGATACAACCCTGAGCAAAGCAACTAAAATCCTTACCCATGTAGACTAAGTCTTCCTGGGGAGCTTACCTCTAGAGCAGTGGTTCTCAGCTTTCCTAACACTGCGACCCTTTACTATAATTCCTCAAGTTGTGGTGACCCCAACCATAAAGTTATTTTTGTTGCTACTTCATAACTGTAATTTTGCTACTGTTATGAATCATAATGTAAATAGCTGTGTTTTTTAATGGTTTTTGGTGACCCCTGTGAGTCATTCAACGCCCCCCCCCCAAGATATTGTGACCAAAGGTTGAGAACCACTGCTCTAGAGAGAGAGAGAAAATACATCATAAGAAACATTAGATAGCTGGAGAGATGGCTCAGAGGTTAAGAGCACTGCCTGCTCTTCCAAAGGTCCTGAGTTCAATTCCCAGCAACAGCATGGTGGCTCACAACCATCTGTAATGGGGTCTGGTGCCCTCTTCTGGCCTGCAGGCATACACACAGACAGAATATTGTATACATAATAAGTAAATAAATTAAAAAATAAAATAAAAGTCAATTGTTTAAAAAAAGAAACAATAGATAAAGGTAAGTATGGAGAAGTAAAAAAGAAGGTGGATGCGGGGGAGACTGTAAAACTTGGGGTGGAGGATTATGATTCAGACAGAGTGTAATGGATTAAATAAAACGCTGCAGACCCCCGAGTGGATGCAGAGGCAGAAACACTGCAGGTCCCCAAGCAGCAGCAGTGGGCCATGTAGTGGCAGGGAGCAAACAGCAGGTCTTGAGAGCAGCCAGGCTCAGGCAGGGACGGTGCAGTTCTTCAAGTGGCTGCAGCAGGCCACAAGGAGAGACAGTCGGATGGGCACACTACGAGACCACACTTCAGGTCTCTGAAAGTGGCTGGTCCCAGGCAGGGAACCATGCAGTGGCCGGCAAGAGACAGAAACATGGATAGGCGTGCCATGCAGAGTGAGGTTGGATATTTATTTAGTGGGTTATGGAAGGGAAGGGGGAGGAGAGAAGAGTAGAAAGGGAGGGAGGGAGGGAAGGAGGGAGGGAAGGAGAGAGAGAGAGAGAGAGAGAGAGAGAGAGAGAGAGAGAGAGAGAGGAGAGATCTGCCTGCCTCAGCGGACAGGGGAGGGAATAGGCATAGCTTGTCTCTTAAAGAGACAGGACAGACCATTACATTCCCATCTCTTTCTTCCTGCTCGCAGCCTGAGTTCCTTCCTTTTCCATTTCTAACACACCCTCTCAAGAAACTGGTAGAGGTGTCCAGTACAGTCTCTCAATTGCTCATTCTAGTGTTTACTTACACTTGTAATACAACTTAATTCAGATTTTATTCTTTTCTGAACAAGGATGGAAAATGACGGTTTAAGGAAAACCGCACACATAGAGGTACTGTGTAAAAGTCTGTGGGAGTCCTATCAGTATATAAATGTAACTTCTCCTTACTAAGCAGGATGAATATCACACACTGATACAAGTCTTTTTAATCTTTATGAGAGGCAGGGTAACACACAGAACTGTCTTCATTCTGATCTTTACCTGTAAAGCCATAGTTTATAGTGGATATCATTAAATCTGTACAGAATACAAATTGAGTAGAAATCTAACTATTTAAAACATGCTTTAACATATTTGACTACTCAGTTACTCTGCAGCCAACACTACTTCTACCTGTTAAAGATGTTGTTCAATACAGTAATATAAAGTTTACTAAGACAATTGAGATTAAGTAACATTACAAGTCACAAAATGTTTAAGTGACAATTTATAGCTATGATTCCATACATGGGATGAATAAACCAATGGCTGTTTTCCAAAAAAATATAAAATTCCTGTCATGAATACTTTATAGTATATAGGAATGTAATGGTCTGTCCTGTTTCTTTAAGACAAGCCACGCCCACTCCCTCCCTGTCCACTGAGGCAGGCAGATCTTCCTTTCTGCTTGCAGCCTGAGTTCTTTCCTTTTCCGTCTCCCTCTCGAAGAGGCAGCTTCTGCCTCTCCCCACTTCTCTCTTTCTCTTAGAGGTAAACCTACCTTAATGTGTATCAGACATACACTTCTCCAGCATGGGATTCACTAGAGCTAGAAGCTCACTAAAGCAACCCATATTCAACTATTGGTTACTGGAAGTTGCTCTTCTACATTCCGTCCTTCCATATGGAAATTGGCAGAACCATAATTTTTTGGTTTTGCTTGAGTTTCTGCCCCCACAAAAGCGGTACTGGGTCTGCCTCTTGTGTTAATCCTAAAATTCACCAGAAAAACCAGTTCCACCATTTTGGCTGAATTTAAGCAAGCTTTTATTAAAAATATTAAATACTGACCAAGATGTAAAATGGCCAGGGCCATCACCTGGAAACTTTCTAGGTAAAGGGCGCTGAGACACATGTTGGCAGAGCTTATATGGGCAAAACCTATAGGCCACGGTACTTTCCCATGTGGCTTTGTTGTTAGTTTCCAAGAACTCCAACTCCCAGAATTCCAGGAAGTTACCTACCTGGTCCTTGGGCAGGTGTTATATCTTAGGAACTACAGTTCCCAAAATCCAAGGAAGTTACCTGCTCTTTGACTTCCAGTCTAACATTTGAAAGAGGCTCGTGGGTCACAGAACATGAAGAATCACACGTGGGAATGGCAATGTCATTACCATCAGAAACGTTCATTTACTTTGGAGTTTCCAAACTAGTGGTAAAATGGGAAGAAGTCACATGAGGTATTCAGAGAGCCTTCTGGAAGGCTATAAAACACATAAAATTGCAATTACTAGAAATTGAGAAAGGGTTGGAAAGGCTGAAGCTCAAATCAGCCCTTTCCTCCCCTTCTTCTCTTCCCTTTCCTTTGCCATCCTCCTCTCCTTCTTACCTTTCTTCCCTGCTTCACTCCTATCCTCTTTTTTCTTGCTTCTTCTTCCCTCTCTTCCTCCTCACTGAGCATGCTCAGTTAGGCCCACCTTTTAGGGGATGAAGTCTAATCTTTTTATTGCAGACCCTTTGTGTCTTACAGGTTCTGTTTTGGGTTTGGTCCCTGCCCAGGCTGCAAAACTTCATGAAGAACCTTCCATCTGCATTTGAATGTGTTCTTGCAAATTCTTTAGTTAGTTCCAGTGTGTTAAAACAGCCCTATCCAGCCTGTTGCTCTGTCCTCTGGCAAAGGTAGCATGTGCTATGCCTGAGAGCTCCCCTCACTAGGCACCCTGCCAACCAAGCTTCCTGGGAGGGGACAGCTGGGTGGAATTTCCCCTTGGGTCAGATGGAACAGCAACCACCCCAGCAGTAGACACATGCAAGATAAACTCAAAAGATCCCACGCATTTTCTTCTTGGCTAGGAGAACTCAGTTTGTTTTGTTTTGTTGTTGGTTTTTGGGGGGTAGTGTTTTGAAACAAGGTCTTATGCAGGCCAGGCTGGTCTTGAAATTATTGTACAGCCCAGTGTGGTCTTGAATGCTGGATCCTCCTATCTTCACCTCCCAAGGGCTGAGATTACACTTCCAGCTTAATTGTGTCCTTCTCAGAATATCCTCAGTACTCAGGTGACAGGGAGACCTGCTGAGCCCATGCCCCTTTTGCAAACTATGCTGTATTAGCATTTAGGTAGATTAAAATTATTCTTGATGCTCAGGAGAACCAGAATGCTTGAGTGTCTTCCCTGCGGGGAGCTCCAGAATGTCTTGCCCAAATGACCTTGGCGGGTCCTGCAGCGTTTACACTTATGCTGCCTGCTCTATTGAAATGAAATCATATTTTGCTATATCAGCCAATATTCTTATGGATTCATGCCCAGAAATGAACTCATAAAGTTGAATAATTCTTTTAGGCCACTGATCAACAGTCGAACATTAATTTATTCTTTATCAAAAGTTATGTGTTGGTTGGCTTAGAGATTAAAACTTTTTTGAAATTAAGTATGAAACCCAGAAGTTAAAAGAAGTATATGTTGGATCATATAATAACACCATAGGAAGCTAAATGGACATCACTAAAGAATTATTTTTAAAACATTTAAAAAAACTTGGATGACTTTCAATAAATTTGATTACATATATTATGTTATATCCCTTTGCTGTGATATTATGTGGCTGTACAAAGGAATGAGAAAACAACAGGAAAGAACATGAGCAGCTGAGAAAAGATTTCTAAAATGCATTAATACAAAAACAAGGTTCAGAACAATATTCAGTGCTTTGACAGAGAAGGAAGAAGCAGGAGGATGTATATTTTCAGTTTGTTCGCACATCCACTAATTCTGGAAGTAGGGCTATTGAAAAAGCAGAAAACAGTGGGGACCATGGAATGCAGGAATTGGGAACCAGAATGCAGGAATTGGGAAAGCTGGAGATGAATTTGATGCTGGTGTTGTCATGTTTTTATACACGTTGGTTTTAACCCAAGAGAATGAATGCACTGCCTTTAAAAAAATCTAAATTAAAAAAGCTTACCTGTATCTGAGAGCCAGGTCCAAATCAGACCTTTAAGGCACCTTTGCACCCAGAATTCCCTTCTTTAGTCAGAAATATTTATTGCAAGCCCCGTTAGGTGCAGCAGTCAGTAGGCATGGTTATTGTTGTTGACACTACAGGGAAGGAGTACAATGAGCTAAGCAAACGGACCATGGTCAGTCTGCCCAGAAGGTTCTTCCCCTGAGCTCTTCAAACGACCAACTTCACCTCACCATGCTCATCAGTGCCAGTTATAGCCTCTCTAGACATGTCTTTTGACCATTCCATGTAAAAGCTATTTGTAGCAAGTCTTTCTCTGTCCTGCCTTTCAGTTCCCAAATAACCACACAGAGACTTATTATGAAAGCTTGGCCAATAGCTGAGGCTTTTTTTCCTAACTAGTTCTTCTAACAACCCATTTCTATCCATCTATGATCTAGCATGCAGCATCACCCCTCCTCTGTCTTGCACCTCCTATCCCTTCACATCTCTTGGCTTCTTCCTTCTTTGTCTCAGGGTCCTATCCACCCTGAAAATCCTGCCTAGCTATTGGCTGTTGAACTTTTTATTAAACCAATCCGAGTGACATGTCTTCACAGTGTACAAAAAGATTATTCCACAACAGCCATGAGCAGTTATGTGCCTGTCAACTCGTCTTTAGAGCACGCACTGCTACTAGAGAACATCTTTAAAACTTTAAATAAAATCTTAATTAATTAACATTTTAAGTTAAAATATAATTGCAGCATGCCTCCCCTTTTCTTTCTTTCCTCTAGGTGCTCCAATGTTCTTCTCTTTGACCCCTACCGTGTCTCTCTACCTACTCTCAAATTGATGGCTTTTTTTTATTATTATTGTTCACACACACACACACACACACACACACACACACACACACACACACACTACAACCTACCCAGTCAATTTTTTGTATATTTGGTTCTGGGGCTGACCACCTTGTACTGGATAATAAGGGCTCATTTGTGGGAGAGGCTAATTCTCCCTCTCGCAGAAGTCATTCTTAGCCTGTGAATCGATATTGTCATTGTTTCTCTTCTTGTTTATGCAGTTCTTTCTCAGACAGGCAGTCTCACAGCAGACTTCTCCATACTCTGTCTCTTACAGTCTTCCTGCCCTCTTCTTCTCTGTTTCCAGAACCGTAGGTGCAGGAGCTGGAGTACTGGAAAACGTGAAAGTTTTCTTGAGCCAGATGAACAAACAGATGAAACACACATGCAGCAAAGATTGGCAACCACAGCAGAAGCCCATGGGACACAAGCTTGGGCAACCAGGAAAGGAGTTTAGAGAATCCAGATAGAACTCACTTCTGAAGGCCTGGTCATCAGAGAATAATTGTAAGAGCTTGGACCTTTTTTTTTTTTGAAACAAGATTTCTCTGTGTAATAGCTCTGACTGTCCTGAAACTAGCTCTGTAGACCCGGCTGGCCTCAAACTCACAGAAAGCCACCTGCCTCTGCCTCCGAAGTGCTGGGATTAAAGGTGTGCACCACCACTGCATGGCAGCTCTTGAACATTTAATAAAATTATAAAATATTTTAAATGACTGTGGTGATTACAATAAGAACAGCACCTTATTGTATTGAATGCTTAGTCAACTAAGGAGTGGCATTATTTGAAAAGATTAGAAGGAATATGAGCTGTGGCCTTGTAGGAAGGCAGAGGTATGTCACTGGGGGTGGATCTTGAGGTTTAAAAAGTTCATGCCAGGCCCAGTCTCTCTCTCTCTCTCTCTCTCTCTCTCTCTCTCTCTCTCTCTCTCTCTCTCTCTCTCTCTCTCTCTCTGTCTCTGCCTATGGATCAGGATGCAGAACTCTCAACTACTTCTCTAGTACCATGTCTGCCTGCATATGACATACTTCCTACTGTTTTATGCTGCCCCCCCATGATGATAAAGATCTAAACCTCTTGCTGAGCAGTGGTGGCACACGCCTTTAATCCCAGCACTTGGGAGGCAGAGGGAGATGGATCTCTGTGAGCTTGAGGCCAGCTTGGTCCACAAGAGCTAGTTCTAAGACACAAACCTACACAGAGAAACCCTGTCTCAGAAAACCAAAAACAACCCTCTCCCCCCAAAACCCCCCCAAAACCAAAAAAAGCAAGCCCACAATTAAATGCTTTCTTTTTAAAGAGTTGTGGTCCTGGTGCCTCCTTACAGGAATAGAATGCTGACAGCAACCATGACCAACCCGGAAGGTGTGACTAGCCTGATGAACTAAATTAATAATTCTGATCTTCAGTGATGACCATCGTGTATATGCAAACAAATACTGTTGAAAGTACTCTAAATAAACAGCTTACATCCTAATGCCGGTATGATGGGTCCAGCATTGTTCTAGATACTTCCTGCATGCTGAGTTGATCCCCACACAATGCTGTGTGATACACGCTGTTTCTCCCTTTAGGGATGCTAACTGAGAGAGAACCATCCAAGTTCTGCTGTGAATAAGCTGTGGAGCATCAGTTAACATGGGATGCTGTGCTATGGAGACATGAATGCCAGAGTCTTTAAAGCAATCTTGGACTTGGAGTCATTTATTATCTGTTTCAAATTATGGATCAACATTTCTAAGGACTCATTGAACCCTGTTTTGTGAAATATTATCTATTAGCCATGGTAATGTGCTTATGAAAATGTTACTAGTAATACAAGCAAAGCACAATAATTTAAATAAGATTTTATGAATAGTACAAACTTGGGTTACGCAGGTCTTACTCACGGGGAGTTTTTGGTGGGTTGTGCATAACAAGGCTGGAGCTTCATTTATTCTGTGGGGAGAGTAAGGGTCCTGGAAGAGAAGAAGCAGCCTTCTTCTCCCACATCCCTGGCTCTTTAGGGACAAGAACGAGGAATGTTGATATCTGTTTTTGTCTCTTCTTTATATTCATTCCTGTGGGAATGGTAGGGCATTCATGAGATTTCAATAAAAACTTGGAACCATTGGAGACTGCATTCAACAAATGTTTACAAAAGACCTGGAATGAGACTGTCAACACTGATAACCATCAATCCCAGCCTTGGTGTGGTGGTGCATGCCTATAAACCCAACCCTGGCATCATGGTGCATGCCTGTAATCCCAACTCTGGCATCATGGTGTATGCTTGTAATCCCAGTCCTTGATGGGATGCATGCCTATAAACCCAACCCTGACATCATGGTGCATGCCTATAAATACAGCCCTGGCATTATGGTGCACACCTGTAATCCCAGCCCTGGCCTCATGGTACATGCCTGTAATCCCAGCCCTGGACGGGGTACAGGCCTGTAATCCCAGCATTTGGGAGAAGCATCTTCCTGGTGAGGCATGAACCAATGACAGGCCAAAGAAATAATTGTTCCTAAATCCATCTTGGTGAACCAATGACTTCAACTGGAGTTACAGGAGCATTGGTGAGAGATGCTTACAGGAGCATGAGCAATTTAGAGGTGGCTACACCACTGAAGAGGACACTCCTTCCTAGCAATTGTCAACCATGTACATATCCTCAAGGAGTGGATTGACCTGGTGTATACCATGCTGGAGCCCCTCATATTCCCTGTGAGCCACTGCTTGTCAGCCCCTCATGACCTTGCAAACCCTCTCTTCCATGAGGCAATATTATGGGTCCAATCTTGTGAAAGCCTTGTGGGGCTCACACAAATAATCACAGTTGATTGCTTTCAAGACACAAATGCTATGTCATACCTGGAAGACAGTGTTCCACAACCAGGAGGCAAAAGGATCCTACAGATAAGCCTGAGCTACACAATGAGACCCTGTTTCTAAATAACTAAATAAAAGGCAATCTCAGATATCCAGAAAACTATAGTCTAGAAGTCAAGAGCAGAACAGCGGGCTAGGGAGCAGAGTGGGTGCAACACCCCCTGTGGGTACAGACACTGATGCCGGCCTGGGGAGGTGAATGGCATACAGGTGGTGAGGGGTCTTCGTTGAGGGTAGATGTCAAAGAATGGGTCAAGTTTTGAAAAGCTCCATTGCAGGAGACTTCAGAGAAAGGAGCACAAAGTCCCTGTGTCATGTGATGTAGATGAGGAGAGAAAGAAGAAAGATATGAATTGGCCGTGATGGTGTGAGAGAGAACACTGGGCTGAGGAGCTGAGCCTAATGGAAGGTTGAGGGCATCTTGTACTAAGTCTGGGTGGTGGAGAGGTGAAGTTGGAGCTGCTGAGAACTTCCAGGTACCATGGCCTGACCTATGGCTAGTGAATGCTATTGATTGTTCTAAGTGCACAGCTACTCATTGGGGTGTGGAAATAGCAGCGTTTGCTGTCATTGTCTTTGAGGGTGACAACGAAACAATATTGTACTCTCCAGATTGCTAACGGGAAACAGAGGGCGATCTCAAAGGACAATGGCTCTGGGAGCGTTCCCTTGAGAAGGACAGTACCAAGATGTGGGTCTGGAGTCTTTGCCAGGGATGCTGTGCTAACCTGGGTCTGGCAGTGGCAACTGATGTCACACTCCAGGTGCCTCGGACAATGGCAGGGGATGGAGGTAGGAGTCCAGAGTAGAGGGGGCCACGTTAGGTAGGAGAGGAGTGGGAACAGACAGCAGGAAACCACCAGGACACCACCAGAGAGTGCGGTGCCTCACACTCTAATCACAGTTCTCAGGAGGCGGAGGCAGGAGGATCATGAGTGTGAGGCCAGCCTGGGCTAATGTAGCAAGGCCTGTGTCAACCAACCAACCAAAGGAGAGATTGCACTTCACCATTTCCCTTCTCATGCCCAAAGTTGAGAAGTCTATGGCGAATGTCAGTTTTCAGGGCGCAGAGGTGGGAGGGTGAGCTTCGAAGGACAAATAAAAGATATCTTGGTACACGTGTTATAGTTAAAGTTCCTTCAAGGATCCTCCCCAAAAATGCCCAGGAGAAAGA
The DNA here is from genome assembly GCF_903992535.2 of Arvicola amphibius. Lineage (NCBI taxonomy): Eukaryota > Metazoa > Chordata > Mammalia > Rodentia > Cricetidae > Arvicola > Arvicola amphibius. The sequence goes on along the minus strand of NC_052059.1, from coordinate 66,901,394 downwards.
GCTTACGAGGAGACAATTGACCTCACAGTGTGTAACGGCTCAGATATCATATGCTTCCCTTCTGATGCACACAGCAGTCCGAGGCAAGCCACAGACCAGTGGGGGGATGGTGGGTGTGGCTACGGTGACACCCTTCCTCCTAACAGTGCCACTCCCTATGGGGGCTGGTTTCTTCCCAACCACCACACTGTCTTTTTAGCCCAGTTAGTTTGTATTAAGAAAGAAACTTAATGCTTTAGAATTATTTATTTATGTTTTTAATTGACAATTTCTTTTCTTTTCTTTTTCTTGCATATGAGTTAGTGTGTTCATGTAGGAGGAGGGGGCAGAAGAGAGCATTGGATTCCCCTGGAACTGGAGTGACAGGCAGCTGTCAGCTGCCAGGCCCAGGTGCTGGGAACTCAATGTGGTTGCTTTCCAAGAACAACATGAGCTCAGCTGAGCCACCTCTCCAGCCCCAACCAGGCTCCTGAGCAGACCAAATGCCTTGGAGCAGTCTCTTGAACTTTGTGTGCAATTCCTAACAGTGACGATTGCTGAGTGTACTGAAATGCCTGGAGCACAACCCTGAAGGTGTGCATTAGCTGTGAGTGTGCGTGGGAGCCCGTGGAAGAAGCTGTGAACTGACTGTGTACTGTGGACGGGCAGAGTGCAGAAGGCTCTCACCTACAAGGTGGTCTTCTAGGAACAACTGCAGAAAGTGTGGTTAAGTGGATGCACGTGAAAGCAAGGCTATGAAGGGAATACCCCGGCATAGCCACGTTATCTCTGTGGGAAAAGTAAAGGCCTGGGAGGAAAATACTTGGCTCTTTTCACATGACCAACGATGAGACATAACACCAGGTATATTTCCTCGCTGTGCTTGTCTTTGCTTAAGCTAAGTGCAAACGTCACTGCATGCTTTGCTCACTTTAGTAATAAAAACGAGAAGTGCTTTGTTTGCATTACTCGAGCTCAAATGCCCTGGGACCCGTGGTACTCAACGCAGATCTCAAATGCCCTGGGACCCGTGGTACTCAACGCAGATCTCAAATGCCCTGGGACCCGTGGTACTCAACGCAGATCTCAAATGCCCTGGGACCCGTGGTACTCAACGCAGATCTCAAATGCCCTGGGACCCGTGGTACTCCGTGCAGCTCTCAAATGCCTGGGGACCCGTGGTACTCAGTGCAGGTTTCAAATGCCCGGGGACCCATGGCACTCCATACAGGTCTTTGGAATATTCTTCAGTCGTGGAGCTTTGCTGGCCATGAGATGGGTGGACAAGTGTACAATTCTATTTTTTAAGCATTGTAAGAATTAAGAATTTTGGGGCTGGAGGGATGTCTCAATGGTTAAGAGCACTGGCTGCTCTTCAATGTCCCAAGTACAATTCCCAGCAACCACATGGTGGCTCACAACCATCTATTAATGAGATCTGATGCCCTCTTCTGGCCTACAGGCAACACGCAGGCAGAATAATATACATAATAAATAAATCTAAGAAAAAATAAGAAATTCTCATAAAAAATAAGAATTCTTAATCGTACAGCTAAGGATTGTATGATTCTCAATCTTATAGCGCTTTTCTCGTTCTTTACACTGGAAACTCTGCTTCTAGTTGCACCCTCTCTGCATGGCTGTCATCTTCTGTAAGATGTGGGATAAGCCCAGTCAGGTCTCTGGAAGTGGCTAAGAGCCCAGCAGGAATAGATGCTGACAGTAGCCAGAAGAACGTGACAAGGCAGGAGGAAAGACCAGACTGCTTAGAAGGCCTGGAGCCGCAGACAGAGATCCGCAGGCGGAATCAATCATTCATATGGTTTTTCCTCCATTAGCGTCTCAGCTCCCTCCTCCTCAGCTCCAGACACACAGTTCCTTTCCTGTGGGCCCTGTGGTCTGTTCTTGTGGCCATCAGAGTGACTCATACAAGCACACGCCCACGCAATTCTGACCCCATCATGACAGTAACTTCCCTGCATTATGGACTTTTTCCACAGCCTCTAACAGATTATAAAGCACACGCAGGCAAGAATTTGGATGAAAGAAAGAATGAGCACTTGTGTCTGTAGCTTTAGCTTGAGTCTCTCAAATTACTTCCTGGCAAGTATAATAATCATTATCTTTAATCTGGCACTCATATGTAAGCCAGCTTCAGATTTCGTATCTAGGCAAAAGCCCAAACAAGTCCTTTTTTAGTTACTCACACTGTTGCTGTGGCAAAATGAATGGAAGACAACTTAGGGGAAGAAGGGCTTGTTTTGGGTTAGAGTCTGAGGGGTACAGTCCACCATGGTGGGGAAGGTGGCCCAATAAATAGGTTGTGGGGGCAGTGGGAGGGTGAGACAGCTGGTGATGTTGAAGATGCAATCAAGAGGTTGTGGCTAGAACTAGGGCCCAGAGGTTTCCCCCCCTCTGGGCCTTCACTGGTCATCTAGGCTCCAAATGCCTTAAAGGTTCTGTAGCCTCCAAACACGATGCGATAGCTGGGGGTCAACTGTTTAAACACAGTGCCTGTGAGAGACATTTCACATCCAACCAAACTGTAACCATTCCCAGATGCCTGTGTCTACCCCACTTCCTTTTTAAAAGAATGTACCTGTAGCACTAATTATAATAGTGTGTCTTCTTCTCAGTGCTGGGAACCACTCCAAGGACCTTGTGCCTGATGCTCAGGCAGTGTGCCACCGAGGGACACCTTCAGCCTTGCCAAGCACTCGCTTTGTACCTGGCTGGCCTTGAACTCACAGAGACCCACCAGCCTCTGCCTCCTGAGTTCTGGGATTAAGCATATATGCTGCCGTGCCCGGTGCCTGTCTTATTTTCCTTCATTCGTATTAAAGAAGAGGAGAGCACAACTCTGTGGGCCAAAGTTATTTAACAAAATTAAACATGGGGAAACTGAAGGATTGGATTTGTACCCAAACTCCCTGCAGAAGCAATGTAACAAAACTCTGAAACCTCACAGATGTTTATCAAACTTATTCACAAACCCTTGTTTCATCTTCATTATGTGACTGTTGGTTAGAAGATACTGTCCAGTAACTGTGGAAATCACTCCAACGTTGACAGAGCTCTAGGAATGTCATCCCTTGTTTTCTCTTTGACTCTGGTTTAGAAAGGAAAGGCACAAGCTAAAAGTTCACTTCAGGGCTGGCGAGACGACTCGGCAGGTAACGATGCTTACCACTAAGTCTTGATGAGCTCAAGCCTCAGGACCCAAGCCTAAGTTCTTAAAATATTCTAAATGCCATATTCTGAAGGTCTCTGAAAGATTTGAAGAACACCTACCTAACTGAAATATATCTCTATATAGCTAGAAAACCTAACTAACATGACTACAAGCTTGACTATTTTAGATGATTATCTATTAACTTATATTTCTTAATTATACATTATATTTTTAAATGAGCTGCACAAACACAATACTTTAATCAAGAGCAGAAATAGACATATAACAAAATTGACCTTAAATTTGTATCAATCAATCAAGATCCAAACCAATGCAAATCTCTATAGCACCTGCCACCAGAGACATCAAATGATATTTTCTTGGATATTTTGAACTTAGAGTTCTAAGCATGTAGAAATAGGTTGTTTTTAAAAAATCTACCTAGATGGTTAGTAATAGGACCTTCAGGGCTTTTCTCTACCTTATGGGATCACATCTTCGTGATCCAGAATACTGAGTCACTTACACTAGGAGGTGAAGGTCCCGCATCAGCACCAGGCTCAGCCCCTGAACCAGAGTGAGAGCCTGTAGCTGTGAACAGTATTAAGTTTTTCTGTCTGTCCTGCTTGTAGAGCTCAGACATCTAAAGTCCCAGGGTTGTTAGGGACACATTCTCTGGGGAGGCTGGAGACCGCCCTCACCCCTTCCATTGCCTCTTGCAACTTTCTGTTGGACAGCACAGACCCATGATGTCCTTCTGGGCTACCTTCTCTTTGTGTGACTCAGTTTCAAAGTTCTCTTTTCTGACAAGGACACCAGTCATCGGATTTAGTCCTCACTGTCCTCTCGTCTCAGGGCCAGGATCCCAGTGAAAACTGTTCACCTCAGTGACCAGTCTCTCCCATGCTCCTAGTACCCACTTGAACCAATCCACCATGCTTGGCCTGAGGCACAAGTCCCCTCTGCGTCTCACCAGAAGAAGCAGAATAGTAAGCAAGGGTCCTTAAGATACTTAGGAACAACTAGCATGCAACAAATTGAGCACACACAATGTAACCAGAAACCAAGGCAGAAGCCACCCTGCTGTGGTGTTTCCTTTTGCCCTCTATCCTAGGGATGGGTTTCAAAATTTTAGTCTTTACTCCACCCAGCCTGTCACTTATTTACCCAGAATGCCACTTTGATCTCAGTGTGTCCAAGGGCCTTTGGAAGTCATGATACGATTTGGAAATGAACTTCATGTGTGTTGACCTGGGGCTTATTTGCTGCCCCTCACTCCTACCTCTCCCCGTAGTAAACACTTATGGCAAGGAGCTCAGGGTGGCCCATGGAGAGGCTGTCTAGGAGCTGAGACCCTCGATCTGGCAATCCACAATGGGTGAATGAATCCTGCTAATAGCCATGTGAAGTAGAAGCAAATCCTTCTCCCATGGAGCCCCCGTTGCACCCCTCCCCCAAAAGCCCTGTCTGGTACATTAATAACAGCTTCATATTATAAAATAAAAGATCCCGAGGATACATAATTCTTAGGTTTCCAGCCCAGCCATGGGGCCAAAACTACTGACTGCCAGCTAGAGAAAGACGGGTTTATATACTGTACTTCAAATAATCTTCAAGCAGAGATTGTTAGGGGATACGTTCACACTTTCAGGAAACATGTTGCCTAAATGCCAAACTTCCCAGAAGCCCATGTTGGAACTCAAAGACTGGTGCCCCAAGCATGGCACCTTCAGGTGTGGCTACAGTCTAACTGAGGCTCCTGTGAGATCCTTTCTGTCCCTCTCCTTTGCACTGTGGGGAAGGCTTGCTGTCAGTTTCCCCGCCTTTGGAAGGGATCCTCCGTGATGAAGCCTGCACACCCTTCCCAGGAATCTCATCTTCTCAGGAGACTGCTTCCTCTTTTGTGGAAGACCAAAGATGACCAGCAGACAACAGTCGCAGGATGCCACTTGGGATCAAACCCCACTCTCCCCAGCATCATTTGCGAAGGCAAACTTGCATTTCTTCCTCTGCACAGAAGCATAGGAGGCTTTTCTGCTGTTTGCACTCAGTTTAGTTCATAGAGTCAATTTCGCTGAGCTCTAGAGAGTGATGGAACAGTTTCTTTTGCCCCCATGCTAAGAATGAAAAGATAAACTCAATGGCATTAAACTAAAAAAGACTTCTGTATGAACTTAATGGAGAAAGTAGGATTTAAGAAAAAAGCTAGAAAATTTCCAATATTGCCATCAACAAAGGGAAATTTCCCTAACAGTGTCCAACAGCTCAAAACAGCAAAATAAGTAGGTAAAACCATGTCCTACAGGAGAAAAGATGCAAATAGTTCTCAGATATAGGCAAGTCTGTTCAGCCTCATAAGATACCAAATCAAAATTGCAATGTTATATACCTTAACATTAAAAAATTACATTTCAGCCGGGCGGTGGTGGCACACGCCTTTAATCCCAGCACTCGGGAGGCAGAGGCAGGCGGATCTCTGTGAGTTCGAGGCCAGCCTGGTCTACAAGAGCTAGTTCCAGGACAGGCTCTAAAAAAAAGCTGCAGAGAAACCCTGTCTCGAAAAACCAAAAAAAAAGAAAAAAGAAATAAAAAATTACATTTCTTTACTCATTTTTGGTCTCTGTGTGCTGTGTGTACACACTCTTGAAAGTGTGCATGCCACAGCACCCTCATGCAGGGCGGAACAGCTTGCAGGAGTAGGCACTATCCCACTACATGGTGCCCAGTGGATGGAACGCAGCTCTCACACTGAAGCTTGGCAGCAAATGTCTTTCTTTAGGCACGGAGCCAACTCCTGGTCTCTGGATACCATTTTGAATCTATCAGCTGGCAAACGTGAAAGCTTTAGTCCATCCCGCACTACGGGGGAAGCTCCTCCCCTGCATGAGGGTGTAATCTGGCATGAGCTCAGCGTAGGGTGACATGACGGAAGAGCAGTGAAGACCAGCGCTGAAAGTCGGGTGTGGCGGTGCACACCTGCAGTCCCAGCACTAGGGAGGATGCGGCAGAACGGTTGTCACACTTCCCAGACCAGCCTGTCCTACATGGCAGACACGAGGTCATCTGGGGGAAGTATTACAAGATCTCGCCACAGAAAAACAAAGTTAACGTCTGCCTAACAACCTCCCTGCAAGAGTACACCCATACATAATATACATAACATATGTTCAAAGGTGATGTCACACATCGTCAAGCCTGATGACCTGCACTCTACTGAACCGGCAATGAGAACGGAGGGAACCTACTCCCCAACCGTATGTGCCAAAGCTCAGTTTTTAAAGGGAAAGACTGAAAATAGGCAACATGTGTAAACAAGGTCCTGTTTAATTCTCTGGCTAAAACAAACAAACAAGGCAGTTCTATTTGAGCTGATGGGATGTTTTCAAAGCTTGTGTGTGTTTCCAGAAGGCAACACATGTAGTATTTTTGATGTTTACACAAAAAACTTGCACACTGTAGGCATACTTGGATAACCAGATAATATTTTTGTAAAAATAGATGAGAAACTAGGAGGTAACATGTTTGCTTCCAGATCAGGGAACTAGATGCCTGGAGTAGGTAGGCACACACTGGGAGCTTATTTCTTATTTTACAGTGTTTTGACTATTCTGGGTGAATGTTATGAATCAATCCCCTGTTCACAATTGTTAATGAAAAAGAGTAATGCTTTGCCACCCAAATTCTCTATAGAACTTCAAAGGAAGGGCGCACGTTTGGGGAGACACAGGCGGTGAATGCCCCTCTGTCCGCAGAAAAGCAGAGAATTGCTCCCTGTCGTTTTATTAAAGTGCAGCTTAAAATAGAGCGTCGCAGGGCTCCCGGCTTAGCCTGCTGATTACTGGTTACAAGATTGTCAGGGATCATTTTCCAAAAGCCAGTTTGAAATTTGCAGTTCCCTATAACCCAGAAGTTTGTTTCCTGTGCAGATACTTAAGCTCTAGGGAAAGCGCCAGGCTACTGGGTTGACAACCCCACAAAAAGCTGGTGGGAAGCTCAGAGCCCTGGTCCCCAGACAGCTGTTTCCTCACTGTCCTCGGCTGGACCCCACTGCCCACCCTCCTCTTTCTGGGTACAGCAGAGGGTTCTGCAGCTGTGCACGCCGACAACCCCGCCCCTTCCCTGTAAGTCTGGAGCAGCCCTGGCCGGCCACTCAGCAGCTGTGACTCATTGCAAATGTTTCGCGTTCCGGGACGTTCTGCTGTTTTGAGTCTCCCCCGTGGCTGGAAACACTAAGCAAACAGAAAGGGAGGAGAAACAGAGGCCCTAAAACATTGCGGGGATGAGGGAGAAACTTAAGAAAGCTGCAAAGTGTTCGTGCAGGAAGAGACCCAGTCTGTCCGGCCTTCTCCCTCCCTCAACTGGTTCGCCGGTGGCTGGAGCCCGGAGCTGAGCCCAGTAAAGCTCCATTCACAGACCAGAACCCCACCCCGGAGACCATCTCCCGGTCGTAGCTAGTCTAGCAGGCAGAAATGTGAGCTCCCTTTATGCTCAGTAGATGTGGTGTTTGCATCCTCCACCACTTTGGTGGAGGGGAGGGAACCCAGGCCCTGGGGCAAGCAAAGCCTGCGCTCTGTTGTTGAGCTTAAGCCTCCACCGCCTTCTGGGTACCTCTTACGGCTCTCAAGAAGACTGTCAAGCTTCTTAAAAAAGGAAGTCATGGGTGATATGTGTGTCCCGACTCTTTTCGTGTTTGGTGTCAGGTTTCTGTTACTATGATTCTGTTACTGTGACAGAAACAATGACCAAGAACAATTCCGGGGAAGAAACTATTTGCTCTGATCACGATTCAGCATGGGCAGGAACTCAGACAGGAACCTGGAGGCAGGAACTGAAGCAGAAACACGGAGGAATGCAGTTTACGGCGCGTCCTTCAGGATTATGTTCAACTACCTTTATTTCTTTTTTATTTTGTGTGTTCGTGTATTTTGCCTGCCTATTTTTTTTTGTATCACATAGGTGCAGTCCCCTCAGCAGCCAGAAGAGGGCATTAGATCTCTCTGTGCCGGGAGTTACAGAGGGTTGTGAGCTGCCTTGTGGGTAGAAATGGAACTCAGTTTCTCTGGAAGGGCAGTCAGTAAACTACCTTCCTTATACCTCCCAGGGCTACCTGCAGGGATGGCACCACCCGTAGTGGGCTGGGCTCCCCTACATCAGTCATCAATCAACAAAATACCCCAGAAACCTGCCTACAGGCAGCATTTTCTCAGCTGTGGTTCCCCCTTCCCGGATAACTCTAGCTTGTGTCAAGTTACAATTTGAGAAGGTCTGCTATGCATGTCCCTCAAACCTTAACTTTCATAAACTACCCGAGGGTGGTCCCACCGGCATCTCTCCACCGTCTTCCGCCATTGAGCTCTGACAATTTGATCCTCCCAAGAGTCTGAATTCTTTTCCTTCTTTTGAATTCCAGCACCTATACCAAGATATGTCTCAACATTCAATGTGCCTCAGTAATTTTAAAAATTGTTATTTATTGTGTGTGTGTGCGTGCGCACATGTGTATATGTATGAGCATGTGTGCCTTGGCATGCATGAGGAGATAAGGACAACATCTGTATATTATCAGTTCTCTCTTACCTTTTATGTGAGTCCAGAATTTGAACTCACATCACCAGGGTGGCATGGTCAACTCCTTTACCCACTGAACCATTTTGTCTGCCCTTAACATTTTTTTCTTTTTGAGACAAGATCTCATTATGCGGCCTAGGCTGGTCTTAAATTCATAATCTTCCTGCTTCCAGGTCACAGCGAGCATGCTACTTTTGGGGGTACTCTTTAGATACGGTCTTACTTGTAAAGCTCAGGCTGGTCTGACTTCACGCTGTTCTCACTCCGGCAGCACCTTGAGTGCTGGGGTTACAGATGTGCACCACAGCTGTCAGACAGTATGTTCTTTATTTCTGCGGCTTCTCCGGCCTCAATTCTGTCGATGAGATCGGTCTGTTTTCATTGCCACAATAAAAACGAAAGCACCCAAGGGTGAGTAGTAACCTAGGGAAAAAGGGTTTATATTAGCTCAAGGTTCTGGAAGGTCAAGGGTGTGCCTTGACTCAGGGCAGAGAGTTATGACACCTGGGACACAGGTGGGAAGAGGCTGCTAGGCAACACAGGAAGCTAGAGTGAGGGGAGGGACCGCCAGCCCTCTCTCTTTTGTGGCTTAACCACCTGTGAGGGCTGATCTTGGTTGTCAACTTGAGCACTTCTGGAATCAACTAAAACCCAAACAGCTGTATACACCTGTGAAGGATCTTCTTGATCGGATCATGTGGGATGGAAATACCTCCCCTAATCCATGCCACACCTTCTGGGGGCAACCCACATAAAAGGACATGGCAGATTTTGCTTTTTGCCTGCTGGCTCTCACTCTCTGTTCATCTATCCCGTTGCTGAGGCATTTTCTTCCCACTTCTTCAGGACTCCATCTTAGACTGAAGACCAGTGGCTCTCTAGGAATCCTCCGAACCCAGCACAAGACGGGCTGCTGAGTCATGCTGTCTCAGGGACCAAGTAACTACAGCATTCTTGGCCATTCTGCAGCAGACAACCATTGTTGGACTACCCAGACCACAGCCTGTGAGCTACTTTAATAAATCTCTCTCTCTCCCCCCTGCTCTCTCTCTCACCCCATCAGTTCTGACCCTTTAGACAAGTCTGACTTGACTAATATACTCTCAGAACAAGCTGAGTGGTCCCATAAGAATTATCTTAACTATTTCTGAGGGCAGGTCATTCATGAAGGACCCCTCCATAAGCGCCTTCTTTCAAGAAATTTATTTATTTTATTTATGAAAAAAATTATTTGTTTTATTTATGAATGTAAGTAAATGTATCTGAATGTATGATTTTATGCCAGAGGAGCACACCAGGTCTCATTACAGATGGTTGTGAGCCACCATGTGGTTGCTGGGAATTGAACTCAGAACCTCTGGAAGAGTAGCCAGTGCTCTTAACCTCTGAGCCACCTCTCCTGCCCCACCCCCAGTACCTTCTTAAAGGTCCTACTCAACACTGTAGTATAGACCAGATTCCCTCATGTTACTTGCTAGGGGATGGACCATATCCCCTTGTAGCACAATATCTGCCAGAATGTTTACCAGGCCGTCACAGTTCTCAGCTGGGGCAGACACTTACTTGAACAGAAGACAGATGAATAAGGGCGAAACAACCCAGGTTCAGAACCCGTGTGCCTTACGTAGGAGGCACTCAGAAGAATGAGCAACTTGGGAAACCAGGTTTTGATTCTAGGGTTAAATAGAAACCAGCTGTTTTAGCAGAGTGGAATGTGGAAAAAGCTGGCCACTGTGTAGTTCCTGGGAACTGAACTCAGAACCTCTGGAAGCACAGTCAGTACTTCTAACCACTGAGCCATCTCTCCAGCCCCTCTCCCAGAGTTTTGGGGATCTAGACTGATGTGAAATCAGGATCCACTGCTGAAAACAATGTGAGGATTAGTCAGTTTATGAAGGAGAGTTGGAGACTTTATTAGAGATATTTAAATATAGGCTTAAGCATGAAGGTTAGGAGAAAGAGGCACCCAGAAGACAGTGGGGAGATGGACACACTTGAGCAATATGTTTGGGGATTGCTAAAGAGAGTTCGATTGTCTTTACAAAGCCCTGTAAGACTTTGTGGGTTACTATCTCATTATTGGGTGGTTCCTGGTAAGATTTCCACCCACAGGGAAAGGCACAGGAAGGCAGAAGATCTCCCCTGTGAACAAGTTAAGTTTTATTTGAGATTCTCAGACCAAGTCTGGGAAAAGGATTGATGCTCAACCCAAGGCTACATACACTGAGACCTAAGCTCTCTTACTGAACCTGGAGCTCACACTGTTTTGGTTCAGTTGACAGGCAGCAAGCCCCACTAGCCCTCCCATATCTGCCCATTCAGTGCTGGGTTCTAGGCATGTTTGATACCACATCTAGCTTTTCTATGGATGCTGGAATCCCAACTCTTAGCCTTAGCCTTGAGCCATTTTTTCCAGTCTCTCTCTCTCTCTCTCTCTCTCTCTCTCTCTCTCTCTCTCTCTCTCCTCCTTCCTTCCTTCCTTCCTTCCTTCCTTCCTTCCTTCCTTCCTTCATTCTTTCCCTTCCCTTCCCTTCCCTTCCCTTCCCTTCCCTTCCCTTCCCTTCCCTTCCCTTCCCTTCCCCTTCCCCTTCCCCTTCCTTCCTTCCTTCCTTCCTTCCTTCCTTCCTTCCTTCCTTTTTAAAATTTTTTTGAGACAGGGCTTCTCTGTGTAGCCCTGGTTGTCCTGGAACTCTCTTTATAGACCGGGCTGGTCTCAGACTCACAGACACCCACCCGGCCTTTGCCTCCTGAGCGCTGAGACTAAAGGCGTGGGCCTCTACTGCATACTTAGTCAGTTTATTGCAATCCAAGCCTTTCAACAGTGTAGGGCAAATTCCTTTTGCTCCCACAGAGGGTGCCTTCAACTGAAGAAACATAGCCAGGGCATCTAGCTCCCCCATATAGAAAGCCATATCCAGTATATGAAGGAGTGAGGGCAGAGCTCTTTGGTCCCACGGTGAATTGACTCACATTTAGCTCCTGCCTTAAGGGACATCCTAATACCTGTGTGGGGTGCTTCCTATAACTTCTCAGTGCTAAACTGCAAAGGCCCTGGGTGGAGAAAATGTGAAATTCTGTCCTGATTGTAAATCTTCTGATATAAAGAGGCAAATCTAAAATAGAGGCCCACTTGGCGAGCCAGACTGCTGGCACTATTCCAGAGAAGCAGCTATGGAATTCTTTGAAGACAAGAAGAAAAGAATGAAAATCAATAACCCTTGTCTAGCAAATTGAGCATTCACAGACAGACACAAAAGCATGACCCTAAAAGTAACTTGAATGGTGTCATTTGATACTGCTGTCTGCAGAGCCTCCTCTGCTGGTTTCTGTATATCCGCAGAGATAATACTCCAGGACACAAGGAAAATGGAACATTATAAGAAGATCCCCACTCCCGCAGACTCCAGCATCCTCCCCAGATGGTTCTTCCACTTCTGTGGGACAGTATCTCCTTAACTGACGGGGTCGGTTGATCTCAGTTAACCTTAGAACCCCTCATTTGTACATCAGCCAGAGGATCTTCACAGGCATAGCTACTCAGAGGACTTCTCTGTGACTCTGTCTGGCCGCCTCAGCGTCCTCAGCCCTCTTCTCTCTCATTCGAACCCTTACCTGCATATCTTTCAGTCAAAAGCTGTACTGTGTCTGTCGCATACCACGTGATGGGCTTTCATTTCTCTGCTCTGAGAACAAACCTGAAGACGTCCTGTTGCCTGAGGCAGAATAATCTTGATTTAAAACCGGCCCAAGATGGTATAATCTTAAAAGATGTCCCCCTTGTCCCTCTGTGTCTCACATGCACATGGGGTTGGATTGCCATTGAGTGTAGGGCTGTGCCCATCACTGGGGAGGAGCAAGCCTTTTCCCACCAGCAGTAGCTGGGTCCCTCTTTCATGCGAGAGTGGAGGTGGAAAGTCTTCACCTCCTCTCCCTCCAACACGATAAGCAGGTTGCTAAGGAGAGGAGAGAGACTCGATTAAGAGGGAAACCAAATCTGTCACTTTGCACTGACCTGAGAGCCATAAATTCATTCGTGATTCCTTGCCATTCCACAGAGTCTGGTCCATCGACACCTGGACTCCCAGTGACACAGCAGACTTACAGTAATTGACTTCTGTGGTTTTGCTGATTGAGACAGAGTTTCACGAAACCTAGGCTTGCTTCAGATTTCCTAGATAACCAAGGAACAACTTGAGCTTCTGATCCTCCTACCTCTGCCTCCTGAGTGGTGGGATTACAGGCATGCACTACTATGCCATTCTGTCTGTAAAGTGCTGGTGAGTCACACCAGGGTCCCCCGTATGCCAGGCCAGCACTCTAATGACAGGTGCTTTCTCTGACTCCACTGGTCCCTGACTCACAATACTTGTCTGCATTCACATTTAAAGGGAGTCAACATGTACTCAATGTGCTTCAGAAGTAGGGTGGGTCTCCTTCAATATTTGCCAAGGTGTCTACATCTCACTTAGATTCTTTGGGCTCATGCTCAGTATGATCTTTTGCTTTGAGAAAACTAGAAAGGCAGAATAGGCAACCAGAGGCCTGATGTCTGGGAGGCTGACGACAGGAGCAGACTGACAGCTAGATCTCTGAGTGGATGATGGAGAAGGGACATCGGCATCAGTGAGGAAATGCCATTGCCCATCCTCTAATGATGGGTTCTGAGGTGTGAATATCCAGGGTGTGCTTACAGGCTCTTCCTTCTCCTCGCTAAACACCATCTTGTCTAAATTTCTTTTTTTTTTTTTTTGAGTTTGTGTTGAGAAAGACTTTCACACAGGGTAGTGTAGAGCTCAAAATGTAGCCCAGGATGGTCGTGAACTTCTGTTGGTCTTTGAGCACTGAGACTGCAGGTGTGAACCTTACCCAGGCTCCTTACTTGCACAGTACCAGAGGAAAATGTATGTCACTTCCACTGATTCCAGAACGCCTCTGGGTCTGTCATTCTGCTGGACACAATCTGAAAGTCCTTTAGATTCTTCATTTCAGCTGGCACGCCTACGGACGATGAATATCACCTATTCACGTCCATACTAAAACTGGTATTGTTCACTGTTCAGGAGTTACTATGGAGATAGCTGCTGCATCTCTAGAGGACAATAGGTGTCAAACACCCCAACTGAACAGCCCACACTAGATTTCTTTGGCCTTTCCCTGCCATTTATAAGCTTGCCTGCAGTGTTTTGTATGTGGTTCATCTCCCCAGGGCTCAGCATTGGACGGTTGGTTCTTAGTGTAATATTTACAAATGGTGGGACCTTTAAAAAGTAAGTTCCAGGCCGGGCAGTGGTGGTGCACGCCTTTAATCCCAGCACTCGGGAGGCAGAGGCAGGCGGATCTCTGAGTTCGAGGCCAGCCTGGTCTACAGAGAGAGGACAATCAGGGCTACACTGAGAAACCTGTCTAAAAAACAAAACAAAAAACAAACAAAAAAGTCTAGTAGGAGGTGATTAAATTATTAGGGACATTTGCTGTAGGAACTCCTTCAACCAGTAGCCTTTAAGATACCAGCCCACTTGGTATCTATGCTATAAAGGCCAATATAAAGCACTTGCTTTCTCTCTTCTGGCTGCCAGATTCAGTTCCTGTTCCCTGTTCATGCAGAGGACTGTGATCCGTGAGTCTACCCCTAAATAAATAATCCTTTATTATATGCAATTTTGAGTTGGTGTGGGATTTTTTAGTGCCCACCTTCAGGACAGAACCCCTCCCCCCCACCCAGAAGACACACATATAGTTCCTTTGAAAGAAGTCCTGGTTAGGTCTCCCAAGAGAGATCTGCGCAGACCAGGCCTCTCCATACTCTGGCCCAAATTTTGTATTCAATCCCCCCATGCTGCTATCTACAGTGTGAACAGCCCAGGAGATCATCATCAGAGCTGGGCAGGTCTTGGCACCATGCTCTTGAACTTTCAAAGTTATGAATTAGATAAACTTGTTTCTTTATGTATTATCTCAGCTCAGACATTTAGTTACCACAGCGGAAAGTGGGCGAATCCATTACCGTTACCCCTAACTGATGCCACAGCTGCGGTGGGGAGCTTAATAACTCGGGCTTTTCTTCCTCGTGGTATTCACTCATGAATTGAGTCTGACCACAGAACTCATTTTATTTTTGGCTTGCAAACGCTTTGAAGACACTCATTGAAATGTTGTACTTTATACTATCCTCAGGGCAAGTGGGATATACAAATTCTAGACATAAAAAGGACTTTAGCAGGGCTGGAAAGATGGCTCAGACACTAAGAGCACTGGCTACTCTTCCAGAGGTCTTGAGTTCAATTCCCAGCAACCATATGGTGGATCACAACCATCTATAGTGAGATCTGGTGCCCTCTTCTGGGGTGCAGGCAGCATACAGGCAGAACACTGTATACATAATAAATAAATAAATATAAAATAAAAAGAACTTTAGGGGAAGAAGCAATTGGACTGGGTTGTTCCCAAAGCCAGAGTGAGTGAGAACTTGTGTGTAGGGACAATGGAAGCACACAAGCTCAGATGGCCTGAGCTGATTGGCAGTGAATTAGTCAGGGTTCTCTAGAGGAATGAAAGCATCAGTGCACACTCGCACGTGCACACACACACATATTTCAAAGAATTTATTTTTTAACTTTTTGCCTATATTTTGACTTCATGTATACGGCGTTTGGTCTGCAAGTGTGCCTGTGCATCATTTACTTGCCTGGTGCTGCAGAGGAGGCAAGAGCGTTGGAGCTGCTGGGCTGGAGTTACAGATGGATGGAGCCACCACAGTTTCTGGAAAACAAACCTGGGTCCTTTGGAAGATCAGTCAGTGCCCTTAACCTGGGAGCCATCTCTGTAGCCCCCTTCAATACTGTAAGTTAGCTTACTTTAAAATAGCCATGGCAGCCGAGTCCTATCTGAGACTCAGAACCCTGTAGTTGTTTGACTCTCAAGGCTGGGAGCCTCAGCAGTCAGTGTAGTCCCACAGAAGCTGTCTCTCATCGGACAGAATGACAATCCTGTGGTTGCTCAGTTTACAAGGCCATCCCAATCTGGTGACCAAACCCTGCAAGGCTCCTGGGGAGCTACTGGTCCTTGACCCATGATGGAAACCCAGAAATGCTGGTTCTGAATCCAGCAAAGGAATCAAGTCTTCAGCAAGAGGGAGGTGGAGTGAGCCACAAGCAAGCAAGCCTTATTTGGCCATGCCCTTTCATCTGGACTGTAACTAGAAGATGCTGCTTACCCACAGGGTAGGTCTTCACTGGCCACTTCTCCCAGTGCGGCTCTCTACTCAGGTGACTCTAACTTGTAGCAAGTTCACTTTAAAACCAACCACAGTAGGGAGTACAGTGTTCCAGACCACATGTCCCAGAGGAAGCAGATGAAGTAGAAGGCTCAGCAAGGTTCATCTTTTTTATTTTTATTTTATTGGTGTTTTGCCTGTGTGTATGTCTATGAGAGGGTGTTGGAACTGGAGTTACAGACAGTTGTGAGCTGCCATGTAGGTGCTGGGAATTGAACCCGAGTCCCCTGGAAGAGCAGTTAGTGCTCCCAACTGCTGAGTCATCTCTCCAGCCCCCATGAGGTGCATCTTCAAGCAACATCTTACTTCTCTCTGGAGACAAGGGCTGTTGAGTGGCCCTCTAAACCCTTCCTTGCTGATTCCTTTATTAATGGGAGATTCCAGGAAAACATGTAGATGCGTGGTACCATCAAGAGGAGGATGTGCTGGCTGCTGCTGAAGAGATTCTTGAGAATTAAATGTTATAAGCCTAGAGGGTTAAGGTAATAAACCCACTTATTACATATCAACTAACATTATGGGCTATATGGTACTGGCTAGATCGCAAAAGGATGTTATAAAAAATCTATCAAGAAAGTGAAGTGGTGATGCAGCTCGCTGAACATGGAGAGGTCAAGTTGGTTTCTACCTAGAGCCTTTACCCTATAGACTGATCAGTGTTCATAGTACTAGAAAGGTAAGCACCAACGTAGCTTCAAACCATTCCATCTCCATGGTGATCTACCTGCAAGATGTGCTGATGCAACAGTGGCACAATCTTGTGGAGCTAACCAACCACTAACTGACTGGATTTAAGGTCCACTCCATAAGATCCATACTTGATACTGCTTAAGTGGCCAAAAACCTGAGACTCAATAGGCTATGGACCTATGGGAAAGCCAAATACAACTTGTCTGCTAAAGGGACATGACAACACAATTACTTGTAATGACAGCTGATGGAGAAGCCTTGTTAACTGATTATCTTTGAGATGTGGGACCAAGTTAGGGCGTGGCTTTCTGGGACCCAGAGAAAAAAAGGGTACGTGGCCCCAGTGCACTCTCTTTGTGGTTCCCTCGCTGCACAGCTGAGCTTAGACTTCTTGTTCTGGTTTTGTGAGTTTTCCCTTATAATAAATAAAAAAATATAATTGTTTACCTTTAAGCTAGCCTGGTTATTCCTGAATCAAGTTAGCTTCTACAGTCGGCACCAGATTCATGGGGCTCAGGTCTCCAGCAGCTCTAGCCAGCAGTTGTCTGGCTCCATGCTATTCATTAGGGTATAGAATTCCTGCGCTAATCCCTGAGTAGCCACTAGACATGGTCTTTCATATTTTCTCATTAAACATCTCAGCTGGCTTCCGGGTCCAGTTTTTTGGTGCTCTTGGACGCTCAGGCGGGATGCAGGCTTCCCTGGTTGTCTGTTCAACATTTGTGCTTGTGTGGCTGCTGACCAATCAGGAACTTCAGCAGAGCACACAGCATATCTTTCAGCATTTAATGCTACAATTCAGATTCAAACTGGCCATGTGGCTACAAGTGTGCCACTACACCTACTGGCAGGTAATGGTTATTGCACCTACTCCAGCTCAAACTCAATGACAGGTAAGATTTATAACTTAAAATAAAAATTATAAATTTATAATTTAAAACGGCAAGATTACAGACAATTTAACCATCCAAGATTTCAATAGCCTTTTTACTTATACCCTGTATGATGTTATGCAAGATTTATATGATTTCCCTCCTACATCCCTCTATTTGATTCTGGGGATTAGCTTTGTCCTTCATATTTTCTCCTTAAAAACATGATTTGATAATAGGGCCAAGAATGAGACATTTTTAGAATTGATACAGTCTTTACAGATGGATAATTATCAACTAAAAGGGAAATCCAGCACTCTGGAGAAGGATACAGCCAATTTGACAAACAAAACCCAGTCAATGACAGAGGGTGCTGAGACACTGTCTGAGAGAATTCACACTGTTGAATGTATTAATTGGACTCTGTTGAAGGGTTATGATAGATTGATTGATAGAATGTCTCTCCAGGAAGGTAATATGCATGCTATGAAGATTACGTTCAAGGATGAGACATTATCTCTACTGGACAGACTTCACACCTTGCAATCCTCAGTGAGGGCATTAGAACAGAACACTGGACAGAAGATCTAGACTCTGCAAAAGGCAGTGGTAAAAAGATTTGGAAAGATTGAGGAATTTATCAAATTTGATGACCAGGGACAAAAGATACAAAGACAAAATGTAGCTTCATCAGTATGTACCAAACTCTGGGATAACTTGCCCAGAGTTATACCTGCTTTTCCAGTGATATCATCAGAAAGAGCACCTGGCACCAAATACCCTAAGGTAGTCAAAGACTATACATGGGGCCCCATACATATGACTGATCTAAAGGAAATTAAACAAGCAATTGTAGCTTATGGAATACATTTGTCCTTCATTAGGAAAATGGTTAAAACATGGACTTCAAGTAACAAAGCAATGCCACAAGACTGAATTCAGTTAATTTCAGTGGTCCTAGAAAATGGACCACCATTGCTTTGGAGGTGTTATTGAAGAGAAGAGGAGAAAATTTTAGAGCAACAAAGAAAAGCAAAAGAACTTGAGATTTCCAAGATCAAATTCTGGGTGAGGAACTTTACTCTGATCCTCAGGATCAAGCTCTTTATGATGACCACACCTTGTCCCTATGTAGCACAGCAGCTTTAAAGGCTTGGGACAGGATTCAGGAACAGGAAAGAGAGTCGAATTATATATTAGGGTTAAACAGGGTCAGAGAGAAACTTTTAGTGACTTTTTACAAAGATTAACTAAGGCTGTACAAATAGGGGTAACAGACCCTGAAGCTAGATGTGTACTAACTGAATTTTTGGCTTTTGAGAATGCCAACTTATAAGACAAAAATATCCTTGGGTCTTTAAAGGTCAGATCAGCACCAATGGATGAATGGATCTTGCATACAATGAATGTTGAGACACTTGACTATACTGAAGTGTGGGTAGGAGAAGCAATTTCCAATGGTATGAGGAGACATCAAAATACCAAATGTTTTAATTGTGGTATGTAGTGATGGGAGTGGCGGGCTGCACCCGCCTGGCTCCCAGCTGCCTGGCTAGCTTATGCCCTGAAATAACAACACACAAACTGTATTCATTTAAACACTGCTTAGCCCATTAGTTCTAGCCTCTTATTGGCTAACTCTCACATCTTGACTAATTCATATCTAATAATCTGTATGCCACCATGAGATTGTGGCTTACCGGGAAAGATTCAGCATGTATGACCTGGCCGCTGGCTCCATGGCATCTGTCTCAGGTCAGAAAATCATGGTGACTGACTAACTTCCCTTCTTCCCAGCATTCTGTTCTGTCTACTCCACCTACCCTATCAAAAAGCCAAGGCAGTTTCTTTATTAACCAATGAGAGTCCTCCATCAGTGGTAGAATAGGACTCTGAGAAGGGATTGTAGACAAGTAATTCCTAGGAATAATTTCTTCTCTGAGAATGGCAGGAATAGGAGTCAGGCTTCAGGCACATGAAGAAGGTGTGGCAAAGGCTGACACTGAACCAATGAATGCAGATCAACAAAAGATAGACAAGGCAACTCGATACCATTGGGAAACTCCTTGTGGGGGACTCTCGCAGGCCCCCATGAGGAAAATGGTCCAATCATTCCCAGTTACTGTGGAGAACGTTTCTCTCTAGGGAAATTAAAAAATCCAATGCCTACTGTAAAAAATCATTACTGGTCTGGATGATGGAATAAATGTGGAGAATAGATCAAGCACTCCAGTAGGACATAGGAAACGTATATTCTGGCAGACTTCTATAAACAATCAAAGACCAAAGCTAAGAGTGTGTTTAAATGGCATCTTTATTGAAGGCTTATTAGACATGGGTGCGGATGTAAGCATCATTACCCCAGAATCTTGGCATCAAAATTGGCCTCTTCAAGAAGTAGATGTTCAGTTCCTAGGAATTGGAACCCTACCTCAAGTGAAACAAAGCACAAGATGGCTCGAATAAATAGGGACAAAAGGACAGAGAGGGAGGCAGAGGCCATATGTAGCTAATATTACAGTGAATTTGTGGGGTCGTGACCTATTGCAGCAATGGAATACCAAGATTAACATTCCTGCAGTCCCCAAAACTTATGTTTCTGGGGAAGATATTAGAAGATATTATAGTCAAAAGTCACCAGCCATTCAGGCTGTACAAGAACACAAAACAATTGACAAACTTTCAGAGGTACTAACAACCCTGCCTTTAAAAATAGTTAGCTGAAAAACCATTAAACAATGGCCTCTAACAGAAAAAAAAGCTGCAGGCTTTAGAACAGCTGGTACAAGAAAAACTAGATGCTCACCATATTGAAAAATCTACCAGCCCTTGGAATTCTCCTGTATTTGTTGTTAAAAAGAAATCTAGAATAGAAAATGGAAAATTGTGACAGATCTTAGAGCTATCAACAAAGTTATTCAACATACAGGCCCTCTACAATCTGGAATTCCTCTGCCTTCTCTGTTACCAAAGGTATGGCCTCTCATAGTTATTGATTTAAAGGATTGTTTCCTCACTATACTTTTACAAGAAAAGGATAGAGAAAAATTTGCCTTCACAGTGTCTACTTATAATAATTCTCAGCCTACTAGGAGGTATCAATGGGCTGTCTTCCCACAGGGAATGCTCAATAGTCCCACTCTGTGACAATACTTTGTAAATCAGTCATTGGAAATAATATGCAAGCAATTTTTAAGTCTATAATCTACCATTACATGGATGACATTTTGTTATCCAATTCAAATGCAGATACTTTAGAAAGAATGTTTAAAGAATAAAGAAAGTTTTGCCTAAACAGGGATTATAAATTGCTCCTGAAAAGATTAAAAGAGGAGATTCTGTTTATTACCTAGGTTACAGAATAGGTTTATAAAAAATTAGAACACAAAAGGCACAAATTAGGAAAGACCGGTTGCAAACTCTTAATGACTTTCAAAGATTGTTAGGAAATATTTGCAGTCTACGACCGGCTGTTGGGATAACACCTGATCTAATAATTCATTTAAAACCTTAGATGGTGATACTTGAATAGTTCCAAAAAATTAACAGCTAAAGCAAAAAGGAATTGACATTTGTTGAGGAAAAATTATAGGAGGCACATGTGGATAGAGTAAATCCAAATCTTAATTGTATTCTAGTCATATTGCCTTCCAAAATTTCTCCCACAGGAATTTTAATGCAGAGGGATGATATTATCTTAAAATGGATCTTTTTAGCACATAAATCAAGTAAAAAATTAAAAACTTATGTAAAAGTCTCTAAATTAGTTATAAAAGGTAAATTGAGACTTCGTCAATTAGCAGGTATAGACCCAGCAGAGATTATAGTGCCTTTCACTACTGATGAAATAAAAAAGTTATGGGAAGACAATAAACCATGGCAAAGAGCTTGTGCTAATTTTTGGGACAAATTAATAGCAATTATCCCAAAAGCGATAGACTTAACCTTATAAAGAGAACTTCTCGGAACACTCAACCCTAAAGAGGATGTCTATCAAATCTAATCTTCAAGGGATCAGGGAATCCTGCGGAAGCAGCATAAACTGGGCAAGGAACAGGAGGGGATGGAGGACATCAAGAAAACAAGGCCTTCTAAACACAGTACAACTGATACACATATGAACGCACAGGACCTGCATAGGTCTGCACCAGATGGGGCCTCAGTGCTGACAGAAGTGGACACAAGCCCCATCCCTATATCCCTAACCCAGAAGTTCTTTCCAGCTGATAACCACCTGCTTAGTTTTCTTCAATGGAGTCTCAGTGGGGATATGAACCAGCCTTGAGGGAAAGCCCCATGCCCAACACAATATGAACTCAATGGCATCTTTGAGGTACTTTGTCATGGAATATTTTAACCAGGCAATAGCAATATTCTACAGAATAAATGTAACACGTCTTCAGAGGTATGTTACATTTGTTTATGCTGTATTTATTTAATGATGTAAGGATGTGTAATGTTTCACTTGCCTGCCTAAGGCTGTTGGTCTAATAAAAAGCTTAATGGCCAATAGCTAGGCAGGAGAAGGAATAGGTGGGGCTGGTGAGCACAGAGAATAAACAGGAGAAATATAGGCTAGAGAAAAAAGAGAAATGGGGGTCAGAAGCCAGGCAGCCCCAGCCAGCTAGACATAAGAAGCAGTGAGGGTAAGACATACAGAAGAAAAGTAGTAAGCCCTGAGGCAAAAGGTAAAGAGAAACAGGTTAATTTAAAATACTAGCCAGAAATGAGCCTAGGTTAGGCTGAACATTCAAAAAACAAGTCTCTGTGTCATGTTTTGGGAGCTGTTGGTGGCTCAAAAGAAAAAGCCTGGTACATTTGTCTTACAATGTTTTGGCAGGGTTTTTTTTTTCTCTTTTGTATTTTTGAGACAGGATTTCTCTGTGTAGCTCTGGTTATCCTGGAACTTGCTTTGTAGACCAGACTGTCCTCATGTCCTCAAACTCAGAGATCTGCCTGCCTCTGCCTCCCGAGTGATGAGACCTAAGGTATGTACCACAAGAACTTTTTTTTTTTTTTTTTTTTTTTTTTTTTTTTTTACCTAACAGGCCCTTTGCGTGTATATTCTGGCATCTGGTTTTACAATTTGATGAGATTCCTGAACATGTGTGTCTCTGTGTCTGAGATTCCTGGAACATGTGTGTCTCTGTCTCCTATGAGATTCCGGGAACATGTATGTCTCTGTGGTTATTGTACTTTCTCTTTGGCTCTTTTTCTTCAGTATTTTTTGTTCTATACCAGTTTTTTTTTTCTGTTTTAGATGCCTATTTGTTTTCTAATGAAAGCAATGCAGAGTTTGATAGAAAAGGAGTTGGAAAGAAGCTGAGTTGGAGGGGGAAACTCTAATCAGGATATATTGGATGAAAAAAAATTAATTAAAGAAAAGCAATGAAGTGGTTTGGGTCTCGTGGGACAATCCAGCTATGATGGAAGGCATGGAAAGAGGTAAGGCTGTCTCAAAATGAAACAAAAAGTTACGGGGAAAAGATTGGGGATGTGGCTCAGCAGGAGAGCACTCACCTAGCATGTGTGTAAAGTCCTGGGTTCAATCCCACGAATGTCAGCCGTTGGCTGAAAAGGTGAGAGGTGTTTCCTCCAGCTAGTGGGAAGACCTGGGTTTTGCTTTGTTTTCCCTTTTTCTTCTGTGGTGCTGAAGACTGAACCCAAAGCTACACACATGCCAGGAACGTGCTCTACCCGTCACAGATGACAACATGTCTTTTGAACAGTTTGCATACATGTCACCTATGACTCTTTCCTCTCTCTTCTATGTGGAATGTGACCGGAAATGAAGGATATTTTGCATTTATAAGAGATCAAACTCTCTAAGGTAATTAAACCCTTTTGCTACAACTCTCCGAGTCTACCAGCATCAAGAATTGGGGAATGCTGTAGGGAAAGGGAGGCCTCTAATCTTTAATGTTCCTTGGCAGTGCACCAATAACCAATTCGCTCCCTGGGAAATCCAATCTGGGGTTGAGTCCTGGCAGGATTTGGCTTCAAACAAGAGCATCATTCAAGCTAATGAGGGCGGAACAGTAACTCTGCAGTGAGGGTCTGACTACTGAGCGTGTATTAACCAGTAACTCTGCAGTGAGGGTCTGACTACTGAGCGTGTATTAACCAGTAACTCTGGAGCCAGGGTCTGACTACTGAGTGGCGTATTAACCAGATCAATTTTTGTCTCATTTTTGCTGTGGCGAGTGAATGGGGTTAAGCCATTCTCCTGTGACACATATCTGCAGTCTGAGGCTAGAGGAGCTGTGGGCTATGAAGGTGGGGTTGGCAGGGACCGAGGAAGGAAGCTCGGCTTTCTCAGAACTTTTCCCTCTCCATCATCTAGGAGGGCAATGGAATTGGTTCAACAAAGGTTGGAACTGACTGCTTTGCAACATCCAGGCCATCAAGGTGATTAGGAACATGGGGACACTATGGAGACAAGATATTGTAGTAAGATCTGTTGATACCTATTCCTTTGGTGATGCTTCCAGTGTTCCAAAGTATCTTCTTGGAACAGAGGACTAGGCTAGCTTCCCACTGTGTAACCTCTATAGGAGACGTTATAATCTATGTCTGATTTTAGTGACCCAAAGGCTGGTCAAGAAAACCAAGGTTTGACCAGCAACAGAATGATCAAAATAAGCATCTCTTTCATTCTATATCCCAACAAAAAGAACATAGACCAAGAGATAGAAAGGTAAACAAAGCGATTCATAGATGAGCTAAACAAAAGCTTTGGAAGATTATGAGTAAATGCTCATAAAATTCTTTAGGAAAAGAACTTAGGAAGGCCTTTGACGGAGGTGGACTGCAGATTTGATGCTGTGTGGTGCAAATGCTGTGATGTTTAGATGCTTGGGAGGTAAGAGGACTGCCGGAGTCAAGGCGCTGAAGGGCTGGAGAGATGTCATCCCACTAACAATGAAAGAGAAATGACAAAGCCCAATTTACCGATGAAGACTTGGTGACTAGGTTAGCTTAAACCTCTGGAAGTTCCCTGTTGGGGGAGAGGACCCCCCCTTTTGTGCTTCAGCAGGCTGTCTGCTCAATGGCATTGATAAGGTTGTCTCTGTGTGGGGTGCCTTGAGTGCAGGAAGATACAATCTGGATGCCAGCTTGATCACCTTCTCCTTTCAAATTCTCTGAAGGAATTAAGTTGAGACTTTGTAGTTCTCCCTCAGAGAA
This sequence comes from Arvicola amphibius, assembly GCF_903992535.2. Lineage (NCBI taxonomy): Eukaryota > Metazoa > Chordata > Mammalia > Rodentia > Cricetidae > Arvicola > Arvicola amphibius. The sequence continues at coordinate 66,876,655 of NC_052059.1, read as the reverse complement.
GCTTAGCTGGTGCTTATTTCCGGCCGTCACCTCACACTTTGGAGAATTAATTTTACCTTTAATCAATCTAGGGTATTTTTTACTACCTCCACTCTTTCCAACAAACAGCATATATTCTAAAAATGTTATAAAATCTGTATATGCTCTTGCATATTTCAGTTTTCTGTATAAACACATGGCTTAGTGATTATCCTGCGGGGTAAGGAGAGGACTGCCCCCCATTTTAAGTGGCATAGTATACTTATCCGACTTAATGAATTAAGTACCATCACTTTTTTTTGTTTGTTTTTTTGGAGATAGGGTTTCTCTGAAGCCTTGACTGTCCTGAAACTTGTTCTGTAGACCTGACTGGCCTCAAACTCAGAGATCTGCCTGCCTCTGCCTACTGATTGCTGGGATTATTATCGACTGCCCACTTATCTAATCCTAAATAATAGATTTACATTAGTTTAAATTATGGCCACCAAAAATTTTACTTTCTACACTGGTCTACTTTGCATGGAGGAGAGTATCTGAAGGATCTGAGAATAGTTGAATTTTATAGAAAATAGAATTTCTGAGTCAGAGGGCAAAGACACCCTGGTTTCCTGAGTTTCTTATTTTGTTTTGTCATTTTCCTGCATGTATGCCTGTGTACCACATGAGTGCCTGCTGCCCCTAGAAGCCAAAAGAGGAAACTGGATCCTCTGGGACTGGAGTTACACATGGTTGTAAGCAACCGTGTGGGTGCTGGGAATTAAACCTAGGTCCTCTGAAGGTACAATCAATGTTCTTAACTGCTGAGTAATCTTTCCAGCTGCTTGTTTATCTTTATAAAACTATGATTTGAAGAGCTTGAGTTCAAACCAATCAATTTTTATTGGGACAGCACCCCACTAATAATTCAGGGAGATAATGACTGGCTAAGACTTAGCAACAAAAGCTTCCAGTTTCTTCTTTGTATCTTTTGAGTCACATCTTCTTTATGGTTATAATAATGCTTTATTATTATCTTCTAGGAACTAATTATGGCAGAGGGGGTTAATGCTCAATTTAAAGCACCATAGAAAATCCTAGTTCAGTTTTATGCCTATTTGGTAATACTGTAGGAGTAGATTTTATGCAAATTAAAAAGTCCACCAAGGGTTAAAACTTCCTACTGAAAGAAAAAGCTAGTCATACACAAGCAATCTGCTGTCATTTCATACATGATGGGTTGTATTATGAGTCCAGTCAATACTCCAGAGTTCTTGTCAGCTGGCCTGAACATTGCACAATGGCACCCAAGGTTTTGGCTCTCTTCCCAGATATTCTGTTCTTGGTTTTGCAGTCTGGAAATTTGCTGACCACAGTGCGTGGGTTAGTGACTTCTTGAATGTGACACTGCTTCCACTGTGTGTCCAAAGGCTTTGGGATGGTAATCTTCAGACATACTGCAGTTGTCAGCTCTCTACTGAGTTGGAGGCTTTGGCAAGAGAGTAGTAGGAGGAAGAGGACCTCTGTGGGGAGTGTCCAGTTGTGTACCTGGACATGCTGGAGTTCCTGCCGGGGATCTTTAACAAGCCAATGGACTGAAAAGTTTTCTCAGGCAAATGGCCACTCCACAAAAGTCAGACAAAACTTTGTAAACTGGGTGCCTTCCTCAATGACCTGGTTCAGTTACCATGAAAGAGCTGAGAGCCTGCCTTAGTTACTGGACTTCTTAGGACTCAAGTATGTGCTGGCACACAAATGAGGGTATTTTTGGATGACAATAAAATTCCAAAACAATTATTGTATTCATCTTCTTGCTTCAGCAATACTTTCTCAGGGACACATGCACTGGAGAGCTAATTGAAAGTTTTTAAAAACTGTGCAGCAGTGTGGTAGACAGTTCCAGGTAGACATGCTTAAGAACATTCTTTAGCTCATTCTCCCCCTCTGCAACAAAAGGCCCTATGTTCTAAACCTGAATGCTACACAAGAATCTAGGCAGTGTGGAGTGATGAATGCTTTCCTTGTTTAGTGCAAACAAAAAGGAGGACAAAGGCCAAAAGTAAAAACCCAGGAGCAAGTTCTAAGTAAATTAAAGGCATATGAAATATTTAACCATTGAGGCAAAGGCAAGACCGCCCAATCTGGCTAGTAAAAGGATAAAGATGAGCTGTGAAGGAGACAGCTGTTCAATCTGATGGCTCACTGGTTTGCTGAAGATGGAGAATGTTGCCACAATCATGACTCAGACTTTCCCCGAGCAAAGAGCAGAGATGGTGTGCTGGTGTTGCTTATCGCATTCCTGTTATTCCCATGATGGTGGAGATACCATGGGCTCTACTAGGTACCTAAACATGAGACGTTAAAGACAGGTGAGGCAAGGCCGTCAGCATAAAGGAACTATTAACACAGGCCGGGCGAAGGTGCGTGCGTCCCGACAGCGTCTTCAGGCTCAGGAAAACAGCGGCGCAGGTTTCACCATCTTCCAACCCATCTCAGCCAAGTTACAAAGGTGTCTTAGCTTCTGTTGCTATGATAAATACCGTGAGCAAAACCATCTTGGGGAAGACAGGGTTTGTTTCAATTTACAGATTATAATCTATCATGAATGGAATTCGGGGCAGGGACTCAGGCAGGAACTGAAGCAGAGGCCATTCTTACTGGCCTGCTCTCAGGCTCAAGTTCAGCTCCCTTTCAAAAGCCTCCTGGAACTACCTTCCCAGGGTGGCGCTGCCCATGCTGGGCTAGGCCTTCTTTTCCACATCTATCATTAATTAAAAACAAAGCCAATCAGTCAGAGGCATTTTTCTCAACTCTTCCCCTCTTCCCAATGACTTTAGCTTGTGTCAAGTGGACAAAAATCAACCAGCACAATGAGGAATACTTTTTGCAAGCCATGACTATACTGTGTCTTTGAATCTTGGGAGCTGCCTTCTGTATTCGTAGATACTATGTTGCAAACTCAACAAATCTCAGATAAAATTCAATCTAAATGTATAGAGCTTCTCAGAGGAAAGTAAAACGTGATGTAAATAAAAAGAATTCTGGTTCCTTTTTCCGCCACATTTTTAAACTTTGTGCTTGAGTGTGTGGGTATGCGTTTACACATGTGACACGCTATAGTTAAGCATGGTAATCATGGACAACTTGCAGGAGGTCAGTGCCCTCCTTCATGTGTGTTCTGGGCAGTACAACTCAGGTAGTCAGGGTGGCAGAAAAGGCCTTTACCCACACAGTCATCAAACCTGCCAAGGTTCCTCTTGACAACTTGTAATTTACAATTTGTAGAGTCCTTAGAGGCTTCTATGTAACTGAGAAACTGAGTGTATTAGTAATGTACACACACATATACAAAGAACATTATATGTAGAAAATGCATGTTAGAGGACTGAACCATTGTAGGATCTAAGTTCCAGAAAGATTTCATACTGAACAGAGTGTGCTTAGGCTGAGGTAGCACAGCTGGCTCTTCCCTGAGCTGTTACCTCCTAGGTAATGCTGTGTAGAAGCTGCTCACAGTGACAGGATCACAACAACAACGGGGGAGGAGACCATGTACTCAGAACCAGAGCCAAGGCAAGCCAAGCCAGTGCAACTACCTAACGCACTGTCAATGTGGCTTCAAACGTAGGTTTTGCTTTTGAAACAGGCAGACTGGCACAAAATAGGACAGGACAGGAGGTTCTACTCCTTGCTGAACAAGTAACTTGCGCAGGATGGAAACACTGCCTGTAAGATGAAGGTTCCAGGTGAGGGTGAAACTGTAGGATGAATGAATCACTTGTGATCAGTACTTCCCTGGCTACAGAAGAAAGCGGTGTCAGCCATGTTTGCAGCCGCCACCTGCCTCTGCTTTCCTGGAGCTGTGACTAAAGGCAGCTTGAAGAAACTTTTAAATTGGCCACTTCTCACTTATTTTCTGGTATGACACTCACAGCCCATGCTTTGGAAAACCGATCTTTTTAACTGCTCTGGCTTCAGCACTCGATGAATCTTTCCTTGGAGACCCCACCACTTCCCTCGCTCGCTGGGCACTGTCTCCTGTCATGCTTGCAGTCTCTGCTCTTCATGACTTCTGCTGCTATGTGAAACTGACAGGGTTGTGGACCCGATGACTCAAATCTACACAGTCTGGGGGGTGGAAATGCTGGAGAGAAGGCAGAGTGGTTGAGAACACGAGGACATGGCTTCAGGTTCCAGCACTTACATGGTGGCTCACAACCATCTGTAAGCCCAGTTCCAGGGGACTCAGCACCCTCTTCTGATCTCTGCTGGCACCAGGTACACACATGGTGGTTTTGCACATGCAGGCAAAACACTTGTAGACATAAAACAAATCCAAAGTAATTTTACAAATTCTAGGCAAACTGTGAAATTTGAGGGTTCTTTGAAAATCTCCACTAAGGATCAAGACAAGATGTACATACTCAGGTCACCGCCATCACAACACCCAGGTTTTTCTTAGGGGCTGGCTGTGTTCTCGAGCAATGTGAGTTTCATGGTTCAAGTTCAGCCTGAGCCCCACTGGTTCCTGGCAGAAGCCAGGGGTCAGAATGGCAACAGAGCAGGGACGTGAGATATAAAACAGGAACAAACAAATCACAACTAATCCATACTCAGTTTGGTGGTTTTTTTCCAGTTGCTATTAGTATATTACCTTTTTAAGCCTTGACTATTAACATCTCATCACTCTTTGGCCTGTTTCCATAAATATGGTAAGATTCAAAAATATTTTAAAGATATTTGGTCAGTTTTTCAAATTTTGAAATGTCTTATTCATTAGAATCAAAGGAAATGGTAACTGATGAAGAGGGCCAACTACTTATCTTCAACAGGTGTGCCAGTAACACCTGCTTGGTCTGACGCCACTTCATGTGTCATTGCTGTAGTGACAGTGTTGTAGCGGCTGATGTGGCACTCATTTCAAACATTTCAAGAGTGTATGCATGTGTGAGGGCACGTACAGAGTAGGACGTTAGTGTGTGGAGGACAGAGGGCAGCCTACGGCAGTCAGATCTCCCACCGTGTGGGTTTTGGGAACTGAACTCAGGCTTGGCAGCCATCGCACCGGCTCAGGCTTGCTTCAGACTCTCCATGTAGCAGAGGATGACCGAAACAGGACCTTCCTCGCCTCTACCTCCCGAGTGCTGGGGTTACAGGTGTGCTCTGGGTTCGTGTGCTGATGGGGTGAAACCCAATACGCTGAGTTACACCTCTACTCCACCTTTAGCCCAGGCTAACCCCAAACTCATAGCAACCACGCTGCCTCAGCTTCTCATGTGTTAGGAAGCATTCTACCACACCGTTTGGCGGTGGTGTTAAACGCTTTATGGATAATGGTGGTTTTGTTAATGAGGACACAGCACAGAGAAAGAGACTGATGAGGGTTTCTGGGTCTGACGCCTTTGAAGCAAGCACAAAAGCTAACTTTTTTTTTTTTTTTTTTTGTTTTTCAAGACAGGGTTTCTCTGCAGCTTTAGAGCCTGTCCTGGAGCTAGCTCTTGTAGACCAGGCTGGTCTACAACTCACAGAGATCCGCCTGCCTCTGCCTCCCGAGTGCTGGGATTAAAGGCGTGTGCCACCACCGCATCGGCAAAGCTAACCTTTTTTAAATAGTAAAAAAAAAAAAAACCTATTTATTTTACTTTATGTGCACTGGTGTTTGCCTGCACGTATGTCTGTGTGATGTTGCTGGATCCCCTGCAACTGGAGTTACAGACAGCTGGGAGCTGCCATGTGCATGCTCCGAGATGGACCTAAGTTGGACCGGGAGAACAGCCAGTGCTCTTACCCGCTGAGCCATCTCTGCAGCCCCAAAGCTAACTTTCTGACAGAGAGTAAAGTCAAGATTCTCAAGGCTTGGAAAGCCAGCTTTACTTTGTAATTATATTCTAAAATGCAGTTAAAATTGGATTATAAGAAAAGTGCAATTACTGCTAAAGCTATGACTAAAAAGCCCTAAGGCCAATTTGAAAGGAAAAATAGAATTGAACTCCAAATAGTCTCCTTATCCAACCCTAATTGAGTTAAAGTTGGTGTGATCAATACTCAACAGATTCAGCATGAACACAGGGTAGAGAATAGAATTTTAATTAGTATCAAAATCAGGACTTTTAGGGGCCAGTTTAGTACTTGCTGGAGTAAAACTGTGAACTTACTTGGTAATTGACTTAGCTTCTAAATCAAGTCAGAATTACACATGCTTTGTATATTACTTTAGTATACACCAACATATCCCATGATTACATGCAGACATGGAAAGACAAGAACTATAAAACCAAAATCGGCATCGGTATTGATGAAATTATGAACCGGAAACAGCTGTCCAGAGATGCAGAACATCTGCTTTTCACTGAAAGAGTGGTTTGAACCCTGTTCTCTCCAGGAGTTCACACAAACTCCAGCAGTGAAGTCCAACTGCTCTGAGATGTGAGAAAAGCAGACTCACTCCCCTGCTTCCGGAAGCAAACTTTTCCTTTCAGCTGACACTCAGTGCACGCTCGCCCACCTTTAACAACAGTCAGAAGACATGGGTTTAGTTTTCCTGAGAATTAAATGAGACCTGCTAAATAAATAGGCAACGAAAATGACCTGAGTTCATAGCAATCTCCAAACTCAAAGATGGTGCCTCAGCTCTCTTAAGTCATCGGAAGCCTCTACAGCAAGGGTTTCTGGGAGCTACACACTCGGTCACGCAGCCCTGGCATCCTTAAACACTAGAAATAAGTGCTGCATGCTGAGCAAATCTGATGGCAGCACTGAGCCGACAGCACTGAGGGCAAGGAGTAACAGCCACAGAAAGTCACGGGCTTTGCCCTGCTGCAGAGCAAAGAGCAGGGCAGATGTGGGCTGACTGGCTCTGCTCCCTGCAGCTACAAATCCCTTCCTTACACATGAGGAGGACAGCACCTTGTGTGGAGCCCAGGGAGAGCTACCCAGAGGCAAGTGTTGGCCATAGCAAGAATAGCTACTGCCGCCTTAAGTGAGTCCAGAGCGTATCTGTAGGTGACGCTGGGCTTCTGTTATTCTCCAGCTCACTCATATCTGCAGACTCTCAGGGTCACGCTTGAGCGAAGTCATTAAGTAGCACAGAAAAGGAGATGGTCTGTCTGCCTTTCATCCAAACTCAGTTTGCCGTGCAACCTAATGCAAGGCACTTCAAATACTGGTGCCTCAGTATGTAAACACGTGACATGGTAACGTGTTACTTACCTCAGGGAGTGTCTACACAGAGCACAGAATGCACACCAGATGAAAAGCACTGTGGAAACCTGTCACTTCCTGTGCCCAAGTCTCCATGTTTTCTTTAGAGCACTAAATATTAAATGATGGTGGCATTGCATTCCTTCACATGTGTTAGCTGTTTGGCACACAGGTTTTATATATTTCAAGTCATCATACGCTCTAGCTCAAAGGTGTTTTCTAACAGAGCCAATGCAGTATACCCAATGTAGAGTCCCTGTGTTGAAACTCTCAGCTTTCTCTGAGGTACATGTGACATCATAAAAAAAAAAAGTAAGAAAAAAAATTGAACTAGCACTGTGTAAAACCATGATTTTAATGAAAAACAAAACAAAACAGAAACAAACAAAAGCCCCCCAAAACCTGGAAGTATGCCACAGCAACATCTGGTCATCTAAAGGTACAAAGGTGGATTGAGAAGAAATGGCCTCAACATGATACAAAATAAATGTGGCTCAAAAGAAACACTAAAAATGTAATGTTTCATACGCTGAAATAACTAGAGGTAATAAATTATAAGTACAGTAGTTCAAATACTGCTTTTTAGCATTAGTTGTTTTTAAAAAAACAAGTTAAATTCAGAACATTTCAAATTTGTTATATTCTTCTTTCAAAGTAACTGTGGACATGGAAGCTCGACAAAATCAAACCCATGACACCACCCTGCAGTCTTCACAGAATGCACTCAGCTCTGACCACCTCAGAGTCACAACATTGTATCAGACTCCTGGAGAGCAGGGCTGCGCCTGCAGCTTTCCCTCAGCTCACCTGAGCCCTCCACACTTCCACGCCTGCTGGTTCTCTGCAGGGGCTTTGCTAGACTCACAATCAAAATTACAGAAACAGTAAATAATTTCTTTAGAACTGAAAATGTGTTTTTGTTCTCTTTTGAAAATAAAATAAAGTGCTTTTAAATTAAAGTATTTCTTGCCCTAAAAAAAAAACAAAAAAACTGGAACCTTGAATTCTCCATATCTTGACACATTTTAACAGAAAAAAAAAGTTTTGGGCCATTCATATCCTTCAAGAGTTCAGATTGGATCTAGGCTGGGCTTTGTGTCGTTACCACGCTCGTGCTTGTACATGAATGTTAAAAGAAAAAGAGCAACATCCAAGGACGACCAGTAGGCAGTGTGCGACGTGACGGCTGACCAATAGCGGCTCTCCACAAGGCCTTCTCGGAGTTCAAAGTCAATCCTGTGCTCCAGCTCCACTGAGAAGACAAGAGTTAGATAAGATTACCAAGTATCCGAGGAAGGCTGGGGGTGGCTGCATGGAAATGATTTCTAAATTGTCACCCTCTATTCTAAGTTATGAGGCAGTAAGAAGTCAAAGCGGTCAGGGTTCTACTGGGGGTTCTGCTCCACTGCTCAAGTCAGAAAAGAAGAGTGAGAAAACAGACAGACACATCTGCTTGCTGTCATGGCATACTTCTGGAGTTGGAGGACTATTTCTAGCTCCCTTCCTTGAAAACCTTCTGGCATCCCTGGAGAAATGGGGAGGCCCCACAGAACACACATTTCTACGGGGAAATGCTCCACAGCAACCACTGAAATGTTTTCTAAAATTACTATTATTTCACAGCTCCACAGTGTCCTGCCCCATTAGGCTGGATTCTTAGAGGCAGCTGCCACACAGTCAGACTACGGCATTTAGTGGGGTCTAGCCTGTGTTGTGACATTCAAGTACTCAAATGAACCCACTGTGGCGGGAAAAGTTAAACTGTCCTCGCAAAACTGGAAAAAGCCGAAGAGTCCCAGTCTCTCTTAAGGGGCTAATGTAATGGACCTCAGAGGTGGAATGCCTTCCAGGCTAGAAACACTTGCAGAAAACACCCACTGAGAACTTTTATAAAGTTCTTTTAACCCAAAATTTTCACTTAATTAAAATAAAATTAATCCATAAGAATGCCCCAATCCTTTATTTTTGTACTCCATGGGCCTTCACATGAGATTTGTAAGCACAGTCACCTACACTAGACCAGAATATGAAGATAAGAAAACTGAATTCTCAAACGTGGTAAGAGGAGTCAAGATGAAGTAGGTCACAAAGAAAGAAAAGAGGCAAGTGTGTGATCTGGGAGAATTCGATCTCAAATGCTGCTGTATGTTCCTGCTTAGCTCAAAACTCTGCATGATGTTTTAAAATCAAAGGGTCATTTTTCTTGCTTTAGGAATTACTTGGCTTCACTTTAAGGTCCTGAAATTAATTCTTTTTTGTGTTTGTTTCATTTTTGAGACAAGATTTCTCTGTATAGCCCTGACTGTCCTGAACCTTGCTCTGTAGACCAGGCTGGCCTCAAACTCAGAGAGATCCATCGCCCGCCTCTGCCTCCTGAGTGCTTGAATTAAAGGTGTGCACCATCACCATCCAGCCTGAAATTAATTCTTAGTGTGCTACCACTGTCCTAAAATGCTGCTTTCATAAAGTGTTATCTATTTATTATGGCCCTTGTCATCCTTGTCACCTTTGGAAACATCAGCTATGTGGTTACCTAGACTGGCTATCTCTGGCCTTGGGTTAGAGCAACCACAATGCAAGTTAGGCAGCCAGCTTTCCTCCACAAATGTGCTGTCTCAAACTCCCTCTGGTCCTCAGTGCAGTTCCTGCACACCTTGCTGGCTTTGTGGGAAGATCAGGGATGAAAAGGAGTGGGTCTGGGTTGCTTTCCTCTCTCCCTTTTACACAGAATCTCCAAGGGAAAGAGGAGCTGCATGGCAGCACCACTTTGTAATGCTGTACAGCGTGCTCCTGGCCGAAACGGGTCCGGACGAGCAGGCCCTGCCATCTCAACTGTCATTCCGAGGCCTGTCAGGACAACACAGAGATGGACTCTCCTAGTCTTTCTAACTTTCTGGGATCATGGGGAAAGGAAAAAGGAAAATTACCTTTTCTTCTTCTATGTTTCAAATACCTAAATGTAAAATCTGTTCAAAACAAACAGAACCTTGTTCCTGAGCAGGTGGAGAGAATAAAGCCGAGAAAGCAGCTGTGGTTGAACGCAGGTGTGTGCGTATGCACCCAGGCCAGGTGACAACTTTGGGAGTCACTCCTTAAGTGCTGGCCTTTTTTGTTTGCTTCTTCAGACAGCATCTCTCATCAGCTTGGAGCGTGTTAACTAGGCCAGGCTGGCATGCCAGTGAGGGCCAGGGATTCAGCCATTTCTGCCCACTCAGAACTGCAGTTACAAACATATACCACCATGCCCGGCTTTTAAAGAGTGGGCTTTGAGGCTTGAACTCAGTTTCTCTTGCAAGAATTTTTCTGACTGAGCTATTTCTCCAGTCCAATTATTTATTTATTTATTTTGGGGGAGGTGTTAGGCTATATGACTAGTGGGTGGGGATACTTGGGTGACTTCTTGAGGGAGTTCACCGAGATAGGTCAATATAAACTTCTGCTCTGGAGGCCAAAAAGGACCCAGTATGTCATACTCTTTGAGTATCAAGTAATATGGATTTTGATAATTGAAAAAGATGCATGAAAAATTAAAGGTGGCTAAAATAACAAAAGAAAACCCTGAACACATTTTTTAACATCAAAGATAAAAATTCACTATTAGTAAGAAAAAGATGAAAGAGAGAGAAACTACAGAAGGAGCGAGAAATCGGTCAGCAAAGGAACTGTAAGCTGTAAGACCAGTCCTTAGTGGCAGATTGGGAGTGCTGGAAAGGAAGACTAAGAACGCGTCTGCATCAGTATCGCTGTGCTTAAGATGATCCAGCCTGGCAGAGGCCATGTGTGCTTGTGTTAGGATGAGCTGTCAGCTGTGGCAGATGCACAGCCCAGTGTTAACCTCAGACATCGGGGACAACTAGGAGCGATGCAGTTCTTTGTACCAGGGAACCTTTTTATATCGACATGAAAAGAAGAGCGGAATGTCTGTGGTCTCGAGGACAAGAAAGAAGACAGACAGGGGCCTAATGCCGTTCTCCTGTTTCTGAAGTCCTCTTTTGTAGGCGTGCTGTATTTCTTAACATCTGAAGATGAGAAAATACACACGGTCTGCAGTGACAGCACTGTGGCCACTCCTCCAGAGGCTACCCCAGTCCTCACTGAGCCGATCTCTCACAGTGTGCGGAGCACCACCCTGACATATACCATACCGAGGCTATCATCTTTACTCTGCATTACATTTTCCGGGAAAAGAAGTTGTGGGAGATAAAAGAACGATTCTTGAAGTCTGAAATCTGTGAAAAAAAACAAACAAGATGCTGTAAAGGCGAGGTTGATGGTTAAAAATGGCCTTCAGTGTTGCAATGGCCAAAACCTTAGAGCAACCTTCCACATAAGCTGATGAGCCCAGCACACACACAAAGAAGCACACCCTGGGTCTCTGTGAAGAGCTCCTTCAGGGATACATAACCACAGCTCAATCTCCAGTGATAGCTCCATACTCCTCAACTCAGTGCTCATTCAGGCGGTAACCGGGAGGGCGACAAAACAAACCAAAACCCTACAAGTACAGAGCCTTTCCTTTGACATGCTGTAAACACAGGGACGTAAAAAATGAAACCATAAAACGCTTTAAAATGAGCTGGTCTTTTCAGAAGAAGTTAAGGCTCGCTAGTAAGATGTGTCAACTTGATGAGAAAATAAAGACGGTCAACTGACACACTTACTCTTCAAAGAGAAAACTTGGTCACAAATTCAGTCTGTGTCCTCCTCACCCTCAGAGAACGAGACCCAAAGACAGTGGCGTCAGAAGAGAGGTTTATCCTGAAGAACTGAGGCAGTCAATGTGAGGAGGAGAAACGGAGGAAGGAAGCTCAGTCACCTAATCACAACACCCAAATTCCAGAAAGATTTAAGGGACAGAAGTTTCAGGATTGCAAGGTAGCAATTATGACATAAGAGCCAAGACTACACAGAAGGATACACTACTGAGGCAAGTCAAAGAATTACTGAGATAAATTCCAAGTGACTTAAGGCAGAATTGTATCACCATAGGTCTGATTTTAATTATTTTAATAGTCCTATCTCTATTGAGAGATGACTACAGGAAGACTCAAGATGATCTCAGATATAGTACAGTCTAAGGTTGGAATTTAACATGAAGACTGGTAAGCATTTACATGGAAGCATGACACAACATGGCATGGGTGTAGCTCAGCAGGAGTGCAGGCTGCATGCACAGCACACAATAGGGCCTTGGTCTGAAGGAATGTGTGCAATGAGTCCATCCAACTGAGCACCTAGCGACCAGGGCAGGAAGAACTGTTGCTCTGCTACCATTTGGGACATGTTTGCTAGTATGTACACAAAATGAAAACATTTTCTTTGCACAGACTCTCTACATGTTCACTCCTTTTGCTGGGTTCTCCAGTGAGGCTGGGAGAGTCTGGCCCCAGTATGCCCCCTCTTGTTCATCAGCATCACCGGTAGCTTGTGGTAGCAAGACTATGGAGAACTGCAGCTTCTTAACATTACCTCACAGACTTCCTTAAGAAGCTAGCGGTTTTGACTTCTGCATGCCACCAATGCTTACATATTTACAGTCATGTTTCCAGGTCAAAATGAATGAACTCAGTGTAAGAAATCAGGAAAATGAGTTTTATACAGATATCAAAGTCTAAAAAGAATAGTCTATCCATGGTTCCAACAACTCACAAACATAAATTTAGCACTCGAAAGGAATGAAAAATGCCATTGGCCCAATTAGGAATGCTCAGACCTAATGTTAATCCACCCTGGGGAGGTTGAGTGTGGAGGAACCACGCAGTCTCTAGGATGCCACCTTGACTTGTTCTGGTTGCTGGTCACTTCAAAATTCAGGGAGGCAGACACAGCAACAACACAATGCTACCAGTAACTGAGATGGAGTCTGTACCGATGACAGAAGCAGTCATTTTCTCTTGCTAGCTGCAGAAAGGGAGCAGCCATGTAAGGACTTGTCTGTCCTTATCACCAGTGGGAATACCAAAGTGCTAGTGCTACTACTGGACACCTAAAAACAACGCTCCCTGATGGATTAGTGTTTCACAGCTATGTAAGATTAAAAAAAATAAAGCTCATCTTACTGTTACATGTATCTACACATAGAAATCCCTTTGTACACCAGGTAACCAGGGCAGGAACAGATGACACAGTGACATGCCTCCGCTTTGGAGGTCTCATAAAGTTGGATGTGTGTGTGTTTAGCTGCAGGAATTTAAACCTTGGTGACTGTAGTAAAAATATACATTGTAAAAGCTAGACTGTCTTGTGCTGGAGAGCCCTGGTTAAAATGATCTAGTAATTTGTCACTGCAGACACTAAAACTACACTTGCCTAAAAAGTATTCTTTCCAGACCTGAATGCAGACTGCAGGTATCCCTGCCCTCCCGCCCCTCCTAAGCTACAGAGGTAAGCACACAGACTGGAGGACAACCATAGGAACTAACATGCAGAGTCGAGGAAGCCGGAGCTGCTTTGTGGCAGGGTCTGTGTCGCCACGGTGGTGGTAGCAGGGGAAGCGACAGGCTTCTTCTCATCTTCCACTGTGTCTTTAGATGTCTCAGATGGCTGTGATGTTGAAGAACGTCCGAATCTCGAGAACAACATTCCTCCAAGCCCCTTTCCAATGCTAGCAGCCCCTGTATGTCACAGAATAGGGCAGTCACTCTGCTGACTCATCTCACAGTGAGCTGAAGAGCACCACCCATAATTATAGCCGACTGGCATTTTTCTCCAGGGTGGTGACCTAAAAAAAATATTCCAATTTCTACTGTAGGTTTTTAAATAAGAATGATGGTTAAAAGAAGAAAAGCTGTATAAATTCTAGGAATACAGATATACAAACACACAGCCAAGATAATATTTTATCCAGATGTTCATTGTTATGGAAGTATTTGGCAAAATTAAAGCTTCTAACAAAAGACCCATATTGTTGGCATGGAGCATATACTTACTATTAAGAGGTATATGTCTTACTAAATTTATGCTATAAAAAGCCATTAATAACCTTTGAGCATGAAGTCAAATAGTAAGCAAGTTTGGTGGGTAAGGCCTACTTATACTGCCATCTTGTGGCATTTACACAAAGGACACTGAGCCAGAAACAAAGGACAAATTCAAGGGGTATGCTATTGGCACGCCCAATTTCCGTACTGGCACAAGTAGTTACTCAAAGAGAGATGAAATACCCCTGTTGGTCTAGGAAGCAAAAGCACTAATTGACTTTCAGAAGACATAAGCATTCTGATGGGGAGATTCCACCAGAACTCAGAAGAGGAAGTGAAGCAATAAAAACACTTCTCAGGATCCCTCAGTAAGTCACAGGGCCAAGACTACAAGAGCGACAGAATGCTGTTTCTTGTTCTTTAATGTAACTGGAGGACATCACAGCTTCTGCTTCAGTCAGCAGGCAAGCTTGGACAGTTGGAAATTTTCTAACAGCAGATTTCCAACCACCCCCAACTTAAGTGCTTACTCTCATAGGTAAGAAGCAAGAGAAATTACCCAATATGCTTGCTTTGCCAATGTTAGTTATAGACTCTCCATAGTGGCGCCGTGACAGCACCGGGGAGGTCACGGGGCTCGGGATATTTGCCATGCTTTCACTCTCTGAGACTGAGGTAGGTTCTTTCGTTGGGTTGAGAAAGTTTGGCTTCATGTGTTCATAAGGTAGAGGGTTTGCAGTGTTGTACCAGTGGATCTGGACTGGTGAAATGTTGCTGTAGTGCTTCAGAATTAATGGCTCTAATCTGTAGGCCTAGACATTCAAAAATGCAAAGAAATACACCATTAATGCAAAATATCTGGATTTTAGTAAATTATTTATTCCTAAAGCTCTGTTGAGTAAGTAAATCTTAGAGCAACAATTTAAAAAGTGGCTTTAAAATATACTTCCATATTTCTTACTACTAATATATGTGGTTGTCTAATTACATATTCCTACTGATGAGACTACAAAAAAACTGGAGTTAGTTTTGACTAATGGTATCTATTAAATCATTTTCAGTGAAAAGGACGAAGGTTCACCACATTCTGATATAATCTAACAAGATTTATGTCAGACTCACAAAGCTGAAGTGGGGGATGATAGCCCAAAACGTAGTAAATAAGATTAGTCTTTAATATTTACATCTTTTGTTATACTTGATTGCAAACACGTGACTCCAATAAGAAAGAGCCTAACTTGAAAGCCAACCAAAGGCTGCTTTCTACACCAACGAGTCAATCACCAGCTGTAGGGGCAGCACAGACGCCCACCTCCATCACTAACTGTCATTAACGGTTTGCCATCTGTTTGGTTACACAATCTCAGAGCCATCTCATAGGAGGCAAAGAGAATGCCTGCAAAACCTGCCCAGCAAAGGTCTACCCGAAGCATTAAAGAAAGTATTAGGAAAAACAATGCAGCTTGTAGCAAGATGCATGCTTAGGACACGTGAAGCTCTAGGTTCAAATCCCAGAACCAAATACATAAAAGCCTAATTTGAGATGTACAAAGAAAACAGAATTCATGTGTGCAGAAAAACACCTCAACATACAGACACGCTGGTCTCAGTGACTGCCATGACCGTGCTCTGCATCCAAGCCTCTAACAGACTTAGGCTGCCATCCTAGCGGAAGCTTACTTTCAGCTCTCCCATTTCAGTTGGGAGTTTTCTCTTAAACATGGCAGTCAGAAGTTTAGACACACGGGTCTTTCTAAAATTCAATAGTCCGTCAGTCAATGTTTATTTGGCACTAGCTAATCAGTTTTCAAAAGAGTTCACACAATTATAATAAAAGCTAATTTCAGATAATTGTTTAAAATAGTGTTACTGTGTGTGTAATACTGACTGTTTTCCCTAACGAGATGTTAGGAAATTTCTGCACTGTGTAGTGGGGAATCGAACCAGGTTGTGTGTCATGTCCCATCCCCGACCCGCCAAACTAAGTGAGCACTTTAATGCAGAGCTACTCCAGTCTGAAAATACTTGTCTATTTACAAAAGCATGGAAGAGCTCGGAGTGTTTACCTTTAAAAACATTTAAAAGAACAAATATAGCAAAAAATTGAAAAAAATGAGCATTTTATACTTTGATTCAACTAATGCATATTACCTTTCATGTTTTGAAGAGGATCTGTCAGACTCATCTCAATTTTATATGTTTCAGAAAAACAGCACTTAAAGCAGAAAAGTATTTTTTATATTTACTTAAGAGTTATGTGTATGTGTACCATAAGGAAGTGTGCAGTGCCCATGGAGGTCAGAAGGGGGCTCTGCTGAAGCTGGATTTACAGAAGGTAGTGAGTCACCTGAAGTGGGTACTGGGAATCAAACCCAGGTCCTAGGCAAGAGAACCAAGTGCTCTTGACAACTGAGCCATCTTTCCAGTCCCTGATAGGTGTTGTAAGAGGAGATCCTCTCTAACACTTTATTTCGTGAACTCTGAATGAATCAACACAGTGTTAAAAACACAACCTTTTCAAGTCAGAAATGAATCTCCTGTTAGCTCATGGCCCCTGACAAGGTTGCTCATAGAGAACAGGGATCTAGGAAGCTCACAGTGAAACTCACCACTGGGTCTGTAGGATGAAAAATATTTAGTAAGCGGTTACAAATCTCTCGAGGTAAAATGTGGTCTTGACTTCCAGTATTTCCTGGTCTGATGCCACGCAATGCCAAGAAAACTGCTAGTGGGGATCCCATACAGAAGAAATTCTCAACCTAAAATGAAAAGAGCCGTCCTAAATTTAGACAACGGTGAAGTGTTATTTTCAACAGAATAATAAAATACAAACAATAAAATCACCTCTAAGTATATATGTTTTAAGTAAGCTTTGTTTGCATTACTTATTACATACCAGCCATTAATGATTTTGTAATAATTTACTTCCAGTGGGGTTTTCATTATTTTAAAATATAGCAGAAGTTAAAGCTGAGACAAGGAGGGAGGTGACAGGAAGCAGGTCTTTGCACTTCTAGTTCCTGGTCGGGGTGACATGAGGCTATGCCTCTACGCCAGGTGCTGTGGTGGTCGGGACCAGCAGCGGGGTAGAGCCACTGTTCCCAAGCTGATGGCGTGTGGGAGGAATGCCATGGAAGGATGGAGCCGCCAACTCTGAGGCCTTTTCAGAGGGCGGGGCGAGCAGTGGCCAGCACAAGACAGTAAGGACTTCCACAGTTGAGACTGGGGTATCAAGGCTGGAAGAATGACCCACAAGACTGTAACTCATTTGGACTAAGTAGAGAGAAAAAGGTACTGGATGATTTTTGAGAAAAGACATAGGTAAGACTGACACAAAAGTGTGCATGTGTGTGAGTCTACTTGGGATGACAACACTCGGATCTCTGACTATCCAGGGAAGACAGGCTGCATTTATATCTTAGGCTGTGAAGAATGGCACTTAGCCCATACTCTGAGAAGCGTAACCTGGAAGCAGTGTGTGTGACTGCACCAGGAAACTGAGAAACTACTGATTTGGGAAAAAAAAATCTCTTGAAAGGAATGAGGCAAGAGATAATCTCAAGCAGGGCAGGCCCAGCTGTCATTCATAGTGGGAACATTTGAGGATCGATGGGATGCTTGCATGGAGATGATAAAGAATGGGTCAGAGACACAACAATGCAGCTCCACTGTCAGAGGAAACTGTCCCCAAATCTTATTTTTGTTCATAGGTAAGTTTGAGATGTCTGTAATGTGTGGCTGCAAAGTTAAGAGCAGGGGTACAGAAATGTATCTTCTGCCGTCACATCAGCATGAACATCACTGTAGTCACGGCACGTGAGGCCAAGACAGTCACCCCGCTTGCCAAGGATGTGCTCAGAACACAGAGAGCTGGAGACAGACCTACATTTAGTCAGCAGGAGGAAGGGGAACTCTACAAGGGAGAGTGAAAGAACCAGAATCCAGGGCAGCAGGTAAGCCAAGATTCTGGTCCTCATGCCTCATCCAACCATCCTGCGACAGGGCTTCGGCCTCC
The DNA here is from genome assembly GCF_903992535.2 of Arvicola amphibius. Taxonomy (NCBI): domain Eukaryota; kingdom Metazoa; phylum Chordata; class Mammalia; order Rodentia; family Cricetidae; genus Arvicola; species Arvicola amphibius. The sequence goes on along the minus strand of NC_052059.1, from coordinate 66,858,565 downwards.
AATTCTATGCGCCTGTAACGCCTTCCAAAAAGATGACAGGAGGACTTCTATTTTTACAGAGAAAAAACACAAATGAAGACTTATTTTTGAAGGAATATTTTGAAATGGCGCCTTCATGCTTCTGAACCTGGAGCCTCACACATGCTATCACCAAGCTGCCCAGCCCAAGGAAAAGCACTGCAAACAGCAGAGACAGAGCTGGTACAAACCAGTTATCCTATAGACAGAGAGAAAAGAGGTCTGAAAGAGACAGAAATGAAGCTGCACTTGCGGCTCCCATCTGTAGTCCTAGGACTCACGAGAATTTGAGGTCAGCCTGGGCTACTACATGAGTTTCTGTCTCAAAAAGCAAAAACAAGGATTCAGGGCGAGGATGGCTCAGTGGGTAAGAGCACGTACTCTTCAAGCATGAGGACCTAAGGTAAAGAAGCTGACACCACCAGTCAAAACGGCCCTGGCAGCCTTGTCTTGGGCTTTGTTCTAGACTTCATAAACTGAAGCACCCAGCTCCCTACCCTGAACTTTTATTTCCTTCTTGCTGTGGACCACACATTTGTTCCTTCTAAATAGTAAATGTCACCACACATCTGTCTCAACTAGTCCTCTCCTTGCTGTTCTCTTTTGACTTGGGCAAATGTAAGCCAAGCTAAAGAACAAGTGTTCATCCTCCTAAAGCCTCCCAGACAGAAGGAAAGCCACTTCTCAAGTGCACGACTGCTCTGCACACTGCTCAGGGCACGTACGCACTGCCAGGTCTCACCCACGCTGTTCTTTGGAGCACGTGTCCAAGCACACAGTATATAACCAATCACGACGAAGCCTTCATTTGACTAAATTTTCATGACACCATACTCAAATGTCCAAAAAGTATCAAGACGATGAGAGGCTGATCTCTTCCCTTACCTTAAATTTTAAGGCAGGTGTTTGCGTTATGGACGACGCCTTCAGTCCATGTAGCCGTTCTTCTATTTCCCTCAGCCTAGGAGGCAGTATGAGACCACAACAAATCACCATTGTATTAGAGGCTTACTACTTTATGAAGCAATGATGGCTCTCACACCAGCCCCTTCTATGACAATGTTTAATTGATGTTCCTGCTGTACTGCTCAGGGTCTGCAAAGGCATGTCTTACGACACTTGTATACATAATTATTGACCTACCTATCCCCGCTTCTTTCTCTCTACCTGCCTGCCTGCCTACCTGCCTTGCTTTAAAAATTATACTTTATACTCTCTTCTTCAATCTTTTTTTAAAAATGTCTTTTCCTTATCTATATTTAGTAATGAATCTTATAGGTGTTTTCACTGTATTGCCCCCACCTGCTTTAATTTCTAAAACAGCCATTATTTGTTGAGCACACGAGAAACCACTTTTAACCCCTTTGCTAAGGACACCCGGGTCGCCTCTTTTATTACTCTCTGGCTTCGCTCACATCTAATACATTTGCTTACATTTCTTTCTCAAGAAAGCCACAACTCACTTTCTCAGACAGACTTACTCATTTACATATGCAAGTATTTTCTTAGTTATTCTGGACAGTCTCATGTTGCTTGGGCTAACTTTGAAATCTTGATCCTCCTAGCTCTACTTCCTCACTGCTAGGATTACAAGCTTGTGCCACCATGATCACATTTTAAAAAAAGGTTTAAGTGTTCTGTGACTCATTTTGAATCACGAGTGTGTACATGTTGATAAATGTGAATGCAGTGCCTGCACAAGCCAGAAGAGGGTGCTGGGTCTCCTGGAGCTGGTGCAGCAGGTGACTGTGCGGTCTGACAGCAGGGCTGAGGAGCAAATTCCGGTCCACTCAAAATTTCACTGGATTTACACATCAAGACCGCTGCTCTGAGGATAGCCAACCTTGTTTTCTTTTATGTTTATTTGAGACAGGGTTTCTCTGTGTAACCCTGGATGTTCTGGAGATAGCTTTAAAGGCCAGTCTGGCTTCAAACTCAGAAATTTACCTGCCTCTGCTTCTTGAGGCTGGAATTGAAGGTGTGTGCCACCACAGTCGCTAAACGTCATTTTCTTCCGAGACTAATAATCATTTTGTTATCATAATATTTATGTCTTCGGCACCTAATAAGTCAAATTCTGAGACAACTACTCTAAAAGTAAAACAAAGCCAATGCTTTCTGAGTAAAAATTTTGTCAGTTAACCCAGTTGTTTGTATAAAATGCTAAGTTATCAGAATCAGTGTCTTCCGCTGTAAACTTGTATCAGTTAGAGGAAGATGGTGAAGGCAAGTGTCACCTAAGATGATAATGCAGCAAAGAGTTAAAGGATGCTAAGAGGGTCATTAAATCTACTTACAGTTATATACTATATAATTGTTAAGAGATAACATGTAAAATAATTGGCCAAGAGTAACAAAGTTTTAATACTATTTTCAGAATAAAGGTTCAGACCAGCAAATAAAAGATTACACACTGCAGACAGTGGGAACAAACTGTGAGCAAAGATGGAGGAAGATGAAATTATTCTGTGGAAAAATCCATGTAATGAAAGTATAAAAATTAATAACCTATAGGTCAGTTAGGTATGGTATCTAATAAACTATACCTTGAACAAAGCATAAAGCTTTTTTTTTTTTTTTACTTAAAGTTTTAACTCTATTTGTGTTGTTCTGCGCGTGTGTGTGAGCACAGAGAGGCACTGGATTTCCCGGAGCTGGAGTAACAGGAGTTGCGAGCAGCCCGATGTGGGTGCTGGGAACTCAACTCTGGTCCTCTGAAAGATCAGCCTGTGTTCTTAACCACAGAGCCATTTCTCCAGACCCAAGGCATTTTCTTAAGAACATCAGCAATTCCAGTAGGGCGTTTTCAAAAATCTAGGGATGTTTACCGTCGCTTTGTTATATAGAGTTCATCAAGAAGATGCCGCTCTTCGTAGCTCATCCACCGTTCATCAGGCAGTTCTTCTTTCTGTAGCAGCTGCTCATAGAGTCGAACTGGATTCCAGCCCGTCATGATATCATAAGTAATTACACACCCCAAGGAATGGGATACTATTGAGACTTTACCCCCTTTTTCTTCAAAGTCTGGATTCCGAGAACAGAAAAGGGAATATAATCGATTCAGCTCTTGCTGAAGGCCTTTAACTAGCTGTTTGAAATAAGAAAATACAATCATATTAGATTTTTCATTGAGGGCTATAAATTTTATTTCTAAATGCAAACGTATTAAGAAAAACAAACATGATTGCTGAAATATAAACAGGTTATTAAATTACTCAGGTGCTTTAAAAAGATACAGGAATGCAGGTCTGTATACATGCTACAAACCGTCTCATCACCCCAGGCGGAGATTCTCCTCAAGATCCATCCTTTTGTAGGCGTTCAGTAAATTACACTAGCCAGATAGGAGAAATTTCCTTTTGAATTCTAATAAGATCTCCAAAAACCCCTGGAAATTTCTACTTCAAAGCAACTTACTGTCTATCAATTCTAAATTTTCAGTGAGTGGGCTTTAGTCGTAGAAACATTTTTTCAAGGAATGTAAGTTTATAACTGATATGCTGAAGACAGACTATGTAGTAAGAGGCTGCTGCAGGAAGTCACCAGAGACCTCCGTAGTTTACATCTCGTCGTGCTGCTGACAGAGAAAAATAAAAATGACTTCAGCGATGGAGCTCAATAAGCCTGCTGACGAGAAGCAGCTCAGTACTTCACCTCTGGGAAGCTACCGAAATACCCACCTTCCCCAAACCCACAAAGGCTACTTTATCTCTCAAACCGTCCCGGACCCTCAAGTTTAGCACAGTCCTCTCTCCTTACTGTTTCTTCTATTTGATTATAAATTTTCAGTTTTTATTCATTTTACCTCACTAGTTAACAAGCCAGCTGTTTCTCTGATATATTTGTTTTTACAGAGCTTCTATTTTAAAATCATGTTCTATCAAGAGACAAGCAAACTCCATCAGCTGCCACAGAATACCCTCCACCTGATGGTGTAAACTAGCACTCACTCTTGTGCTGTGACTGGTGGGCTCAATGAAGTATGCATGAAGCCCTGGCATCTTCTGCTGACATCTTAGAGTTCACTAAAACAAAGGCTAATTTGAGCTATTGACACTATGTTATCTGTCCGATGCAATCCATCCTGTCACTGAGCAGAGGGAAAGAGGCTTGTGCTCCAGTGGCAATTGTTCTCCAGCTCTCACATGGATCCGGATCTCTCGGGCAGACTGCTACAAGTGGACTGGTGGGCTCTGGCTCCAAGTTCCCAACTCAGAGGCACTAGAGACCCTGGAAATCTGCATTTGTAACACATTCCTGGAAAATATTGTTGGTGCTAGCCTGAGAATGCTACTTTAGGAACTACTAGTTCAAGGAAAAATGAATATAAAAGCCTTTTAAGACTGGGGCTGTAGGCAAAACTCCAGGACTAAAGAGTACACCATGCAATGTCACTCTGTGTGCTGTTCATTAAGGGAGCTGTAATTCTCTGGAGTGAGCTCTTACAGTATCAAAAATCCGTAAGATAAAAAAAATTCCTTCCTTACAATCCAAGCAGCACCTACAGAGAAAGAGCACAGGAGTGTTTTGCTTGGGGTTGAATCCAGGATGTTGTGTGTGCTTGGGCAGTAAGACACTGACTCATCTCTACTACTATTTACTTATGAAGGTCTTGATTCTAAGTTTTATACTAGGTAAACACAGAAGTACTTCAGTACACTGGCAAAAAAGCAGCCAATTTTCACGTATTTTAAAAACGCAGTCCTCAGAAGGTGTGACCTGAGAAGGAAGAGCTGACACACAGCCTTGTCCCTCTAACCCTGGCTCTTTGGTGGCCATTAACAAACTTAGGGTTTTTCTTTTGAGAAACTCAATCTAGAGTCAGAGATAAGGGGCAGATATGAGAGCACCCCCTGTGGCACCCTAGCTGGTGGTGGCTTAGCAATCCGCCTGGTCTCTTGTTTCCATGCTGAAGGGAGTGTCCATTATTTTGAGGCAGCTCTGCTACTACAAAGGTCTTCACCACAGGACACGACCATGCTCCTCCTAGTCACTGATTATTTTACTGTCTTTGTGAACGAGTAACATGAGGGATTGCAGCTTATTCTGATATTTTATTTTTTATGAATGATTTGTCTGCATACATTCTGTGTATCAAATGTGCTGGAGGATGTCAGAAGGGGGTTAGGATTCCCAGGAACTGAAGTCACAATGGTTGTGAACCACCACGTGGGTGCTGGGAACCGAACCAGGGTCCAGTGAGGAGCAACAAGTGTTCTTAACCGCTGCACCACATCAGGCCCCAATATAAGGGATTTTTAATTTACAGACTGTAAACGAGCGAGCGAGCGAGCGAGCGAGCGAGAGAGCAAGAAACACCGCTTACTATGCACTCCTTTAAGAAGCACTACCTAGAACTTCCTGACGGTAGTACCTAGGAGTACCTAGGAGAACTGCTAATTTAAAATAAAAACACAGGCTTCATTTCAGACCAAGTAAATCACAACCTCTAGGGGATGGACCTAGAAAATGGTTTTTCCCCTTAAGTTGAATATTTTGTTTCCTTGACTTTTTATTTGAAAATATAAAATGTTACAAAGTAAAATTAGTACAAAAAAACCAAATGTCTGTGTTGGAGCTGGCTCGAGTTATGAGAGCACACTGCTCTTAGGGACACTGAGGTCAGTTCTCAGCACTCACATAGGGTGGCTCACAGCCATTAACGCTGGCTCCGAGGGAGCCAATGCCCTTTCCTGGACTCTACAGGCACTTGCACTCAGAAGCACATTCCCCTCCTCACAACACAAAATGAAGAAAACCCATGTGTTATCTTTTATTTAGATTATCCTTTTGTTAGCATTTATCACACATGTGTTAGTTATTCTCTCTGTTTCTCTAAATATGCAATCACACACCTTCCCAACATCTCTGGCAATTACGTGAGGGATACACTATACACACTGTCATCTTTTATCTCTTAATACTTCATTACATTTCTTAATGCTAGGAATATTTCTAGTGTGATTATTCGTGCTACATGGCATAACCTGGATATATTTTATCTAATCTACTACCACAACCCAACTCTGTCATCCATTCCTGCAACTTCCTCATCTACTACAGGACAACAGGGAAGGGGTATGAGTATTTATCAGATCTCTTCCACCCCTGTAATTGGCAATAGTTCCTGTAATTACTGTCTTCTATGACACTGACAATAGAATACAGCACCAGCCCCACGTCCTGTTTGTGTTTCTCAGATATTTCCTCAATATTATGATGCTGCACAGGGGATGCTGCATCCTCCACTGGGTATCATATTCCAAGGCTCACAATGTCCACCTGTCCCTTGGGAAAACCCAGGATAGATGCTGCCTGAATTCTCCTGTGTGTAATTACTGTTCCTCTTTTGTAGACCGGGGAGCAGTCTGTGAGGATGCACACAATTAGCCTGCTCCTAAACAACACTGCCCTCAATTTCACATTCACCGATGAATATAACCAGCCCCTTACACTCAGCACGGCCACGCCTACTGTAAACGTCTGCGCAGCTCCAGTCAGCTCCACCGTTCTACTAAAGCAGGAGACCTGGCCACTATCCAGTCAGTTTTCAAATCACAGTCAATGAAAGTTTCAAAAAATGAAAGTTTTAAAAAATGGTTTACAATCCTTTACTGCATTGCCATTACTGTATCCCATGTTGAAGTACTAATAATTCCTGTAGTGAACCACTCTAGTCCCAGACAGGCTCAGCTTCAGCTGATTGCAATGGTTCTGTAGCTCCTATTGGGACCTGCCATTATTCTTTTGAACATTTCTTTAGTTTCTGTCACAAATTGTTTTGGCCTCTGAATCAGCTATATCCACAAGGAATTGTAATTTTTCTTTATGGGGAATAAGGCACTACAAACATCTGGGTGTTGTGGGCTCAGTGCAATAAGGGGGATCCTTGGTTTATGGCTATTTCAGTAAACACTGTTGGGAAATGTATGCATGCGAACACAGACATTTGCACATACATACATACATACATACATATATACATACATACATACATACATACATACCTATAAGCATATTTTATAAATCATGAGCTCAGAATACCTTCATCCTAGTCTCTATACACTTTATGCTATTTTTTATTATTCTACCTTTTTTTTGAGATAGGGCTTCACTGTGTGGTTCACAGGGGTCTTGAACTCATGGCAATCTTTCTTAGGCTCCTGAGTGTTGGGCTTGCAGTGTGAACCACCATGTACCTCTCTCCTTGTTTTGAGACAAGGTCTCTCTTTGTAGCTCTGCTTCCTCTGTGTTTTTAAGGAGCACCGAGCGGTTGCTCTTACGAGGCCTCTCTGGGAAACGCTGGGAGGACTTAGCCTGAAGCTGACCACATTCACTATTAAAGGTCATGGCACTTACCTCGTCCCTGTAGAGCGGGCTGGTATAGTACATTATGTCCATGGCACTACTGTTTAGCATGTCCCTCAAGCCTCGCACTTTGTCGGGAGTAATGGAATCAACAGTGTCTACAAACAAAACAAAACCTAAATCAAACTTACAGAAGGTTCCAGGGAAAAATCACATTTCTGAAAGTAACTTAATATTTAAGTAATAAACATTAGTGGGGACCTTTCTTTCTTGCAAAATATCCAAGATAAAACAAAAAGTAGAAGACAACAACAACAACAACAAAGGAATGTCAGAGGATGAAGGCTATTAACAAATTTTTGGCTCTATTTACCCTGGCCCAAATTATGCCCATCTGGCACACCTGGGCACGGCTAACAACAAACCAGGAGTAAATAAGACTTTCCCATGCTTCATATTTATCTGTCTCTTGTGAACCAATAGCTCTATGGGCACGCATTGTCAGAGCATAAACAAACACAAAGACAAAAGAGTTAGTGATGGGCTTCAGTAAACAGGACAGTGTTGGTGTAAAAGTGTGGACAAAAAGTCTGACCTACTGGAACTACTGGAGACGCAGAAGCATCTGCATTGCTTACAGAAGCAATGACAATGCTAAACCACAGGAGGGCAGAGCCTTAGGACTTCATTCAAGGACAAGCCACTGCACTGGCTCTCATAATTTAATTCGTATTTATGCTGCACTGTAGTACAGTGTAGTAAGGACTGAAAGGTACCATGATAAAGACTAGGATCCCTCTCTACTCTGAACTAGTCTCCCAAACATTTCCTAAAGTGTTGGCTTTCATGTTAAGCCTTTGGTCCAGCTGATATATAAGCAGACATCATTTTAACCAATTCCCCCACAGGATTACCAGTTTCCAAGCACATCAAAGTGCAATCCTTTCATGACTTCGTTGTGGCTTAGGTTCCACAATTAGCACAGATGGGAGGCACGCACATGCTGGGCTGCACTGATTTATCGGCTCAGCTTCGTCCCAACATTTAAGTGTTTAAATCACAGAAGTTAAATGGCTCCAGCAGCTGAGGAAGACATGACTCTCTGTCTTGGTTCTTGGCTACTCTGGGCCCTCTGTCCTACAACCATTTTATAGTCAGTTCCTCAAGTTCTGTGACTATCTACAGAGTGGTTTGGGAGTTAGAATCTCTAGTATATTCATTCAATCATTTAATTGGAATCTTCTTTGCATTTAAGTTTTCCTATATTTTAATAGTTTTTATACTTTAAAATCCAAATATACATATTTAAGTTACTTAAAGTTATACTTTTTAAAAATAAAGTTGTATATTTGAGGTATTTCTTGGGGTCCTGTATTTTTTATGTTGTCTGCTGCTGGACTATAGAAAAGCAATTACTCTGCACATAAATCCTCTACATCATGACCTTGAGAAGATGATCAGTTCATTTTTCTGTGTAGTTTTATGTATTCTGAGCAGATGGCACGGGACCAGTAAACCAGAACTCTACATTTCTTATGCCGATCATCCCCTCTCATGCTATCTCACTGCAAAGACAGTAAGTCCAGGGCACCTTAGTCCCTTTTACTCTTTCACGACCAACGCGCACACTGGTGTTTGCTATACCACGCTTTTACTTTGAAATTTATAGAGTAAAACTGATGGTGAATATTAATACTTGCACAGTTTTATGTAACAAAGGCTGTGATGAGGACACAGAACTGTTCTGACTTAAACAGTTCTCTCCCCTCCCTTAAATTCTGACAGTCACTGGTTTGTTATTTGTGACTGTAGTTTTTCTTTTTCTAGTTAAATGAATGGAAGTATAAAACATGAGATCTTTCTGGTTGGCTTCTTTCAGTTATCTTAATACCTTCAAAACTATCAAAAGCTCTTTCTGTTTATTTGGGACTGAAACATCAGTAGGTGATTCCCAGAATCCTAGGGCTCAGGAGGCTAAGGCAGAACTGTGAGTTCAAGGCCATCTGGGCTACAAAGGTGAGACTGTTTCAAAAACAAGTATCATGACAATGTGAACTTAGAACTACAGGCTCAGGGGTTTAGGAAATGTTAATTCACCCTGTTGTCTACATTCCTGACATTTACCTGGGTGAGCCAGAAAAACCCACAGTGTTACTATATGTGTAGACGGAAATTCCAGTTCCTTCCAGTCCTACAGCCATTCAATCCCAACTAAACACACAGAGGCTTATATTAATTATAAATGGTTTGGCCTACTGCTCAGGCTTATTATTTTTTTTTAATATTTATTTATTTATTCTGTCTGTGTGTATGTCTGCAGGCCAGAAGAGGGCACCAGACCTCATTACAGATGGTTGTGAGCCACCATGTGGTTGCCGGGAATTGAACTCAGGACCTTTGGAAGAGCAGGCAATGCTCTTAACCACTGAGCCATCTCTCCAGCCCCTCAGGCTTATTATTAACTAGCTCTTATGACTTAAATTCACCCATAATTCTTGTCTATGTTTAGCCATGTGGCTTGGTACCTTTTCTCAGTAAGGCATTCACATCTTGCTTCTTCTCTATCTGGCTGGTGACTGACTCTGCCTTTTCTCTTCCCAGAATTCTCCTAGTTTGGTCACCCCCACCTATACTTTCTGCCTGGCTATTGGCCAACCAGCGTTTTATTAAACTAATAAAAGTGACAAATCTCCATAATGTACAAGAGCACTATCCCACAGCTAATATGGAACTTTATCTATGTACCAAAACTGCTGAGACATCTTCCTTGGTCACTAGCATTTAGCTACTTTGTGGTTTGAAAGAAAATGTCCCCCAAAGGGAGGTATGGTCTTGCTGGAAAAGAGTGTCACTGTTCGGGTGGGCTTTGAGGTCTCCTATATGCTCAAGATACCACCCAGTCTTGGATTTCACCTCCTGTTGCCTGGAAGTCAAGATGTAGGACACTCTGCCACTTCTCCAGAAGACATATTTAACAAAGGCACAACACCGACAGCAGCAACATTCTAACAGCGAATGAGGAAGGTAAGGACCATCTCTCTGGACCTCACATTTGCCATGTCTGCCTGCACGCCACCATGTCCCACCATGATGATAATGAATTAAACCTCCGAAACTGTAAGATACCCCCAAATAAATGTTTTTCCTTTATAAGAGTTGCTGTGGTCGTGGTATCTCTTCACAGCAACAGAAATCCTAACTATGATGTATTTATTTTGTAAAAGCGCATTACAATTCCTGATGCCACTTTGGAGTTCAGTGCTCTAGTTGACGCTGCTAACCAGGAGACAATAACACAGATATGGAAGACTCTGTGGCTGCACAGGGCAGTGTGCACCGTGATGAAGGTGGGCGCTACTGTTACACAGACCTAGATCTCTTTCTTCCTCCTCCAGATCACAGGACACACACAAACACGCTATCTGTGATGTCCACATACAGTCCAAAGACACAAGTCAATTTTGTCAATTTTTTAAAAAAAATCAGTTTTTTCCCTCAAGTATGTTCTTGAATAATCAGGAATAAAAAGTGAATATACTCAGACAATTTTAAAACAGATTTTATGTGTGTGTGTCCTCCTGGTCTGGAGCTTGCTATATCAGCCAGAGATCCACCTGCTTTATCCCCCACCCCCCCACCCCTAAGGGCTGGGATTAAAGACATATGCTGCTGAACACGACCAAGAGTTTGTTCTCAATAAAAATATTTCTAAAACCATGTATTTACTCTAGTAAAGGTTTGTCATTGGCTAAAATCATTCCATTTCCAAACAGAATATACCTCCATCAAGAGTAAGCTTTGACCGCCACTCAACAGGCAGGAACTCAACATGTGTCGCATGGTTGGAAAAATGCTTTTCTTCTATTTTTCTTGCAGCCTCTCTCATCCTAAAAAGTAAATAAATGTAAGAAAAACTTTTGAGAGTAACTTCATGAATGTCTTTACATGGTGTAAGTATCTCTCGTTGTAACGCCTCCACTTCCTGGCAGCTCTGTCCAGCTGTATCCCCCTGACGGTGACACTAAGCTGGTTATACTCAGTTACTTTCCTATTTGTCACTCAGGACCTTCAGATGCTCCCACTTACATTACATTCTAAACGACACAGTTCTTCAGGGATGTAAGAACATAATGAACACATCCGTGCTTTTGTTCATCTCCACACATCGTGTGTCCAGTCATGAATTATCTCATTTCATCTCCTTTTAATAAGTTTTATTTTTAATTAATACATAATCGCATCATTTCCTTCCCCCTTCTTCTTCTCCCTCCAGCTCCTCTCATATCCCTGTACTTGCCTCTCCTACTCCCTCTCAATTGGCCTCTTTTTTTTGCCAATTATTATTGTTACACACATACATACATATGAATAAATACAACCTGCTGAGTCTGTTTATAGTGTTGCTTACATGTCTGTTTATAGTGTTGTTTACATGTATGTGTGTTGCTTACATGTATGTGTCTTCTAGCTATGACAGGGCAGCTGTGCACGTGAAGCCTCAACAGTGTGATGACCTGAACAGGACCTGAACAGTGGCACCCCCATTAGCCATGCTGGCATGGATGAGGAGAACCCATGGGGGAGGGCCATCACTAGATGAAGAGCTATAGGCAATTAACTACTTCAGAGAGAAAAAATTAGTAACCCTCAGGATGAGCCCCAATTGGTTATTAGCTGAGTATCTAACAATAAGGAGATAACCTGTCTTATATGCTAAGTATCCACTGACTTCTGTGTACAATCTAAGTTGTTTCCTCTGGGAGCAATTAGTGGGCATATTATATTGAAAACTGTCAGTTTAAGCAATTCTTAATCTTCTCAAAGTTGGACAACTTTGAAGATTCTCAATTTCTGAGGCTCAGAGAGCAAGGATCAAACTTAAAAACTAGCTCATTTCCTTCTGCCAACTCTAAATTAATTATGTCAATTGAGGAGGGAAAGTCATGTCTCATAAGGATACAGTCACTGTTTTGGTTTCATCCAGAAACATCACTGAATTAGAAGAGCTGGAACCTCTGTGGATCTGCTTATGCCTTGGGCAGAAGCTGGGACTGTGTAAAGAACTCACATGGCTGTGTTTTTTATAATTCTCCCTTGGTCCATCTTCTGTCCGATGCCATGCACGACAAACACGATATGAGAAGTCTGAGAGGGCTTGTCTTCCAGCGTGGCTTCTTCTACGTAACCTCTATGAAGTCTGGTCCCACTACTGGAGGCTGGAGCAAAATTATGGCTTCAAGTTTAGGACTTGGGAAATTGTATTTGCAAAATACGTTTAAAAAAAGAAAGAGTAGTAATGGTAAGAATGTAAGAAAATATTTCATTGGGTGGAAAGAGAAAATAAAGTTTGTAAGATAATATATATTGACTGATGACATAAAAAGTGAATACAATACAAAAGCCAGAAATCATTAGGAAAACAAAAGAATAAGCAGAATGTTGAAAAATAAAGAACATCTATATTAAAAATGCACACCAGGTATGGTGGCACATGCCTTTAATTCTAGCACTTAGGAGGTAGAGGCAGGAGGATCTCTGTGAGTATGAGGCCAGCCTGGACTACAGAGTGAGTTCAAGGATAGCCAAGGATACACCTTGAGAAAAAATAGAGAGCTTACTAGTCAAAAAGTACACATATTCAATTAGATATAAAAAGGTACCCCACAAAATACAAATAACTATAAACAAAAATATTCAGATACGTTTATAGCAAATAAAAGAATAACATAATAACATCTTCTTAGCCTTAAAATGAGTTTTCAAACTTATTGAGGATGCTCTATCTTCTCTTAACACTCTTTTCAGAAAAAATATCTTGTGTGTGTGTGTGTGTGTGTGTGTGTGTGAGAGCGCGCGCGCGCGCGCGCGCGCGTGATAGACAGGAAAAGGGGGCAATATGTGGGAGGCATGTGCAAGGTTAAGGGGACAGCCTCAGGTGTTCAGTGCTCTCTTTCCACAAAGCAGCCTCTTGTTCTCAGCTTCCCGGGATTGAGCCTGGACACTGCCTCCCTGGAGCAGTGCTGGGATTTTATATGCACACTAAGCATCTAGGATCGCAGCTGTGCACTAAGCGTCTAGGATCGCAGCTGCGCACTACGCATTGAGCTTTTATGGCTTCTGAGAATTTGAACTCAGGTCATCACACTTAGGTGGCAAGTGCCTTTTCTCTACAGAGCCATGTAGCTAACCCTTCTATTTTATTTTAGTAGAACTACTTTAGCCTGGCAGTGGTGGCACACACCTTTAATCCCAGCACTTGGGAGGTAGAGACAGACAGATCTCTATGTGTTTGAGGCCAGCCTGGTCTACAGGAGTTCCAGGACAGCCAGGGCTGGTTACACAGAGAGAAACTCTGTCTTGAAAAAATACAAAACAAACAAACAAACAAAACAACCAAAAAACCAAACCAAAACAACAACCAAAAAAATATTAAAAACTACTTTAAACTGTAAAAGGCCAAGAAACAATTCCTTTAGCAAGACTACACAAAGAGTTGTATTGTTTTTCTCACAACCACCATTCCCTCCTCCACTGAAACTGAATCCATGACAACATGGCTTCTGCCCAACAATTCCAGTCACAAGCCCCACTGGTTCCAGCCTCCTCTTCCTTTATGTTATGTACCGACTGTCATGCTCAAGTTACACGGCCAAGGCAGATGGCTTTCACATGCAGGAAGGCATTTATTGTCCTTATTAGGATTCTAGTTCATAACTATGAGCTGAGGCGTGAATCCATACACCTTAATAAAAGTTTCATTTAACAGGGTCCTTGTCACTGAATTTAATTTCTACTTAAGACATTTAAAAACAGAATATGAATTATCTACTTTTGACTCCCAAAGTTTTGTTAAGGCACAGTACCATGTAACAATCACCTTTAGAAAATCCCAGTTTTTGGGTGACGGTTCTTGCAATTTTGGATGTTGTTGCGTCGCTGTAGAGATAAACTTCATCCATGCTGTGCCAGTCCACATGGTTCCGACTCAGTTTGAAACTATGAACAGCTGCCGCACAAAGAGGAATTTCAAGTTCTCAAAACAGGTTTCCTTTGTGTGAATACTCTAATACTCAGTCTCTGAACCAACAGTAGCCAACTCAGACACCATATACTTTTAGTTCGGTAGAGAAAACTTCATTGAAAACATCTGTCACATAAGCAATGCATAGAATTTATAAATGTTCAACAGTGCTATGAGGAACAGCAGAGGGACTGGCATCACTCTATCATATTAACCTCTTATGAAAGTGATATGGTTCTTGATCACCAAGCTGCATTCCCAGGAGTAGAGAAAGCTGCTCTCTTTCTGGGGGTATATACCTATTTAAAAGTTTTCAATGGCTCAGGTACAGAAACTTAAGTTCTATCCCTTTTGTTAATTTTATTAAAAATATCAGGATATTCACTCAATGCAGAACAAAAGAAGAGGCTGATTTGCTCAAAAGCTAGTGATTGGCAGGGTGCCCCTGTCCTACCTAAAAATGAGTTGTATATGACCCCAAATTAAGAATACAGTTCTAGCCAGGCGGTGGTGGTGAACGCCTTTAATCCCAGCACTTGGGAGGCAGAGGCAGGGGGATCCTGGTCAAGACGGTAAGACATGCTGAAGTAGCATGTTCCCCATGGGAAGACATAGCATACTATAAGAAAATCCACTCCTTACATTACAAATAACTTAAAATTTTATGAAAACCAATTCTACTTTACTAGCTCTCAGAGTATGTTATTGACCTGTGTGTGTTGAGTGTGTCTCACAAGACTAAGACTGAATTAACACAACTCACGCCAGCAACTTTAGTTACACAGAATGCAACCACAGGCGCAGACTTTTAAATAAAAAGCTTCTCATAAATTAAAAGGGTTTAATAATAACTTTTGCAAGGGCTTACTAACCATTTACAAAACAAATTATTCTTAATATAGTTTTGAGCTACATGCTAAAAAGATTGAAACTTTATGATCAAATCTAGCCAAACTGTCCCTCTGCAAATTGTTTATATGTTGTCTTAAAGTGGAACATCGTAATATTCAAACATCTTAATGGAATGCAGTTTTCATATAGATGTAAATAATGTAAAACTATGGCAAATAGCGCAACAGACACATTTAAAAACAAAAACTAGTACTTCTAAGCTTTAAGCCAACTGAGCTAGAGCTGGGAGTAGCTACAGAGCAGAACTGCGGTTACTGTACCTTGGGAACGCTTTCGCTTAAGACCTGTGGCGTCTGTGCTCTCCTTATATCCTCTCCATTTGAACAGAGAAGGGAGGGAGAAGGGAGGGAGGTGGTAGACAACTAAGAAAGCAAAAACACTGAGCTTCAAAGTACATTTAAGTGAGTTTTTCTATTGCCTTTTCCTTTTAGTCTTAACTTTTAAAAACTACATTTGACAAATATTTTTCTAAATGTTTTTAAAAATATAATTTCTAGTTAAAAATTGGTAAAACAAAAATTAGCTTAATGTCTGTCAAATATATGCTCTACTTTTATCGAAAGGAACAAAGGCAAATATTATCTATTTATCAGTGACAATCACATGATCATCATTTAATTCTTTTGCATAGCTACAAGAAATGCATGGCATTTTCAAATACTAAGAGATTTATAAACTCTATATTTCTGATACTAAGGTTATTTACTTCACCAAATTTGTGATGACATAGTCAAGAAGTGATACACAGTTTGAGGATACAAGCAGATTTTAAAGAGCTCATTTAGCTCGCCTGAGATAGCAGAGCGCACACGCCACTGAGTGCTCTCCAGACTTAGCACGATGGCTTCAAGACTGTTCCAGAGCAAGGCCTCCTTTCACAACTGAGAAAGTTGTTACAAAGACAGTGAAACAGTTTTTGAAGAAAACCATACCGAAGGCTCCACTTTCAACTATCCCTTTTGGAAAGATTAATAAAATAAAAATAATCTCATTAGAAAAACATGCTGTGACGGGCATTAAGCAGACAACACAGAAAAGTCAGGCATAGACTTGGTATTTGACAAATCAGAAGATGACCTTAAAGCCTGCATGCTCCTTGGTGAATTTTGCTAGCTATATATTGCAGATAAAACTCCTTATAGTTAAGTAATTGTTTAGTATACTTGAAACTGAATCTTATAAATCAGTTTACTACTTCAGTTAATTACAAAACTTTTATGATTTAGCTAAAACTTATATTTTAATACATTCAATTTTCAACTTACTGCCTTGTGCATGAATTTGACATTCAAAGGTTAAATACTGCTCAAATTTAAAAAAATCTTTAATTTCTGTCATATATACAATTGAAGTATATGCAAATATTTATGCAGTAAGGGTTTCTGGGAAATTTTTACAAGGCATTAACAACTACACCTACACATCAAATTACTACATCTACACACAAGTAGATGGTTTTAAGACTATAAGTTAGCTGGGGGCTAGAGAGATGGTTCAGTGGTTAAGGGCACTCACTGCTCTTCCAGAGGACCCGGGTTCAATTCCTAGCACCCACATGGCAGCTCATAACTGTCTGTAACTCCAAGATCTGGCACCCTCACAGAGGCATACATGAGGCAAAACATCAATGCACATAAAATGCAAATAAATAATTTTTAAAAACCTAGGGCTGAAAGCTGAGTGACAGCAGATCTATAAATGCCTCTGACAGAAGAAACAGACATGGAAACTGGCTTCTTCCTGTCTCTCTTCTCTCGTGTGCCTTCTGGTCAGTCACTCAGGAGCAGAGAGGTACAACTACGCCAGCAAAGACGTTAAGCCACATAAAAAGCTGCTAGCACTGCTAAGGGGTCAGACCAACAGAAACGTCTAAGAAACGACTGGATTTTGTAGGTCCAGGGGTGAAATGAACCTGCACCAAATCCCACACTCGGGACACACGGGGACACTATGAAATCAAGTGAGCACTTTCAGAAAGCTGGTCAAACCCGATGATGAATTCTCAACGCTACGAAGATAAACACATTACAAAGCTCTTCACTCCCAACAGAAAATTGTGCTTATATAAACATTTCATGTACTTAAATGGCTGTGGCTCTTTACCATTACACTGTATTTTCACTTAAAAATCATTGGCCAGGTAGCTTAACTCTTTTAACCACAGACACAGAATTACAGGCATGACTTCTTGTTAGAATTCCGTTAGTGACTCCTATGCGCTATTACAAAAGTGTGCACACACTCACAGTGCAGCTCACGGTGCGGCTGTAAAAGTTGATAGCATTAGTAAGACGTCCACATTTAAAGTTTTAAATTATTTAGAATCATTTCCTTACTAATTAATCTCTCAAAGAACCTTTCTTCATCATGTAACTCTGAATACATTAAGTTTATTCAAAAAGTGGACAGGATAATAATTCCTACAAGAGAGACACACAACAACTCTTCCCTTTATGAAAACTGTCTGGAAAATTTATTTACTCTTTCCTAGATAGCACTTGCCCAGGCTGCCTCAAATGATCCTTTGCTGAGTTTCCTTTCTAAGCAATCAGGGTCCAGATGCCTAGTACTGATCTGGAAAATTCTTTCTCTCAGGGAAAGCAGGTGGCCCTGTGCATCTCAAACTTGATAACTACAAGTAAACTCTAGCATTCTTTCTTGGACCTTAGGTAAACAAATTGATTTAAAAAAGTTAAATCATAAAATCATAACCCCAAACTAGAAGATGGGAATCCTCAGTCACCAAAGACAGAGGAGAAAGCTGGTTAACGGGCCAGAATGCTCCCCTCACCCTCTCTCTTGAGACAGGGTCTCACTATGTAGTCCTGGATGTGCTGGCACATGCTATGTGGACCAGCTATCTCAAACTCATGAATCCCATCCAGAACACCAGATTATACTGTGCTGTTGGGTCTCCTTCAGTCTCTCCCCTGCCTGTGACAGGTCTGAACAAAGCAGGGCCATCTTATTTGTTGTGTGGGAAAACCAGCCCTCAGTTTGAGTTTGTCTTTATGTCTTTTTACTTGCAAAATTTGAGGTTGTGCACTTGTGGCCAGAGTGATGCACAATATTAATGCATTTAGGTTAACTTCTAAAAACAATGCATAAGACTTGGATAGACTATAAGGGAACAAACAAACTATTCAGCACTAAAGGTGTTTACATGAATTTCCCCCACCCCCATCTTCTTACTTCTTTTTTCTTTCCGGAGACAGAGTAGCCTGTCTCGGTAGCTTCTCTGTGCAGCCCTAGAACTCGCGCCCTGCAGACCAGGCGGGCTTCATACTCAGAGATCCACCTGCCTGTGCCTCCTAAATGTTGGGATTAAGGCATGTAACACCACCCCCTGGCAAGAATTACCAATTTGAAGGCACAACTGTATTATATTAGTCATCTTAAGTAAATGGATGGGCTCAAATGTATCACTGTATTAGATAAAACTTTCCTAGCCTTGGGATTGGACAGAGGGCCCAGTGTTAAGAGCACTTACGCTCTTTGCGAGGACCTGGGTTTGGTTCCCAGCACCACAATGGCAACCTTTTCTGTCCCTGCTGGGTTCCTGCACATAGGTGGTACACACATACACATAATTTTACTCTCCTAGCTACTAGATGAAGTAGGAGAGCTTTTCATTTTAGTTCTTAGAGAATTAAGTTTCAAGGATCTAAGTCACAAAGTGGGTTATCTTTATTTGGATAGTTACACCAGACTTCCATCAATCTAATTCAATGTTCATTTTGAAATTAGTATGAAAAATCTAAAGATGGTAAAAACTTAAACACACAGAATTCGTTTGTAGCAAGAGCTACACTAAACAGACATCACAACAGTGAGGAGCAGTCTATTACTTAGTTTAAAGCTCCTAAGGGTAAGAACTTGGTTTTCTTGGAAGTCCCTAGAATATGAACGAGTTCCGGCTTCTAGAATTTTTAAACATTTGTATTTATTGGATGAGACTTGACAGCCTGTTAATAACTCCATGAACTTTATTCCACTGGGCTGCCTTGCACTCAGTCTGCTAATTATCCTGCTGGCTCTCTCTAAGATATCCTGGAGACTCCCACAAAAGTGCCCTGCAGAACTGGGAGGCACTAACAACAATCCTGACAAAGGAAGCGCCAAAGCTTTATCATCACACATGAAAATATTTAGGTGAAAAGGGTATTTTTCATCCCCAAAAGAGAGAAACAGAAAATTTCAGAAGTTTAGAAAGATGAAATAATCTGAAGGCATACATATTTTTTGTTAAATGTTTTAAGTTTGAGGTATTTTTTTCCTAAATGGTGGCTTTCTGGAGGGTAAATGATGTTTTTATGATACCAGCTGTAAAATATACTATCAAATTTCCCATGATGTTCAAAGTTAAGTGTCATCTTAACCTCTGAGTATATATTTATCATAATACCAAATAACTGATGAAAGGACTGGAAGTTATTGAACAATATGATAAATCTTTATATACCACAAGACAGCCAGCATCCTCAATACAAGGTTTGAGTGGTGATGGATGCCTGTAATCTTAGCACATGGGTGGTGGAGGTTAAGAGGTTATTCTGTTATGCACTGGGACTACATAACACCATCTCAAAAAAAAAAATCAATAACAAAAATAAAAGCTTTGCAGAGCAGGGCAGTGGTGGCACACACCTTTAATCCCACAGTACTCAGGAGGCAGAGGCAGGTGGTTCTGAGTTCGATGCCAGCCTGGTCTACAGAGCTAGTTTGAGGAGAGCTAAGGCTATCTACCACCAAAGAAACCCTGTATCAAAAAACAAAAACATAACAATTTGTAGCCAGGTGGTGGCGGCGCATGACTTTAATCCCAGCACTTGGGTGGAGGCAGAGGCTGGTGGATCTCTGAGTTCAAGGACAGCCTAGTCTACAAAGTGAGTTCCAGGACAGTCAGGGCTACACAGAGGTACCCTGTCTCAAAAAACAAGACAAAACAAAAAAATCAAAAAAATTTAATACATATATACATAAAAATTTCTTCTAATGGACTTCAAGAAATCATTTTAAAAATATGGCAATGTTGGGGCTGGAGAGATGGCTCAGCGGTTAAGAGTATTGCCCACTCTTCCAAAGGTCCTGAGTTCAATTCCCAGCAACCACATGGTGGCTCACAACCATCTGTAATGAGGTCTAATGCCCTCTTCTGGCCTGCAGGCATCTACATAGACAGAATATTGTATACATAATAAATAAATATTTAAAAAAATATGGCAATGCAATACATTTTTCCCCTCCCCTCTTCCTCTCTTTTGATGTAGCCCCGATTGTCCTAGAACTTGCTATCAGGCTGGCTATGAGGGCTGGGATTAAAGGTGTGCACTACCATGCCCAGCTAAACATGTTATTTCTAATTAGAACTTCATGTGGATGCTTAAATACATTAAACAATATTGTTACACTAGTAGAGACTTACTGCCCCCCCCACCCCCACGGAAAAACCTACTCATACGAATACACTTTTCTTCCCCCAGACAGGGTTTCTCTGTGTAGCCCCAGCTGTCCTGGAACTCCTCCCAAGTGCTGGGATTAAAAGGCATGCACTACCACTGCCCAGCATAAACTTGTTCTTAGGTATATTAAGTTTGGGCACTTTGCAGAAGACTGCAGTATTTGTTACATTTAATATTTAGAAAGAGAGTAGAATAGAGAATTCACATAAAAGTTAATTTTACTGTGAATACGATTCTAAACAGGTGAGCTGAGGGGCTGGCAGCCGCTGACTAACTCTGGGTAGAAGGAGACAACTCCCTTCTAATTTGCATATCCCCCTCCATTCTTCCAAGCCCTGGGGCTTTTAAGCACTAACAGTAAGGAAAGGGGGAGACAAAACTGTGTTTGTTATGCAAATTGCTATTTTTAAGGTAGAAGATTTAAAGAGGAAATAGTTCCCAAGTTCCACTTTCTCCAATAGCAATGTAACTGTTTTATGACAAAGGTTCTGCCATTCATACGCTGTGAAGTGGGCTTGTGATGATTCTGGTAGTAGTGGTGAGAGAGTTCATTCCTTAATTCAAATCTCAGGTAAATTTTCAATTCTTGCTGCACTATTTCTAGTTACTGAAGTATTACCTGCAGGCAATGGCAGCCGCAGCTCTTAGAGAGACCTGCTTTATCTACACTGATGGGTAAAATCTTTAGCCTAAATCTGACAGCAAAACAAGGATATACTTGAATCTACAGATTAATAAAATGACTCAAATTGCAATAGTATCATATAAATGATGATTTCACTGGTAATTTTGTGGAAATCATGTTTCTTTGTAGCCAGACTTAACGTGAGTAGACACAAGAACTAAGGCAGCCGTTAGCTTCTTTCCTTGTGACCAATGTGTGTATCTGTGTGTGTTCAGCGAGATGACAGACAATAAGACAGAAGCAGAGACGGAAACATGGACCAAAAGAGAAGAAACTGGGAGTCAAGGTCTGAAGACAGTGAAGAGATATATTCTGTGAATTACCTGATCAGTAGCTGGGCTGTCTGGCTTTCGAGTTTACGGGAAGGGAGAATGATCACTCCAGGTGTACTTCCATTCACTAGGCCTCATGCAGGGCTTGCAAAAGCCTCACCCAACAAAGGCAAGCAAGAAAAAAGACACACTCTGAGTATCTAAGCTACCTGGGCGTTTGTACTCACCAGAATAGTTTGATCCCCTCTGCCTCGATTGAATGGAATAATAGAAGGATTTTTAACTTACCACAGTATTTTGAGGTTTATTCAAGAGTCAGACAACATACTGAAAACATGGCAATCTTGGCTATTCTAATAACATCTAACTGGTTGGGAACATACTTTACTTTCTGAGTAAGGAAATGTAAGAGGAATACTGTTTAAATTAAAAGCTGGTATGTATCTTCCAGGGAGTGGTATATACACCACAAAAAGCAGGCTGACCTTAAAATCCAGGAAAAGAATCAAACATTAAAATTACTAATGAAAGTGCTTTTTTATATAACAGAAGGAATTTTTTTTTTTTAATAAGGTTCTATTTTTCAGTGATAACTCAAATGCCTCAAATGACTACCTTGGGAGTATAATATAAAACATTTTGTGCCAATATTAAAAGGTTTGTTAGTATCATGCAATTAAAACATATGTACTAAGTAAAATAACCAAAATATTCACAGAAACTTTAAATTCCAGAATAGTAACGTGTTTTAAAAACCAAATTTTAGACGCAGGGTAGAACTTTTGTCTAGCATGCATAAGGCCTGGTCCCCCAGCACCTCAAAAACTGTCAAATTTAGTAAATTCTAACCCCTCCTAAGTTACTATTACCAAACTTACCAACTACTGTAAGATTTATCAATTACTTACTTCTACAGAACATATTAAATTGGTCATCTTACCGTCTTTTCCATCAAGGGGTTTTGATACTTCTATATCAAAGTTTTCTTGCATCTGCTGACCTCTAAAACAATTGAGATGTTCTTGCTCAATTAAATTACTTTCTTCTTCTTCTAGAGGCTGCCACGTTCCATCAATAAACCACTGTCCACGCATTACTGGTATTCTATCAGCTTCTGGAAAGAGACATCACAAGATCAACCTCTCAAAAGAAGACTTAGCTACAATTTTATTATGTTTTACTATTGCTATTCTCCAGGCTTTAATGATCAATACAAACATTTCAAGTAAAAATAAATCAAAATTTCAAGTCAGGGTGTAATTTTCCTGTTTGTTTCAGGCAGGGTCTCACTCTGGAGCTTTGGCTGGCCTGGAACTCAATGAGTAGACCAGGCTGGCTTCATGCCTACAGCCACTCTCTGGCCTCTGCTCCAAGTGCTAGGTATGGTAAGTGTGAAACATCACATCTGGTTGGAGTTTTTTCTTACAGATATCAAGACTAAATTATTCTAGACATTACTTAAGTTGCTTTACCATTTGGAAGATAGATGAGCAACTATCTATATATTTGAGGCCCTAAACAACCCAAATTTAGAGGTTAAAGGCCTTACTGTAAGACTTTGTTGGTAGCTCAAAAGCCTTTGAGATAGTCTGAGTGTAACTGGCCCCCATAATCTCATAGGGAACGGCACTATTAGGAGGTGTGAGTTTGGCTTTATTGAACTGGGTATGGTCTTGTTGGAGGCAATGTGTCACTGTGGGGGTAGGCTTTAAGGTTTCCTTTGCTCAGGATACAGTGTCTCAGTTGACTTTCTGTTGCCTGCCTATCAAGCAGCCAGCACCATCTGGATGACAGCCACCATGTGGATTGAACCTCTGAAACTGTGAGCCCTCCCAATTACAAGTTTTCTTTATGAGAGCTGCAGTGGCCATGTGTCCCTTCACAGCGATAGAACCCTGACTGAGACAGCCGTATATTAATGTGATACCCTATGTGGTGTTTAGAATCTGCATGTAATGCTGCACTTTAGGCAATGTTGGAATACACATGTTTCCAGGTGGAACACATGGAAAATAATAAAGCAATTACAGTAAATTTCTCATCCATTTTAGAAGTTAGTGAATAACATTTTTCCAATTAAATACCTTTATCAGAAGCCTAAGACCTTTGATTATTTTAAATAAACCATACTAGTAGTCATCTTGAATCCTAAAAATTCTTACAAAAAAGCAAACAGGGCTGTAAGCACTATATAGTAGCTGAGTACTTGAGAGCACCACACAGGTCCTGAGTCAACTCTCAGCACCACCAAAAGAAAGGTAAGCCAACAATAACTATTCCGAATAACAAATCAACCAGAATGAAAGTAACATTATCCTAAAAGTAGAAGTGAAGTGAACTGAACACACACACACACACAACACACACGCTACGCACGCACGCACACGGGAATAATTTATGGACAAAACAAAAACATACTTAAACTTTCTGCAACAGTCACATTTTTAGTCATAACAACCCAGCTAATTTGAAATTGGAGGCTTTGATGGATTATTTAAGTTTTGTCAATATCATTAGTGTATAAACTGACAAGTGTGAACACACTATGGTTGGTAAGGTCTTATCGTGCATAAAAGAGAAAATATCCATAAGAAAGAACAACTAGAGGCCTGAGTTCAGAGCAAGAGAGAGAGAAAGTAGATAGGTTATCTGCAAGGGTGTGTGTGCGTGTGTGGGGGGGGGAGAATAGCAGGGGATAGAGGATGTGGAGACTAGATAGCAGGGGCTAAGAATGGTGGGAAGAGCTGGGTTATAAGGAGGCTGCAGGACACTGGTTTTTGGAGCTTTCGAAAGTAAACTTTGTGAGTAGAGACTAAGGGAGCCTGGAGGCAGCCACTGACCTTGATACTCTCATAGGCACTGCAGTAATGTTAACTGGACCTCGATAGAGCCACAGGTTAACTGGAGAGCTAAATGTCTCTGCTGCAGCGGTAAAGGGGTAAGGGACATGGCTCCTTTCGGCAGATGAGAACTGACTTTCACAAGTTCCTGAGGAATGCTGGCTTATCTAACTGCCAGAAAATCTTCCTGCCATAGTCCAGGCTGAATTCATTTCTAGATATCTGGACTGCCTCTTAGAGTTTGGGGAACTGGAGTTTTCTTTGACCCTGAAAATCCGGACTTAGAACTTTGACACAAATGGGCTACAGATATAAGAGAAAAAAATTGTAATTACAAATTTCAATTAGGAATATCATCGTTAACTATAGAAGGCCTTCTCTCTTTAAAAAAAAAGACACAAACCACTCAAGTGCATGTGAGAGGCCATAGCCCTGAGCTGAGAGGATCCCACAGCATCAGCTCTCCCAGAGTTCAAGACACCTCAACAAAACGGCTGGTTCTGGGCTGGGCAGGAAATATGTCAGATGATCTTATGTGTTTCCTTCTACCAGACTTGCGCTATGATGTATTTAAAGTTTCTGTTAGAAGATCTCCCCGTGCAGCCCTGGTTAGCCCAGGAAAGGCTTTGGAGTGTTGGGATCCCACTACCCTGGCTCCCATATGTGTGTCTTCTAATACTCTCTAGAGATTCCGCAACGCGATACTCACTGTGTTAGAGCACACACTGTGAACAGAGCTTCCCAAGCCCCGCGTGTGTGCTGTTGTGTTTACTGGGGGATGGGGTGGGAGGTTTGAGTTGTACTTTTGCTACTGAGGCTGAAGCCAGACTTCTCTGCCATCAGGCTGTGGTAGCTGCACATCTTTTGATCACATGCTTCTACATATGCCTCAAATTACAGCACTGAACTGGGTTTTGCAGAAAAAGTCATGTTGAAGTTTTCGTTTGAATAAGACATGTTTACCAATATGATTATATATCTAAACTCAACTTTTTGTTCTTCTATAATTAGCATCTTTATTCTTCAAACTTTCTTGAGTAGTAGTTCCACTCATCCGAATCAGGAAGACTAGGAAAGCATGTTTCTCATTCAAGTAGTTATCTGTGTGTATATTATTGTAAATCTTTTTTGCCTAATTAAATGTTTTACCACAGGGTCGTCATTTATGAGCCCCACTTACTACATACACAATAAGGTTATTATTATTTTCTTTTTGTCTGAAATAAAAGTTGTTGATATACATTAAGATGGAATGTGTGTTATGCACCTTCCAATCTGTCCACCTGATCCGGGAAGAGCAGGTTAGCTAGCTCAGGCTCTGAAGTGCTGCTGTATTGCATGTGTAATGGTCTGCT
Organism: Arvicola amphibius; assembly: GCF_903992535.2. Lineage (NCBI taxonomy): Eukaryota > Metazoa > Chordata > Mammalia > Rodentia > Cricetidae > Arvicola > Arvicola amphibius. The sequence continues at coordinate 66,832,692 of NC_052059.1, read as the reverse complement.
CTGTCCCTTTAAGGGACAAGCAATTCCCACTCCCTCCCCCATCCTCCAAGGCAAGCTGATCTTCAGCTTCCAGCCTGAGTCCCTTCCTTTTCCAACTCCTCTCCCTTTCCCCCATCACCATCTCCCCCCCCCCTCCAGGCAGCTTCTGTCTTTCCCTTCTCCCCTTTCCCCCTCTGTTTCTCTCTCTGATCCCTTTCCCCTCCAATCCACCAAATAAATATTCAACTTCAGTCTGCATGGCATGCCTATCCATGTCTCTGTCCTCTCACCTACCATGTGGCTCCCTGCCTGGAACTCGCTGCCCCTTGTGGCCGCACTGCAGACACTTGGGGAACTGTTCCTGCCTGGGACTGGCTGCTCTCAGGACCCGCTGCCTGCTGCCTACCTTGGGGGGACCTGCAGTGCTGTCTCGGGACCTGTGCTTGCTTGCTGCAGCCAGTCGGGGACCCTCACATTTTACTTTATGGTTTAAGCCATAAGAGCATGTATCTTGAACATGGCTCTCACTTTGTTAGTGACTTTTGCCCCCTTACAGGTCCAGACAAAAACAACTGATCTTTAAAGTCTAATGTCACCCACCACGCTGACCCAGAGCTGCTCTGGCTCTTCCTTCCATGGTAGCTGAGCCGCTGTACCACACAGTTGGAGACTTTGTGCATCACCTTGGGAGACTTCAGTGACACCTAAGTTGATGTTCCAGTCTATATTACGTTAGCCACCTTGAAAGGTCCCCTTCCTTGCGTTCGCATCCTACTTTCACACCCTTGATTGTTTTCCTTTTCACCAGACGCCCTTATTAGGTTTTGAATTTACTCTCCCTTGGACAGCTTATATATCTTTCCTTCAAGTTTGTCTTAAGGTTCCTATGCTGTGATAAACACTATGATCAGAAGCAGCTTGGGGAAGAAAGGGTTTATTTCATCTTACAGTTTACAGTTCATTGTGAAGGGAACTCTGGGTAGGAATTCAAGCAGGAACTGAAACAAAACCATGGAGTAACAGTGCTTCCTGCCTTGCTCAGCTTGTTTTCTTAAACAAGCCAGGGGCACCTTCCTGGTGCATTGCCCACAGTGGACTGGGCCTAACCACATCAATCATTAATAAAGAAAATGCCTTAGAGATTTGTCTACAACCTAGGCAGATGGAAGCATTTCCTCAATAAGTATAAGGTTGTTCAAGCTGACAAAAATCAAAGAGCACAAACTTCTTTCCCAAGTTCAATAAAATCTTGCTGCATTTCCTCCCGTGTCTATTGTCTTAGCTTTGGAATGTATGCCTTAAGTGGCTCTCTTTGCCCTTTCCCTTTCCCAATGGTCTACCCACCCCATCCTCAGCTTCCTCCTTTTCTTCCTTCTCTACTAAGCCCAGGCCTGCACTTGTATTTAGCAGATGGTGCTCGGACATTTTCTCTACATGGATAATTTTCTTTGATGCTTTAAGTGGTCAAACTTATTTTTATTTATATTATTGTCTGGCATTTTCATACATGAGCATTACATTTTCATTTCAACCACATCCTCTTCCTGTTCAACTCCTCTCAAATTTATGACCCATGTATCACTGTTACACATAAACACACACACACACACACCATTTGCGAGTTTATTTAGTGTTGCTTCTATGTACAGATGTTCAGGGCTGACCACTTGGGACTGGATAATCTCTCAGGGGTTTGGCTAGAGATGGATTCAACCCTCTCAGCAGTCAGTCATTGCCTGTAGCTTTCCATTTAGAGCTGGCACCTTTTGAGGGTTTTCTATCCACACTGGGATCTGTGGATCATTCTGTCTGTGCTTTGTGCTGCTTTACCACCCCTTTCTTCAGTGTCTTAGGCCTTTGTGTGCCCACTCTGTACACTCACAGGTTTGCAGCAGTGATAGTAACTGCTGTAATTTGCTTCCTTTATATAAAAGTAATTAAAGATTCATACTACTGTCTATCTTGCTAAAGGTGTGAGCTGTGTGTGTGTGTGTGTGTGTGTGTGTGTGTGTGTGTGTGTGTGTCCCTTCCTGGCAATTCAGGTTTTTTTTTCTTCTTCTGGCAATTTAGGTTTAGAGAGCTGTTAATTTAATCTAACTGTAATCTTAATTGTTTCTCCTTCTTCCAAAGCACAGCTGAGTCTTAGAGAAAACACATCACCTGTCCCAACGCACAGAGCTGGTAACATGAGAACCAAGATTCCAACAGAAGTCTGTCTACTATCTTTACTTGAGCTATTTTCAACTATATGGTGCAGCTTTCCAGAGAGGAAAGGCACCTGCTTAGCCCTCTCTCCCCAAAACACAGGTTCTTGCGTTGTGTTGAGTCATGAAATAACCACCCAACACATTGACTTCTGGGGAAAAATAAAACACTATACCACACAAATCTGTTCCTTCCACCTGTGTTGCTCAGCACCAGCTTTGGGTGGGTCACCCAAGAAGCCTCTTCCTACATGCCTTTTACAACTACAGCTCAACACCATGTGCGCTTCCTGTCTCAAAAATCATGCGCCAGTTGGGCTGAGGAGAAAGCTCCATGAACAAGCAACCATATAAAAGCCAGGTGTGGTTCCAGGTGCAAGAAACCCCAATACTGGGGTGAGGGGGGAGAGCAGGCATACTCCAGGGGCTTGCTAGTCAGCTAGCCATCTCAAAGGAAGAAGGAGAATGACAGAGCCATTCCAGCCTCTGGATGTGTACACATAGCTATGGACCCACTTAGCCACCACCAATGACCATAAAAAAAACACATCTGACTTCAAATCACCTCTTACTCACCAGGATGTCTTGGTTCTTGTTGTTTAGCTTCAGAGGCCCCTACTGAAACCTAGAATGACTAGTGTCAAGTCTGTTAACAGTCTCACCATCTCTTATGCTTAGTTGTCAGCATGTGTGTGCGTTAAGTACATGTATGTCTGCACACATGGAATCCTCCAGCTACACCTTTCTCTACAGAAACCCAAGCCATCTTTTACAGTTGACCAAAATGTTTTATTTCAATACTCAAATTTCTCTTATGGCTCTTACTGTTTCTCGGTTAAGTTTCCTAATCACTTTCCCTTTGGCTGCCTCTTCATATACTTCATGTATGTATTCATATAACTTCTGAGTAGGCTTTGGGATGCAGAAGAGAGTGCCTATGGTTCCTGTACTTCTACATCATATGGGCACTTCCACATACATTGTGTGTGTGTGTGGGGGGGGTGTTGGGAGGGTGTATCTGAGTATAATTTACGTATGCTGTTCCTGGATGTTACATATGGACATACAATGTTCTTACCTGTTTCATCTAGTTAGCTTCTAGCTTTTCCTCTTTCATGAGCCCTCCCCTTCTCTATGACTCTACTGGATTAATGTTATACACACCTGTCACTGTTATCTGACTATATTCCTTTAAATTAATATTTAGAAGCCAGGTGTGGTGGGTAGGGCACTCAGGAGGTAGAAGAAAGTAGATAATTTCTGAGTTTGAGCTCAGTCTGGTCTATAGAGCAAGTTCCAGGACAGCCAGGGCTACACAGAAAAACCCTGTCTCAAAAAACAAACAAAACAAAACAAAACAAAAAACAAAAAAAACCAAAACTATTCACACAAAGCAAATACAAAGTAAATGGTTATGAAATTTCATACGTACTTTGCTTTTGTTCTAATAATTTGTCATTATTTTTAAAAATTTTTGGAGGGTGCTTTTTGAGACAGGGGCTTCTAGGATATTAGGTTGGTCTAAAAATTCATTATGTAGCTGAAAATGCCCTTGATTTCTGATAGTCCTGCCCTCTATCTTTTAAGTGCCGGGGTTACAGGCTTGTGCCAACATACCTGGTTCGTCTTGTGTACAGTCTGAATAGCCTTCCTTGCTTCTCTGGGATCTTGGGATGTAAGTGCTATGCCCACCTGCATCTCAGACGTTTGAAAAAGGACCTACCAAGAAGCCCTACTTCAATAGCACATGCTAAATGTTGCTGAGAGAGGCATTAGCATTGTCCCAGTGGCAGACTGGGTTCCTCTCAGTTCTGAGTCTGTCTGATTGGCTGGTGTGTGTTGCAGTGCCATTAATCACAATAGTTTCTGATACTCATTCTTTGACTCAGAAAACAAAACAAACCCAAACACCTGTAAGACTACTTTCTAAGGATAAGAATGGGAGAATTTCGGAGGGTGAACTACTCATTGAAAAATAGCACGCATGCAGAAAGATACACCATCATAGCATGCATGCAGAAAGATGTACCATCACATGCACAGCAATTTACAATTTAATGCCCAGACAGAGGGGTATTTTAGAAGGTTCCCTCCTCCTTCCACTCAGGTAGAAGCCTTCAGTCCTCACTGAGGGAAACACACCTCAATTTACAGTACTATAGATTAGTTTAGCCAAATACACACACACACACACACACACACACACACACACACACACACACACACACACACACACGGTATTCTCTCTCCTGCAGCCAAGCAAGATGCCCAAAGGAAAGAAGGCTAAGGGGAAGAAGGTGGCCCCAGTCCGGCCATCATGAAAAAACGGGAAGCCAAAAACGGTGGTGAATCCTTTGAGAAAACGTCTAAGACTTTGGTATTGGGCAGGACATCTAGTCCAAAAGAGAACTCAAACTGTAGCACAAATAATAAAAGCCAGAGACAGTATATTGGGGTTCAATCTGAAGATCAGAAAGGTAAAGCAGCCAAGCCCACTGGCTCTTAACTCTACCAAAGAATGAAAATGGAGAAGATTCTGTCTCCAAAATTCCTGAAGATTCTATACCCAACCTCCACCACCCTACAATGTTAGAGTTACTGTCTCTTCCCCCTTATATTCCTCCTTCCGCCTAGCCCATAGTGCTCCAGTCTCCACCTCCCCAGGGCTGGGATTACCTTTGCCTGAGTTCTGTTTCTCTTTTAGACAGATTAAATCTTGTGCTAGTCCAGGGTAGTTCGGATTAGTGTGTGCTACCACTCCCTGGCCTGTATGGCTGATTAGTATGGCTGCTTTGTTCTCTGCTCTTCAGGCATGCTTATTTACTAAAACACAAATAATATACCACTATATCACACACTTCGTCAAATGGCCCTGTTACATTAGGCTGCAACAGCAAAGGGCCATCTTCTGTAAGCTGCTCAAAGTACCTCCTGCCATTAACCAGTTCCCTCAGGCCCTAGATCAGCAAACAGCTACTCAGCTGCTTAATCTTGCTCACAAGTACAGGCCAAAGACTAAGCAAGAGAAGCAGCAAAGGTTGCTGGCCTGTGTTAAGAAAGCTGCTGGCAAAGGGGCCGTCCCAACTAACTATCCTTCGAGCAGTGTCAATACAGTCACTCACTACCTTAGTGGAGAACAACAAGGCTCAGCTGATTGTGATTGCTGGTGATGTAGACCCCACTGAGCTGGTGATCTTCCTGCCTGCCCTGCTGGAAAGACGGAGGGCTCCTACTACATTGTGGTAGTTTGAATGTAACTGGCCCTTATAACCTCATAGGGAATGGCTTTGTTGGAGTGGGTATGGCCTTGTTAGAGGAAATGTGTCACTGTGGGGGGCTGGCTTTGATGTTTTCTGTGCTCAGGATACTGCCAGTGTCTCAGTTCACCTTCCTGTTCCCTTTGGATCAGGATATCTGCCTGCACACTGCCATGTCCCACCATGATAATAATAATGGACTGAACCTTTGAACTGTAAGCAAGAACCCCAATTAAATGTTTTCCTTTATAAGAAAACATGTGGTTATGGTGTCCTCTTCACAGCAACAGAAGCCCCAACGAAAACATGGATTATCAAGGGAAAGGCCAGGCTGGGGTGGCTGGTCCACGGGAAGACATGTACCAAGTTGCCTTCACACAATTAACCTGGAAGATGGGTGCTCTGGCTAAGCTGGTGGAAGCTATTAGGACCAATTACAGCAACAGATATGATGAGATCCACTGCTACTAGGGAGGTAACATCTTGGTCCTAAATCTGTTGGCTCACATTGCCAACGTGGAAAGGCAAAAGGCCAAAGGCACTCACCACTACACTGGGTTAATGTAAACACTGCTAAGTTTTCTATATATAAATACAATTGCAAAGTTAAAAAAATTATATAGTATCACAATATAGTTTGTACTTTTTTGTACGTTGGTTCAAAACATGGACTATATTACCATTCCTTCCCACCCACCCATCATCCATCCATCCATCCATCCATCCATCCATCCATCCATCCATCCATGCCATCCATCCCTCCCTTCCTCCCTCCCCATAGGTCAAGGTCAGAGCCAAGTTCCTCCACTTCCACCCATTATGTGGGTTCCAGTAACTGAACTTAGTGTACAGGCATTTTTACCATGAGACCACTAACCAGTCATAAATAGGGTTATTTTAATGCTTTAAAGTATTTGTCAGGGATTATCAAACATTAGGACATCCATAGCTACCTTCTTAGTCGACTTCTATTTCTACCACAAAAACTGGTTATTATGAATAATGTAGGACACTTTAGACAGTTATTCTCTAATTATATGCTGTGAGTTACATGGATCCCTAAGAAGAAACTGCTGAAGCTTGGGATGGCTGTGTGTCCTCCAAACGATCCATTTGTTAATGACTTGGTCCCCAAGATGTTCTACTAACGAATTTAGTGGGCAGAGCCAAAAGATGTTTCTAAAAAAATCATCTACAACCCAACTCCTTCCTTTCCATGCCCCACCAGCAAAGAAGAATTATTGGGCTTAAAATGTCAACAGCACAGATACTAAGAATTCTCTTTGGAGCCAGTGACCTCTGCAGGAGAGGTACAAGGGAGTGACTACCAAGGGAGCAGGCCCAAGCCAGAGACCCTCCACGGAGAGCAGCCCAAGCCAGGGACATCTGTGGGAACAGGCCAAAACCAGCACCCTTCATGGAGCAGGCCTAACCCAGTAGCCTCCCTAGGAGCAGGTATGAGGGAGCAGGGCTGAGTCAGGGACCCTCTCAGGGACCTGGGCCCAAAGCCATGTGACCTCTGCAGGAGCAGGCCTGAGCTAGCCACCTTCACAGGACCAGGCCCGAATGACCTCTGGGATTGCAGAGCATGGGGTGGGCTCCGGTAATGCCAAGTGACCTCTTGGGTGACTAGAACCAAGATCCCAACTGCAACATGAGAAGCAACCATTTGAACCATGGATCCACTGGAACCTAGAAGATTGATCACCAGAGACACAGACTGCCCCAACTACAGCAATCAGAGGAAAAGATGGGTAGACAAGGTAAGAACATACTTAACACCACAAAGAGCAACACAACACCAACAAAAACTAGTGGCTCTACAACAGCAAGACTTGAATACACCAATAAAGTTAAAGCAGAAGAAAATGATGTAAAAAATAACTTTAGGAGACTGTTTGAGGCCCTTAAAGAGGAAATAAAAAATTCCCTCAAAGAAATGGAGGAAAAGACAAAAAAATTGGAAGAAATCAACAAATCCCTTAAAGAAAACCAAGAAAAAGCAATCAAACAGATGAAAGAAACAATTCAAGACTTGAAAACCAAAGTAGAGATAATAAGGAAAACAAAAACCAAAGGAATTCTGGAAATGGAAAAATCAACTCAGGAACCACAAATGCAAGCATAAAGCAGAATACAAAGAGACAGAAGGCAGAATCATCAAGCTCTGAGATACAAAAGAGGAAATAGACTCATCGACCAAAGAAACATTAAATTTAACAAAGCTTAATGCAAAATATCTAAGAAAATATGGGACACCATGAAAAGACTAAACCTAAGAATAAAAGGAATTGAGGAAGGAGGAGAAGTTCACCTCAAAAGCACAGAAACACTATATTAACAAAATCATAGAGCCGGGCAATGGTGGCGCACGCCGTAATCCCAGCACTCGGGAGCAGAGGGCAGGCGATCCTCTGTGAGTTTTGAGGACCAGCCTGGTTCTACCAGAGGCTAGTTCCAGGGACAGGCCTCCAAAGCCACAGAGGAAACCCTGTCCTCGAAAAAACACACCCCCAACCAACAACAAAAAAACAAAATCATAGCAACACCACCCCCTTTCCCCACCTAAGAAAGATATGCCTATGAAGATACAAGAAGCTTACAGAACACCAGACTGGACAAAAAAAAAAAAAAAAAAGTCCCCTCACCACATAACATAATAATCAAAACACTAAACATACAGAATAAAAAATTATTAAGAGCTGCAAAGGAAAAAGGCCAAGTAAAATAAAAAGGCAGACCTATCATAATTACACCTGATTTCTCAATGAAAGCCAGAAGTTCCTAGTTAAGCATTATGCAGACATAAAGAGACCACGGATGCCAGCTAAAGCTACTATATCCAGCAAAACTTTCAAACACCATAGAGAGATAAAACAAGATATTCCATGACAGAATCAGATTTAACCAATACCTAGTCACAAACCAAGCCCTACACAAAATACTAGAAGGAAAACTCTAACCAAGGAAGTTGGCTACATCAATAAAAACACAGAAAATTGATGGTCGCATAACAGGAAATCCCAAAGAAGGAAAAAACACACAAATTAACATCACCAACAGTGAAAACTAAAATAACAGGAACTAGTAATCACTGGTCATTAATATCCTTTAATATAAGTGGACTCAACTCACCTATAAAAATAATCAGGCTAACAGCCTAGATATGAAAATAGAATCCATCCTTCTGCTGCATACAAGAAACACACCTCAACCTCAAAGACAGACATTGCCTCAGAGTAAAGGATTGGGCAAAAAAATTCCTAAGAAACAAGCTGGTGTAGCTATCTTAATATCTAACAAAACAGACTTCAAACTAAAATCAACTAAAGAGACAAAGAAGGACATTTCATACTAGTCACAGGAACAATCCATCAAGAGGAAATCTCAATACTGAACATCTATCTCCAAAATACAAGGGTACCACATATGGAAAAGAAACACTACTAAAGTTTAAAATCACACAATAAACCCAACATACTAATAGTGGGAGACTTCAACACCCCACTCTCACCACTGAACAGGTCTGCCAGACAGAAACTTAACCGAGAAATAAGGGAACTAACAGATGTTATGATTCAAATGGACTTGACAGACATCTATAGAACATTCCATCCAAACAGAAAAGAATATACCTTCTTCTCAGCACCTCACGGAACCTTCCCAAAATTGACCACATTCTTGGTAACAAAGCAAACCTCAACAGATACAAAAAAAGGAAGAACTTCCTGTATCTTGTCAGCTCACCATGACTTAAAATTAGAATGCAACAGCAACACCAATTCTAGAAAGCCCACAAACACATGGAAATTAAAGCTCACCTGAACCACCAATGGGTCAAGGAAGAAATAAAGGAAGAAATGAAAGGCTTCCTAAAATTGAATAAAAATGACCACACAACATACCCAAATTTATGGGACACAATGAAAGCAGTGTTAAGAGGAAGTTCACAGCACTAAATGCCTACATAAAGAAGTTGGAAAAATTTCACACTAGTGATTTAACAGAACACATGAAAACTACAGAACAAAAAGCAAACTCACCCAAGAGAACTAGATGGCACAAAGTAATCAAATTGAGAGCTGAAATCAACAAAATAGAAACAAAGAAAACAATAAAGATAATCATGAGACAAAGAGTTGGTTCTTAGAGGAAAAAAAAAATCAAACAAAATAGATAAACCTTTATCCAAACTATCCAAAAGGCAAAAAGAATATCCATATTAACAAAATCAGAAATGAAAAGGGAGACATAACAACAGACATGGAGAAAATCCGGAGAATCATCAGGTCATACTTCGAAAACCTGTACTCCAAAAAATTGGAAAACTTAAAGGAAATGGACAATTTTCTGGATAAATATCACTTACCAAAATTAAATCAAGACCAGATAGGCAAACTGAATAGACCTACAACTGCTAAAGAAATAGAAACAGTCACCAAAAGTCTCCCAATCATAAAAAGCCCAGGACCAGATAGTTTCAGTGAAGAATTCTTCAAGATTTTCAAACTAATGCCAATACTCCTCAAATTGTTCCACACAACCGAAACAGAAGAAACATTGCTAAACTCTTTTTGTGAGACTACAATTACCCTGATACCCAAACCACACAAAGACGTTATTAACAAAGAGAAATACTGACCAATCTCACTCGTGAACACTAATGCAAAAATAATAAAACCAAATCAAAGACCTGGATATCAATTGACAAGCCTAAGAACACCTGATTTTTGACAAAGAAGCAAAACATATCAAATGGAAAAAAGAAAGCATATTTAACAAATGGTGCAGGCATAACTGGATATCAACATGTAGAAGAATGAAAACAGACCCGATCTATTGCCAGGCACAAAACTCAAGTCCAAATGGATCAAAGACCTCAACATAAAACCAACCACACTGAACTGTTGGGACAATAGAAAAATGATAGAGTCCTTACAGGCAGATGTTAAAAAATTAAAGAAGGACACGACTGGTTTGGGAAACAACTTCCACCATACCAATAAACAGTTTGAAGTTCTCGAGGAGAAGTATGAAGTTCGTGAGGAAAGGAATAATAGATCCTCCTCTGAGATGGCTTTGTCAATTGAGAAAAATATGCAGGAGATTTGTAAACGGTTTGAAGTTCTCGAGGAGAGGTTTGAAGTTCTCGAAGAAAGGAATAATAGATCTTTCTCTGAGATGGCTTTATCATTTGAGAAAAAGGTGCAGGATATGGAGGCAGGAACAGCTGATTTGAATCATAAATTGCAGTCCCTGTCTGTAGGAACTGAAACATTATCTGAGAAGATCCGAACCATTGAATGTATTAACAAGACTTTATCAAAGGGCTATGAAAAATTACTGGACAGAATTTCAATACAAGATGGCACAATTCATGCCATGAAAATTCTGTCCAAGGATGAGACATTATCGGTGTTGGACAAACTTCATATCTTTGAATCCTCTATGAAAGCCTTGGAACATAATACTGGGCAAGAGATTCAGACATTGCAGAAGGCAATGGTAAACAGATTTGAAAAGATTGAGGAAATTATAGACTCTGATGAACAGGAGCAAATGGTACAAAAGAAAATCTTGACCCCATCAGTGAATAGAACTCTCCGGGATAGTTTTCACAAGACTTTGCCTGTTTTTCCGGTAATAACAACAGAGAAGGTGACTGGTTCTAAAAACCCTATGGTCACCAAGGAATATACATGGGAACCCATCGTATGAATGATCTGAAAGAAATTAAACAGGCTGTTATGAATTTTGGCATACATAGCTCCTTTGTTAAGGAGATGCTAAAATTGTGGTCAATCAGTATGAGACCCACTCCAAGGGACTGGATTGATTTGGTATCAGCAGTTCTAGAGAGCGGATCTCAATTAAACTGGAAGTGTATGTTCAGACAAGAGGCTAGACTTTTAGAACAGCAAGATCGAAGGGAGTTGACATTATCCTAGATCAAATTCTGGGTGAAGGACTTTATTCTGATCCTCTAGAACAAGCTAATTATGATGAACACACCTTATCCATATGTATTACCGCAGCCTTAAAGGCTTGGGACAGGGTTCAAGACCCAGGACAGAGAACGGAATCATATATCAGAGTTAAACAGGGTCCGAGAGAACCATTTGTTGACTTTTTACATAGACTAACTAAAGCTGTACAAATAGGGATATCTGACCCAGAGCAAGGCATGTAATAATTGAATCCTTGCCTTATGAGAATGCCAATGTGGAGTACAAAAGGGTTTTGACGCCTCTAAAGATCAGATCAGCACCTTTGGATGAATGGGTCTTGCATACAATGAATGTTGAATCGTTTGACTATGGAACAGAGGCATGGGTGGAAGAAGCAATTGCCAATGGTAAAAGAAGACATCAAAATACCAAATGTTTTAATTGTGGCAGAATGGGACATATGAAACGGAATTGTAGACAAAGGATTTCCAGAAATAATAATAATAATAACGCCTCTTCCAGGAATAACAGGAATAGGAGGCCTCAGCCTTCAGGTTTATGTAGGAGATGTGGAAAAGGTAGACATTGGACCAATGAATGCAGATCGTCAAGAGATAGACAAGGAAATCCATTGCAAGCGGGAAACGCAATGGGGGCCTCTTGCAGGCCCCCATGGCGAATGTGGTCCATTCATTTCTCGTTACTACGGAGAAACATGCCTGTCAGAACAATTAGAAATCCCATGCCTGCTGTTAAAAGCAAAAACGGGCCTGAAGATGAATATGTGTATTTTGGCAAACTTCTATAAGAGATCAAAGACCAAAGTTAAGAGTGTGTGTAAACGGCATTTTCTATTACTGGCCTGCTGGACACAGGAGCGGATGTAAGTATCATTACTCCAGAATCTTGGCATCTGTATTGGCCTCTACAGGACGTAAATGTTCGTTTTTGGGAATTGGAACCCTATCTGGAGTAAGACAAAGCACGAGATGGGTTGAATGCATAGGGACAGAAGGACAAATAGGAAAATTAAGGCCATATGTAGCTAATATTGCAGCAAATTTATGGGGCCGTGACCTATTGCAGCAATGGAATACTCAAATCAACATTCCTGCTGTCTCTAGAGCATATGTTTCTGAGGAAAACATTAAAAGATATTACAGATGGCGAAAACCAGCCATTCGGGCTGTACAAGAACACAAAGCAAAGGATGCCCCCCCAGAAATACCAACGGCCTTACCTCTAAAATGGTTGACTGAGAAACCAATATGGACAAAGCAATGGCCTTTAGCTGAGGAAAAGTTGCGGGCTCTAGAACAGCTGGTACAAGAGCAATTGGATGCTCAACATATTGAAGAATCTACCAGCCCTTGGAATTCTCCTGTATTTGTGGTTAAGAAAAAAATCTGGTAAATGGAGAATGGTGACAGATCTCAGAGCTATCAACAAGGTTATTCAGCCTATGGGCTCTCTGTAATCTGGACTTCTCTGCCCTTCTTTATTACCAAAAGAATGGCCTCTCATAGTATGATTTGAAGGACTGTTTCTTCCCACCATACCTTTTACAAGAAAAAGATAGAGAAAAGTTGCCCTTCACAGTGCCTACTTATAATACTCCCACAGGGCATGTTGAAACTCTCCCACCCTGTGCCAATCTTTGTAAATCAACCATTGCAAATAATACGCAGGCGATTCCCAAGTCTATAATTTATCATTACATGGATGATATCTTATTGTCTGATTCAAACATGGACACCTTAGAAAGATTGTTTGAAGAAGTTAAAATAGTTTTACCTAAATGGGGATTACAGATTGCTCCTGAAAAAATTCAGAGAGGAGATTCTGTTGATTATCTAGGTTATGGAATAGATTTGCAAAAAATCAAGACACAAAAGGCACAAATTAGGAGAGATTGAGTACAGACTCTTAATGACTTTCAAAGGTTGTTGGGAGACATTTCCAGCCTTCGACTGGCTGTTCGGATAACACCTGATATGATAATTCACTTAAATAAACCCTTAGATGGTGAAAGAGACTTAAACAGTCCCAGAGAATTAACAAGCTGAAGCGGAAAAGGATACTGACAATGGTTTGAAGAAAGTTACAGGAAGCACATGTGGATAGGGGAATCCAGAACTCAGTTGTATTCTCCACATATTGCCTTCAAAAATTTCTCCTACAGGAATTTTAATGCAAAGAGATGATATTATCTTAGAGTGGATCTTTCTACCGCATAAACCAAGTAAGAAAATAAAATCTTATGTGGAGAAGGTGTTCTGAATTAATCATAAAGGCAAATTGAGACTTCGTCAACTAGCAGGCATGGACCCAGCAGAAATCATAGTGCCTTTCATTGCTGATGAGATAAGAAAATTATGGGAAGATAATGAACCATGGCAAAGAGCTTGTTCTGAACTTTTTAGGGAGAAATTAATAACAACTATCCAAAAGCAAGAGGCTTAACTTTATAAAGAGAACTTCTTGGATTCTTCTCTGAATCATCCGTGATGCTCCAATAACTGGAGCCCGTACATTTTATACTGATGCTAACAATCAGGGCAGGCAGGCTACAAATCAGAAGACTTGAGTAAGGTGGAACAAAGTCCTTATTATTCTGTCCAAAAGGCAGAGTTATTTGCCATTCTTTTGGTGCTAAGGGTATTTTAAGGAACCTCTTAATATTGTTACGGACTCACAATATGCAGAAAAGAGTTATCTTACATATTGAAACTGCTGAATCATACCTGATGATACTGAACTAACCTCATTGTTTATCAGGTACAAGACATGATCAGGAAACAGGCTTTGCCCTATGTATATAACACACATCCGATCCCATACGGGTCTGCCAGGTCCTTTAGCACAAGGTACTGCAGAATTGATCAATTATGATTGGTAGTGTGCTGCAGGCTTCTGAATTTCATGAAAAGCATCATGTCAATAGCAAAGGCTTGAAGAAGAGTTTCTATTACATGGCAACAAGCTAAGGAGATTGTAAAGAAATGCTCCACTTGCTCTTTCTATAACCAAACACCATGCCTGCAGGGGGCTAATCCAAAGGGCACTAAAAGGAATGAAATCTGGCAGATGGATGTGTTCCACTTCGCAGAATTTGGCAAATTAAAATATATACACCATATCATTGACACTTATTCAGGCTTCCAATGGGCAACTGCTTTAAGCTCAGAAAAGGCCGATTCGTTAATCACTCATTTGTTAGAAGTTATGGCCATCATGGGTATACCTGCACAAATTAAGACGGATAATGGTCCAGCTTATGTCTCTAGGAAAATGAAATGGTTTTTTGGTATTACAATATTAAACATGTTACAGGTATACCCTACAATCCTACAGGTCAAGCAGTCATTGAAAGATCAAATAGAACTATAAAGGATATGTTAAACAAACAAAAGGGGGTGGAAAATACCCCCAGAAATAGATTACATAATGCTTTACTAACCTTGAATTTTCTCAACGCTAATGAGAAGGGGACAACGGCTGCAGAAAGACATTGGATAATGGAAAAGTCTGCTGAATTAAATCAACCAATCTATTTCAAGGATGTGCTGACCTCACAGTGGAAGCCAGGGGATGTGCTGTGTTGGGGAAGGGGTTTTGCTCTTGTCTCCACAGGAGAAGAAAAATTGTGGATACCATCAAAGTTAATAAAGGTTCGGTTTGAAGAGGAGAAGCCCCTTGGAAAAGAAAAATAACAATTCATACACAAGGATGGTGATCATACTGATGGTAAGAGAATTATAGTTTGGGGGCAGGGTTCTTTTCTTATCTCCACAGGACAACACTCACCTTCAAAGGATCTGAGGGACCCTGGATATCTTGAATACTGATGGATGGAAACCAGTTGCAACCCACCAAGGATCAGCATTAACACTGGGTAAGCTCCGTGAGTATGAAAAACAATTTTTTGAATGTGCGTCAATATGCATTTCTTTATAAATATTTAGAGCTGGTTTTCTGGAGTTGGACTCTGGCCCAGTCCCTCTCCAATTCCAAGCTTTTCATAAAAGATTTCTCAGAGTTTCTATCTCAGGTCAGGAGTCATGTTATGAGACAGAATATAATGCATAATGATAATAATATATTTGCCTTCTTTGCCTTCCTCATATCTGGGTCTGTCTTTAATGCACCTTTCATTGAATATATACACGTATATGTCTGTATATGTCTCTGTAGATATGCTTATCTTTCTTGTAACAAACAACAAATTTTTTCTTCAGTAATCTTTGTGGTTTCCAGGATGAAGATGGGCCCCACAACATCAACTTCCAACTGGTTATGAGCGTCATGTTTTTGTAGCGCTAAAATTGGCCTGTTTTTTTGGTACCAATTGCACAGAACACTTTTGAATAGTGCATATTTTTGACAACATTCTGGCCGGTTCTCCTCAAAATATTCAGAGGCTAGACACTCTTCTTAGATAAAATGTTACCCTGGGTATTTTACCATCATTTGCTTTCACAGGACCCCCTGAGAAGAAAAGTCGCCTCTATGTCAGCTGGAAGCAATCTTAGATGACGATGCCCCCCTCTCCCAACAAAGTTTACCCTCAGGTTTAGGGACACTAATTGGTGGCTGGTATAGGGTTGAGGTGTTGATGGGAGGTATTATATTGACTCAGGTGGTATAAACTATGTACGTATGTGTATATATATATATATCTTTATGTAAAAAGGAGGGATTAACTGGTCTGAAGGAAGAATTGATTTTTGTGAGTTATTGTTTTTTTGAAAACTATATTGGTGCTGATTCTTGTATATTGATATACTGAACATTGTATTGAGAGTATGATCCTACCTGTTTGAAACAACTGTTATATGGATATATACCATATTGCAATGTACATCTCTAACCTCTGATATTATTTATGTAATGACATTGTTTACCTATTGCAATGTACATTTCTACCTCAGATATTATTTATGTAATACCCTGTTTACATTTGGGAATCATTGTCTTCATTTATTGCACCAGTTGTCTATTCTATTAGTCATACAGTTAGATAGTGTTGAGAATTATATGTTTGTCATATTATATTTTGGATAATCAGGTTTTTTAGACACATAGAGATTATATTTTAGTATAGATAGTTCTAATCTTCGACCCTTCTTTGAAGAGCTGTAGACATGGTCCTTTAATCTAACCTAGAGTTTTTGTACTTATGAGACACAATCACTCCTGATAACAATGCTCTACTCCAAGAGAATGTTCGTTGATCACCAAAGACATTCCATTGAAAGTTTCTGTCTTCTTCTTGGCAGAACTGGCCTTTGGCCAAAGAAAAGCCCATACCTCACTACTGACTAAGATACAAAATATCCATAAGTGGATAAAACAGAATTGTCTTATCTTGACAAGACAGGATAGGATAGTAGTTCTACTAAAGGTCCTTGCCATTGAAAATGGTATGTCAGGTTGTATCAGCCTTAGCCAAAGTTGGTGCCTCAACATTGCTAACGAGACTTGTGTGGTTGCCAGGTAGTCAGTTGTCTCTGTCATCTGTTGCACATTTTGGAAGTTTCTCGTTTGTTGCTTCCTGGTTTGCTTAGTAATATTACTTCCCTTCTCAGATCTTTGATTGGGGTTGAAAGAATAGATAATTGTAGCTACGTTCTACATTATTTTAGCACTTCCTGAAGTAAAATGTTTAGTAAAATTTCTGTATATGTTCCTCGCCTAATATTGTTTGCTTCTTGGTAATCTTTATATGACCTGTTCCCATTGTATATAGTTGTATTTGGTTTTTGTATCTGTCTTATTTAGACAAAAGGGGGAGGATGTTGGGGCGGCTTGACCACTCCCCTTGTTTGAGGGGCGTGGCCGCCCCAGGAGCAGAGGATACCTTTAAAAGAACCAGGTTTGGGGTAGGGCCGGCCCTTTTTTTCCCTTTTCCTCTTGGTTCGCGTAAGTTTATCCCATTTCTCCCTTTATTAAAACTGATTTATTCTAAAGGACTATTTTTGGTTATTTCCAAATTCCTCTGACCGCCCGCTACACTGAACCTCCCAGAAGAGAAAGTGGGAAGTATACTTGAATGCATTGGTACAGGAGACCACTTCCTAAATGTAATCCCAGTAGCACAGGCATTGAGAGAAACAATTAATAAATGGAACCTCCTGAAACTGAAAAGCTTCTGTAAAGGACACAGTCAACAAGACAAAACAGCAGCCTACAGAATAGGAAAAGATCTTCACCAACCCCACAGAGGACAGAGGACTAATCTTCAAAATATACAAAGAACTCAAGAAATTGGTCATCAAAAGAACAAATAATCTAATAAAAAATGGGGGTACAGACTTAAACAGAGAACTCTCAACAGAGGAATCTAAAATGGCTGAAAGGCACTTAAGGAAATGTACTACATCCTTAGCCATCAGAGAAATGCAAATCAAGACAACTCTGAGATTCCATCTTACACCTGTCAGAATGGCCAAGATCAAATACACTGATGACAACTTAGGCTGGAGAGGATGTGGGGTAAGGGAACACTCCTGCATTGCTGGTGGGAGTGCAAACTGATACAACTGATTTGGAAATTAATATGACAACATCTCAGAAAATTAGGAAACAACCTTCCTCAAGACCCAGCAATGCCACTTTTGGGTATATATCCAAAGGATGCTCAATCATACCATAAAGACATGTGCTCAACTATGTTCACAGTAGCATTGTTTGTCATAGCCAGAACCTGGAAATAACCTAAATGCCCCTTGACCTACAAATGGATAAAGAATATGTGATACATTTACATAATGGAGTACTACACAGCAGAAAAAATAATGACATCTTGAAATTTGCAGGCAAATGGACGTATCTAGAAAACATCATATTGAGTGAGGTAAGCCAGACCCAGGAAGACAAAATATGTACTCACTCATGAGTGGCTTTTAGACAGAAAGCAAAGAAAAAACAGCCTGCAATTCACAATCCCAGAGAACCTAGACAACAAAGAGGACCCTAAGAGAGTCATACATGATCTAATCTACATGGGAAGTAGAAAAAGACAAGATCTCCTGAGTAAATTGGGGGCATGGGGAGGACAGAAGGTGAAGGAGGAAGTAAGGGGAGTTGATAAAAATATATAGCCCAATAAAAACAATTACAAAATGATTTTTTTTTAAAAGATAGCATCTTACATAGTCGTTCAGTATAGCCTCAAACTTGTTATCTAACTGAAGATAGGTGGCACTTGTTATGGTTTTGGTCCCTGGTCCCTTTAAGAGACAAGCCACGCCCACTCCCTCCCAATCTGCTGAGGCAGGCTGATCTTCAGCTTCTGGTCTGAGCTTGCTCTCTTTTCCATCTTCCTCTTGGAGAGGCAGCCTCGCTTCTGCCTCTCTCCCCACTCCTCTCTGTCTCTGTCTCTCTTCATAACTCCCTGAATAAATATTCAACCTCACTCTGCATGTCGTGTCTATCCATGTCTCTGTCTCCTGCCTGCCTGCCCGCCATGTGTCTCCCTGCCTGGGACCAGCCACTGCTCGGACTGGCAGCCGTCTCTGCCTGGGACTGGCTGCTCCCAGGGCCTGCTGTCTGCCGCCACATGGCCCGCTACACCATTTGGGACCTACAGCACTTCTGCTGCCTACTGCCGCCGGGGATCTTGTAGCATTTAAAAAAATTATAAAAGCAACCTGAACTCCTGATTCTCCTGCCTCTCTCCACCAAGTGCTAGGATTATGATACGAGTGTTGCACCATATCCGGCTCAGATATTTCTCAAAGACTAAAATACTGTAATTTCATAGAACAACCTATACTTCTACAATGTATTTACAGGAATGTGCTAAAACTGTTCTAATAGAAAGGAAAGCACAGCAAAACACAGTCTGGTCCCATAAAGAAAAACACACACACATGGGTGAGGATATAGGGAAAGGAACTCTACCATAGTGGAATGTGTAAACTGGTTCAGCCATTATGGAAAGAGGTTTTCAAAAACTAAAAATAGGGCCATTTGATCTAGACTATACAACTCCTGGCATATTTCAAGAGGATTCTATGTCCTATTACAGAGATAACTGCATTGCCATGTTTATTGGTGCTCTGTCCATATTAGCAAGGAAATTCATCAGCCTAGTATACATCAAGAAGATAAATGGATAATGAAAATGTGGTACACAATTCATCAGCTGTAAAGGAAATTATGAAATTGACAGGAAAAATGGATGGAACTGGAATATATACAAAGTAAGGTAAACCAAGCAAAGAAAGGCAGATTCTACATGTTTCTCTCAACAGGGGATCCTGACTTCACGGTGTGGGGTGTGCATGGTTAGAGAGCAGGAACCTAAAAGGGACCGTGGGCACAGGGGAAAGGTTTTAAAGGGAGGTGGTGGGAAGACAGTTGAAACACATGTGATATCAATGTGGAAAGAACATACTAGGAGGTAAGAGCATGCCCGGGGATGTGGGTCGAGGAGGAGATGAAGGTGAGTTGAAGCGGGGGAATGACCCACCCAAACTAAGTACGCACGAGAATGCTACGGGAAATCAGGTACTTTGTTGAGTAAAAACTAAAAAGCAAGCAAACAAGCAAGCAAGGCAAGCAAACAAGACACCACAGCCTATCAAGACTGGATAAATACACGGGATAGCTAGATGGTGTAGTGGGCAGAGGTGTGTGCTGCTGACCCCAGGAGCCACACTGTAGGAGAGGCCTGAGTCCCACATACTCACTATGGCACCATGCGTTTCATGGCACTTGCTTGTGCTTCCTCTGTATAAGAAAAGCACCTCTGCCCCTGGTCACAAGTCATCACTGATTTCAGAAAGCCACACACCCATGTGTTTAAGTCACCACTACTGTGGCTTTCCAAAACTAGGAGCTGCAGCATCTGAGGTGGACAGACACATATTCTGCGTGTGCTGTTGCAAATGTCCCCCCCCGTAAGTAGTTAGTGTGGCAAATCCTGGACATATCTGTCACATGATGGACTTTTAACAGGACCAAAGAACAGTAAGTTAGTAGATATTATGGCATGCATCTGAACTACATTGCTGCTTCTCTGTTTGCGACAACTGTGGCTAAGATTTATCATTGCTACCCCTGTCCATCAAAACCAAGTCATTATCTGAATACAACACTTGCCTGTTGGGAAATAATATTTTAAGGTGTGTTGCTTTTTGTTCATGTTGCATTTGTTTTAGCTCTGTGAAGCTCTGTTACTCTGCCTGTCTAAACACCTGATGGTCTAATAAAGAGCTGAATGGCCAATAACAAAGCAGGAGCAAGGATAGGCAGGGGCCTGGCAGGCAGAGAGAATAAATAGAAGGAGAAATAAGGAAGAAGAGGAACAACAGAACAAGGAGAGGATAATTTCTGGGGCCAGCCACGCAGCTACACAGCAAGCCACAGAGAAAGAAGAAGGTACACAGAAATAGAGAAAGATAAAGCCCAGAGGCAAAAGTTAGCTAGAATAATTTAAGTTAAGAAAAGCTGGCAAGAAACAAGCCAAGCTAAACGCTGGGCATTCATAACTAACAATAAGCCTCTGGGTGATTTATTTGGGAAGCTGAGTGGTGGGCCCCTCAAAATAGCCAAAAGAGTAAAACATCACACAACACTTGCCCAAGTAATAGGCAGTGGTTCTCAACTTTCCTAATGCTGCGACCTTTAATACAGCTCCTCATGTTGTGGTGACCCTCAAACCATAAAATATTTTTGTTGCCTGGTGTGGTGGTGCACGCCTTTAATCCCAGCACTTGGGAGGCAGAGCCAGGTGGATCTCTGTGAGTTTCAAGGCAGCCTGGTCTACTGAGTAAGTTCTAGGACAGCCAATGATATCCAGAGAAACACTGTTCTCAAATACAAACAAGAATGTATTTTTGTTGCTTACTTTTGTAACTGCAATTTTGCTACTGGTACAAACAGTAATATAAATGTCTGATATTTCTGATGGGCTTAGGTGAACCCCTGTGAAAGGCATTGGATCCTAAACGGGTCAGGACCCACCCACAGCTTGAGAACCGCGTGGCTTAGAGAGAAGCCTTGACTGTGTAACACATAAAAGTATATGGGTTGTTTCTTGAATGGAAAATCATTTTCAAGGTCCGTTTTCTGCTATATTCTATTTATGCAAATGTCTGAGTGACTCTCATGTGTGGGTATGGAAATGTGACAGAAAATGATCAAGTGTGATAGAAAAGGTATATTCTTTAGTGTTTGGGTGAAATATTCTGTAAATATTTGTTAGGTTCATTTGATTGATAAGGTCTGTTAGCTCCAATACTTCTGTTTAGCTGTTGTCTGGATAGACCGTCTATTAGTGAGAGTGGGGTACTGATGTTCCCCACTATCAGTGTGTGAGGGTCAACGTGTGTTTAAGCTTTAGTAAAGTGTAGGGGCAGCCTTGACAAGATTACCTTTCTTCCAGAGTGGAGGCGTGGGAATTTAGAAGTATAGTAGAGAGTACAACGACACAAAAATAATAAAACGCAAGGAACACATAGGATAGTATTGGGAGGGAATTTTAGTGAGTACTGAGAATTTCCAAACAGCTTAATATACCCCTGATTTCAAAAGGTAGGAGTAGAACAAAAGGCTGCATTAACATACAAATTGAAAGTCATGGGGGTACATCAGCGCTCAAGCCCTAGACTCACCCTTGACTCACGCCCTAGACCAAACACTCTGTAGGCAAACCACTCCTGGGTGGAATCCCAAGTTATTTCCATAAAGGGAACTAGAACTTGGTTGGATCCTTAGACTTTTGTTTTAGGTCGGAACCAACTACTTTTTTTTTTTTTTTTTACAAACATGGGTGCCCTTACATTTGAGGCACAGATGTAAGAACTGAAACATCATCCGTGTGGATTTTTTTCTTTGATGAGTATGAAGTAGTGTCCTTCCCCCTATCTCTTTTGATTAATTTTGGTTTGAAGTCATTTTGTTAGATACTAGAATGGCTACATCAGCTTGCTTCTTGGGTCCATTTGCTTGGAAATCTTTTCTGACCCTTTATTCTAGACAATGTCTGTCTTTGATACTGAGGTTGTGGTGGTGGTATGTCTCTTGTATGTAGCAGAAGCACAGATCTAGTTTTTGCATTCATTCTGTTACACTGTGTCTTAGAGTTTCTATTGTTGTGGCGAACACCAAGACCAAAAAACAACTTGGGGAGGAAAGGGTTTATTTGGCTCACACTTCAGATCATAGTTCATCACAGGGGAAGTAAGAACAGGAACCAAGCAGGTTTGGAACCTGGAGGCAGGAGCTAATGCAAAGGCCATGGAGAGTTACTTACTGGCAAATCTTCATTAGAGTTACCACTAATAACCACGTCACAGAGTGTATACTAGGCTGTTTGGGACTTCTTCTGCCAACAGAATTAATATAAATCTCTTTTCACTTTAGATGCAGGTAGTCTCTACAGACAAGGGCAAAAAAGCAACCTCTAGGCCACATATTCATTATTCTCCTCTGGAGGCTCTTGATCTAGGCATCCACAGTTCAGTCCACACTCAGTATCACTGTCTTCCATGTTCCTATTAGGATGGTCCATTAAGCAGCATTTAAAGTTGGTCAACTAGTTTTCTAATCCACAGTCCTAAGGTCTACAGAACTTCAAACAAAAAACATGGTCAGGCCTATTACAGCAATACCCTAGTCCCTGGTAACAACTTCTGTCTTAGTTAGGGTTTCTAATGCTGTGAAGAGACACCATGAACAGAGCAAACTCTTTTTTGTTTTTAGAGACAGGGTTCTCTGTACTTTGGAGCCTGCCCTGGAATTTGCTCTGTAGACCATGTTGGCCTCAAACTCACAGAGATCAGTCTGCTCTGCCTGCTGAATGCTGGGATTAATGGTTGTGCACCACCACTGCCTGGTTTATAGCAACTCTTATAAAGAAAAAACATTAATTGGGGTGGCTTACATTTTTCAGAGGTTTAGTCCATTATGGAAATGGTGCTGGAAAGAAGTGGCAGGCAGAGTGTCCTAATCTTGACTCTCAGGAAGTGGTCTGAGACACTGGATGTGACTTGAGTATATATGAGACCTCAAAGTCCATCTCAACAAGGCCAGATCTTTTCCAGCAAAGCCACACCTCCTAATAGTGCCACTCCCTTTGGTGGCCATTTTCTTTCAAACCAGGATAGTCTGTATCTTTTAGCTGGAGAGTCATTTCAAAGAGATGATTCCTAATGATATTCTGCTATACTCAGAAGATTAGATACTAGCCCAATTGTCATCAGAGAGGCTTCATCCAGTTTCTCTTTATGGGAAGAGGTGCAGCAACCCACAGCCAAATATAGGCAGAATTGAAACTTGGGGTATCTCACGGGAGAGGGATAGTAAGAATTGTAGGAGTCAGAGGGGGTCAAGGACACCATGAAGACACTGCCCCAAAGAATCAACTAAGCAGAGCTAATAGGGACTCAGAGAGATTGAAGGAACAGTCATGGAAACTGCATGGGTCTGTGATAGGTCCTCTGCATACGTGCTATGGCTATTCAGCTTGGGGGTTTTGTGCGACTCCCAACACGAGAGTGAGGGATTGTCTCTGACTCTTCATCTTTTTTCCTTCCACTGGGCGCCTCACCCAGCGCTGACATGAGGGGTTTGTGACTAGTCTATGGTAACTTGTGATGCCATGCTCGGTTGATAACCTTGGAGGCCTGATCTTTTCTGAAGGGAAATGGAGGAGCAGTGGGTCTGAGGGAGAGTGGAGGGATCTAATATGTGCGAGAGAATAATTTTTTTGCAAGAAATTATCAACAAATTTAATAATTAAAAATAAAATTAAATGACTGGGGCTAGCAAGATGGCTAAGTGGATAAGATCCATCTACTGCTCTTACAGAGGACCCAGGTTTGGTTCCCAGCACCCCACATAGCAGATCATAGCTATACTGTAACTACAGTTCTAGTGTATCTGATGCCTTCTTCTGACCTCTGAAGACCACAAATGGTGCATAACATACACACAGGCACAACAATAATATACTTACAATAAAATTTAAAATCTACAATACATGGCCTTTTCATTTAAGGAGTTGCTAAATCTTATCTCTAGTTACTTGAGTTACTACTGTCTTCTGCAGCTCAGGAGAGACTGCATCACACATTGTGAATGAACTTGAACTTTCATTCACAATGAAAGTTCTTCTACTTTCTAGCAAGCCACTTATTTTAGGGGCACACAACACACATCTTTCCATTTTCTTGCTTTAGTGATCCAATCCAGACTTTGCTCCACACTAACACCAAACTGTTCTCCCAAACTGAGTTTTGCAAACTTACTACAAATGATATCTCTAGCTGTTTGTTTTCAACCTATGTCCTGAGATAGGGCAAGGCAATAACTGAATCTTACTGACGAATTTTCCCACTCGTGAAAGAATAATTTTAAAAATGTGTTTGAAGAAATAATTATGTATAAAAAGCTACATTAACCTCTTGTAGCATACTACTGGAGAATAGCAGCCATGGTCCTGTGCTGTCCCATGGCTGTGGGCCTCAACTAGGGCCACAAAGTGACAAAGAATGTCAGCAAGTGAAGGCACTCAGCCAGCACCATGTAAACCTCCCCAAACAGACCAAGTTCCTGAGGGACATGATGGGAAGGTGTGCAGCTTGCACCCTAAGAGCAGGGTCAAGGAGCTGCTCAAGGCATCCAAGGACAAGCGTGTGCTAAGTTCATCAAGAGTGTGGATATGTACATCCACAACCAAGAGGAAGCAGGAGGAGCTGAGCAACCAACGTCGCTGGTAACCATGAGGAAGGCAGTAGCGGCCAAGGACTGAAGACCCTCTCCTAATAAATCTCTCTCGCCTCTCTCCCTCTCCCTCTTCCTCCTCTCCTCTCTCTCTCTCTCTCTCTCTCTCCTCTCTCTCACACACACACACACACACACCACACAACACAAACAACAGCTACATTAACCACAAGTCGCGGAAAACAACTTTCTCCAGGAGTATTTCTGAGGGCAGTTTATATCCCTGCCACACTGTATATGTGTGAGGCAGGCAGAGAAGGTCTACCTGATTAGCACCATGCTTTATAGCTTTCTTAGGCCCAATGCATGCCAAGAAAGTCTGTAGACAGGGTCTCACTGTGTAGCTCTGGATGGCCTTAACTTAAGAAAATCGGCCTACTTCCATCTCCTGATTGCTGCACCACGCCAGGGTATGATTCACTTCTATAGAAATTTCCAGGGCAAATCTGACCATATAGAGAGGGAAGAAGTCACTGACTACACAGGGAAACAGGAGTGGTGGGTTATTTGTTACCCAAGGGAAGAAGAAAGCAGCAAGGATTAGAAGTGAGAGGAAGGAAATATAAAAGATCCAGAGGACAAAAAATCAAGGCATAAAACTGATGAGAGCAGTCTTTTATTTGAAAGCTTATTGTAAATGTACACTAAGGAACTCAGACTATAACTTTGACAGATTCGTTGCTTTAGAGGATGGCCAGACCCTTTCCACAGATGCCTCCTTCAGCCATTACATGCATATTAATTAGCATACCATTTCCACAAAACAGCTTTTATAATGTTTTATTAAAGAAAAATGCATTTGGGCTGGCAAGGTGGCTCAGTGGGTAAAGGTGTTAAGTCTGAGGACCTAAATTCGATCCCCAGCAGGCTGTCCTCTAACTTCCATACACGTGTGATGACTGACACACACACACACACACACTCTAAAAGCCACAAGGAGAAAAGGAATCCTGTCACAATTTGGCCTCCAGATACATATTTTTCCATTACAGAAGAAATTGTTTCCCATGAATATTTTTATTTTCCTTCCTAACAATATGCAGGGCTGGGTAGGCAATGGTGACAATTCTCCCTGGTGGCCAGAGCATAGGCAACCGGGCTCTACAACGCTGTGATTCTTTAGGGACCTGAGCAGTGCAGAGTCTGACTTTTGGTGTGGGGTCACTGCAAGCTGTTCAGCATCAGTAAGACAAGAGAGGTGGCTGGTACAAGGTGACTCAACTTCTTACTAAAACAATGACTTAAGCTCAGCCAACAAAGAATCTGTTTACGTTGATAGCTGCCATGTACCATGCACTTAATCCAAATTCATTTTGCAGAAATATAAAATTTAGTTATTCAGATATAATAACATTGGCTGGCATCTTCCATTAAAATCGGTAAATACAACAATGTATTGGTTATTGAAATTGGGTTATTGAAATGTAGTATTCTGGCTAATTACGATGTCATAAAAGACAACTGTCTAATCATCAAGTTTGTGAAATTTTCTCAAGTATTTAACTTCCTCAGTAAATAGAATACACCTCATATAATTTTACATTTTCTAGCTAACACTTTCATTTATTATGAAAAGAAGCCAGCTGTGGTCCACACCAGTGTTGCAGGGAGGCAGAACTGATGTGCTAGTCACCGTCTATGCCAGCACGTATCACTCTGAGACAAGCTTTAGAAGCTACACTGGTCATTTTGTCTTGAATGAAATTGTGAAATTCATTGCTCCACTGAGGTTCCTGGAAGAGTTCTTTGCTCAGGTGACTCCATCTGCTAAGGCAATTCTGCTCTTCACATGTATTCAATACCCACGACGCCAGCACAATGCACCTGCTCGTCTACTGCCATGTTTAGCCGCCAACCTACTAACCCAAATCCAACAGCCCCGGGTTTTAACTTTACTTGTCAAGTAGGTGGGACCATTTTCACAGCACCTACCATTTATATCAGCACAGTATGTAGAAATACACATTCCTTCTTATCACAGGACACCGCAGGCTCTTCACACCTGTCATTAGAGGTGCCGGACTTGTGCAATACAACCAAGTATTGGAGGTAAAAATTGGGAGGTAACCCCCTGGTGTATTAAAAAACAAGTAAAAAAATAACTTAGAATCAGGAGGAAGGTACTTTGAATTCACCTGACCATTCTGTTTGCGTTTTTAAGAGTACACTCGATAAAGAGAAAGTTAAAGTCAATTAAAAATATAGCAGAAGATGGGGCTGGTGGGAGGGTGTAAAACACTTGCCGTGAAGCCTGACAGCCTGAGTTTGAGTCTCAGAACCCACAGAAGAGAACTGAGCCCTGAAAGCAGTCCTCTGATTTCCACGAGCCGTGACGCAGATGTGCTGCACACACATTCCTCTCTCGCACGCCCACCTCACTATCACCCAGCTTGTTAGAGCTGCCTTAACCAATACAACAGTCTAGAGACACGCAGCACTGGAAGTGTGTTTTGTTGTACCTGGAGTCAGGTGCCCCAAATAAGGTGGTTAGCATCTTGAGATCTCACAAAGCCTCACGCATTCACCGGCCTTTCTGCTTGGCTCTTGGGTGCTCACTGTCTCATTGTCTAGTCTTTCCTTGTATGCGCCAGTTACAACTGCCTGGGGCAGATTGAGTTTGCCCTATCAGCTCGATTCTCACTTCATCAGTCTCACCAATACATCCTGAAGACTGGATGGTGGGGTCATAGGGGGACACAATTCAACCCATAATACTCTCCGAAAGTTTCTACTATACCAATCTTATCAGGCATTTATATTCATACTGCACTCATAGTTCCTTGCGTTTTTAACTAGTAGATGGCAGGCATTAGATGTTCTTAGCATCTCTTCCCCTTGAATCTGGAGAACAGACTTTATATCATAACTCACTATATACTATGCTTTCCCGAGTTCACTGTTTTTGGTAGATTTATGTATGCAGAATTTTACATGCTTAAGGAAAATTCTATATCCAAGCACTTAGATAACATAAAAAAATAAGTTTGCTATAATGTACATAGATATAGAAGGAAATATAGAATAAAAACATTCAAAGAGTCACCTGAGCTTTCAGTGACAATTTTAAAGTAGCGAAGAATATCAATTCTATACTAACAACATGCATTCTACTTACAACACAGTTATTGTATATGCAGATACAATGCTGACTAAAATAAGAAGAGTATGCATTACCATAGCTGGACTTTTTAGAATGAGTAAAGTATCATTTGAACATGTGTTCTCTTTCTATTCAACCTGTTTTCTGTAATTTTTTTTTTCATGACAGGGATTCTCTGTAGCTTTGGAGCCTGTCCCGGAACTACTTCTGTAGACCATAACTCACAGAGATCTACTTGTCTCTGTCTCCCAAGTGCTGGGATTAAAGGCGTGTACCACTACCACCTGGCTGTTTTTTGTAATTTTAAGCAGTGGTTTCCAAATCTGTCCAAAATATCAGAAGTCACTTGAGTTGGAACTAAAAGACAGGATTTTCAGAACCCTTACTAAACAACAATCTCTGGAGATAGCATCCAGCAGTATATGTCTTTAAAGAAGAGCTCGGGTTATAGGGCATGAGAGAAAATGCTCAGAAGTAAGCACTGGCTCACAACCAGTTTAAACCAGAAATTTCCACATTTGGTTACTCATCAAAGATTAAAAAAATATTTTTAATATGCTTTCGTACATATATATTTACAAATATACATGTATACTAGTGTTATAAAATGTTTTATTAATTATAGGGTATAAAATTAGAAGGATGAAATAGAAATTAAATAAAATCTAATTATCTCCATTGTAAGACCCCCCCCCCCCAAAGCAGTGTTAACATACCCCGTTTCAGAGGCCACTGGTTTACAGATCCTGGCACCCCGAATTCCAGCATGCTCTAGTACTGAACTCTAGACCCATGCATTCTCAACTCCTCTCAGCCACCACAGGCTGGGGCTGGGTTGGAACATTTCGTATTCAAGTCTCATCAAGTGAAAACACCCAGAGAGCCTAGGCTGGTCCACACGCCCTCCCACATGTGATGAACGCACCGCTGCGCATTCTACCGCCCTACAGCCCTGCCCCAACATTCCCAGTACTGTCTCAGTGCTAACACCCAAGGGACTCCCCTCATTCTGAGCTCCTTCCTCAATCTATGCTTTGCTTTCACACCCCTGCCAAAGTGGCAATCTAAAATGCAAATTTCAGCTTCTCCATTTTACACCTGCCAAACATTTTATTTTCACAAGATAAAATTCAGCATGAGAAAAGCTCCCCGATCTAGTCTCTATCCAGTTGTCTTCCACCCTTCTGAAAGCACCACCATCCCCAGGACTCCAAGTTTTAAAAGTCATTCCTGTCACGAGGACCTTTAAGACTCAAGCCAAGCACCTATTTCTCTCTGGAGTTATTTGTCAGAGAGGGGTAATGAGTCCCTCCTTTTATCGGGGACAACAGATAGTAAGTGCTGAACTGCAGTAATTCAGGCTTTTAGAAACCACAGAAAGAAAAGCCCCCAGTGCGAAGGAGGCACCACACTTAGGAGGAGGCAACAAATGCCACTGCTAAACTAACTGAGGTGCAAACGGATCTTAACTTGAGCTGTGAGCTGAAGAGGAACCAAGAGAAGCTAGTCTTTTTACAACAGAAGGAGCAGAAGAGGGAAAGAAAGAAAGGGGGTTCTTATAGCTCAGATCCAGGGTGCTGGGATGTACGCTGCAGAAAGCTCACAGTGCTCAGAAAGCAGGACACTAAAGACAGATGCTGTCTTGCAACAACAGAGTGGCCAGGTATCAGAATGTCACTTTGCTTCACTCCAGACCCTCTCTACATTACTACATTGTTTTGACTCATAAGGTATCTTCTGAAGTTTCTAAGCCATAAGGAGTAGTTGAGGTCAGACCATATCTTCCTGGAGTCTTCAGCCATCTGGCATAATTAAAACCCCATTTTTCTATCACTTCAAAATTCCAAAATGAATACCTCCTGCCAGGACAAGTGTGGAAGGCAGCCCAGGAACCAAAGTCGGCTAAGACTTGAAGATGAGATAGTGTAGGCACACTGGGACTGGTGAGTTAATCTAATATTCTAGCTTATTTCTTGGTGATACCAATAAAAGGTGGGTCCTTTCTGCCTTTGTTATAATGGACTTGTAAGAAACAGACAAAGGAAAGTGGGGGAGGTAATAGAACTGTCTCAGTCATCTAGTGTAGATGGAATGGCGGGTTGCGTCCCGCCACCCGGCTAGCTTTACACCCAAAATAATTACATGGAAACTGTATTCACTTAAACCACTGCCTGGCCCATTAGTTTCAGCCTCTTATTGGCTAATTCTCATATCTTACTTTAACCCATATTTAGTAATCTGTGTAGCACCACGAGGTGGTCGCTTACCAGGAGAGATCTTAACCTGCGTCCATCTCGGAGAGGGGAGGCATGGTGACTGCATATGGGTGACTGACTATGGCGACTGCCTGAAGCGTCTGCCTCACTGCCTTCTACCCAGCATTCTGTTCTGTTTACTCCGCCTACCTAATTTCTGTCCTATTAAAGGGCCAAGGCAGTTTCTTTATTAACCAATGAAATTAACACATAGACACTCCTCCATCATTTCCCCTTTTTTCTGTTTAAACAAAAAGAAAGGCTTTAACTTTAACATAGCAAAATTACATATAACAAAACAGTTATCAAGCAAGAATTACAGTTACAATATTTAGATCTATTCTATCTTTTATCATAACTAAGGAAAACTATAACTATCTATTTATTCTTCAACTCCATCAAAGACTCCAGAAGGATATAATACTACCTAAGTAAACAAGAAATATGCAACTTTCAAACTCTAGAAATGACAGAGACAACTTGCTGCCTGGACAGTCACCCAAAGTTCCTCTCTACTGTTTGGGGCATCCATCTTTGGCCTACAGGCCCATAGTTTCCAGCAGACATTTCCATGAAGCAGGAAATTCCAAAGACAGTTCAGTCCCTTTCTGCTGTGTCCTGTAGAATGTCTTGCAGACTCTTTCATGAGTCAGGAACCTCAAAGGATCATCTCACCTTTAGGCAAGCTCAGCAGTCCTCTCTCTGAGGGTTCTCTGTGTCCAGTTTATGCAACAGTCCAGGCAAGAGCAGTTTCTTGCCCAAATGGCTATCAAACTCCATAAGGAGCCTCTTCGATGCCCATCTTCCTCTTGAAGTAGATTAGTGCTGCCAGGAGCAGACATGTCTCACTGTCATGAAAAACCCTAAGTTATTAAAACATTAAAATGCCATATTCTGTAGTCTTTGAAAGATATGAAGAATGCCTATCTAATTGAAATATATCTCTATATATCTAGAAAATCTAACTAACTTGACTACAAGCTTGACTATTATCAATGATTATCCATTAACAACCTATATTTTTAATTATACAGTTTTAAATGAGCTACTCAATCACAATACCTTAATCAAGATCAGAAATATGTATACATATAACAAAATTGACCTTAAAATCTATACCAATGCAAAATGTAAAAGAACATTTATAAACAATATTTGGGAATATGGACGTAGTTATCTCTCTAAACTGCTTTTTGCTGAATGGGGGCGCTGTTAATCAGATCTTTTATGGTGTAACCTGTGTGTCAGGTTCATCTTAGTCGGCAGTTGAGTAAAGTAATTTTTTGAAGATGTTTATAACAACCTTTCAGGAGGGCGTGTTCTATCATACCATATTGGGATAGAAGCAACCCACAGGGTGTCATCCTTTGTGAAAACAAAAGAAGACCCTCTTTTCTAAAGCATCATGTTCTTAGATCCAAATTCTGAAGTCATACCATTAAGATGTCCATTCTGGTCTAGTCTGGCAGCCCATATAATGAAATGTCTCTCTGTATTTAGTTCCTTTATAGTCAAAAATTTTAAAGAAAACATAATAAAATACATAATCCAGACTCTCTGTCAATTTTTTATTTTTATGTGGCTTATTTTCCTTTATTTTTTAATCTATAACTATCTGTAGTCTGTCTCTTTAAAGACTTAACCCCCTTTTTAAGCATTACTTTATTTTTATATTTTTTTCTTTTTCTCCCAAGCCTACGTATACTCCTCCAACACCATGATCCATTTAAAGGTCTTTTATGTCTGAATCTCTCCTATTGTGAATCTGTAATTTTTTACTACCCAGGAGCACTTTTGTTTTGCAGTTTTAAATCATTAAGCATTTAAGAATCTAAGCTGTGACATTCCTAGGTCAAAAACAGGTACTGTGAGTTTGCCACACCCAGTCCAACATGGCAGAGCCGCTTGTGACTGAATCAGTTGCAACTCTGGGCTGCAGAGCGGTGAACTGTTCTGGATGTTGGCTCCACCTCTCTCTAATTTCAAAATGGAGGATGTACCATTTTTCGGCTAGCTCTGGGGCTGCCAGGTAGGAGCCACATTCAGCACTTTAACTCTGAGACTGAGCGTGCGGCACAGAAACTCTTTTTATCCAAGTTACAGCCAAATCTGATACGCAGAGCATTGTGCAGTCTGAAAATATCTCTCTGTATGGCGGCAGGAATCCGCCATGATCTTTTGTCTGCCTAAGCCTGATTCTGTCGTCTGCCCAGATGAAGGCGGGGAGTGTTGAGCCTTTGGCCTGGTCTCAGCGCATTCTCCTTCGATCACAAGCAGGAACACAAACATCCAGTCCCATAAAAGCCATTGAAATGCTTTATAGCCAGAGTTAGCTCTGGCGGCACAGTGCAGGAAGCTGCGTTTTAAAACTGCCAGGTTTTTTCCTGCTATGGCTGTTGAGTCAGGGAAATTTCTCTGGGGCATGCCAGCAACAAACAGCAAAAATCTTTGTTAAACTCTCTCTCCCTTTTTTTAAAACCCTCTCAGGTTTTTAAGTGGATTTAGTCCCACGCTGGGCGCCACTCTGTAGATGGAATGGCAGGTTGCGTCCCACCACCTGGCTAGCTTTACACCCAAAATAATTACACGGAAACTGTATTCACTTAAACACTGCCTGGCCCATTAGTTTCAGCCTCTTATTGGCTAATTCTCATATCTTACTTTAACCCATATTTAGTAATCTGTGTAGCACCACGAGGTGGTCGCTTACCAGGAGAGATCTTAACCTGTGTCCATCTCGGAGAGGGGAGGCATGGTGACTGCATATGGTGACTGACTATGGCGACTGCCTGAAGCGTCTGCCTCACTGCCTTCTACCCAGCATTCTGTTCTGTTTACTCCGCCTACCTAATTTTCTGTCCTATTAAAGGGCCGAGGCAGTTTCTTTATTAACCAATGAAATTAACACATAGACACTCCTCCATCAATCTAGACTGCTGCAATGGAATACCTTATAGCTTATAGTGGTGTAGCAGAATACCATCAACTGGGCAGCTTACACTCCCCAATAGCCTTCAGTTCTGGAGACTGGGAAGCTGAAGGTGAAGACATTGGCAGACTCGGAGTCTGGTGAGGTCCCACTTTCTGCTTCACAGATACAGCTTGCTGCACTCACATACAGCAGATGGAGCAGGAAGCTCTCTCAGGCTCTTTTTATAAAAGCACAGACCTCATTGAGAAGGACTTTTTAACCTCACGACTTTATCTCCTCACCCCCCCCCCACCGCCATGTACCAATAGGATCCCAGTGTATGAGTTCCTAGAGTGCTGTGAGCACTTAGTCCACTGGAGGGCGCAGGGCATTAAATGCAGCAACGGATTCAATTAGCCCACAGGTATTTTATCACATACAGTTTTGATATAAAAAGTTAGTTAGCATTTATACTCTATGGCCCCTAAAATGGCTACAGAGACATCTTAATGTGGCAGATACTCGATCTGTCCCCCACTTAAAGAAGTACTGCTACTCAATCTAATACTCACCCCTGCAGAAAGACTAAGCATTTAAGAGAACTCCGTCCTATCACATAAATGTAGAAAAATAGAAAGAAGAATTTAAAAAGTGGAAAGAGCAGATGCCTGTAAGATGGTTAATAGGTAAAGGCATCTGCCACCATTTCTCAGGACCGGAGTTCAAACCCTGGGACCCACATGGTAGAAGCGAGAACTGGCTTCCTCAGATTGTCCTTTGGCCTCCATATGCACACCCCTTCACAAACATATCATTTGTGCACAAACACAAAATGAGAATTAAATGTAACAAAAGTTTAAACAGAAAGCTGGGCATGGTGGAGCACACTTTTAATCCCAGCACTTGGAAGGCAGAGGCAGGTTGATCTCTGAGTTTAAGCCCAGCCTTGTCTACAGAGATATGCCAGGAAAGCCAGGCCTACACAAAAGAAACCTTGTCTCAAATAAACAGAAAGGACAAACAGTTTGTTAATCTGAAAGCAAGACCTCTGCAGCCAGCAATAATGGACAGATAGAAAAGGACAGCAACCCATGGGCCAAGTTCTACCACTGTCCACTGCTGGTTCTGGGGGAGTTTCTAGGTTGTGATGTGGGGAAGTCAATCCCAAAAGCCCCAGCAACTTTGCTGAGTTGTAGTAAAATCTGTAGGGTGAAATCTCAGGGTGCAGAGGGAGGGCTACAGAGAAAAGCAGTGCTAGAGATCTCAAGAGGCCTCAGGAAAGAATACTGATTTATGTACATGTGGGAGAAAAGAGCCCTAGAAAATGCATAGGTGTGACAATTCTCATAGCTCATACCGGGGTGTGAGTGGCTTATGTTCCAAAACGCCAGGATATAAAGACCTACAAGTTTAAAAAGGTTTTATTTTTTAATTTTAGTGTATGGGTGTTTTGCCTACACCTACACTTGAGTCTTCAGTACTGAGGTGAGAAAGGGGATCAGATCCCTTGGAACTGGAGGTATAGGTGGGTGTGAGCTGCTGTGTGGGTGTTAGAAATTGAATCCAGGTCTTCTGGAAAAGCAGCTGGTGCTCTTAACTGAGCCACCTCTCCAGCTCTGCTTTGATGCTTGTGAAAGCGAGCTTTACAGCTAACATCTAGGTCTGAGTGTGATCACCACAGACATCTTGAGCATGGGAAACGTTTTCATAAGACAAGATGGCCCAGGAACAATGGGTCAAAAGGAATCTAAGTGCAAAGCTCCTGGGGTTAGACCTGATACTCTGGGATCAGTAAGAGCCTGTTGTAGCTGGAGTGCAGTGCTGGCAGGAGAGAAACAAAGAGTAGGCACTGGAGCTGGGATCAGAGACTTAAGGAGCTGAGACTGTGTGCGAAGTGTTCTTAACTACTGAGCCACCTCTCCAGCCCCAAATCCAAGGGATCTTGACAAATGTACTCACAGGCATTGTCTCAGTAATGGGGACAAATTATTCTTATATTACAAACTGCTCTGACCTAGAAAAGGTTGAAGGAAAGCCCTAGCAGGTCAACCTCACTGTGCAGTAACTTATCTGTGTGTGGTAGCAAAGCTGAGAGGTCCTATAGAGTCCTACAGAGTCGTAGGACTCTACAGAATCTACAGAGTCCAACAGAATCCTAGAGTCCTACAGAGCCCTAATATAGTGGGTACTCTAAGCTCAAATACAACCCAGCCAGGGAGAAGATAGCCAGCAGACAGCTCCCCATACCCCACACAAGATGGTAAGGTTAGAAGAAAAAGATGTTAAAACATCCATTAGATATCCTTGATAAAAGAAGGTAGAAGAAAATATGAACACAATGAAGGAGGAAACAAGGTACAGAAAATGTCTAGACAACCTGTAGAAGTGAAAAATATCATACATGAAAAACATCTAAAATGAAATCAATAGCTGATTAGAGATTACAGAAGACCAGTGAAATTCTTCATACTCAAAATAGGCACCCGACAATAGAAAGTAACCACAGAAACATCTAGAATGAAACACATGGAAAAGCACCGAAAGAAGTCACAGACCTTGTGAGGTAAATCAGAATGCAGAGTTTGGTGACACACAGAATACACTAGACTCCAAGCCAAGCTGTAAATGAGAATAATTACAATCAAATGAATCTGGGGGAAAATCCCCAAATGTTTTACTAATTAGATTAACACTACAAACCCAGTCACCAGAATCTCAACAAATCCTATGCAAATGAAATATGAAGAAAGCCACATCTAAGTACAATATAATCAAACTGCTGAAAGCCAGCAGTGGGAGGAGGACCAGGAGGACAGATATGACTGATGAACAATGCTAATAACAACTGCAAACTACTAGTCTAACACAAGATGCCGTTCTGGAGCCAGAACCCAACATGCGCACTACGTACTAACGTCCCTGGTTATGGAAAAGCGCTTGATATCTGATACTTCAGTGGGATTCCTTGAACTTTCTGGTGATGAAAGAAGTTTACGACGGGTGCGTGGAAAATATATTTATAGTATGTGTCCAAATACTGGTGAATGTAGCCCAGTTTAAGCCAAAGTGGCTTTGTAGAGCAACAGCTTTCCACACCTCTTTCTCACAAAGAAAACAGGCCTAACGCATCAGTTTAACTTTCAGGAGTCAAGGCTTCCAAGTCAAAACAGTTACACTAGTCTGGCTTAGCTATAGCAATTAACACTTGGCCATGTAAGAACTCTACATAAATTTCAGTTGAAATCTGAATGTAAATCAGGAATGACCTCCATTTACACAGAAGAAACTAGGCCACAGGCCATAACTTGTTCAGTCATGTAACTACAGTAAATCAGGATTTAACTAAAGAAATCTGACACCAAAGATCTGCTCTGTGATTTTTTTAGTGATTTTTATTGAGCTATACATTTTTCTCTGCTCGCCTCCCTGCCTCTCCCCTCCCCTTCAACCCTCTTCCAAGGTCCTCATGCTCCCAATTTACTCAGGAGATCTTGTCTTTTTCTACTTCCCATGTAGATCAGATCTATGTATGTCGCTCTTAGTGTCCTCATTGTTGTCTAAGTTCTCTGGGATTGTGGTTTGTAGGCTGGCTTTCTTTGCTTTATGTTTAAAAACCACTTATAAGTGAGTACATGTGATAATTGTCTTTCTGTATCTGGGTTACCTCACTCAAAATGATGTTTTCTAGCTCCATCCATCTGCCTGCAAATTTCAAGATGTCATTTTTTTTCTGATGTGTAGTACTCTGTTGTGTAAATGTACCACATTTTCCTTAGCTATTCTTCACTCAAGGGGCATTTAGGCTGTTTCCAGGTTCTGGCTATGACAAACAATAATGCTATGAACATAGTTGAGCACATGTCCTTGTGGCACGATTAAGCATCTTTGGATATATACCCAAAAGTGGTATTACTAGGTCTTGAGGAAGGTTGTTTCCTAATTTTCTGAGAAATCGCCACACTGACATCCAAAGGGGTTGTACCAGCTTGCATTCCCACCAGCAATGCAGGAGTGTTCCCTTTCCCCCACAACCTCTCCAGCATAACTTATCAGTGTTTTTGATCTTGTCCATTCTTACAGGTGTAAGATGGAATCTCAGAGTTGTTTTGATTTGCATTTCTCTGATGACTAAGGATATTGAACATTTCCTTAAGTGTATTTCAGCCATTTGAGACTCCCCTGTTGAGAGTTCTCTGTTTAGGCCTGTACCCCATTTTTTTTATTGGATTATGTGTTCTTTTGCTGACCAATTTCTTGAGTTCTTTGTATAATTTGGAGATCAGAC
This sequence comes from Arvicola amphibius, assembly GCF_903992535.2. NCBI lineage: Eukaryota > Metazoa > Chordata > Mammalia > Rodentia > Cricetidae > Arvicola > Arvicola amphibius. The sequence continues at coordinate 66,795,019 of NC_052059.1, read as the reverse complement.
CTCTGTCTGATGTGGGATTGGTGAAGATCTTTTCCCATTCTGTAGGCTGTTGGTTTGTCTTGTTGACCGTGCCCTTTGCTTTAGTGAAGCTTCTCAGTTTCAGGAGGGCCCATTTATTAATTGTTTCTCTCAGTGTCTGTGTTACTGGGGTTATATTTAGGAAGTGGTCTCCTGTGCTCAAGTGTACTCACTTTCTCTTCTATGAGGTTAGTTTGACTGGCTTTATGTTGAGGTCTTTTATCCATTTGGACTTAAGTTTTGTGCATGGTGATAGATATGGATTTATTTTCATTCTTCTACATGTTGATATCCAGTTATGCTAGAACCATTTGTTGAATATATTTTCTTTTTCCCATTTGATATGTTTTGTTTCTTTGTCAAAAATCAGGTGTTCAAAGGTGTGTAGATTAATATCTGGGTCATTGATTTGATTCTACTGGTCCTCCTGTCTGTTTTTATGCCAATAACAGGCTATTTTCAGTACTGTAGCTCTGTAGTAGAGTTTGAAGTAAGGGATTGAGATGCCTCCAGAAGTTCTTTTATTGTACAGGACTGTTTTGGCTATCCTGGATTTTTGCCTTTCTATATGAAGTTGAGTACTGTTCTTTCGAGGTCTGTGAAGAATTTTGCTGGACTTTTGCTGGGCATTACATTGAATCTGTAGATTGCTTTTGGTAGGACTGCCATATTTACTATGTTAATTCTACCTAGTCAAGAGTATGGGAGATCTTTCCATTTTCTGGTGTCTTCTTCAATTTCTTTCTTCAAAGACTTAAAGTTGTTGTCATACAAGTTTTGTTTGGTTATAGTTACTCTGAGATATTTTATGCTATTTGTGGCTATTGTGAAAAGTGATGTTTCTCTGATTTCTTTCTCAGCCCATTCATCATCGGTGTACAGGAGGGCTACTGTTTTTTTTTTTTTTTAGTTAATCTTGTATCAATCAAACAAAGGCTTTGTTTTCCAAATCATAAACAAACTTATACTGGATATTAAAGTGTACATTTTGGGGGGCAGGATAGCTTAGTTGGTAAAATGCCTGCCTGAGTGCAAACACAAGGATTTGAGTTCGGATCCCTGCAACCACATACAAAGTGGAACATAGTAGTATATGCCTGTAATCCCAGCACTGGGGAGGAAGAGACAGGGAGATCCCTGGGTCTTACTGCCTAGCTAGTCTAGCCGGGAAGTACTGTATAAGTGAGAAACCTTGTCTCAAAAAGTAAGGAACAGTAATGTGTGGCTGCTAGGACAATGGGTCCTCTCTCTTCTGGGAGTGCGACCACTGGGAGGTTGACCATGCTCCAGTGGAGGGCCTTCACCCATGTGCTTAGGGGAGGCACTAATAGGATCTGAAGTTGGGAAAAGGACATGCTGAGGGTATCTGGAAGGCGTTGGAATGTAGAGAAGATGAATATGACCAAAATACAGTGTATATAATATATGAAATTCTCAAAGAATAAAATTATTAGGTAAAAATTAGGTGTTATGGAGTATTCCTTTAAACTGTGTGAATTTATGTCACTGTGATTGACTGGCCAATAGCTGAAAAGAATGTTAGGCAGGAAAATGAGACTAGGAAGAGTGCTGGGAGGAAGGAGGGCAGAGTCTAGAGTTGCCAGTCAGATGCAGAAGGAGCAGGAGATGGACATACTGCCATGCAGCAGAGTGTAAATAAGGAATATGGGTTAACTTAAAATGTAAGAGTTAGTAACAAGCCTGAGCTATTGGTCGAGCATTTATAATTTATATTAAGTCTCTGAGCCAGTTATTTGGGAAGTGGTGAGACAGAAACTCCTGCCTAAAAATAGGTATTGAGCAATTCAGGAAGATAACATGGGTGGCCGCCCTATCACACATACATACACACACACACACATACACACACACACACACACAGAGACCACACATACACACAGACCACACATACACACACTCCACATACAGGTTTTACTGAAGAAGTATGAAGGAAAACCAGGTTGACGCTGGGCCTAGCCGAAAGAATAATGGATTTTGTCAATAAATGTGAAGTGAAAGTTGGCCACTTTTAATAGGTAAGACACAATGCTGGGACTCATCTAACAACTCCCATCCTGATACTGAGACCTGTTTCAGTTCTGCTGTCAGTGCACGGAAGTCACTGAGCAGCACATTCCATGGATAGAGCTCAGAAACCTCAGGCTTTAGCAGAGTTCATCTAGTTCTCTGTCCTGTGTAACGTGCCAGGGGCGAGTCTGTATCAACATATGAAGTAATGATCCATGAAACAGCAAAGGGAGAAGTGGAATTCAAATTTCTACTTGCACAGCAGGAAGAATGACATCAAGCAAATAAGAGCTTGCTTACAAGTATTCAGAAGTGATGTCTGCAATTCTGCTGCAATTTACATTTCTCTGGGATTCTCAGGTATCTCTGGGATAAAGAAGTAACAGTAAAATGTAATTTCCAAAGGTTGGCCTTTGGTCACTTAACAGCTAATCTGAATATAGAAGAATAACAATGATAAAGATATCTCAATGCAGCTTAAGACTTTAGGATAATGTAGTTCATTCTTCTTGGCAATCTGAGAGAAATGGAAAGTAGTACATAAAAGAGAAATCTGCTGCTGCCATTGTATTGTTTCTTCTGTTTGTCCAAAGTTCTCTGATATAGTCAATACCAGCTTTTACCTATCTTAAATTTCACTTGTCTCCTAATGTTGCCATATTAGAAACATCTATACGTGTTTTTCATCCCAAGAGATCATTCATTTATCAGTGATTTAACTTTTTTTCTGTGTGTACAATTTCCTTTAAAGATGCAATACTAAAAGAGTAGAAGTGGGGGCCAGAGCAATGGCTCAGGGGTTAAGAGCGCTGGTTGCTCTTCCAGAGGACTGGGTTTGATAGCCAGCACCCACGAAGTGGGTCACCCCATCAGCAACTTCAGTTCTAGGGGGAATCTGATGCCCTCTTCTGATTTCTATGGGCATGATTCAGAGACATACCTGCAGGCAGAATACTCACTCACACATGAAATGAGTAAATCTAATAAAAATACTTTTCAAAGTAGAAATGTAGGTTACATATACTAATTACATTCTGTCCCCTCTTCTGCCTTTTTAGGAATGTACCATGACAAAAAAAGCCAGCACTGTCCGACTCTACCTTTTATCAGTGTTGTTGCTTTTCCTTGATGACAGGCTTAAACTCTATCCTGCTCATGGAAAGATAAAGGTCTTAGATCTGATTTCCCACCCCAGGCTTTTAGCACTACTTCCAACCTCTTCTGCCAGCAATCTCCACCTCAGGATTCCTGCGAAGTCTTCACTCCCTCCCCTTAATAACTATCACTTTCAGAGGATGCCTTGGCCAACACATCCAGTCTTTTCTTGTTCTCTACAAAAAGGGATCAGCTGTAGGGTTCCAGATATAAAGGACCTCAGCCAAACACAAAACACAGGCATTGACAGAGAAATAAAAGATCCAGGAAATCAACTCTGGAAGAGGAAGGAGCACAAAGAGTCTTTTATAATAAAGCAGGGCATTTAGAAAGAAGAAGCGCTTGGCAGAGGACGAAGATCCATCCTCAACATTTAGATAAAGCACTGGTATCCATGCACGATTACATTCAAGCCATACAGAAACACAGTGAACTCAGTAAATCCAATAAACGATAAAACAAGATTTTTTTAAAAAAAATTAATAGCAAAGACTAATAGAAGTCTTGAATGCGCTGTGATGGGGAGTGCCAGGTCCAACCGCATCCTGCCTTGCTTCATTGACTTACAAAGCACTGGAAACAGACTCAGCCTGGGATGGGTCTATAAATGTGTGCCCATGGCTTCTTTCTAATCTGAACTATTTGTGAAAGGTGACTGGGGAAAACTCTTCAGCACTTTCTCAGAAATAGGCATATTAATATTAATAATATTACTATTATAGGTGGTCTCTAAACCCCTTCCAATCCTGTTTTGGAAATAGAAACTGAAAAGAAAAAGTGCCTGGAACCCCCTTGGAGTCTCACATTCTCTCATGATACCTACTGCGCCACATAAAGGATTACTATTTATACTTGGATAGGTTATGTTTATGCTAAATTAATAAATACATATTTGAGGGAGTCTCCAATTTTTAAAATCCTATTTTGTCAGGAATCTAATGTCCCTTTCATTTTAATATTCCCGAAGATAGCAGACTAATTTCTAAAGTACTTGACAGTGTAAATGGCTGAGAACTCTAGCACCGTGACTAGAGCCAGAGGGGTGAGGGACCTGTGGCTCGCAGCTGTTTCTGGAAACCACACAGTCACATAAAAAAATGTGGCCAATTAAGCAATTTGCTCAGTGAATAAAAATTATACACTCTCCAGTTATACTGTACACACATCAATGTCACGAAATAGCAGTTATACTATTTTAAGCTCAAGGAACATCCCAGCTCCAGATGTCTTCCCACCTGCATGTGACTAAATTCTTTGGTCACTTTCTTGCCAATATTCTTTACAAATATTTTGTCACCTCTGATGAGGACAAAGCCAACAAGATACTTGGAGCACACAATTTTGCAGAGGTCACATTATTAATCCTGGTTGGGTGAATGGCTTCTTAAGATCCATGTATAGTTAGTTAGCAGTTACTATCTAGTCCTGTGTGCCCAAGCACCATTCTAACATGTCAGATAATTCTCAAAACAAGTAACTTAGAAGTGACTGTGGGAACAAGGGAGTTCACCTAGCCTTTAGTCAGCGATGACCAGCTTTTATCTACAGTGTCCACATGCAGTTATAAAAACATCTAAAGACATGATAAACTGAAATAAATGTCCTACAGCTAGTCCCCCCCATCTATATAGACGTCCTATCTATAGAAGACAAATGTTCTTTCCTGTTTGATTGACAGATGCCCAAGCGGTTCAAATATTGTCTGTGAATAAAGTTCAGAAGAACCTTTCTTTTGTTGGACAGAGCTAGCTCATTCTCTCTAATGCCAAGAAAAAGTGGGTTAAAATAGACCACAGAAACGTATATGGCCAACAGACAGACATTACTACCATACTAAAGAGGGCCTTGTTTAATTTTTTCTTTTAAAAACCTTTCATTACCACCATTCAGTTTCCCGAGGGTAAATAAGGGAACAAACAACGGCAAAGGCCAAGAGCTGGACAGTATTGTTAAGCTCCATTATTTGAAGAAAGGATGAGGCTAACATACTGGGGATGAACTCTCCAAAGGTGTGAAAATGATTATAACACACAGAAGCTCAGGAAACCATCAGTCAAGTTACACGGACTTTGTGGAAACAACAGGACATGGGAAGACTGCTTTTGTGGCTTCACTCTAGACTGTAAGATGAACACCCACAGGGCTGCATGCTGGAGAGATGATCAGAAAATACTAAAATGAAAATTAAAGAGTTGTTTTTCTATACTAATTACAACAAGTAATTTATAAGCCATAATTGGCCAAATATTAACTGTTTTAGGAAGGAAAACTGGAGAGGCCTAAGTCCGCATGACCTCCAGGTTTTGTCGGTCGTCACCACCACCCAACTGATTAATAACGTAACATGCGATGAGCTCTGAGTTCTCTCCTCCAGCCAGCACTCCCACACCTACCTGAGACAGCACCTTTAGAGCTCTGTGTCCTCTCCTCCAGCCAGCACTCCCACACCTACCTGAGACAGCACCTTTAGTGACGCTTAGGATAAAGTCCAAACTCAGTGCCACTCAGCCGCTCACACGCCTTACGCCTCTGGGGTGGTCAAATCTAAACCCATACTGGACGTCTGAACCCCAGAGGTGTAGCCTACTTCTTCACCTGCTGTGCAGCTTCACGCCTGTGTGTCCTTGGGCCTCAAGCTGGCCCAGAATGGGAGGAAGCCCTTTCCCTAACACCCTCGCTTCCTCTGCTTCCTCCACCTGACTAAAGTCAACCTCTGGACTCAGATGAGACTTTCCAGTCAGTTTCCCTCCTGATTAGAGAGAGGCTTGCAGCACCACTTTCTAGCTGAGTGACCTTGGTCAAGTTCATTAGCTACTTCCTCAAATGCGAAAGTCAACGTCAACTTGCTGTCACAATTGCTTCGTGAACAATAAGGCGCTGAAGCGTGTAAGCAGAATCCAGGCTAAGTTAAGGGTGAGACGGGGCTTCTAGTTTCCAGTTCCCCTTTGGAGGATGCTCTGCATTCTCATCCTTTCTGATCCACTAAGCTCTGTGCTTCTATCTGCAGGGAAGAGCCACGGTGAATGTCTGGATCACTAAAAAGAGATGGGAAGCCTCTGAAAGATAAGTTTTCCTAATAATGTGCACAAGAACACTGTGCTCACAGATTCACTAAGTAAATATGTAAATGAATGAATGAAAGCAAGAGCTCCTTATCCTCAGTGAGCTTATAATCAAGGGGTGACATAACAGAGTCTAGTACCAAATACCTTTATTGTCATCAAGAGTAGCAAGAAATTCTGCTATGCTAATCTTACCTGATTTGGCATGCGCTGAATTTGCCATCTTAGTAACTTGCACTTAATGTATGCATGCTTTGGCATTATCAAAACCGCCAGTGCCATTCAATACCAATAAGTCACTGAATACCTATCATGCTAGGTTTTATGAATACAAAGATAAAGGTGGTGGATTCTGCCCAGAAGTCAGTAAATACATCGAAAGGAAGCTAAGCCATCAATACACATTATTAATATGTCAGAATAAAGTAAAATATATGGAGGGCCTAAAGATCAGGAAGGACATTTGAATTAGGGCACTGAATCACGTACAGTTAATACTTTATGTTACACATTATTGATGGACAACAACCTCTATTATTATATATCATATGTGATCATATTATTAATTATATATTACATGAATATACACTGCATGAAAGGATTGCCTTTCTCCTTACTCTGATTTTAAACCTACCCGTGTTGTCTAAACACTGTTCAGACCTTTACAACAGTCCCATTTAACGGATAAGAAAACAACCGAGGAATGGGTCTTGCAATTTTTCCAGGTTAAGAAGCAGATATAAAAATATATAAACAGGACCTAACAGATACACAAGCATTCCACACGGAAGGCATGGACCCACATCCCAAAGCCATTTCCTGCTGTTCTTTCCTCTTCTGCCAACAAACCCAGGGGAATAACACACCCTTGCTCTCCTTTCCCGCCAGGGGTTTTTTCTTCCCGGGTCTCTGAACTGTTGATTCTCAAGCAGACACTCTCAATCTTCCCACTCACTCCAGGACATGCTGTTTAAATCACGAGCGCTTCAGGAGACATGAGACCGAATCAGATATCCAGGCGGACACTGGTAGGGTCAAGAAACTAAAGCTACCGGATTGGGGATCCGCTCCTGGATCCCCTCCAGAGGATGGCAGCAGCACTGGGCTCACCCAGGAGGCGCCATCCCCGGCGGGATCCTCTCCTCCTGACCCCCCACCCCCTTGGCAGCTTGGGCGCTGCCATCTGCTCTTTTACCCTTCACCTGCCGACGCACCCCGCACAATCTGCATCTTCACACGACCAGAGGGAGGCAGACAACGCGGGTCAACCGAGCCCCTAACCCGGTCCAGGGCGCGCAGTAGCCGGTCCGCCCCTAGCCAGCCACTTACGGTTCCAGTACACCGGGTAGCACTCTCCTTGAATGACGTCCACCTCGTAGAGGCCTCCGCGCACGCACACCGGCTCGATGGTCACCAGCTCCTCCATCTCGGGCTCGGGCCCCGCTGCGCGAGGGCAGAAGCCGCAGGCGCGGTCCTCGTCGTCTTCCTCCCCGGAGCTGGAGGCCGGGCCGCACACCGGGTCTCCATCGCGGCCCTCCGCCCGCGTACGGGCGCCCGTGGTCTGCACTAGGGTCCGGAAGGCGAGCTCGATGCGCAGGGAGTCGTAGCCGATGAAAGGCTTCCAGGTTTTCTTGTCCTCCTTGTAGAACCAGCGAACCTCCTCCGGGCCCAGCTCCGTCACTACCTCGTAGCGGTGCCGGGCTGCGGCGTTGCCGGGCCGGGCGCGCTTTCTGTCCCCGGGGCCCCCTCCGGCCGCCCCGCCGCCCCCCGAGTTCGGGGCGACCAGCGGAGGAGGAGGCGAAGACGAGCTGCCGCCGCCCGCGCTCTCGCCCTCGCTGTAGTAGCGCAGCGACGAGCCCGACTCGGCCGAGCTGAAGTCGTAGTTCTCGTCGCTGAGGCACGAGTCTAGGGCAAGGTGGCTCAGGTCGTCGGTGCCCGGCGCCAGGTGCAGCGGCTCGGCGTGCAGCAGCGCCAGCGGCACCCCGTCTCCTGGCTGGTGCTCGAAGCAGCAGCCGCCGCCGCCGAACGAGCCCGCCGCGTCCGAGCCCAGCTCCCAGGCGCCGCCGCCGCGGCCGTTACGCTCGGGGCTCCGCGGGAGGCCGCGGCCCGGGTAGTTCATGCCGCCGGCGCTTCCGCCACACGCGCATCCGACGCCGCCGCCCTCTCCGCCCGGACTTTATAATCTTTCAAATCCCCGAGCTGGGCAGCAGCTGCGGCCGAGGCGACTCCGCCTCCCCGCAGGGCCCCCGGCCGGCGCAGCGCCGTTCCGAGGCCCGCCCCATTGTTACGCACTCCTGCGTGGGCGGTGCCCAAGCGAGGCCCCGCCCCTGCCGCGCGCACCTCCCCGGAAGGACTGAAGCCGCCGGGTTAGCGCGCTCGGCAGTGTGTCTGCCTGAAGCGAGGGTCGCATGGGGTCACCGCCGTCTCGGCCTCGGTGCCGCTCCTCGCTCCCGACGCCGTGGCTTTCCCCCTAGCTCCCACTCCCCCGGATGCCAACTGGAATGAGGCTTCCTCCCACTCATCTTTTTTTTTTTTTTACACATTCGGGTCATGAGCCCAGAGGCTGATTCAGCTGTATCCCCGGAGGGGCCTTGGAAGTTGCTCGCTCACGTTCTGGGCTTTAGGCCCGCTTTCAGCCTCTGCAGGATCTGCTCGGTCACCTGGCTTGGCCCTTCCCCAACCTGCAGCCTGTGCGTAGGAAGGCGCCCCACCCTAACCCTGCTGCTCACCTGGACAGCACTACTCCCACTTAGGAAACGGAGTCCCAGCCTCCCAGTGCCAGCTCTTGCTTAGGATTGCTTAGCCCCTTGTACTTACAATTCCTGTTCTTTTTATATTGCAGGAGGCCTTGGATGGAAACCAAGTCTCTATGTCTCAGTCTTCCCACAGTCAGTGCACATTCGATGGTCCTGGTTATAGCAATGGCAATGCCAGCCAGGTAGAGGGGTGTGTGTGTGTGTGTGTGTGTGTGTGTGTAAGGTTAGTATGTTTGTGTGTGATAGGTTAGTAGACTGAAAGAAAAAAAAAAAACTGAAGTCGAGGCTCAGCTTTGCCACCCTCAAGCAAGCCACTTACTCTTGATCTGTTTGTCTTATTCGTAGGTATAATCAGGAGATCATTGGAACGGATGGTCTCTGGTAATGCCTAGTGGTGATTCTATGCTCGTTAAGCCTTCGCAGGGTTGGTTTTGTCTTTGTTTTTAGAGCGCCTCTGATTCTGTAACTTACATCCTTAGAGCAGGGAAATACTGAGGCTCCCTTCTGTTAGATTTCTGAGGCAACTTAAAGAGGCAGAAGGCAGAAAAAGACTAGAATCTGACCTCAAGGGACTGAACATTTACACGGAAGGACAGACACTCTCCTGAGGGAAGGAGTATCTTGAAAGGGGTTAGGCTAGCTGGAGCCCTTCTTTACATAGGCAGCTGGGAGGCTTGGGAATGAGGAAGTTCCTGCAACCGTAGGGGGCTTGTGTGGGTCTGTGATCCGCCTTTCCTGGAATTGCCTGTTTTAGGCAAGACAGATATCTTGGAGGATAGGCTGTCCCAGCAGACATTCTCTGGGTTGTGACTGACAGGAGGTTGGTCAGGGTCAGCTGTAATTTCGGAGGAGTCCAGTTTTATAGCTGAGGCACTCTATCACCTCATACCATTCTTTTATTTGAAAAGTATTTATTTTATAAGCCCATCCTAGGTTGAGAATCCCTGGGAAAGAATCTCCAACCTTGTTCTTAGTTCAAGAATAGACCTTGTGGAATCAGGTCAGTGGGGCACGTTGTCTGGCTCTTAGGATGTAACCTGTCAGAGATAATTCGAAGTCATTATTTAAATTGGGATTGTTTCTGTTGTGCACAGTGCCTCTGTAGGGAGCTAGCTATAAGAAGGCCCTGCTCTCTATGGGCACATACGGAGTGATACTGTGGCTCGTGGTAAGTGAGGAACGTGGGCTGGATTTTCTATCGTAATGTGTGTATTTGACTGGATAATCTTGCCCAGGGAACAGTCTGTCCATTTGTACCTTACAGCCTCATTACAAAGCATCCATACTACCGCCTGAGTACCTGCATCCTAAGTTCTCTTTCAATGCTTCAATTGGAAGTGTGCAGGATAAGAAATTGGGTATGAACTTTGAACTATTTGCTATTCAGGAAGGCATTAGTTCCACACTGCTCTGATAACTTTCTGTGTACAGGCTTCTGATGCAAAAGAGAACCAAGAACCTATAGTTTGCAGGGCAGTGGTGGTGCATGCCTTTGATCCCAGCATTTGGGAGGAAGAGGCAGGTAGATCTCTGTGAGTTTGAGGCCAGCCTGGTCTATAGAGCGAGTTCCAGGACAGTCAGGGCTACACAGAGAAACCATGTCTCAAAAAAAAAAAAAATCAAACCAACTAACCAAACAAACAAAGTTCAAAACAAAACAAACAAACAAAAAATCTATTGCTTAGTTGGGGGACCTTGATAAATAAACAGACATATTAAAGTATATTATGATATTTAAAATACCTTCCTGTTAAGAAACATGTTAATGGTCAGATTTATTTATTTATCTATTTGCAGTTTTATTTCTTAAGGTTGACATCATTTCTATTAATGAACATCATTGTCTTTTTGACTGTTTTGTTTTTTGAGATGGGGTTTCTCTGAGGCTGGCCTCAAACTCCACTATCTGCCTGTCTCTGCTAGGATTAAAGGCCACCACATCTACTCTTGCCTGTTTTTTTTTAAAGGGCTTCTTTCCCTTGTACTAAACTCATGTTCTTATTGTGTGCTGATTCAGTCCCTACAGCTATGTAGCATAATCTCTCTTGAAGTAGGTGTTGATTTCTCATTGTCATTAAAGTAAAACAAGGAAAAAAAGGGTGTTTTAGACTTTCTCCTGACTTCAGAGTAATTGGTGAGGGGAGATGTCAGTCTGTATTTGTGGGAATTGAGCTCACTGCTCCCCACTGGACAAGGACAGCTTGTACTGGGCGAGAGGCTGACAGTGAACAAAAGACATTTGAAGACAGCCAATTGCATGTGTCTGCATGTGTTTCTTTCCTTTTTATTCCCTAGACATAGCAAGGCAAAGGCTTTGAAGCAGCTCTTCTCAACCTTCTTTTCTGCCTTATCTGAGACTTCCTGCTAGAATCTCTTTTTCGTGAGATGTGCTTCTCTCTGGTGGGTAATGGGTCTGGCATGCCTTCCATTCCTCAGCAACAAGGAGTCGAGCAGCTCCTCATCCCCGCACATCATTAATAGGCAGATGGACATGGCTCTCTCTGACCTGCCAAGGCTATGCAACACATTCTATTGCATTTTAATAATTGCCCAACCAGGCCTCTTTCATGTAAGGAAAGTAGGCATGATTGACTCAAACATTTGGCATTTGTGGGCCTGTGCTACCTGTAAGAGCCAGGTGGTTTTAGAACCAAGCCTAAGGGAGCCTCAGTATGGGAGAGAAAAATTACACACACACACACACACACACACACACACACACACTACAAAAGAAAACAGCGCATCACCTCGGTTCATCCCACCACCTGCCTTTTCATAATGCACCTGGCAAGGGTTATCTGACAAGAAAGATCACCTTCCTCCGCCTGCCTCTCAGAAGTTACATGGCTCCATTTCTTGTCACTCTTGCTTCTCTTTTTCACTTCAATCTGCCTTCACCTGTAGAAAATACAAGGCTAGCCTGATGCCATATAATTTATTTTGAACTAATACCTTACACTCACACTTGAAATGCTGTCATCCAAATGTATGATGGGACGTGTTTAGCATGAAACCAAGCGATCTGCTGTATCTCCTGCTTAATAAGCTGTCTACATTTGAAGTTTACTGTTTAAGACTGGCAGCTTCCATTCTTAAGATGAGTGTGTATTTTAGGACATTGACTAAATTCAGCCACATTCTAGACTTGAGAACAGTCATAGACTCAGCAGGTGTTCCCCAAGTTCCATGCCTTCTGCTAGGCTCTCCAGCAGTGGTTCTCAATCTGTGGGGTGCAATCCCTTTGAGGGTTGAATGACCCTTTCACAGGGGTCACATATCAGATATTTATATTATGATTCATAACAGTAGCAAAATTACAGTTATGAAGTAGCAACAAAAATAATTATATGGTTGGGGGTTATGTCAATATGAGGAACTGTGTAAAAGGGTCATAACAGTAGGCGTCTTCCTATAAAAGCACAATGGTAGGAACTGTAGAGATGGCTCAACCATTAAGAGCAATTGCAGCTATTCCAGAGAGCTGGAGTGTGATTCCTAGCGTTCACATTGGGTGACTCACACCCACCTGTAACCCCAACTCCAGGGAATCTGATACCCTCTTCTGCCTTTCTGCACCCATGCACACAGAAACACACTTAAATAAAACAAAATAATCTTTTTCTGAAAGTTTCATTTTATGTGCATTGGTGTTTTGTCTGAATGTATGCCTGTGTGAGGGTGTCAGATCTTGGAGTTACAGACAATTGTGAGCTGCCACGTGGGTGCTGGGAACTGAATTCGGGTCTTCTGGAAGAGCAGCCTGCTCTTACTGTTGAGCTGTTTCTCTAACCCAAAATAAAATAATCTTTAAAAATGTTCAAGTTAAGAAAACAAAACACAGTGACAGCTTTTTAATTCCTCAGAGGATGTGACCGTGAGGTGAGGATAGTGGTACCGCTACACATAGCCATTCTCTCCAAGTACAGACCGACAGGAAACCAGACTGTGGCTGAAGCGGCTTGGGAATGCATAAGGAATAAAGTAGAACCAATGGTCCTCAGTATCTAGAGTACCTTGTCTGTCTGCATTTCACTCTAGTCTTGTGATTTCTTAGTTGCATAACCTTCTTCTTAGAACTCTTGGCCAATTCACACGGAGGTCAGGGGAAGGAGCACAACCTCTCCACCCAGAAAGGCCTGCAAATTCCCATATCCCTTTTTTCATTTTCTAGAACTGTTCACAAGTTCCTTTTGGTTTCTGCTTTTGGAGAGTCTCTGGACATGAATTTCAGGTCACGGGATATCTTTTTGCAACTCTGCACTCTTCCCTGTTTTATTCTGTGGAACGTCTTAGTGTGGGTATCCCTGTCCATGGGGCTTTCTGAGTTAAACTTCAGCACACTCTTTAGTGTGCTTATGAATATTCCTTAGAGGACATAGGGATTCTTTGGAATATTAATAAGGCAAATCAAACTTTTTTGGGCTTTTTTATTTGATAACTTCGTAAGTCTAAGTCAGAGGTGAAATTATAGAACTCATAATTCGTAGGAAAGATAAGATGCAGATAGAATGTTCTAGTGAGGGTTACTGTTGCTATGAAGAAGCATCATGACCGAAGAAATCTTGGGGAGGAAAGGGTTTATTTGACTCACATTAGCTTGTGTCAAGTTGACATAAAAGTAGCCAGCACAACTGACCTCCTACCAACTTGGCACACAAACACATCACTGTTAACCTACAATCTTTCCCTTCTTATTCACCCTGAAGATCATACATTAATATAAACATCAAAATATAAAACATTTTACAACCCGAAGAAGTTCCACTGTCTTCACAAATTCAAATGCTTTAAAATCCAATCTCTTTAAAAATCCAAAATATCTTTAAAAGTTCAAAATGTTCAGCTGTGGGCTCCTGTATAATAAAACAAGATTAAATGCTAGGGAACAATCATAATCTGGACAAAGCAAAAAACAAACTCTAAAAGTTTAAATAACTCAATGTCCAATGTCTGGGATTCATTCATGATTCTCTAGGCTTCTCCAAGGGGCTTGGGTCACTTCTCCAGCTCCATCAACACAGATTGTTTCCTAAGCTCCGGCTGACTCCACTCCACCATTGCTGCTGTTCTTGGTGGTCATCCCATGATACTGGCATTTCCAAACTCCTGTGATGTCTTGTTCTAACTAGGCTGCCCTTTCACCAGAGCCACTCCTGTTCTTTCTTCACAGTGCCAAGCCTCAGCTGCTCTCCATAATCCCTTCATGCCTTCAAAACCAGTACTCTCTGGATAACTCTTACACTACCAAGTTTGGCTGCCAGCATGAGGAACAATTTTGGTGGCTTCTGGAAAACAGCTTGTCTGTGCTCTAAGGAAACACTTCCCAGAAGATTTTACCACAACAATGCTGGGCTCTTCTTAATCACAGCTAATTTCTCAGCTCCAGCTAACCAGCATTGATTATCCTAGCAAAGCAAAGGTTTCACTTTGATAGTTCTGGTAGCTTGTTAATCACAACTGACTCTTCAACCCACAGCTAACCAGAACCATAAATAATAGATCTTAACTCAAAATATGCCATGGCCCCAGTAGTCTTTGAGTGAGTCTCAAACATTCCCCTGCAACTTCACAAAACAGGCATCCATCCTTTTGGCATTTTTCTTCTTTTTTTTTTTTTCTTTCCTTCTCTTTCTCCTCCTCCTCCTCCTCCTCCTCCTCCTCCTCCTCCTCCTCCTCCTCCTCCTCCTCCTCCTCCTTCTCCTTCTTCTTTTTCTCTTTGAGACAGGGTTTCTCCATGTTGCCCTGGCTGTCCTAGAACTCACTCTGTAGATCATGCTGACCTCAAACTTATAGAGATCCATCTGCCTCTGCCACACAAGTGCTGGGGCTAACGGTGTGTGCTACCATCATTTGGCTTGCATTTTTCTTAATAGTCTTACCTTCCAAGTTCCCACAGAGCAGATCACCAAACATTGAATTCTCAAATGCTTTTATGGCCCAAAGTTTCAAAGTTCTTCCACAATCCTCCCCAAACAACATGGTAAAGTCTGTCACAGAAATACCCCACTCCTGGTACAAATTCTTGTTCTGGTTAGGATTATATTGCTGTAACAAAACACCATGCCCAAAAACAAGTTGGGGGGAGGGAAGAGTTTATTTGACTTACACTTCTACAGCACTGTTCATCACTGAAGAAAGCTAGGACAGGAACTCAAACAGGGCAAACATCTGGAGGCAGGAGCTGATGCAGAGGACATAGAGGGGTGCTGCTTACTGGCTTGCTCTTCACGGCTTGCTCAGCTTGCTTTCTTATAGAACCCAAGACTGTAGCACAATTAATAAAAACCCAGAGACAGAAACTGGGGTTCAACCTGAAGGTCAGAAAAGCAAAATTGGCTCTTACTTCTACCTCAGTCTGAAATGGAGATCCTGCCTACAGGAATCTCAGAAGGAGACTGTGTCTGAGAGCTGTCCTTCCATTTTACATTCCTTTCTCATGCTGGGATTAAAGGCATGCACAACTATTGCCTGGTTTCTATGGCAAACTAGTGTGGCTACTGGGATTAAAGATGTGTGTCACCACTGCCTGGTCTTTTTTTATTTTTATTTTTATTGAGCTCTACATTTTTTCTGCTCCCATCCCTGCCTCTTCCCTCCCCTTTAACCCTCCCCCAAGGTCCCCATACTCCCAATTTACTCAGGAGATCTTGTCTTTTTCTACTTCCCATGTAGATTAGATCCATGTATGTTTCTCTTAGAGTCCCCATTGTTGTCTAGGTTCTCTTGGGGTTGTGAATTGTAGGCTGGTTTTCTTTGCTTTATGTTTATAAGTGAGTACATGTGATAATTGACTTTCTGGGTCTGGGTTACCTCACTCAAAATGATGTTTTCTAGCTCCATCTATTTTCCTGCAAATGTCAAGATGTCGTTTTTTTCCTGCTGTGTAGTAATCCATTGTGTAAATGTACCACATTTTCCTTATCCATTATTTGGTTGAGAGGTATTTAGGTTGTTTCCAAATTCTGGCTATGACAAACAATACTATGAACATAGTTGGGCACATGTTCAAATATAATAAGGAATAGTTTTCACATATAAACCTAATCATAGCTTCCCATATTCCTATTATAATGTAATTGCAATACTGATAGTTGTATTATTTAGAAAATAATGGTGAGAAAAGACTATACATGTTCAGCATAGACACAATTTTGTTTTTCCAGTTATTTGAATCCAAGGTTGTTTGAATCCAGACATATGGAGGGTCATCTATACTTTGCCATTTCATGAAAGGATCTTAACGCTCATCTATGGATTTGGGTATCCTTGAGAAGTTCTAGAACACACTTCCTGTGGACACAGAGGAGTGACTGACTGATGGCCCTGTGTTGACAGGGACTGTAGAAGGCGAGGCCGATTAATAAATAACCAGACCAGCTCTATTCAAAAGATTTTAATAATTGAGGGAAAACTTACACAACCAAAGATCCTGTGAATGCCAGGAGTGCAGGAAACCAAAGAGGAAAAACAACTGCACACGGATGTTTTATAGACTATGTGTGGCCCTGGGGGAGACACACCCCACAGACAAGGTGATTGGCTGGGCTTCCCCTTCATCTCTCCCTTTTGTCTAAATAAGACAGAACCAAACCAAATACAACTATATACAATAGGAACAAATAATAAATATAAAATTACAAACAACAAACAATATTAAGCAAGAAACATATAACAAAAGTTTTACTAAGCATTGTATTTCAGGGAGTCTAAATAATGTAGAGGGTAACTACAATTATCTAATCTTCAACCCCATCAAAGATCTGAGAAGGGAAGTAATATTACTTAAGCAACCAGAAAGTACAAACAAGAAACTTCCAAAATGTGCAACAAATGACAGAGACAACTGACTACCTGGGCAATCACGCAAAGTCTCGTTTGCAAAGTTGAGGCAATCAACTTTGGCTGAGGCCTAACATAACTGACATACCATTATCAAAGGCAAGGAACTTGTTTTTAGAACTATCCTACCCTGTCTTGGCAAGATAAGACAATCCTGTTTTATCCACTTATGGATATTCTGTATTTTTGTCAGTAGTCGAGGTATGGGCTTTTCTTTGCCCAAAGGCCAGTTCTGCCAAAAAGAAGACAAGCTCCCAGTGGAGTGTCTTTGGTGCTCAATGTTATCTCGGGAATAGAGTGGTGTAGCCAGGAGTGATTGTGTCTCATTAGCATGGAATTCTAGGTTAAATTAAAGGCCATTTTCTACAGCTCTTTGAAGAGGTCGAAGATTATACTATCTATACTAAATATAATCCTATGTATCTAAGAAACCTGATTGTCCTAAATATAAATATGACAAACATATATGACTGTTGATTTATAATTCTCGATACCTATCTAACTTGAAGACTAAGAGAATAAACAACTGTGCAATAAATGAGGACAATGATCTCCAAATGTAAACAATGTTATTGCATAAATAATACTGGAGGTAGAAATGTACATTGCAATATGGTAAATATCTCAATATACAAATAGTTTTAAACAGAGGTAGAAGCATACTCTCATACAATAAATAGAGGTAGAAGCATATTCACATACAATGTTCAATATATCAATATACAAGAATCAGCACCAATACAATTTTCTAAAAACAATAATTCACAAATACCAATCATCCCATCAAACCAGTTAATCCCCCTTTTTTTTCAATAAACAACCCTGAGTCCATATGATACCCCCCCATCCCCTCAACCCTATACCAACCACCAATTGCTGTCCCTAAACCTGAGGGCAAACTCTGTTGGGAGAGGGAGCGTCATCCTCTAAGATTGCTTTCAGCTGACATGGGGGCAATGTTCTTCTTAGGAGGTCCTGTGAAAGCAAATGATGGTAAAATTCACAGATTAACATTTGGTCTGAGAAAATTGTAACTAGCCTCTGACTGTTTTGAGGAGGTCTGGCAAGAATGTTGTCAAAAATGTGCACTATTTGAAACTGTCCTGTGCAGTTGGTACCAAAAAAAGGGACTAATTTTAACGCTATTAAAAACATGACATCATAGTAACCAGGTGGAGTTGATGTTGTGGGGCCCCATCTTCATCCTGGAAACTTCAAAGATTACTGAAGGAAAATTTATTGTTTGTTTTGTTTGTTATGGAAAAGGTAAACATTATCTACAAAGACATATACAAACACACACATATATAAATATATATATTCAATAAAAGGTGTATTAAAGACAGACACAGATATGAGAAAAGGCAAAGAAAGTTTATCAAGTATATTATTATTATTTTGTCCCATATCATGGCTCCTGACCTGAGACAGAAACTCTCAGATATCTATTATCAACAGGCTTGGAATTGAAGAGGGACTGAGCCAGAGTCCAACTCCAAAACCAGCTTTACATACATATAAATAAAAGCACAGTAATGCATATATATGTGTGTGTGTATATGTATATATATAATGTTTTATACTTACTAAACCTATTTGGGTTCCATATTGATCCATATTAGGTTGTAACTAGTGTCCATCCCATAAGGGATCGGATGTGTGTTATATACATAGGGCAAAGCCTGTTCCTGATCATGTCTTGTACCTGGATAAACAATGAGGTTAGTTCTGTATCATCAGGTATAAATTCAGCAGTTTCAATATGTAAGATAACTCTGCATATTGTGAGTCAGTAACTATATTAAGAGGTTCTTTAAAATCCCTTAGCACCATAAGAATGGCATATAATTCTGCCTCCTGGACAGAATCAAGGACTTTGTTCCACCTTACTCAAGTCTTCTGATTTGTAACCTGCCTTCCCTGATTTATTAGCATCAGTATAAAATGTATGGGCTCCAGTTATTGGAGCATCATGGATGATTTGAGGAAGAATCCAAGAAGTTCTCTTTATAAAGTTAAGCCTCTTGCTTTTTGGATAGTTATTATTTTCTCCCAAAAAGTTAGCACAAGCTCTTTGCCATGGTTCATTGTCTTCCCATAATTTTTTTATCTTACCAGCAGTGAAAGGCACTATAATTTCTGCTGGGTCTATGCCTGCTAGTTGACGAAGTCTCAATTTGCCTTTTATAATTAATTCAGAAACTTTTTCAACATAAGTTTTTATTTTCTTACGTCGTTTCTGTGGTAGAAAGATCCATTCTAAGATGATATCATCTCTTTGCAATAAAATTCCTGTAGGAGAAATTTTTGAAGGCAATATGATGAGAATACAACTGAGTTCTGGATTCACCCTATCTACATGTACCTCCTGTAATTTTTCTCCAACCATTGTCAGTTCTTTTCCTGCTTTAGCTGTTAATTCTCTGGAACTGTTTAAGTCTTTTTCACCATCCAAGGTTTTATTTAAATGAATTATTGATGGAGGACTCTCATTGGTTAATAAAGAAACTGCCTTGGCTTTTTGATAGGGAAGGATTTAGGTGGGTGGAATAGACAGAACAGGAAGAAGGAAGTGAGTCAGATGGCTCAGACAGTCGTCATGCCTTTCCTCTCTGGGTCAGATGCCATGAAGCCAGCCACCAGGTCAGACATGCTGAATCGTTCCCGGTAAGACACCAACTTGTAGTGCTACACAGATTATTAGATATGTGTTAAAGCAAGATATGTGAGAATTAGCTAATAAGAGGCTGAAACTAATGGGCCAGGCAGTGTTTAAATGAATACAGTTTGTGTGTTGTTATTTCGGGGCATAAGCTAGCCAGGCGGCCGGGAGCCAGGTGGGAATGCAGCCTGCTCACCACCTCACTACAAATTATCATATCAGGTGTTATCCCAACAGCCGGGCAAAGGGTGGAAATATCTCCTAACAACCTTTGAAAGTCATTAAGAGTCCGTACCCAATCTCTCCCAATTTTTGCCTTTTGTGTCTTAATTTCTTGCAAACCTATTTTATAACCTAGATAATCAACACAATCTCCTCTCTGAATTTTTTCAGGAGCAATCTGCAATCCCCATTTAGGTAAAACTATTTTTACTTCTTCAAACAGTCTTTCTAAGGTATCCATGTTTGAATCAGACAACAGAATGTCATCCATGTAAATATAAATTATAGACTTTGGAAATTGCTTGCGTATTCTTTGCAATGGTTGATTTACAAAGTATTGGCACAGGGAGGGACTGTTCAACATGCCCTGTGGGAGAATGGTCCACTGGTATCTCCTGGTAGGTTGAGAATTATTATAAGTAGGCACTGTGAAGGCAAACTTTTCTCTATCTTTTTCTTGCAAAGGTATAGTGAAGAAACAATCCTTTAAATCAATAACTATGAGAGGCCATCCTTTTGGTAATAAAGAGGGCAGAGGAATTCCAGATTGCAGAGAGCCCATAGGTTGAACAACCTTGTTGATATCCCTGAGATCTGTCACCATTCTCCATTTACCAGATTTTTTTCTTAACCACAAATACAGGAGAATTCCAAGGGCTGGTAGATTCTTCTATATGTTGAGCATCTAGTTGCTCTTGTACCAGCTGTTCTAAAGCCTGCAACTTTTCCTCAGCTAAAGGCCATTGCTTTGTCCATATTGGTTTCTCAGTCAACCATTTTAGAGGCAGGCTGTTGGTATCTCTGAAGGGGCATCCTTTGCTTTGTGTTGTTGTACAGCCCAAACGGCTGGTTTTTGCCGTCTGTAATATCTTTTAATATTTTCCTCAGAAATATAGGCTCTAGAAATAGCAGGAATGTTAATTTGAGTATTCCATTGCTGCAATAGGTCACGGCCCCATAAATTCACTGCAATATTGGGTACATATGGCCTTAATTATCCTATTTGTCCTTCTGTCCCTATGCATTCAACCCATCTCATGTTCTGCCTTACTCAAGATAGGGTTCCAATTCCCAAGAACTGAACATTTACGTCCTGAAAAGGCCAATACAGATGCCAAGATTCTGGAGTAATGATACTTACATCCGCTCCTGTGTCCAGCAGGCCAGTAATAAAAACGCCATTTACACACACTCTTAGCTTTGGTCTTTGATCACTTATAGAAGTCTGCTAAAATACACCTAACTCATCTTTCAGGCCGTTTTTGCTTTTAACAGCAGGCATGGGGATTTCTAATTTTCATGACGAGGCATGTTCTCTGCAGTAACCGGAAATGACTGGACCACATTCGCCATGGGGGCCTGCGAGAGGCCCCCCATTGTGTTTCCCGATGGCAATGGGTTGCCTTGTCTATCTCTTGTCGACCTACATTCATTCGTCCAGTGTCTGCCTTTTCCACATCTCCTACATAAACCTGAAGGCTGAGTCCTCCTATTTCTGTTATTCCTGGAAGAGGCATTATTATTATTATTTCTGGAAATCCTTTGTCTACAATTCCTTTTCATATGTCCCATTTTGCCACAATTAAAACATTTGGTATTTTGATGCCTTCTTTTACCATTGGAAATTGCTTCTTCTACCCATGCTTCAGTGCCATAGTCAAACTTATCAACATTCATTGTATGCAAGACCCATTCATCCAAGGGCACTGATCTGATCTTTAAAGGCCCCAAAATCCTTTTTCACTCCACATTGGCATTCTCATAAGCCAAAGACTCAATTATCATATGCCTTGCTCTGGGTCAGATATCTCTATTTGCACAGCCTTAGTTAGTCTTTGTAAAAAGTCACTAAAGGGTTCTCTCTGACTCTGTTTAACTCTGATATATGATTCCATTCTCTGTCCTGGGTCTTGAACCCTGTCCCAAGCCTTTAAGGCTGCTGTAGTACATATGGATAAGGTTTGTTCATTATAATTAACTTGTTCTAGAGGATCGGAGAAAAGTCCTTCACCTAGAATTTGATCTAGGGTGATCTCAATTCCCTTCGATCTTTCCTGCTGTTCTAAAAGTCTAGCCTCTTGTCTGAACATACACTTCTAATTCAATTGAGATCTGTTCTCTAGAACCACTGAAATCAATTGAATCCAATTGTGGGGAGTGACTTTGTTGCTGATAGACCATGTTTTTAGCATCTCCCTAACAAAGGAGTTATGTATCCCCAAATTCATACAGCTTGTTTAATTTCTTTCAGATCATTCATACGGATGGGCTGCTATGTATGTTCCTTGATGACCCTAGGGTTTCTGCAACCAGTCACCTTCTCTGTTGTTATTACTGGAAAGGCAGGTAGAGCTTTATGGAAATTATCCCAGAGAGTTTTACTCACTGGTGGAGTTAAAATTTGCCTTTCTATCATTTGCTCCTGTTGATCAGAATTTAGAATTTCCTCAATCTTTTCAAATCTGTTTACCATTGCCTTCTGCAAGGCCTAACTCTCCTGTCCAGAATTATGTTCCAAGGCCTTCATAGAGGGTTCTAAGGTATGAAGTTTGTCCAATACAGATAATATCTCATCCTTGGATAGAATTTTCATGGCATGAATTGTGCCTTCTTGTAATGACAATTCTTGTAATGTTCAATCTGTCATACCCTTTAGATAAAATCCGATTCTCAAATTCAGCAGTTTTAATCCTCTCAGATAATATTTCAGGTCCTACAGACAGGGACTGAAGTTTAAGATCCAAATCAGCTGTTCCCTCCTCCATAGCAATGAATCTCTCCTTAATAGCAGAGTGTACCTATTCTAAATTTTGCTCAGTTGACAGAGTCATATCAGACAAAGATCTATTCCTTTCCTTGAGAACTTCAAACTGTTTCTTGGTGTGCTTATTGTCAATCTGAATTGTTTTTGAAATTACCTCAACCATTTGGAAGTTGTCTCTCAAAACAGTCGTGCCCTTTCTTAATTTTTCAACTTCTGCCTTAAGAATCCTGGATTCGTCCTGTAAGGACTGTATCATCTTCCTATTGTCCAACAATGTTATAACGAAAAAAACAAAAATGAGAAAAATACCAAGCCCTGTAAATATCCAAAGAAAACCTCATTTGCATCCTGCAATAACTCAGCCATGGTTCAATTAAATAAGCTGTAGAATCCTTTAATGGTGATGTGTCAGACATTTTCAATTAAATCTGTATTTATTTATATTTATTTATTTATTTATCGAAAGAAATTTTACCTGTAATCACCGCTGCCTGCCAGTAGGTGGTGGGGCTCACCTGGATCCACGTGGCCGAGAAAGTCAGAACTGGAAAAAAAAATCCTGAAATAAATGCTCAAAACTGGAGGTTAAACCACAGACTATGTGCTCTGTGAATTAGAGTATGGCTATGGAATGCAGGCCCTGGGTAAAAGGTGGCACCGGCTGATAAGCAGCAGTGGGCTGGGTGGCCAGGAAACCAGG
This sequence comes from Arvicola amphibius, assembly GCF_903992535.2. Classification (NCBI taxonomy): domain Eukaryota; kingdom Metazoa; phylum Chordata; class Mammalia; order Rodentia; family Cricetidae; genus Arvicola; species Arvicola amphibius. The sequence continues at coordinate 66,771,813 of NC_052059.1, read as the reverse complement.
CGGGGCCAAGGCTGAACTCAGCCGGGATTGAGTGGCTCTGAGGGAGGGCGCTCCTGTGAGTCAGGTGCCTTGAGGTCCATTTGCTGGGTCGCTCCCTGCTAGGTAACCGCTCTTAAGCCACAGTGCTATTGGTGACTGCGTGAGTCCACAACAATGGTGGCGGCTGCAGAGTGAACATCGGAAAAATCAAGCTGGGCTGGAGCTGGGCAGGCGGGGGTGGGGGGTGGGGGGGAGGTGGGGTGGGGGGGTGGGTGGAGTGGAGGGGTGGAAGGGTGGGGGATGGGGGGGTGGGTCACAAGCTCAAAGGCCAGAAGGCAGGCAGTAACTGCTTGTCTCTGGCTGATAACTGCTATGGCGGGTGGGGCCAGAGCAGGGCTGAGGCCTCGACAGCTGGCGGCTGCCTAAGAGGGCACACGCAGTGGTTTGGTGCGCTCTGGGCATGGGAGCAGTTGCTGTGGGTGCTCAGGGGCCCTGGGAACAATTGCACTGTGCGCGCGACTGTGCTGGGTGCTCTGCAGGTGCTGGCAGGACCCGTGCAGCCGGATGGCAACAGGAGAAGCTGGCCGGGCGCACGATGTGGCAGCAGAGCCAAACTCCTTTGGCAACGGCAGTTGCACAAGCCAGTGGCGGCTGCATGGAGGGGAGGAAGCCCCAGTGGTCACTGACTCCAGCGGTCACCAGAGGCTCTGAGGCGGGTAAAAAAAAGCCTCACATTTAGAGCGCCAAAATGTAGGGGGCAAGGCCGATTAATAAATAACCAGACCAGCTCTATTCAAAAGATTTTAATAATTGAGGGAAAACTTACATGACCAAAGATCCCGTGAACGCCAGGAGTACAGGAAACCAAAGAGGAAAGACAAACACACACGATGTTTTATAGACTATGTGTGGCCCCGGGAAGACATACCCCACAGACAAGGTGATTGGCTGGGCTTCCCCTTCAAGGGACCACTTGTTCACTCCTGGATACCCAAACCTAAAATAATCACACAGAAACTGTATTAGTTAAAACACTGGTTGGCCTATTAGTTTATGCATATTTCTAGCTAGCTCTCACATCTTAAATTAACGTATTTCTCTTATTTTGTATTTTACCACGAAGCTCATGGTTTACTGGCAAGGTTACAGCTGGAGACTTGCATCTTTCTCCTCCTGTGGCTATATGGCTTCTTGCTGACTCTGCCTACTCTGTCTGCTTGGAATTCCTGCCTTGCCCTATTCTACATTGCAATAGGGTTCTTTATTAACTAGTGATAGTCACAGTATACAGAGGGGAATCCCACATCACCTTCCCTTTTCTGCCTAAATAAAAAGGAAGGTTTTAACTTTAACATAGTAAGATTACATATAACAAAACAGGTATCAAGCAAGAATTACAGTTATAATATTTATACCTACTTTTATCTTTTATCATAACTAGGGAAAACTATAACTATCTATTCTTCAACTCCATCAAAGACCCCAGAAGGATATAATGTTACCTAAGTTAACAGGAAGTGGATTGTAAGCAACTTCTAAAAACTCTGAAATTGACAGAGACATCTTGCTGCCTGAACAGTCACCCAAAGTTCTTCTGTAACACTGGGGCATCCATCTTCATCCCACAGGCCCAAAGTATCCGGCAGACTTTTCATGAAGCAGGAAATTTCAAAGACAGTTCTGCCTGTATTGACAGTTTGTCAGTCATTTTCTTCTGTGTCCTGCAGAATGTCTTACAAACTCTTTCATGAAGCAGAAACCCCAAAAGACTATCTCATCTTCAGGCAAGTCCAGCAGTTGTTTTTCTGTGGGTCCTGCATGTCCAGTTCATATAGCATAACATCAAACAGTCTAGGCAAGAGCAGTTTCTAGCCCAAATGGCTAACAAACTCCATAAGGAACCTCTTCAATGCCCATCATCCTCTTGAAGTAGATTGGTGCTGACAGGAGCAGATGTGTCTCACTGTCATGAAAAGCACTAAGTTTTTAAAGACAGTTTAAATACCATATTCTGTTACTCTCTGAAAGGTTTGAAGAATACCTATCCATCTGAAATATATCTCTGTACATCTAGAAAACCTAACATGACTACAAGCTTGACTATTATAGATTACCATTAACCTGTATTTCTTAATTATATTTTTTAAATGAGCTACACAAACATAATACCTTATCAAGAGCAGAAATATACATATAACAAAATTGACCTTAAATTTGTATCAATAAACCAAGATCCATATCAATGCAAAGTATCCATATTTATATCATATCTCCCTTTAAATGTAAGCAAACAGTTATAAACAATATTTGGAATTTGGGTATAGTTCCCTCCAAATTACTTCCTGCTTTTTGTTGGGCAAAGTAATCAGAGGGGGTTCAAGGAGACCTTTTGGGGGGGGTCTTGGTCCATCAAACCATATTAACCTGGGAGGAATCCACAGGTTCTCATCCTCTGTGAAAACAAAAGCAGAACCTCTTTTCCTAACATCAAATCCTTAGACCCAAATTTGAAGTCAAGATACCTTTAAAAAATATATGTTGGTTTAGCTTAGCAGCCTGTACAATGAAATGTCTCTCTGTGATTAGCTCATTCACAGTCAAAAACTCAAAGAAAAAAAACAATATATACATAATCCAGTTTCTGTATATTTTCCACCTTTAAGTATCTTATTTTTCTTTACTCCTTTAATCTGTGACTGTCTGTATTCTTTTATATTACATTTACTGTCCCTTTACTCTTTTTCTTCTCTCTCCCAAGCCTACGTACATTTATTTTACACTGTGACCCATTCAGAGGAGCACTTTTTTTTAATGCTAAGCCGGTGTGACTAGGACCAACTTGGTCCTGTCTGCCTGCTCTGCCCAATACAACCTGCCCAGTCCAACATGGTGAAGGCATTTTTGCTATCCTGGCTCCAGGGTTAAAGTGGGTCTATGTCACCATTAAGTCATTAAGCAATTTGTAACTTGCTGCTCATAGACCCCATTTAAGTGCTTGGCCTCCTGAAAGAGCCAGAGCTGTTCATGCTACTAGTAAAACCTGGAAGCTGCTGTTTCTTAAAGAAGCAATGCGTTGTTTTTTTGTTTTGTTTTGTTTTGTTTTTTTGCTGCTAATGCTGAATCAGGAAGACCTCCCTCCCCCCCCCCTCTCTCTCTTTTGGTTTTCTCAAGACTGGGTTTCTCTGTAGCTTTGGAGCCCGTCCTGGAGCTAGCTTTTGTAGACCAGGCTGGCCTCAAACTCACAGAGGTCCGCCTGCCTCTGCCTCCTGAGTGCTGGGATTAAAGGCGTGTGCCACCACCACCTGGCAGGAAGGGGCCATGGTGCCTATGCTCACCACCAGCAATCAGAGCCCACCCCCCAAAACAATACAGCTGCCAAGAATCTGCACTAGACTCTGTCCTTTTATGTATAGAATTTCTTTTCAAGCTCTCCCAGGTATAAAAAATGGCAGCAAATGTTTGGGGTTGATGCCCACTTCAAAGTATCTGAGACCATGCCTGTGGCTCAGCACCCCCCTCCCTCCACACCCCTGCCTGGCGGGATCCCTGCTGCTAGGAGTGCATAAGCAGGAGAACATGGCAGATTCCCACTGCCAAGCACAGAGATATTTCCAGGCCGTGTGCTGCTCTACATGGCAGATTTTGCCTTTTACTCAGATAAAAAGGGTTTATATACTGCAAGATGCTACCCAGAGTTGAGGTGGTGAGGATGGCTCCCCTCCAGCAGTCCCAAAGCTGGTGTTGAACTACTTCTGCCGTATTGAAAAGAAGAGAGAGGCAGACTCAGCATCCAGGCCACTGAAACCAAGCTGCTTGGCATTTTAGCCCTGTGTGTGTGTGCATATGTAAGATCCAGCCATGACAAGCCCAATAGAGATCTCAGTAGTTTACCCTAAGGCAATACCTGGTTCCAAAAAAGACCACTCAAGAACAAACCGTGCAAAGAAAATTCTTAACCTTCCAACTGTTATGGTCTGCTCTACCATTGTAGATAGGATCACCTGCCAGCACACACCCATCACTTTTCACCAGGACACGCCTAGACAAATGTCAGCTAATAAGGAGGCCTGAACCTTAAAAATTCCTTACCCCAACCTCTGCTATTATAAAACCCCACCCCAACTGAGCTTGGGGCTCTCTCTGACCGTGCCAATATGTTGGACACATGGAGAGTCTGAGTTCGAACTTGACTAAGAATAAAGGCTCTTTGCTTTTACATACAGGATCCTGTCTCCGAGTTGATTTTGGGGGACTCTGTGGTTTGGGCATAACACATCGTGGCATGCATAAGTGCTGTGTGTGTGTGTGTGTGTGTGCTCGCGCGCGCGTGCGTGCACACACACATACATATCACAGCACACATTTGGAGATCAGAGGATAACTTTAGGAAGCCAGTTCTTCCCTTTTACCATGTGGGTTCTGAGGGTTGAACCGAGGTCATCAGGTTCAGAGGCAAGTGCCTAAGACGTTAGGGTTAGGGTTTAGGGCTAGGGCTAGGGTTCGGGTTAGAATTAGAGACTGAGCCATCTCTCTAGTCCCTTAAGAGAGTCTTGATATGAGTTGGGTGGAAGACCAACTTGCTGTGTACTTCTGACTTTCTAAAATTTTTCATAAGATAATATTACCAACCACAAGCCCTTAAAATAACTGTTAAAAGGTTATAAACCTCAGCAAATAATAATTACATTTCTGTTAGAAAACCAGACAAAAGTTAGGAACAGAAAGTTAGCAAGAGAAGAAATGGAAGCTAGAAAATTAAAAAGGCTCATCTGGCACTTTAACCAATAACAAAATAAATGAACCAAAATTTGCTCATTCTCAGTCATGGAAATGCTGGAATGCCATATTCAACCGAGTCACAGAGAGCCTGGAATGCCATACTCAAGAGGAGATACTTTACTCTCATAGAATATGAAGGCATAGAAAGTGTTTAGAAGAACAGAAATATTAACTCAGCAATTGCCAATTTTCTCTTTTCCACTGTGTGTGTGTGTGTGTGTGTGTGTGTGTGTCTGTTTTGCAAGTGTGTGGAGGTGCATACTTGTGGATGTCAGTGACTGATAGCCGGAATCATCTCCTGATTCAGTGTGGCCATGTCTCTCAGTCAAACCCAAACTCCAAGATCTATCTAGTCTCCTTAGCCAGCCTTCTGTGGGGACTCATTATTTCCATCTTTCAAGGCTGGAATTAAAGGCAGGTCAGCTATTATGACCTTCTCGCATTTTACTTTGGTTCTTGGGAACTGAATTCCAGTCAGCTATCCCTTACCACTGAGCCAGCTTCCTAGCCTTTGTTTTTGTTTTTAAAGGAAAATCAGATTGTGGGTATAGAATGGATTAGAGTAGATGAGACTGCTGAGCTTATAAAGGTGAAAGTGAAGGAAGGCAACCTTCCAGAAATGGCCAGCGTAGATCTCTTGGTAATGGCCCCTTCCATTCATTGTTCTGCTGTTATCAGAGCTTGCTGCCTACCAAGAGATGCTAATGTTCCATGCAATTGTATAAAGATGGTGTCACATGGGATCATGTATTACTCAAGTTCTACTGAATAGAAACGTCTTCTTAAAGAACCTTAGTTTGGAGAGATGGCGCAGTGGTCAAGAGCACTCGCTGCTCTTTCAGAGCACCCCAGTTTGGGTCCCATCACTTAGTCAGGTCAAGTGCTTCACAAGCACCTGCGGTTCCAGCTTCCCAGAATCCTATGTCCTCTTCTGGTTTTTAAGGGAAGTCCATATAGAGAGATAAACACATAGACATAAGTAAAAATAGATGTAAATAAAGAAATTTACCTTTCCTCAAATACTAAAAGGCACCAGCATCAAGAATTAGGGGTCTTCCCTTTTCATTGCCTATGACACACAAGGAACAATTTTACCAGCCTCTTTAAAATGGCCACATCATTTAAAAAATGTTCTTCTCCTTGTTGCCTGAAAAAGTGAGGCTTTCTTAAGTTTGAGGTTGGCTATACTCCAAGAACAAAGATTTTTCTGATATATCATCTTACAAATACTGCATCTTTCCCAGAAGATGCCTTTACCTAAGTGAACAATAATGTTTCCTTCTTTCAAAGAAATAACTAGACAGTAATTCTGTTTCATTGCCAAGGACTTAAGCAAAATCCCATTTTCCCTGCACACATTTCTGCTGTCTATGTCTGTTTTAACCATGCTCCCAGAGCTCTCTCAGGGCACAGTGATGCACAGGTTCCTCTTTCCCCAGCCAAGGCTCACTGTCAGTCCCTGCTGTCAGCTATGCTCCAGAGACGAGTTAATCACTTTAAAGCAATAATTAAACACATTTGAATGAAAAAAGAAATAAAAAAGGAAAGACATGACTGCTCCTAGGTATGGTGGAGGAGAAAGTTTACTGCAGAGAAAAGGGAGAGTGAAATCAGAGGCAGGGGCATCTGCGAGAGTCCAGAGTGGACATGACCCTGGGCCAGGTCATGCAAGGAGAGGGAGGAGGAGAAGGAAGAAGGGAGAAGGGAGAAAGGGAAGCCAGGTGCAGCAGACAGGAGGCCTAAAAGAGAGTACACCAAAGAGACCAGCTAACCTCCTAGGGAAGGGCAGCCCAGCCCCTGGACGGGAGAAGTTTAGGGTAGGAGGCAGGGAAAGCCAGCCAGGAGAGTCCTGTAACAAACAGGGACTGAGGAATTCTGGGAGAATCTGGTTGCCAGGTCCACTTTAATATGTTAAATAGGCGCCTCAGCCATTTGTCCCAGTTTGAAACATAACTACACTCTTGCTGCCATTGTATGAAAGTATACCAGGCCGAGCACCAGATATAGACAACAAATATTTGGGCCACAGTAATTTAGTCTTTTTTGCTGTAGAGGTTTCTTTGAGCCTTACTGACTATAGCTGTCCTTAGCAGTGGCCTTCGTTTACAGAAGGAAGAGGATTAGAGAGTGTGTGTCTCAGAATGTGTAGCTCATAGCAACTGCAGCAGGCTAAGCAGGGAGCAGGGAACTGGGACGCCTGAGTTCTAGACTGAGCTTTTTTGTGATTTTGCCACTAACTGGCTTACAGAGGGATTTTTCTCATCCATAATCCAAGGAAATTGAGCTACTGCCATTTTAACTGTGACGTTTTAATGACTGTTTTTCTTGTTCCTGGTTTCCACATCCATGACCGTGGAGAAAGTTTTTTGGCATTTTTGCAAAATGAGGACACCCAGCATGCTGCTGTTAACACCAACCAGCTACGGAGATCAGCCGACAGAGAAGGGCTGGCTGTTGACATTGCAGGGAAGGGTCCTGGAGCAGGCAGAGAGTGGGTGGCTGAAGCCCGAAACCTGTTTGCTCTCCCCTTGCTCTTTCTCTACTTTCCCCCACTGCTCCCTTGATGTTTTCTATCATCTGACTGAACTCTTCCAGCCCCGAGCGGCTTCTTTTCTCCACAGTGTTCAGATTGCAGTGTTCCTGCCAAGGAATTTTCAGAATTTGCTTCTGAAAGAAATGTATTATAATGCTTGCTAACTGGAATATAATCCCAGCTAATTTGCATGTGCTGGGCAAAGGCTCTGGAGCAGAGTGGGTGGCTTGGCTCAGGCAGTAGAGTCCTAGGGACAGGATTCTTACACAGCCTCCCAAGCACAGACTCCACCCAGCCGACTCTGGGTGATGCACCCTCATTTTGTTGCTATGTATGCCTTGAGCCTCGACTTCTTGTTTCTTAAAAATATATTTCTATCTGGTGAACTTGCAATGTGTTTTGTTAATCAATGTAGTGGGTATACTTTTCAGGTGACATTCAATTTTACAAGAGAAACATGCCTTCTCCTTTTCCAATGGCCATGGTCATTGATTAAAGAGTCATCTCAGGGGTCCTGTGTAGAGGGATCAGGATGGATGCAGGGGAGGCAGAAACAGGTGATGCTGGGACCGCACTGGTTGCAGATGTAAGACAGATGATGAAAGACACACAGATACACACACACACACACGCACACACACACACACAGAGAGAGAGAGACAGAGACAGAAAGAGACAGAGAGAGACATTGACAGAGATACAGAGAGAGGGCCAAAACCAGAATAGTTAGAAGTTCCTGGAGAAATGAAGAAGAAAAAGAAAGAGGCTTTTGTATTGTTCTTGCAAAATCCTTCTCATATGAGCATGCAGATTTCTTTAATTCACTTTTAAAGATTTATTTATCACTTATATCTGTATATATTGTAATGGCCCCGAACTCTTCTCCTGGGGTCGGGATCTGGAACCAGGTATTTTTTCCACAACAACAACGTGTTCTACATGCGTGATTCTACAGCGTGATTTCTATGCATACCACCGGCTTCAGTTGGTGAGCTTCCCCCATTCTGGTCAGCTTAACTGTTTCTCTGAATCCAAGAAACTGACCATTGAGCTCACGGCAATCTTCTGGTGTTCCTAGAAACAGGGTGGGGGGACAGCCCCCAACCATGGACAGTTGAGTCCTTCACTGACATTCATCTCTAGGTTGCTTCCCTTAGCCCCCGTGACTGGGGGCCCAGCATCCCTCGGATTCTTCTTTCTCTTTTTTTTCCTTTCCTTTTCTTTTCTTTTTTTCCCCTTGTTGTGAAAGGTCACTCGGAGCGGCCTCTGGACGCTCTGGCTTCTGAGTCACCCTGACCGGATCCAGCTAGGTCATAACATCCCACTTGTGGGCAGGGCGCTCTCTCACAGGTCCTGTGATGTTTGTGGGCAGATTCACACCCTGCCCACAGCAGCAAGACATCTCCCTGTGCATCTTGTGGTGTTGCCTTTTGGCAGTTTCAGCTATAGGTAGCAAGCCATCCATGTCTGTTCTCCCTGGGATGGATGCCTTTTAGAGGCCCTAAAACCACAGGCCTTAATGCCCTACTTCTTCAGCGCCTACCCTTACTCCACCGGTGTCCCAACAGCTCCACTTTTATGGGAGCTTTCTAACTACTGTGAGCACAGAGGCAAATGGAAGGAGTTTCCTCAAACTGTCCCTGCCACTGCTACTGCTGCCAACAAGATTGGTCAGATCTACAAGGTGTCTTTTCTCAATTACAGACTTTTGCTCCCCGCGGCAGCTTGTGGCATGGTGGTTCAGTGACAGGATGGATCACACCTCTGGGTCTCTCTTATTATTAACCTTAAATTCCTGAAAGCTCAAAATTGTGGCTTTTCCATACAACATGTGACTGCTGCCATTTTGACTGAGGTCAGGTGACCTTACTGCCATCTTAACCAAGGTCAGGTGACTTCACCACCATCTTAACTGATAGCCAGGTCAGGTAGGTGATCAAGTTCTGCCATCTTTACTGAAGTATACCCTGCCTGGTCCCCTGTTTTACTTATGTTTTTGTCTCTACATTCCTCTTGTTGACTGTGTTGCATGTGTGTTTTGTGCAGGGGCATGCCTTTGGTAGGGCCCACCAAGAGCATCCATTTCATCCAGTTCCTGTTCACTCTGTGTGTGTGTTCATACATGTAACTTAAATACACCTGTTTACTGTTAAATCATTGCATCTCATTTCAGACTACAAAAACAATAAGTCTCATGTTTTAAACTAGTATGTACTATTGAGTCTCTTACAAAAATATTTTATATTTAATTCAATATACATTTAAAATATATTAAGATGTTCTCTACTATTGTCAGTTCTACCATTAACCTTCTATTGCAAGTAGTTTTTTCTTCTGTCTGTCTTTTTACCAGTGTAAATCTTACCTGTTAAAAGCCAGTACAGTCAATCTCAGACCCAGCTCTTCAGGCAGATTCTATACTGTAGTTTTACCTGATAAATAGCCCTCAACTGCTCAGAAATCTGGGGAATATGGCATTTAAATATTTAATTATTAAAAAAACTTTTCATAACAAAAAGAGACAGATTGGGTCCTAGTAGCCGTACTCCATTTATTCCAAAAAAGACAGAAGACAGATGGGCACAGAACAATGTTCATCTGCAATTCGCTTCAACTGCCAAGCACTGACCACTGGGCAAAGCTGCCTTTCATCTAAACTGAAGATCTCCAAAGAGTGGACAGGACCTCTGGAATTGACAACCTAGCTGCTCAAGTCAAGGTAAACTTGTCTTCCTACAGATTTCTTAGCCCCTAGCTCTTGGGACCTGCTGTCCCTGCTCTGGGACCTGTGGCATGTCTCATGGCCACTGCCCACTGCAGCCACCGGGGACCCTGCCGCATTTTAAATTAATCCATTACATGTATGTGTGTAAAACTGCATGAGTTTATGTCTACCACACGTGCACAGGTGCTCAAGGAGGCCGGAAGGAGTTTATGTCTGCCACACGTGCACAGGTGCTCAAGGAGGCCGGAAGGTGTCAGGTCCCTTGGAAGTAGAGGTACAGGCAATTGTGAGCTGCCTGATATAGGTATGCTGGGAACTGAATCCCAGTCTTCTGTATAAGCTCTTAGCCCTTGACCATCTCCCCAGTGCCAGTGTACGGGTCTTGGACTAGGAGTGTCTCAGCTCCTACTGTACTACCTGGCCTTCACATAATACCCCAGTCAGTGTTTCCACACTAGATGCTAGAGGGTCTCATTTACATTTGTATCTCGGGTTGGAGAATGTGGTACCCTTGGACTTTGGTACCGATCTTATAGATTCTTGGTGTTTTTGATCTCAGCTAGATATTTAGACGTGAGTACCAATCTTTAGGATTCATCTTGGATTGCCCAATTGTAAAACCATGGTTAGGACTAACTAATGTGATGGCAGTCAAGAAAATTCAACAAAAATGTTAAAGCTATATTTTAATATTTGATAAAAGATGCCAATACTATGCTGGGTGATGGTGACACACCTTTAATCCCAGCACTCAGGAGGTGGAAGCAAGCAGATCTCTGTGGGTTAGAGACCAGCTTGGTCTACAGAGTGAGTTCTAGGACAGGCTCCAAAGTTACACAGAGAAATCCTGTCTTGAAAAACCAAAAACAAAAATAAATGAATGAATAAATAAATAAATAAATAAATAAATAAGATACCATTACTTGTTATTAGCCAAAGCGATTGTGGGCTGATGGTTGTCAAAGTTTGCTTGAGAGACCTTGCTGAGGTAGAGTGAAGATTGAGATGGGCTGGTTAAAAACAAGAGGAAAACGTAAACAGAGCCAGGGCCTTGGGGTTTACAGAATGAGAGAAAATGACAAACCAGTCAAGGAAAATTCTGATGGGGTGGGTCTTCCTGGGTAATACCAATAATTGAGTTTAGTTAGAAAGATTTGCCTCACAAATACCCTCTGCCTTGCAGAGAGATGCAGGAAGGGACAGCCTGGCATACTGACCACCAGCTAGCTACCAGTGCCTAAGGTGGAGGCCCAGCAGGACCTGAGCTGGAATCCTGATGGCTGTGCGTTTTTGCACAAACAACCAAGCCCTTTCCAGTTTTGGTTTCTTTAGATATATAATGGATATTATCATAGGAGGTTATTATAATGATTTATGATAATGATTCTGTCTGTGGGTTGAGAACATAACTCAGTAAAGTGTTGGCTTTGCAAGCATGTGGGCCCGAATCTGATTCCCAGATCTCATGTTTTAAAAAACGCCAGATGTGGTGGCACATATTGTCATCCCAGCCCAGAGGAGGCAGATCCCTGAGGACAAGAGGCTTACCCTAGATAGCAAGCCCTAGATCACAGTGAAAGTCTTACTTTAAAAAAACAACATGGAAGCTGTAGAGATGGCTCAGTGGTTAAGAGCACTTGCTGCTCTTCCAAGGATCCAGGGTTGATTCCCATTCCATTGCTCATGACAGCCTATAATTCCAGATCCAGGTGATCTGAGACCTTCTTCTGGCCTCTATGGTCATGTAGTGCACAGATAGACATGTGAGCAAAACAACCATACATATAAAATACAATTTAAAAATTAAATATGTGTGTGGCTTCCAAAGAATAACACTAGATGTTGTCCTCTGGGCCCCATAAGCTTATGCATACCTGTACAGAAACGCACAGACAGACGGACGGATGGATGGACACACACACAGACATACACACACACACACACACACACACACACACACAGATAACGAATATATATCATTAGAGAAGATTGCTCCAGTTGGCCACTGCTTTTCAGGTGATGCTAAGTAACAAACAGTTGCCAACCTGAATTTGGAAGAACAGTTCAAGATGGCTTGTCCTCAATATCTCACACAGAGCCTGTTGTTAGATTGCATCATTTTGGCCAAGCAGAAGTAAATGCAGATTAAAATTGTCACCTGTCATTGTCAGCAGTGAGGCATCTCCTAATCTCTCTGTCTAAAGTCTTCAAGCAGCTTTATCAGGCAAAGCTTATCAAGAGTCAGACCAGAGGCTGCAGCCTTGGCGTCCTTCCTCTGCTCACTCACTCCGAAGAGCAAGGACACTCAGTACTGGCTGGGAGGACCGTACTGGGTGAGTTCAGTTAGTCCTCATGGATCTGTTTGAAACAAAAGGTGTTAAGTTCGTACGGTAGGCATTACCTACTGCTTCAGTGGGGTCAGGCTCAAAACTGAGCACAGTTATAACATGTAGTGCTGCAGCGTACTTGAGATGGGGGTTTTGAAACAGTGTTCTGGACGCTTCAAGGTCATCTCTGTGGAATTTGTAGAACTTCTTAGTGTTATTCCTGAGATGGATTCTCACCTTCTTAATACCTGAGTTTCCATTTCCTTAAGGTCCAAATCACTTCCGAATAATAGTTTTCATATCATTAATGACCAGAATGATGTTTGGTTCCATGTAGTATCGTCATTGCCTTTTAGTAAGTCCTGTATGAATGGCTTGTTTGGTTAGGGTCTTGATTGATGGCCAAGCGACAAAGAATATTTAGAATCACTATGATCCAGACATTATCATCATCAAGTAATTGTAGGAGACCAGCTTCAACAAAAATACTCCTTACCAGGGTGGGGGCATGAGGACTAGAAAAACAGTAAAGAGGACAAAGACACAAGTAAAATCATAAAATAGAAAACATAGTATAATATTGGGAGGGACTTCCAATAAATGCTAAAATCCCAGAGTTTAATTTTCCATATACTTTTATACCTCAACACCACAGGGGGGAAGAAGACAAAAGACTGCTTTAACGTGATACAAAGAACAACTAGACCAGTTATTTGCTTCAATACTTTGAGGTATCAAGTCATTAGCATTCTGTTGTTTAGGCAGGGAACCCACCCTAGACCAAGTCCTGAAGGCAGCCACTCCCAAGGCCAAACCTCCAGTTTCAAAAGAAGGAGCAGAAGTATGCTTTTTGGTCAGGGTGGAGTGGATTTACATGTGTGGGCCATCTTAGTGTCAAAAGAACTTAGCAATCACACCCTAGGTCAGGCCCTGGTTGTTGTCAAAAATTTTGAGCAACCTCAAACTCTCTGACCTTCTGACAAAGTGGAATTAGGCTCACAGTTTTGGGCCTCTACAAGTAATCATTATTATAAATTCATCAATGTATAATACTAAGTGAAGGAAAACAAACAGAATAATTCGCTGTCCATCAACAAAGACTAGGCCTACAGACAATTTTGCAGAGACTTGAAGACCCCCATGCCAATCTCTTTATGAAACATTGGTGGAATGTTGGTGGTGAAGGCATATTACATGGACAAAGGGGCTGGAGAGTTGTTAATATTTGAAAATTACTTAATTGCCACTTACTTAAATCATCTCCTTTTATAGCATAGGGGGAGAGCACAACGATTTCTAGCTATCTGTATTTATGTCAGTTACATTAGAAAGCTAAAACCTGAGTGACTGATGTTTTAATTCCATCAAGTAAACAAATTTAAAAAGAAATGTATCTATTGGACCAGTGAGATGGCCTACAGGGTGAAGGACTGCTGCCAGGCCTGGCTCCCTGACTTCTATCCTAAAGGACCCACATGATAAAGGGAAAGGTATAACTCTTGCAGGTTGTCCTCTGACCTCTACATATGTGGACCCATACACACATATACACAGAAATAAATGATAAGTGTAAAAGAATTTTACATGTATCTGACTATTTAAATATATCATAAACTCATAAAATTATCTTGTGAGGACATTTGAGTAATAGGGTTGGATTCAATTCCAGAACAAAGAATAGTCTTCTAACTGAAAGATAGTTACTAACCCTCACAGAACTCACTATAATCAAAGAGCTGGTCTAAGTTGTCTGAATGTACTATATTACAATTTTGTGAGGTAGGTATTATTGCTCCCATTTTACAGGTGAGGATGTGGGGGCCAGCCATGATAAGCTAACTATGGGCAGGTCACCCAAAGGAAGTTCTTTATTTCCAACCATTATCACCTGCCAGAGTAGAACTCGGCCCTCAATAAATTTAATAAGAGGCTCCAAGTCTCAGTAGTTTATCCTGAAGCAATACCTAGTAGCAACAAACAAACAAACAGACAGACAGACAAACAAACAAAAAAACCACAAGCTGAGATTACCCGACCACTGCCCAGGAGCAGACCATACAAAGGAAATGCCTAACATTCCAACTGCTGTAGGTAGGATCACCTGCCAGCGCACCTCACCAGAATACCCCTAGACAAATGTCAGCCAATCGGGGTCCTGAACCTCAGAGACCCATCACCTCCACATTTACTACTATACAAACCCAATTCTAATTGAGCTTGGGGAATCTCTGATTATTCCAATATATTGGACATGCGGAGAGACCGAGTTTGTATTTGTAGCACTTACTATTTACTAGAAACTTGCAGCTTGGAGAGAGTAAATGTAGATGGAACATTTAGATGGCGGGGCTGTGTCTCGCCACCCGGCTAGCTTTACCCAAAATAATTACACAGAAACTGTATTCTTTTAAATACTGCCCGGCCTACCAGTCTCAGCCTCCCATTGGCTAATTAACCCATATTTAGCAATCTGTGCAGCACCACGAGGTGGTCGCTTACCAGGAGAGGTCTTAACCTGCGTCCATCTTGGAGAGGAGAAGCGTGGCGACTGCCTGAAGTGTCTCCCTAACTCTGCTTCCTTTCTCCCACAATTCTGTTCTGTCTACTCTGCCTACCTAATTTTCTGTCTCTTAAAGGGCCAAGGCAGTTTCTTTATTAATAAATGAAAGTAACACATAGACACGCCTCATCATTTCCCCTTTTTCTGTTTAAACAAAAAAGAAAGGCTTTAACTTTAACATAGTAAAATTACATATAACAAAACAGTTATCAAGCAAGAATTACAGTTACAATATTTAAATATATTTTATCTTTTATCATAATTAAGGAAAACTATAACTGTCTATTTATTCTGCAACTCCATCAAAGACTCCAGAAGGATATAATGCTACCTAAGTAAACAAGAAATAAGTAACTTATAAAACTCTAGAAATGACAGAGACATCTTGCTTCCTGGACAGTCACCCAAAGTTCCTCTGTACCATTGGGGCATCTATCTTCGGCCTTCAGGCCCATAGTATCCAGCAGATATTTCCATGAAGCAGAAAAATTCCAAAGGCAGTTCAGTCACTTTCTGCTGTGTCCTGCAGAACGTCTCACAGACTCTTTCATGAATCAGGAACCCCAAAAGACCATCTGACCTTTAGGCAAGTTCAGCAGTCCTCTTTCTGTGGGTTCTTTGTGTCCAGTTTATGCAACAGTCCAAGCAAGAGCAGTTTCTTGCCCAAATGGCTATCAAACTCCATAGGAGCCTCTTCGATGCCCATCCTCTTCTTGAAGTAGATTGGTGCTGCCAGGAGCAGATGTGTTTCATTGTCATGAAAAACCCTAAGTTATTAAAACATTAAATGCCATATTCTGTAGTCTTTGAAAGATATGAAGAATGCCTATCTGAAATATATCTATGCACATCTAGAAAATCTAACTAACATGACTACAAGCTTGACTATTACTGATGATTATCCATTAACAACCTATATTTCCTAATTATACATTACATTCTTAAATGAACTACACAATCACAATACCTTAATCAAGAGCAGAAATACATATACATATAACAAAATTGATCTTAAAATCTACACCAATGCAAATTATTCATATCTATATCATCTCCCCCTTTAAATGTAAAAGAACATTTATAAACAATATTTGGGAAAATGGGCGCAGTTATTTCTCTCCAAACTGCTTCCTGCTGAGTAGGGGCGCTGTTATTTAGGTCTTTTATGGTATAACCTGTCTGCTAGGTTCATCTCAGTTAGCAGTTGAGTGAGGTAATTTTTGAAGGTGTTCACAGCAACCTTTCAGGAGGGCGTGGTCTATCATACCATATTGGGATAGAAGCAATCCACAGAGTCTCATTCTCTGTGAAAACAAAAGAAGAAACTCTTTTCCAAAGCATCATGTTCTTAGATCCAAATTCTGAAGTCAAGATACCTTTAGAACATATATGCAGGTTCGGCTTGGCAGCCCACTTAATGAAATGTTTTTTTGTACTTAGCTCCTTCACAGTCAAAAAATTCAAAGAAAACACAATAATACAAAGAATACAGACTCTCTGTGAATTTTCCATTTTTACGTGGCTTATATTTCTTTACTTCTTTTAATCTATAACTATCTGTACTCTGTCTCTTTAAAGACTTTACCCTTTTTTAAAGGCATTAACTTTATTTTCTATATTTTTTCTTCTCTCTCTCAAGCCTATGTATATTCATCCAACATTGTGACTCATTTAAAAGTCTTTTATCTCTGAATCTGTCCTATTGTGAATCTGTAATTTTTTTACTGTCGAGAAACATGTTTGATTTGCGCCTTTACATCACTAAGCGCTTAAGACTCTAAGCTGTGACATTTCTAGGTCAAAAACAGGTACTGTGTACTTGCCCCGCCCAGTCCAACATGGCGGAGCCACTTGTGACTCTGAATCAGTTGCAGCTGTGGGCTGCAGAGCGGTGAGCTGTTCTGGATGTTGGCTCCACCTCTCTCCAATTTCAAAATGGAGGATGTACCATTTTCTACTAGCTCTGGGGCCACCAGGTAGGCGCTGCACTCAGCACTTTAACTCTGAGACTGAGCGTGCAGCACAGAAACTCTTTTCATCCAAGTTACAGCCAAATCTGATGCGCAGAGTACTGCCCAGTCTGAAAACATCTCTCTGTATGGTGGCAGAAATCCGCCATGCTCTCCCGCTCACCTAAGCCTGATTTTGCCATCTGCCCAGATGCAGGCAGGGAGCACTGTGCCATTGGCATGGTCTCAGAGTACTTTCTTTCTGATCCCAAGTGGGCACAGAAACATCCAGTCCCATAAAATGCTTTAAAGCCAGAGTTTGCTCTGGCAGCACAGCCTCAGGAAGCTGCGTTTTAAAATGACTCAGCTTCTTTTCTGCCGCTATTGCCGAAACAGGAAATCTCTCTACAGCACGTCCTAGCAAAGAGCAAAAAGTTGTGTTAAACTCTCTCTCCCTTTTTGAAGCTCTCTCAGGTTTTTAAGTGGATTTAGTCCATCACGTTGGAGTGCCAATCTGTAGATGGAACGGTGGGGCTGTGTCCCGCCACCCGGCTAGCTTTACCCAAAATAATTACACGGAAACTGTATTCTTTTAAACACTGCCCGGCCCACCAGTCTCAGCTTCCCATTGGCTAATTAACCCATATTTAGCAATCTGTGCAGCACCACGAGGTGGTCGCTTACCAGGAGAGATCTTAACCTGTGTCCATCTTGGAGAGGAGAAGCATGGCAACTGCATATGGCCACTGCCTGAAGCATCTCCCCTCTCTTTCCCACAATTCTGTTCTGTCTACTCTGCCTACCTAATTTTCTGTCTCTTAAAGGGCCAAGGCAGTTTCTTTATTAATAATGAAAGTAACACATAGACACTCCTCCATCAAGTAAACAATATGCGTGAAGATGTAGAATGATTTGATAGCTTCTTTAGGGGTGAGCAAGACAGATCCAATCCCATTCCTGGATGGAGAGGAAAGACATTAAACGACCAAATCAATAACTGATGATGCTGTGAAGGGTGCTCTAATCAGTGCCAAGAAGATGCACAGTCTCTAGTTCTGAGGGTCAAGGCAAGTGTTCTTCCACTGTGAAGTGAATGTGGGATTTGGCAAGGTGAAGGGATGGGTGGGTAGGATGAGTAGGAGGAAGGATGAGGGTCCCAGCTGCTGGAGGGTTGGAAGTGAGGAAGGCTGGCAGCCATGGAGCTGAAAGGCCAGCAGGCAGTCTGCGTGGAATGTGAGAGATGAGACCATGTTAGTGGAGGCAGGAGAGCCAGGCTGGGCTGTCCAAAGGCATGGTAGGCCATGCTGGAGATTTAGGATTCTGTCTTATGGGTTTAATGAAGAAGTGACAATTGTGCCCATTCGGCTCTGTAATCCACCTCCCCTCTGAACTTTGGTTTCTGAATACATTATAGAAATTTCCTATTAAGTGATGTAGTGGTGCATGCATTCAGGAGGCAGAGGCAGACAGATCTCTGAGTTCAAGGCCAGCCTGCCTACCTAGTGAGTATCAGAACAGTAACAAAAAAACAAGATGTTAATCTTTCTTCATCACTTTGTAGTTGTTAATGAACTAAACTTGTTATAGTTTTTAAAAACAGTGGGAAGGGGGTCACACCATATAATAGGACTCCCATGGGAGGTTTATTAGGCAAGAAGAGAGAAGGATCAGAAAAGGGGACAGGGAAGGGTCAGTGAAGGGGCCAAAGATGGGGGGAGGTGGGGTTAGAGGCCAGTCCCTGAGGACAAGAGTGGTGGAAGAGAAAGAGCTGGGAGGTAGACAAGGCCCACCTTTTAGAAGGAAGAGGAGCAAATGTGCACAGGGGCGCGCTTAAAGGGGGCAGCTGAGGATGCATCCTGTCAGGACCCCAAGGGCAGACCAATACAGATAGAACACAGATAACAAACCTCTCTTTAAAAAGGAGTGTGACATGTGGAGACTGATAACAATTGAGCAACTCTGCTGGCATAAGAAATCCAATTAGGTTAAATCAAACCAAATCAAAATGCCCATTGTTTTATTCAGAATGATGCTCTCTGTTGGCCAAGGTGCATGGCGGGGGAAACAGGACAGCAGGGAGCCCATGCAGACCCGAAAACCATGTGTTTCTCCTCTAGGAGGCCACTTAAATATCCTGTGGGAGTGGTCCTGACCCCCACCCCCCAGGGAGGGGTTGGGACCTGGCATGCTGGGATTTGGAGTCCAGAGTAAAGAAACTCTCAGGCCACGGGCTGGAGCAATGCTCCCAATTTAACAGAGACTATTCAGTATTTCTCAGTCTTGGCTGCATCTTAGAATCAACTGAAAGACTGAAACAAGGACGCAGTGCCACACTCAAGGCCAATCAGGATTTCCAGGAGTGGGAGCCAAGCATTCTTATCTTTGATGCACAGTAGCCTCTGCAATTCGATTTCACAAGCATTTCTTGGGCTCCACTGATCCTAAGTCTCGGCACCATCTGGACATGAAAGGCAAGTGTGGACAGCTGTTGGCAGCTGTTAACTACTTAGATGCCGTGACTGCTGCAGCTGCTAGGCAAGACAAGGGTCAGGCAGCCCCAGGAACCAGCGGTCGATGACAGAAACCCTTGAAGTCAAAAGCAATGAAAATAATAAATCACGTGTTTGTGTACCTGCAGGCCCTAACCTGGTCTATTCACTACATCACTTCCTGGATGGAAAGCCCAGAAATCAGATAACTCAAGAATTGTGGCTCTTGGAGAGCTATGATTCACAGCATCTGAAGCAGTCTGCTGCTTGCTCCCTCTGAGAGTCAGCTAGACAAAAAGATCCCACATCTGTGTATTTAAGAGATTCTTTTTAAAAATTGTGTACGTGTTGTTGTTGTTGTTGTTGTTGCGCATATGTTATGGAGCATGTATGGAGGTCTCAGGCACTGATCCTTACCTTCTACATTGTTTAGACATGGTCTCTTGTTTAATGCAGAATTTGCCAGCTAGCCTGCTGCCTATCTGCGGTCTCTGTCTCCCATCTCAACATAAAATTGCTGGGATTCTGGACATGTGTGACCACCTCCCACTTTATATGGGTTCTGAAAGTCAAACTTAGATTCTCACACTTGTGCAATAGGTCCTTTATCCATTGAGTCATCTATCCAGCCCCCCCTTAATATTTCTATTTGGCTGTACAAGATAACACAAGAGAAAATAAGCCGTTAGTGTTGAGAATCTTAAAGAACAGGGAGAGTAGAAATTTATAATACGGTCTGGGGTGATGTACAGAACTTAATAGAGATGTACCTGCTAGGCTTCTGATGGGGCAGTCTTCTGCAATGCAGTCTAGGCAAGTGGGATTAGCATACACAAATGGTTTATAAATTAATGAATTAATTTAATGTGCATGGGTGTTTTGTCTTCATGTATTTTTGTGTGCCAGCAGAAGAGGGTGTTGGTTCTCCTGGAACTGGAGTTACAGGTGGATGTGAGCTGCCATGTGGTTACTGGGAATTGAACCCAGGTCCTCTGGAAGAGCAGTCAGTGCCCTTAACTGCTAAGTCATTGCTCCAGATCCCCTTCAAATGATTCTTGAACCCATGATTGACACCAGCTGGTATTCAATGAAGGTACGTTACAAAGAATAGTCACATTTCTTCAATTCAGTTTGCCCACAGTTTACTGAATCAGTATAAATGTGCCTTGTTGGTGTTTTATAAGGCTGACCCCCTGAGCATATAACTCAGCAGCAGAACTATTGCCTGGAATACTCAAGGCCCAATGTTCTTCTCCACTACTAGGCAGAGGGAAAGGCTGATTGGTAGATAAAAGTAAATATTGAAGTTGTTTGCCGGGAGGGGAAATCCATGATGGGCCAGGGAAAATCCTGTCTCTTCAGTCATGAAACCATAACTTTCACGACTGCCTATTTAGACTATTGATTTCAAAACACTGTCATGAGCAGCAACACTTGTTTTTACTTGTTCTGTGTGTTTTGTTAGACACAAAAGTCTTCTCAACAGATGCTACTGTGATTAACTGGGTTACCAAAGATAGAAAGGATGCCTTTTGCCTGGGCAAATCTCTTGTAAAACGACATTTTACTATTTTGCAAGGATTAAAAGCCAATAGAACAAAGTTTCATGTTGAAAGCTTTCGGAGGTGATCTAGTTTGCGACAACCCCTGGATGCTTGAAATTCTAAGATTTCAGCCAGAGTGTGAGAAATAGTCATCCATGATCAGTAAATGCCCATATTTCCATTTGAGTGCTCATGTACTTCTGCTTGGTACTAGGGAGAGAATGAAGTTGTTAGTGAAGAGAATCTTAAGTGGTATAGAGAAGAAAATGGTCTTCTGAGAGACCATCCAGTGTGATGTGCAGCTTTTAGAAATGCACCTGCCAAACTGAAGACCCAGATATATCCACACATCTATGGACATCTGATTTTCGTTTTACAAAGAAGTCAAAACTATACAATGGAAAAAAGAAAGCCTCTTCAATAAGTGGCGCTAGTCTAACTGGATGTTGGCATGTAGAAGAATGCAAATAGATCCATAAAAGCTCAAATCCAAGTGGATCAAAGACCTGAACATAAAATGAGATACACTGAACCTGATAGAAGAGAAAGTGGGGAACAACCTTCAGCACACTTGACACAGTAGACTACTTCCTGAACAGGACACCAATAGCACAGGAACTAAGATCAACAATTAATAAATGGGACCTTCTGAAACTGAAAATCTTCTGTAAAGGCAAAGGACACTGTCAACAGGACAGGACCTAGGAACATTCCCTTGGCTCTTGGGCGGTGGAGAAAATGAATGTTTGTGGTAAGATAATAAAATTCACTTTCTTTTTCTTATTAAAACATTACATGCCCCAAAGGTCTCCACTACAAGTCACCCTCATCACCGATATCTATCCTTACAGGGATCTGCTGTCAGTTGAGAACTGCTGGGCACTTAGCTGGACGCTGTAATCTGATCTGGGATGGGGCTGGTCGGAGACAGCCCCAGTTGATATTTATCTTCTATCAGGGCCCTGAACAAGGAGCTTAGTAAGATGAGCAATAGTGTAAACGTGACTTAAGAAAGTCTGATTTATGTAAGAGACAGTATCAGTTGCAAGAGGCCTTTGGACCTGTGATGGTTTTTCTGACCTTATTGTCTGCAGTCTACATAGCTTCTTAATGATCATGGACCACAAATCCAGTTGCTACCATTCACAGAGGGCTGCCTCTTCCGGAGAGTCTTCTAACGCTGAACAATTCTGTCTCTTGATAGCTACACTTTCTTCTAACAAAGTAGATGGTGAGTTTAAATTCTGGAGAGAAAAAGATCAAGATGCCCCCCTTCCCTCAGGAATCAAGCTGAGCCTTCACAGCCATCTTGGTATTCATACACATTCCAATTGGAAATCTAATTATACTCATCTATTGTTTTAAAAAATAATCCCAGAAAAGTCTCTAAAACATATCCATTGTGTTGGGGCTGGAGAGATGGTTCAGCAATTAAGAACACTGGTTGTTTTCCTAAGACATCGGTTTACAACTGTCTATTACTCCAGTTCCAGGAAAGCAGATGCCCACATCTGGCCTCTAAGAATACCAGGAACTCGTGTCATGCACAGAAATGTGTGGAAGCAAAATACTTGCACAAACAAATTTAAGATTTTAAGATTTTTTAAATTTATTGTCTCATCAACAGGAGCTGGGGTATGGAGCATTGTAAAGAGCCCAAGTGGTTATTTGACACCAAATAGTCAAGCCTGAAAACATATTCATAGACGTAACACTATACTGACTGAGCAGATTGTATTTATATATTTAGGAACACACACACACACACACACACACACACACAGAGAGAGAGATAAAGAAGGCCACGAGTTTGAAAGAGAACAAAGGGTAGGGTTATATAGATAAGTTGGAGAGAGGAAAAGGAAAGAGGGAGATGATGTAATTAAACTCTCTAAAAAGTTATAGCTAAAAAAGAGCCTGAGAAGTCATTTCTGAGTTTCTCCTTTAGAGTGTAAGTAGAATCCCAAAGAAAGAAAACTTGTTCAGGAAATCTCATGTTGGTGGTGAGAATAGCCTACAGCCCTGACAGCAGGGGCTGGGAACTGTTTTATGGCTGTAGATTCTTTTCTGGTTTTGGACATAGAAATGCTGCTGCAGACAAGGCAGAAGTCCTTTTCTCTTCCAGGTTCTGGACAAAACTGAAGCCCCTTCCCATCTCCCAGCTCACTCTGGGGATGTAGGCAGCAGAGGACCTCATCCCACCCTTTCCCTTCGCCCAGCTCCTCCCTGGGGGCATGGATAGCAGAGGATGTGGTCCTTTCCCCTCTAGCCTTATTTTCTTTTGGGGGAACAGCAGTTGTCCCCCATTATCTTTGGTATTTGAATACTTTATCCCAACTTGGTGACTGTTTGGAGAAGTTTAGAACCTTGATGGATCTCACTAGAGAGGACTTTGTGGTTTCTGAAGATTAAGGGCATTCTGAGTCCCCTGCCCCCTCCTACTTTCTGTTTGAGATCTGAGCTCTCAGTTGTTCCTGCCACCATGTTTGGTGTTTGCTGTTCTTCCTGCCTGTTGGCGATGGACACTTATCCTTCTGGAATCATAAACCTCAAATTAGCTCTTCCTTTACAGGTTGCCTTGTTCATGGTATTTTATCCCAGCAATAGAAGGTAACAGACACAGCATATTTTTCTATTTTACAGGAAGCATGATCTTAAAAAAAAAAAAAGCCACAGTGTATATTGAGTACAGAAATGTTCCCTGAAACATTAGTTTTCTTTTTTTAGTAAAAAAAAAAAAAAATCTTTTTTTTTGAGATATACTCTTTCAATTCAAATATAATGAACTTCACTCAGCAAATAAAAGCCTTCCATCTTCAGAACTGTGTAGTGAGAAGCGGCGGGGCTGTGTCCCGCCATCAGGCTAGCTTTACCCAAAATAATTACACGGAAACTGTATTCTTTTAAAACACTGCCTGGCCCATAGTTTCAGCCTCTTATTGGCTAATTCTCACATCTTCCTTTAACCCATATTTAGTAATCTGGGTAGCACCACGAGGTGTGGCTTACCAGGAGAGATCTTAACCTGCATCCATCTCGGAGAGGAGCAGCATGGAGACTCCTATGGCGACTGCCTGAAGCGTCTCCCCAACTCTGATTCCTTGTTCCCACAATTCTGTTCTGTCTACTCCACCTACCTAATTTTCTGTCTCTTAAAGGGCCAAGGCAGTTTTCTTTATTAATTAACCAATGAAAGAAACAGACAGATAACTCTCCTCCATCAGAACTGCTGTTCACTGTCCATGATCCGGGAACTCACACAGCCAGCCCCTGCTCACCCGCTGACATGCAAGGAACCATGGGAACTGGAGTCGTTACATAGGCAGCTGGCTTGCCAGGCGAACTCAAACAAGATGGCAGGCTGCCTCCAGCTCTCACTCCGCATCAGGTGCTCTTCCTGACTGCTAAGAGGGTCACAGTGTTTTCATGTGTTTCTTCTTGATTGTGACTTTACCATTTTTAAAGTGGCCCTCAGCGTGGTGAAGCGTGCCAGCCTTCCTTTTCAGCAAATGTTTTAAGTCTTTGACCCCCTTGGCAGCTGTAAAATTATGAAATTATGTCTTTTTTTTCTTTCCCTAGAAATTACTGGGATATTCCAGGCCTCAGGGGGTCCAAAGACACATATTAGATCAAGACACACATAAATGCACTATGAATGTATGTTCCAAAGTTGTCTGAGACTTCTGCCAATCTTGATGTTTACATATATGACTGTTAGTCATAATTTAAAATTTTATATTTATTTATTTTATTTCTAGTTTTTACTTATTTAAAATAATTCTAAGTATTTATTGTCATTTCATACATATGAGTGTTTGCCTGTGTGTATATATGTGCACTCTGTGTGTGTGTGTAGTGTCAGAAGGGGCCAGACAGGGTGTGGGGTGCCCCTGGAATTGGAGTTACAAGTGTCTATGAGGTACCGTGTGGGTGCTACAACCCAAAACCAGTTCCTTCGTAAGAGCAGCAAATGCTTTTAACTACCAAGCTGTCTTTCCAGGCCTAATTAAGCACCTGGTACTGGTTTACAGCTGTGGGGCATGGGTTATGGGACAATTTCCTCTTGACAGTGCTTCGACTAATTGAGCATGGCCTGAGAAAAGTTAGGAGTGGGACTGGTGGCCACCCAGTGAGAATCGCGAGTGTGCGGGGACTTGCGGAGGAAAATGATTTTAAAGATCCAGAAATCCATACAATGGATTATAGTCCATTTTCATTTTGATCAGATGAGAAGGATAGATAGTTTGTCTCAGTCAATAAAAAATAAGGAAGGCAGAGCATAACAAAACCTTGGTTATTTCCTGACTTCCTGTGTTAAATTGGGAGTGTAGCCCCCAGGCCCTGGCATCCATCCCAGCCAACCTGGCCTGGGACTTGCATTGCTCTGGACTCCAAATCCCAGCATGCCAGGTCCTGACCCCTCCCCGGGGTAGGGTCAGGACCACTCCCATAGGGTATTTAAGTGGGCTCCCAGAGGAGGAACACGTAGTTTTTGGGTCTGCATGGGCTTCCTGCTTTTCTGTCTCCCTGCCAGTCGCTCAGCCACCTGAGAGCATCATTCTGAATAAAACGATGGGCATTTTGATTTGGTTTGATTTGACCTAATTGGATTTCTTGTGCCAGTGGAGCTGCCCATTTTCTTCTTATTTTTTCTGAACATCCTGCTCAATGACCCCCTTATGATAACTGCTCAAGGAACAGGAACTCGTGGCCTTATGAGAAAAATGGAGGGAACACTCTTCTTTGTTAATATTTACAACCAAAAAAGTGCATATGCATCGTCTTACTTAGAGTTTTTATTGCTGCAAAGAGATACCATGACCACAGCAACTCTTATAAAGAAAACATCCAATTGGGGTGGCTTGTTTACAGTTTCAGATAGTCAGTCCATTATCATCATGTCAGGGAACATGGTGATGTGCAGGCTGACATGGTGCTGGAGCCAAGAGTCCTACATCTTGCAGGCAACAGGAAGTCAACTGACCATGACACTGAGTGAAGCGTCAGCAAAAGACCTCAAAGCCCGCCCCCATAGTGATGCACTTCCTCCAACAAGGCCACACCTCCTAATAGCGCCACTCTCTTTGGGGGCCATTTTCTTTCAAACCACCACATGCATCAAGGTCCCCCCATTCCTTGCTAGTTTAGTGTGTGTGAGTGGTTCTTGTCAGGAGTGCAGTTGGGCAGAGAATGAAGGGAAGGAGGAGCTGGTGGGCTTCTGGCTCAACAGGTGCTCCTGCTGTGTCCTGTCAGCCACAGTGTTAGGTATTTCTAGAGAAGAAGAATAGATTGGACTCAATTAGAGATGCTAAATCATACAAGAGGGATAAATAAGCAAGAGGGAGTCCAGATATCAATGAGAAATATTAGAGGCACCCCAGTAGAAAGAGAATTGTTAGCAACCGAGACATCCATTCTTTGATTGTAGTGGCCATATGTTTGGTAATTGTTGCCTAATCCAGTAAATCCTTTCTGTTGGACATTTTCTGATTTATTTACATAAAAGTTGTACTGATCAACATGAGATAGTTTCTGACAACCACTGTGATTAAGCCAATTAAACGTTTTAAGTCTTTTTTATGATGACCAGACCAAGAGGGTGCTGGAGCCCTCAGAAAGTCTCTTGGTGCCCAAGCTCAGGGATACAGTATTTTTTTTTTTTTGTTTTTTGTTTCTTTGAGACAGGGTGTCTCTGTAGCTTTGGAGCCTGTCCTGGAATTAGCTCTTACAGACCAGGCTGGTCTCAAACTCACAGAGATCCACCTGCATCTGCCTCCCGAGTGCTGAGATTAAAGGTGTGTGCCACCTCCACTCAGCAGGATACAATATTTTTAAAATGCAAACCCCAGAGAAATACATCTGAGTTGGATGAAGGTCAGTGTATCCCTGAAAAGTTCATTTCTGGCAGAGCATAGTCATTGTTTAAGTAATAACTTGCCAGTTATTTTTGTTAAAATATCTGGACCATGGTAATGACCATGGACATCTCAGTCAAATGTGTTGCCAATGCAGATGTGACTATAGAGGGGTTGAGAATTGTCTAAACCAGCGGTTCTCAACCTTCCTGATGTTGTGACCCTTTAATATAGTTCCAAAAGTTGTGGTGAACCACAATCATAAAATTATTTTTGTTTTCTACTTCATGACTCTCATTTTGCTACTGTTATGAATTGTAATATAAATATCTGTGTTTTCCAGTGGTCTTAGGTGGTGTGGAGACCTGCAGGTTGAGAATTGCTGGTCTAAGCAAACACAAAATGGAGTCAGACTAGGATGGCAATTACCTCAGCCATTTCATTCTCCATTTCTACAGTTACTTTCAAATCTTGGCTCTTGGCTAAGAGGTAAGTGAATCTGGGTCCTGACCATCATTAGCCAAACAAAGGCCATTCTTTATCTGATGAACTTTAAAAGGCAATTTACTTCACTGGAATGAGGTGCGGGCAGCTCTCCTGTAGAGCTGGCCTGGGCAGCACACAGGGGAGTCAGAGGTGTGTCCCCTCTGGGCCTATTAAGCACACACTTGGAGGTAGTAGGTGTACAGTCATACACAAAACTGGATTATTATGTTCTGGGGACATACGGCAGGTGAGACCAGTGGTACAGGCAAACCAAGTTCCCTTGGAAGCGACATAAATATTCTAGTTATGAGTACGACTAGTATTACAAGAGGCAGAAAGTGTGGGGGGTGCATAACCAAACAGCAGTCCTATTGCAAGAGAGTATTAGCCTGGGTGGATTCGGTCCAGGTGAAATGGTTCATTTCTGGTCCTAGTTTGGAATCAACTTGGCAAGGGAGTGAACCTAGGCATACATCTGGTGTCAGGATGACAGTGTGAGGTCCTTTCTAGGCTGGTGTCCCTCCCTTTTCTGAAACTTCTTGGTGTATACTTGGTCAGAATGAGTGACAAGACACTGAGGAGGGAGTCGGAAGGGCATCTGGAACCCTAGAATGGACTGCAGTCAGGACTTGTTGGAGAGACGGGAGAAACTTTAAAAGAGATTGTGAAGTTTCAAACCTAGGACAAATGGCTGACGTGCCTACTTACTATATTAAAGCAGACCGGCCACCAGGTTCTCTGGGCATTCCCCCGTCCCTACCTGTTGCAGAGACTGGCTGGCACACCCAGCTCTTTTCTCTGAACTCTCCAGCCCAGGGCTGGAGTGCCCTTCCCCAGAGTAGAGTCTCTTTTGTATATAATCCAGACATTTTGGCTACTTGCCCCTTTTTGTGCCTTTGTCCTTCTGGGCTGCTGCACCTGGTTCCCTCCTCTCTCTTCTCCCCCCTCCCACATGACCCAGTTCACTCTGGCCATGTCCACTGTGGACTTCCCCAGGCGTCCCTGCCTCTGGCCGTGCCCTCTCTCACATACCTATGACAAACTGTCTCCTGTGCCACACCTGGGACTAGTCATGTCCTTTCTTCTCCTTTTTTACTTCTTTTCTTTTAATTCAGAGACCAATTGATAATCTCCTCAATGACAGGGTTCCTTTTCATTTTTTTTTTTTTTTAAAATCGTCTCCTTTTTTTTTCAGCAGCTACGAGGCCTTAAGCATGGGAGGGTCTTGGAGGCCTGGCCTGCTGGCTTGAGATATGTCCAGCAAGTCCTCACAGTCATGGAGGGTCACCTCAGGGTTGTCATCAGGTATTAATGTCACAGGGTTGGGACTGTACAGCAACAAAAGTAAGGTGGGGGTGATCAAGCGACAGAGAGATGTGAGCATTCGACATCCATCCACTGTGAAAGTTAAAATGAGAATGACCTCCGAAGGCTCATGTATTTGAGTGATTAGTTATCGATAAACTACTTGGGAGATATTAGGAGGTGTGGTCTAGTTGGAAGAGATGTGTCACTGGGAGTAGGCTTTGAGTTTAGTCTGCAATAGGACCCCCCCCTCTCTCTCTTTCTCTCCCTCCCCCGTGGGTTAGGATGTAGATCTCACCTGCTGCTCCAGCTCCATGCCTGCGTTTGCCACCGTGTTCCCTCCTGACTAACCCTCTGAAACGATAAGCTTCTCCAATTAGATGCTTTTTTTTCTTTCATTGTGGGAGTTGCCTTGGTCATGGTGTCTCTTCATAGCAATAGAAGAGCAACTATAGTGACTAAGACATTGGCCATTTGTCCCTCTTAGGATGACTTCCACAGTGAGGGGAGCCATTAAAGTCAGCTTCTGGCCTGGGGTGAGCTTGTCAGCTTTCCCTACTTGTATTAGAGGTTATACAAACAACAAAATGACCAACTGGCAGCCACCATGTCCAGACCCTTGGACAGATATGTTACAGGCCTTGCTAGGATCCGAGACAAAAAGGTGGACCGGTTTAGTGACATCTGGTAGCTAAAGCTGGGAGTTGAGAAGTGTGCAGAAGTTGATAGAAGTGCCTGAGGTTGAGGGGGTGAGGAGAGGATAGTGTGGCAGGTGAGTCTGGAAGAGGTAAGGGAGGTGGGAATGGGGAAGACAGGTTGTAGACAGGGGAGTCGGAGCCCAGTAGATGGCCTTAAACTCCAAAGGCAGCAGGAAGGGTGGCGGGAGGCCGGTGACAGGGAGGCTAGCAGCACTGAACTCCCTTTTGGTGGTGCAGGCGCCACCTGCCCGCCTGCCTCCACCTTCCGGCACCTGGAAGAGACACTGCCGCCTGTCGCAGGCCCTTTGCAGTTGAGAGGAGCACCCCTGACCCCAACAGCTTCCTAGTTGCCGTTAGTCCTCGGTCCTTCCGGCTTGAGCAGGACCTAGGATGGCGTTGGGCCAGCGCCTATGGATAGTACAGCCTATCCAGTCCTTGCCAGGTGAAGCAGGCCCGGACTGGGGGTCGTCCATAGCTGGGAACGACCCCCCTCACCGTGCCTCCACTGGGAGCCTTGGGCCAGAGGTGTGTGGTTCCAGGACCAGAGACATTTTGACTAGAAATCTCGTGTTCTGGAGAGAAAAGGAGACATTCTTTGTAAACAAAAAAGATAAACAGCTAAAAAGAAGGCTGAGGTTGCTGCTTACTGGTAGAATCCAGGAAAACCAGCAGAATTTTAATCAGTCAGACTCAGCTTCCTTTTAGAGGGACAAAACGACACCAGCAGCCAAAGCAAAAAAGCAATTAAACAACTCCCTAAACCAAACTTTCCCGACACACATTCACTCTTTCACACACAAATAAATGGCTGGCCATTTGTTCAAGCAAAACAGAAACATCTTTCACGAGAAGCAAAACCAGGATGCAGAGTCCTCTGCTGTTGGTATCCCAACTTAGTGTGTAGGACTGGGGAGAAGTTTGCACCAGGAATTTTCTTCCTAAATAAGAAAAAGGGCCTTGACTATCTATTCCTTTTATCCAGAAGAAGGAAGAGAACAGACTCCCTTTTGTGGCCTGTCCTGCTTATCCAGACGGCTCCCAGAAGGGCTCATCCCTTTCAACCAGAACTATAGCTGAACCCACCACACAAACTCACCTCCTAGGAGTGTCAGAAGGGCTTTGTTTTGATGCTGGGAACATGGCAGTCACCTCAGACTCTGAGAGGAGTTGGTCCCTGGAACATTTATCAGGGGATGTCTCTCCTGTAACCTCTCCCTGGCAGAGTGGGAGTGAGGCTGAGTCCCAGAGAGCATGGAGGATCTTGCTGGGACCTCCAATGTAATGTAATGATCCACTCAAGATGGTGATGACAGCCACCCTGATTAAAACAATTTAAAAGGTTTTAAGTCCTTTTTAATGATGGCCAGACCAAGAGGGCGCTTGAGCCTTCAGAAAGTCTCTTGGTGTTTAAATTCAGAGATACAAAGTATTGAAGGCAAAGTCTACCAATATACAGCAGAGTCAGGTGAAGGTCAGAGTAACCTTGAAACATTCATTTCTGGTAGAGCAGAATTGTTATTTGAGACATAACTTGCTAATTTTTTGGTTAATATATCTGGACCATGGTCAACGCCATGAAAATGTCACTTGTGTTGCCAAGGTAGAAGTGACTGTTGTGGGCAGGGTGGTAGAGGAACTGAGAACTGTCTAAGCAAACACAAAACCAAACCAGAACAGGATGACATTACCTTAGACATTTCAACACCCCCTTGTTCTTCTAGTAAAGACATGTGCCTCCTTCACAAGCAGTGAGAAGGTCTAAGACCCCGAGAATCCAGAGAACCCCTGCCGTGGGGGTCATGTTGTTCCTGGGGCTTTTCTAGTCTCTGCATTGTCCAATTATTATCTCTAGAAAATTGTTGCGATGTTTGGATGGAGGTACCCCCAAGTGAAGATGCACATGATACGACAGTGGGTCTCAGAGCCATAAAGTGAGGGGTTAGAGAAAATCTCAGAAGTGGTGAAAGGGAAGAGCATGAACTGTCTGTCACAATACAGGAACACAGCAGTTTCAGCCAGAATCTAGGCTGGAACCTCTTGTCCAGGAAGAGTTCTGAGCAGTGCCTGGCAGGGGGATGCACTCTGTTTCCAGTTCATCCTTCTCTTCTCTCTCATCCATTCTCTCTCGCTTAGCAATCTTTATTATTGAGTACTCTGAGGTGAGGAATCTGGGGGCCCATAGCCTCTGTCTTATTGTCTTTCTGAATGTCAGGAGCTGGTTAGGTAATGAGTTGAGAGGCGGGAACAATTCCCCCCTCAGGCATTTCAGGTCTATATTCTTAAATTTTCAGAAAGCCGTACTTAGCTGCTCGCCAAGAAACACAGGTTTTCTCTGCCTCATTGGGTCACTGTCAGTCTTTGCAAAATTTATTGCTTTGGTAATATATTGTTTTATTTCTCCCTGCAAACACTGAATCATAATTTGGACCTATGTTCCCATTGATTCTCTTTGTTGACTGACCTGAGAGTTGAAGTCAGAATTAGCCTCAGGCAATGCTGTTGCTCCACCAGAAAATTGGGTTACTGGCTTGTTGTTGATCTGCCTACACTTGGATGGCACCCTGGATATGGGATTTCTCCTCTGCACTTCAGCAGTGTGGAAAAATGACTGAAAAGTCCCTTGTGTACACTCCAAAGTCAGAATCATGTACCAAATTTGTTTAAGAATTTTGCAGACCAATATTTCAATAAGGTACCCTAAATCTCTCATTGAAAAAGGGACAGCTGCCAGATGTGGTGTACATGACTGTACTTACAGCCCTCAAGAGTCTGAGGTAGGAGGATTAGGATGAGATTGTGGCCAGCCTGGACTACATGGTTCTTTGGCTTGTTGCTGCTTCCCCATGAAGGGGTTGCTTCCTCTTTCCAGGGACCATTAGGTAGAAAAAGGCATAAGGGTGAAGAGGTTGTGGAGGACAGAGGTCATCAGCAGAAGCTTTCTTGGGACATTTTAGGATTTCTATCACTGTGATAAAACAACATGACCAAAATCAGCTTGGGGAGGAAAAGGCTTACTTCATCTTAAAAGCTTGTAGTACGTCATCCTGGAAAATCAAGTCGGGACTGTGGAGGCAGGAACAGGAGCAGAGAAAGGGGAAAAACACTGCTTCCTGGCATGCTCCTCATGGCTTGCTCAGCTTGTTACAGCACTCAGGACCACCAGCCCAGGGGTGGCACTGCCTACAATGAACAGTGCCCTCCCATATCAGTGTGGTTCATTTTCAATCAAGAAAACTCACTGTGGGTGTGCCCATAGGCCATGTCTGGTAGGGGCATTTTTTTGTGAGGTTTTCTTTTTTTAAAAAAAAGATTCTAGGGTATGACACTTAGGACACAGGAAGGGGCAGGTGTCTTGTCAGGATGGATCAAAGAGCCTGAATTTAAGCTGTCTTTCCCATTCTCCAGAACTCCCAGGCAATTTCCTATTGTTTGGGCCTTAGAAATCTCTTATCTCTTAGCTCCATGAATATCTGAGTGTATGGGATCTTAGATCCTTTCCTGTCTAGTTGTAAAATAACATTATAGTTTATGCCTTCCTGTTTTAGCTAAAATTTCTCATATTCCATTTGTATCTGAACCATGTTTCTGTACAAAAGGACTAGGGGCCTTCTCTGAAATGAGTCTGCAGACAGTTGTATTCTAGTGCTTGAGTATGTATCTCAGAAGGATGGGTGGGACAGACAGCTCCCAGGGGCTAGGGTGGGGAGAAAAAACAGCGATGTGTAAGCACGGGGTCTGGAGAAGCAAGGGGCTCCTTGCTGACTTGTCTCTGAGCTTCTAAAGAGAAAAAGGGTTGGAGCTAGTGTCCTAACACCTGAGTCTGCACTTTCAGGTCCTGCATCAGGCTCACAGTCCCGTCTCTGACAGAGGCTATTCCAGGGAAAGAGTATAAACCCTGTGTAGAACACCTCTATATCCCCGAGTATCCCCAAAACGGAGCTTAGAGAAGACAACCCTTCCATTGCTTCCGAACTGATAGTCTTTGAAAACAATTGATTTCTTCTTAACAACTTTTACCTTCTAAATATTGGCTGTCAAGCATTAGACAGTCTGATTTTTCTTGTAACATCTGCAGATATACACAACTACTCTTAAGTGTAGGGATTTGTAACACTTGGAGAAGGCCCTTTTTGTTTTTGAGACAAGGCCTCACTATGCAGCTCTAACTGGCCTGCAACTTGTTCTTGATTTCCCAGAGATGTTTGCCTCTGTCTCCTTGGTGCTGGAATTAAAGGTGTGTATCATTGCACCTGGCCTATACTGACTTTTTAAAAGTCAGCATACTTTTTGAATTAAAAGAGGACTTAAATGATTGATATTTTAGTGAAAGTGCTAAAGTCCAGAAAGCTATTGATATTTTCAGAACACATTTCCTCTCTTCTTGCTAGCACTTCTCTCTGTCACTCAGAAACCTGGAACTCCAGTGTGAGACGGCATATGACTCACGGGTCCTCAGAATGCTTCCTTTTAGTGTCTCAGTCTGTTTCTTTCTCTCTCTCTTTGCAGGATCTTGTTATTTAGCCCAAGCTGGCCTTGAACTCTGAATCCTCCTGCCTCTATTAGGGATTGTGGTTATCTACCTCTACAGTCAGCTGTTGTGTTCTCTTTCTCTCTTGTATATTTTGTATGCACTGAACACATGTGCAGGTGTGCCCACCCAAGTGCATGCAAACAGAAGTCATAGGATGTTGGAAATCCTGGCTTAGCTTATTTATTTATGAGTCAGGGTCCCTCACTGAACTGAAGCTTACCATTTTGGCTAGGTTGGCTGGCCAGAGAGCTCTTGTGAACTGCTTACCTCCACCCCTAGCTCTGGGGTTATTGCAGCATGGTTATGCTAAGCCCTTAATGTGGGTGCTGGGAATTTGAACTCATGCCCTCTGATTTTCACAACAAGGGTTCTTATCTGCTGAGATAACCTCCATGTCCCAAGTCAGATTTCTTTATTACAGCTTTGTTTTTCTCTTATCATTGTTTGGTTGATCTTCAGGCATTAACTATTGAAACTGGACTAGTAGAAGGGAAAAGATTGCTCCTCACACTTTGGTGTTAGCAACTTTGAATAGGTAGGTAGCTCTTATTTTAGTAGGCTCAGCTAAGGGCAGTCCTAACTGAAGCTCGTATCTTTTGGATACAAATGTGTTTACATTTTCTTAGCATTAAGAACTAAATTATATGTCTTCAAAATTTTTATGTTGAAGGCCCAAATCCCAGTATCTCAGAATGTGGCAGCATTTGGAGGTGGGGCTTGAGAGAGTTAAGTTAAACTGAGGTCTTTAGGTTAGTTTTTCCAAATCTAGTATCATGCATTGCAAAATTATATATACATATATTTACTGCATATATAATATCAAGCACATAAATGCACAAGCATAAACTCTCTTGATTAAGCCATTGTAAATACTGTAAGCACTCCTTTTGTGACACTTGTGACACCTGTAATAAGGCTCTGTAGCTTGCTTGGAGGAAACCAGTGTTTCTACCTTGCTCTTTCTGAATGCTAGGCCTAAAGGCAGGCCTTGCTCCAGTTCAGGTCTTCACGACTATGGCTGTCCATTCTCTTCAAGCCAATACTTTGTAAACAGTTGGCTTTCATGTTAGTGAATCACAGCACAGAGGGGCTATGACTGTCCTACCATACCAACCCGATCTGTTACACTGGCAGCGCTCTACATGTGACTTGCAGGAATGGGCGGAGTCTCCCAATGTTTGTGAAAAGATCAGAGATATGGAAACCTTTTCACTTAGCAATTACTTTGACCTAAGAGGTAAATTACAGGTAAAGTCTTTAAATGCCCTTTGAATTTCATATATGGGCTTAGTTTAGGAATCAAATTCTGTTTCAGATACTTAACTGCCCAAGCCATTGAGCAAACAAAACAAAACAAAACAAAACAAAACAAAACAAAACAAAACAAAAAGTATCTGTTCCCTTGATCATGTGGGCCCAGCCCTAGACTCACCAGTGAATCCCTATGAAGCCCGGTCCTCCATCACCACCTGGCAGCTCAAAGGTTAACAGTTGGCCCATATCCCCTTTCTTCCTATGTGGAAGCAAATAAGTCATAAATTAGTGAATGAATTAGGATATTGTTTGGGCAAAACAAAACTTGCTGAGAGCAGTTTGACTGCAAAATATTTCTTTCTGATAGGCCAGAACAAACTTACTTTTGAAAAAAAACTAAGATAAAGGTGTTCAGTTTTGCTGAGGTAGCCCTTTCTCTCCAGTCCACCTCTATAGAGGTGATTTGTGCTTTTCCAGGAAGCAGCTTGTCTGAAATGAAATCGTGCATCTGGTCCTGATGCAGGGGTGTGAGTGCACTCAGGCACAGAGCTCATCTGTGTGACGATGTGGTTTTCTCCCACGCCTGGTGCTAGGTGAGCTTGCCAGGCCTTTTCAGTTTGATCAGTTGGTTTCTTCAAGCAGACCAAGGAGCCAGAAGTGTTCAGCTGTCCACCTCTGTTTCCCTTCCTGTCGCTTCAGGGCTACTGTATACTCCAGATGTTTGAATGTGTGTGCGTGTGTCTGTATCTGTGACTCTGTGCATGTGTGTGTTTCTGTATCTTGGTTTTCCCTTTGCTGATATCCACTGTTTGGTGACACACAGCCTTGGTGGGAGGGCTCTCTGAGGTGACATGTGTGTGTGTGTGTGTGTGTGTCTGAGTGTGTGTGTCTATGTCTCTCTGTGTATGTGTGTGTGTTTCTGTATCCTGGTTTTTTCCTTTGCTGATATCCACTGTTGATGACACACAGCCTTGGTGGGAGGGCTCTCTGAGGTGACTCTGTAATGGACACTCAGAAGGGATGAATGAAAGTTCTCTGCTCACTTTACCCAGGCAAGGCCAGGATGTCTGTAGTGATGAGACGAGCAGGCCTGCTTTCATCCTGCCCAGATCCCACACGGCTAGCTTTACACCTGAAATAACAACACACAAATTGTATTCTTTTAAACACTGCTTGGCCCATTAGCTCTAGCCTCTTACTGGCTAACTCTCACATCTTGATTAACCCATATTTAGTAATCTGTGTAGCACCACGAGGTGGTGGCTTACCAGGAAGATTCTAGCCTGCATCCATCTCAGAGAGGAGAGTCATGGCGACTGCTTCATGGTGTCTGACCCAGAGAGGAGAGGCATGGCGATTGCCTGAGGCATCTGCCTCACTTCCAGCATCCTGTTCTGTTTACTCCACCCACCTATGTTCTGACCTATCAGGCCAAGCAGTTTCTTTATTAATTAACCAATGAAATCATCAGATAGATAGATAGAAGACACACCTACATCAGATGTCAATCTGGTTTTCACTGACTGCTTGAATATCTTTTCCCTTTAAATCAGTCTCACTTTAGGAACAATGCTTTCAAAGGTGCACACACATATACAATGCGATTGTTACCATTTTTGTGAGACTTTCAGTCATTCAGGAGATCACTTGATCTATCTGTGGTATTACCCCCCAAAACTTAAAGGTTTCTTGTCAACAGTCGTAAGTACAAGTCACCATGGTTTAGGAGAAGAAGCTGAGTTAATTAATGGCTTCTCCACAAGCAGTGAAGACCTGGGACTCATGTGGTGCTTCTGGAAGGAAAATGTACTAACTGTGAAGCTCCTGTGGGTAGAGTTCACACCAGGGAAGGAGTGCAGGCCAACGATAACTGTACATGTTGACTCCTTGACAACTGGCAGGCAAAAAGGTTCCCGGTTCATTTCTGGTTTGTTTGTTTGTTTGGGGTTCTGAGATTGACCCAGGAGCCTTCTTCTTGCTAGCAAGTGCTCCTCCATGGAACTAAACTCCCAATTCCAGGTTCCCTCCATCTCATTTGTCCTTTATGTGCATGCTATCAGGTAATATTTGTCTGACACACACAATGGCTGAGAATAGAAGTGGTGATAGCATTAGAGATATGGCTGCATTTTGCACCGGAGGTGCAGGAGCTGATGCAGTCCTCTGCTTTTCCTGGACCAGGTTAAGGGACAATAGTCAAATCCCAGTTGGAACTGTCTGGGGGATGACAGAGCCAGTAGGTAGTTAAATTTAGTGTTCTTGAAACATTTCCAGGTCTTTGACTAACTGTAGTGAGATCATTTTTTTTTTTTTTGAGAGGATGTCT
Organism: Arvicola amphibius; assembly: GCF_903992535.2. Taxonomy (NCBI): domain Eukaryota; kingdom Metazoa; phylum Chordata; class Mammalia; order Rodentia; family Cricetidae; genus Arvicola; species Arvicola amphibius. The sequence continues at coordinate 66,734,473 of NC_052059.1, read as the reverse complement.
TAAAGAATGACTCTGCAGACAAAGTTGCTGGTACCCTTACTCGAACACATCTTTTGGGATTTTGGTTGTCCCACCTATTGGCTAAGGTTTCATTTCTCCTTTGCAGAGCCAGTGTGATGCTTTCTTAGTTATAATTTTGCTATGTTGCCTATACAAGAGAATCTAGGTGGTTGAATCAAACTAGACAGGTGTGTCTCCGAGTTGGTTTGCCTCTTGATGGATGCACAGACCAACTCAGCTGGGCACTGTCATTACAGGAAGAAATAAGGACACCAAGAATAGTTAGGGCTGAACCATAGATTTTCAAAAGGCTTATATAAACTATATCAGAGTAAGAGTATTCTGATAATTACCCAGAAGAAACCAAAAGGGATAGAAATTTAATTACCAGGATGAAAGAGGAAAGGGTTTATGTAGAACTTTTGAAAATAGCCCAAGACAAAATGCAAATAAAGCCATGTCTTAATCCAACTCTGTTTATGTTCTAATCCAACTCGACTCTATTTGTATAAACGACCAGCGAACTGAACGTAGCTCAAGGATCATGGTTTTCCTGCCCTCTCCTGAGTTCAAGTTTATTTTTATATAAAAAGACTTCTTTTTTCTTACATGTGTATTTGTGCGATAATCCACTCTCTGTCCCTATGTTTTTAAATGCATAATTTACCATTGATAGTTACTAAGAGAACCTTTTCTATTTTTATTTATTTATTAAAAATTTTATTTGTACACACATGTGCATGCATGCATGAGTGTTTTTGTGTGTGTGTGTGTGTGTGTGTGTGTGTGCGTGTGTGTGTGTGCCCGCCAGAAGAGGGCATCAAATTCTTTGGAGCTGCAGTTATACGCAGTTGTGAGCCACCTGGCATGGATGTTAGGAACATGGAAGGGCAGTAGGTTTTCTTAACCACAGAACCATCTCTCCAGCCCAAAGATCTATTCTTATTTTTTAGTTATATATATATATATATATATTTGTGTGTCTGTGTGTATGTTCATGTGAGTGCATGTGCCTATGGAGACTAGAAGAGGGTGCTGCATCCCTCAGAGCTGGAGTAACAGGCAGTGTGAGCAGCCTGCCACGCTGACTGGGAAATGGACCCAGGCTGTGTACATCAGCAGTGCGTCTTTATCACTGAGCCACTTCTCTAGCTTCCAAGGTTCTTTTCATATGAGCAAAGTTGGTTGTTGAAAAAAGAAGAGTATGGGACAAAAAAACCAAATCCATTGTTTTATCCACATCTGTTTATTGGGATGAAGAAGTATAAAACATTCAGATCCCCAAAGTGCTTGTTAAAGGCTTACTTGGCTAAAACAGAAAACAAAAATTAAAAAAGTTAAAACTAATGTTGCTAAATAACAGTGTAGCCTAATGACTTTCATCCTACTGGGCCTAATTCTGTTTCCCACTGTCCTTGTGTGGCCTGACCACTTTCCTTCCCCACCAGCATCCATGTGTTGGGCCTTTGTAGGGTTGACAGAGCAAAATTCCATAGGTACAATGGGCTTTTGAACAACAGAAATTACTCTCCTGGAAGTAGAGAGAATCAAGATGAAGATGCCAACAGATTTGGTGTTTGGTAAGAGTTCATTGTCTTATTCTTGTTGGGTCCTTATGAAGTATGAGAAAACAATTCTTGTGGACTTATTATTTATAAGGGCTTTAATCTCATTCACAAGAGCAAAGCTACCCAAATGCACCACTTTCTAGCTTTATCAGCTTGATGATGAGGAATCAGCATATGTATTTAGACTGTAGGATGTCAGCTAATTTATAGTGGCTGAAACAATTATTTGTGTTTAGTTTTATTCCTTGGTCTTAATCTGAGTTGAATAACATTATAGTATGTTATTGTTAGAATATGTAGAGATTATACATTAAAGGAAATCTTAGAAAATAATTGATAAAAACTGTCTTAGTCTCTTTAGGCTGCTGTAACAAAATACTGTAGATGGAGTGGTGGATAGTACAGTTTTATTTTTCACAGGTTTAGTGGCTGAGACATCTAAGACTGAAGTTTTGGCAAATTCAGCATATGGTAAATGTTTATTGATGGTACCATGCGTTCTCACATAGTGGACAGATAGTGATCTTTCTCTAATCTCTTTTTATAAAGGCACCAATCTTACTGATGAAGGGTAACCCTATGATCTAACTACCTAACAAATGCTCTAGTTCCTGATACCATCACATTGATACTTCCCAACAGATGAATTTTTTTAGGTACAGAAATATTCACCTTATAAGAATGTAGATTGGAAGAACCCGAGTTGCATAGAATATCCTAACTTCATGGGAAGTGGAAGGGGCTTATAGAAGCTCGAGGTGTCATAGCTTGTAATTAGTGGGGGTTGTCACCTGTTGCAGCATTTGGGAGAACAGGCCCTGCACCTTTCCTGGGCAGCACAATAGAGCCAGTGTTGTTGGTGGAGGTGTGGGTGAGCCAGCCCAGAAGTTGTGAGCATGAGAGAGTTATCCCCACTACTCCTCTGTCATGTGCAGGCATGGGTGGGGGAAACATGCTCTCCTCTAGCCTTTGTACCCTTTAACAGCTGAAGCAAGTGGGAGAGCTGGCCTTGAGATCATAAGCGTGCAAGAGCTGTCCCTGCCCCTCATCAGCTGCAGCACTCAGGAGAGTGGCCCCCCAACACCACAGCTGGACAACATAGTAGAGCTGGCCTAGAAGGTGTAGGTGTGGAAGAACTGATCTTGAGGGCATGAAAGTGGGAGAACTGGCCCTGCCCCTTCCTCATTGCTGCAAGGGGTGAACTAGTTAGGGCAATGCTGGGGAGCTCACCCTGGTGGTAAAGACAGGGGAGAGTTGGTGGGCTGACCAACCCTGCAACTACACAGACCCAGAAACTGGGTTGGTTATGAGTTGGCCCAACCCAACATCCACCCCATCTGTGATCTACTGGAACGTGTGAAGGGGGTAGTCCTGCAAACCGAAAACTGTAGAATCTCCACAATATAGGGCAACAACAGGCTATCCTAAAGGAGTCCAATTGAGGGTCCAGCATCAATAGTGTGTCAGAAACCAGAGGCCTCAAACCAGATCAATGACTCTTTGTAATGAACATTTGTAAGTAAAGACATGGATAACAGGGTTTACTGCATGACTCAACTGTGGTTTCCACGAAAAGATTGATTTTTCTTTCTTTCTTTTTCTCTTATATTTTATTTTATATTGGGGAGTATGCAAGTGGAGAGGGCAGCTATTAAGGGAGAGGGAAATGGGATCAAGACATATGATGTGAAAGACACAAAAAATAAATAATAAAGAAAGTTAAAAAAAATTTAGGAAGATTTGTTACTGTTTTCCCATGCAACCAGACTGTGTTTTATTCTAGTCTCTTAGGCAAAGAAAACCTGAGTCCAAATAGAGATCAGCTTCAACTCTTTCAGACTACATAAGGCAAGCCTGAACCCATGAGATCCATTTAAAAAACTTTTAAATAATAACCTTAAAGCCAGAAGTTGGGGGTTTAATTATAAGGCCAGGAGCAAAACAAAAAGCATCCTTGTTGATGAATCTTTGACACATGGCTGAGCATGTAGAAAGAGAGTAAAAACAGACTAAGATTCAGGCTATATGGAAGATTTTACAACAGAAAAATCAGACATACCTATTCCACTCATTTAACTAATGAGAGAGGTACTCTCTCAACAAAGGCACTTATAGTGTTTATAAATATTAAAGACACTGAAGAAACAATTGCCCAAGTTAACTGAGATGGTGAATTGAGTGGTTATTGATGGCCAAAACGAACAGTTTAATCTGTCTCACAGTTCATCTCACAAGAAGAACTTTCTCTAAGCCTAGGCATCGCATTGTCAGTCATGATTGACACCCAATCATCTATACTACCACGGTCCCAAGGCCAACAAGCTTCAGTTGGTGGGCTTCTGTAGAAATTCCCTCGGAATAGCCCCTATAGGGGTGGGGCGACCTATGGTGGGCTGGGTCCTCCCATATCAATTATGAGTCGAAGCAGTTCCTCCCAGACATGGTAACAGGCTAACCTGATGGAGGCATTTCTTCAATTGAGGTTATCTCTTTCCAGGAGGCTCTAGTTTGCATCAAGTAAAAACTATAAAATAAAAACTAACCAGAACAGCATCCATCCAGAACAGACTGATAAATGACTTATACTGGGGAAAAGAGAAGGAGCCACCCTATGAGTTTATTGGTGTGTATCTCATGGACTGACAAGCAGAAGTGTCTCAGTCACCATTCTATTGCTATGAAGAGACACCATGACCACAGTAACTCTTTTCTTTTCATTTGTTTATTTTTTTGTTTTTACATCCTAACCAAGGTTTTCCCTCCCTCACCTCTTCCTAATTCCTCTCCCACAGCCTTTTTAGCCCCCCATCCACTCCTCCTCCACTGTTTCTCTTCAGATACTGGTGTACCTCCCATGAATATCATTAGCTAAGGTATATCAAGTTGTAATGAGACTAGGCTCCTCCTTTTCTATTGAGATTGGATAAGGCACCAGGTAGTGGTGGTGCACACATTTAATCCCAATACTTGGGATGCAGAGGTAGACAAGTTTGAGGCCAGCCTGTTCTACAAGAGCTAGTTCCAGAATAGCTAGGACTGTTACATAGAGAAACCTTGTCTCAGAAAACAAAAACAAAACCCAAAAACCAATCAAACAAAAAACGATTGGATGAGGCAATATGTAGGAGGAAAGGGTTCCAACAGCAGGCATAAGAGTCAGAGACAGACCCCGATATCTCTTAGGAATCTCACAAGAAGACCAAGTTATACAACTGTAGCTAACATGTATGCTGAGGGTCTAGGTCAGTCCCATGCAGGCTCCATATTTGTGGGTTCAGTCTCTATGAGCCCACGTTAGTTGGGTTCTATGGATTTTCTTCTGGTGTCCTTTGACCCCTATGTCTCCTATAGTCTTCCTGCCTCTCTTTCATAGGATTCCCCAAGCTACACCTAATGTTTGGCCATGGATCTCTGCATCCTTTTCCTTCAGTTGCTGGGTGAAGGCTCTCTGATGACCATTGGGCCTGGCATCAATCTATGAGAATTGCAGAATAACATTAGGAATTATTTCATTGACCTTCTTCTTCTTCTTCTTCTTCTTCTTCTTCTTCTTCTTCTTCTTCTTCTTCTTCTTCTTCTTCTTCTTCTTCTTCTTCTTCTTCTTCTTCTTCTTCTTCTTCTTCTTCTTCCTCTTCTCCTCTTCCTCCTCTTCCTCCTTTCCTCCTCCTCCTCCTTCTTCTCCTTCTTCTTCTCCTCCTCCTTTGTCTTCTTTTTTGCCAGGAGTGTTTGGATCTATCCTAGGTCTCCGGGGGTATCCTGCCTCTGGATTCTGGCCCTCAAGAGTGAGCTCCCTCTCAGGGTATGGGTCTTCAGCTGAGTCTGTCACTAGTTGGTCACTCCTACTATTTCTGTGCCATATTTACCCTAGAACATCTTGTAGGCAGGACAAAGTATAGGTTGTAATACAATTACTAAAACCAAGAGATAGAAATTGGGGTTCAACCTGAAGGTCAAAAAGCAAAACAGCCAGTCACAGGTTCTTACCTCGACCTCAGTCCAAAATGGCAAGCCTGCCTTCAGGGATCTCAGAATGAGACTGTGTGTAACAGCTGTCTCCTCCCATCTTATATTCTACTCTAGTGCTGGAATTAAAGGCATGCACCCCTACTGCCCAGTTTCTATAAGTGAACTAGTGTGGCTACTGAGATTAAAGGTGTGTGTCACCACTGCCTGGTCTGTAAGGCTGATTAGTGCCGCTGTTTTACTCTCTGATCTTTAGACAGGCTGTATTTATTAAAATATAAATGAAATCTCACTACAGTAGATCAGTGGATATGTGTTAGGTTGGTGTCCCAATCCCTCCACTGGAAATCTTTCCTGGTTACAGGAGATGTCCAGTTCAGGCTCCACATTCCCTATTGCTAGGAGTCTTGGTTAGGATCACCGTCATAGATTCCATTGCTCTAGATTTCTAGCTCATTCTAGAGATGCCTCCAGATTCCAGTTGTCTCTCCCAGTGCTCTCTCCCTCCACCCTCCCTTCCCACTCCCCATAGCAACTCTTTTAAAGGAAAATATTTAATTGGGTCTTGCTTACAGTTTCAGAGGCTTAGTCCATTGGCATCATGGCATGGAGCATGACAGCATACAGACAGACACGATGATGGAGGAGGAAATGAGCGCTCTACATCTCGATCCATAAGTAGCAGGAGTTTGTAAACACACTGCGTGTAGCTTGAGCATAGGAGACTTCAAAGCCTGCCTCCACAGTGACACACTTCCTTCAACAAGGCCACACTTCCTAATCCTTCCAAAAGTGTCACTCCCTAATGATCAACTATTCAAATCTATGAGCCTATAGGGGCCATTCGCATTCAAACTAGGACTGTTCCTGGAGCTTTGCTTGGTATGCCACTGTTTATACAGCCTGCTTTGCTTGGTACTCTATTGTTTATACAGCCTGCCTGCCTGTCCTCCTATTCACTGGTCTGGTCCCTGCTTTCTGACCCCTGTTTGACCTTTCACCTCACAGCTGAACTCTGCAGCTTGGTATTCAAAGCCTGATTCCAGCAGCTTCAGCAGCCCATCCCTTCCGGCCCTGGTCTGGTTCCTTATCTTATCCTTAAAGATGCTCTCAGCCCACTTTGGAAACCTCTTGAACTTCACTGCAGTCTCTTTAATTTGTATTTATTTTGTTTTGTAGATCAAGCTGGCCTCGAACTCATAGAGATCCACTTACCTCTGCTTCCCAAGTGCTGAGAGTAAAGGTGTGCACCACCATGCCTGGATAGTTTGTATTTATTTTGTAACTCAAATATGTTCAGATAGATAGATGTATTTACTGTGTGATGTATGATATAAGAGTCAATAGCAGTAATTGAGATTTAAATAAGAGAAGTGCATTACCAAGATAGGTAGGATTATGTGACAAACTGCTATCATTGAAGCTGCTGACTCTTGTGAATTTTTTGTTAGTCTATAAATTCCTGACCCTTCTGTGGAAGCACAGAAATATGTTTGCTTATGCTACTGTCATATTGCACCCACAAGAGGATTTATTATGCAAACAAAACCACCAGATTGCATATTTTTCTCTTCCTTGAAATATCTAGGGCATCCTCTACTAATAATGAATCATAAATCATTTCAACACTGAATTGCAGGTATCCTCAGTCTAAGTTAAGCTCAAATTGAGTAATTCAGTACTGTCAACAAATCAGTTATACTAACAGGCAGGGTCATTAGGATTGAACCGTGGAAGTTAAGGTTCATCTAAATCTCCAGCTAACCTTAAATAACACCCTCTAAAGTCAGAAGCTAAATGGTGCATAAATTAAAAAGTTGGGAGCTTAATAAAGACTCATTGTATTTTGTGCCATTAAAAAAAGTCCTATCTTTTTAACTGAAAACTTCTAAGAGTCAGGACTGCCCATACATTTGTTCAGCATCCCAGGGCCATAAATAAAGATAGCTATTTTTCATTAAACTATAATTGTGATGGTAACTGTTATGTTGCAATACAATTAAGCCATGACTCAGTCGGCATGAGACTCCACATGCTAAAGGTGCAATCTTCAACATTGCCCCACTTTAGATGCCAGTTGCCAGGAAAGTTTCCAGGTCACATGTTTCTGACCATCTGGGTGCAAATTCAAAGTGTTGCTACAACCTTCTTGTATTTGATAATCTTTTTTTTCTTTTAGTATGGATCACAGAATTAAGAACAATCTTATACTCACAATTGCACTTTGGTTATTGAGGACTCAAACCAAGACCAGCCAAATGAAGAGCTACATAAGTTCAGGCTCGGGGGAGGGGGGCCCAAACACAAGGCTCTCCTGTGAAACCAGTGTGTCATGCTCCCAGCTCCCTGTTCTCCAGCTAGGACATGCCCCTGAGTCCTCACAGCTTGTTACTGGGCTTCAGCCATTGACCACATGACTGGATTTGCTCTCCATGCTCCCACATGAAAGAGATCAAGTGGGTTCAAATCTCTAACCATTAATCACATGGTTGATCTTTCTAGTGAGTGATTGGCTTTTATCCTGAGTCATTTCGTATCTCACCAAAACTCTAGTGCGATCCAAGGGGCTCATCAATAATAGAAACAACAAAAGTTCCTATTGCTCAGGAAATTCTAAGGATTTAGATGACCTTCTGGGAACCAGAGGTAAAGACCAGTGGCATTCTTTTTTTTAAAGATTTATTTATTTACTATGTATACAGTATTCTCAGTGCTCTGCCTGCAGGCCAGAAGAGGGCACCAGATCTCAATACAGATGGTTGTGAGCCACCATGTGGTTGTTGGGAATTGAACTCAGGACCTTTGGAAGAGCAGGTGGTGCTTTTAACCATTGAGCCATCTCTCCAGCCCCTATGGCATTCTTTATTGTACAACAGATCACCCATTCTTCTTATGTGGGGCAGCCAGTACAGAGACGGCACTGGAGAATTCGAGTTAAATTTCCCAATACACTTGGCCATCGATATCAGTCACGATCACTCACCTCACCATGCCTGTCATACCAATATCCAGTATAGGATGTATACCCTGAAGAACAACAGTCAAAAAGGACACTGGCTCATTATTAGAATTCTATTCAGTTTTTGGTAATCAATACAGCATCACATCACATGAATAAAATGCGTCCCAGAGCAAGCCATCTAAGGCTCTCAAGCTTCCATTCAGGCAGATCTGGTTTCAAAAGCAGGAATGATCTTAGTGTTCTGTGGCTTCTCCCTCAGGCATCTGGTCGAAATGTGGTTTGCTCTGAACCTCTTTCCAAGCATTAATGTGATATTGGACTTTTCTCATTGTATAATCCTTTTATTTATTCTGTTACTCCCAGCTCTGACTCTGCCTTCTTGGAAAGGCTCGGTTGACCCAGTGTGCTGATCTAGAGTGTAAGCAGCACTATTAATTCAGCATCTGCCTCCCATCAGGTGACCCCCATTCATTAGGTTTGTTTTCTCTTTCTAGAATTTGGTAGACAATACAGTTGGATTTATGGCCAGTAAGATTATTTATTGTGTGACATTTGTGGTAGCAAATTCAAACCCAATTTCATCTTTGGTGCCACTAAGATTACTTATTATTATCTGATCTGAAGAGATATGGTAGAACTCACATTATTTTACAATTGTAGATCTGTGTAATTCTTTTGTTATCATCCCTTTTGGATTCAAAATAGTCAGTCTTCTTTGCCTTCTGAGAAAATTGATAACATCTGATTGGTTAGGTGCCAGGGCTTTATTGGGACACTTTCTTACAGCTCATGATTCTCAGCAAGGACTTGTGGTTCTGTTTTCAAGCAGGATGTAGGCCATGATCCCTTTGTCTTTTTCTGAGGGCAAATTCTAAAACAAACCATTCTATCAATTTACTGTTTTAGGTGAGAGAGGCACATGATTTCCAAACAGAAATTGTAATTTTGCTTTGAGGTAGGATATAGTTCTTTCAAGGGTGGTTAAATTCCTTGTTTTTGACAGTGTATAAACTATTTTAAAACTTTTCAAATCTTGCAATAAGGAATAATTAGAAGATTCCTGACCCACACTGCTACCACATGTAACATATTTCTAATTTTCCTGAAATTTCTCTGCCCCTGCATGATCTAATAAAGTCATGGAATCCAAATCACTTTTCTGTCATCCTAAACACTGATTAGTTCAGGCTTGCCTGCTCATCTTAAGAGCGCTTGTTTTGTGTTTTTGTTTTTACTCAAGAGATCTAGACAGGTCCTTAATGCCTAAATTCAATTTCTTGAGATTTATCAAACAACAATTGATCATTATAGTCTCTTGACTCCGTAACCAAGCCTGCTGGCCTTGTCTGAGGGTAACAGACAGCTACATTGGTTTAGCTGGTTTGGCTGTTGCTGGTGTGGTGGCCATGCTTGAAGACCCAGCCCAAGGATAAAGAGGCTCACTGCTTAGCTATGCAACCCTAATGAGGGGCCTCCCAGGTCAGCGACAGACCCGGTTTGGAAAAATAAGGTAGACAGCTCATAAAGAATGATACTCAAGGCTGACCTAGAAGTCCCATGTAAAGCTGAACACTCAATAGTCACTTATTACTTGGCATGCTGACAAATTATGAGAGCCTATAGCATTGACTGCTGCCTACTGCAGAGAGAAGCCTCTCTCACAAAGGTTGAGAGCAGCGCTCGTCTATGTTTACATCCTTGAGTATACCTTACTTTTCCACTAGTACAGTGCTTTTCAACCTTCCAATACTGCAACCCTTTAATAGGTTCTTCATCTGTGGTGGTTCCTCAACAATAAACTTATTTTTGTTGCTACCCTATAACTGTAATTTTGCTGCTGTTATGAATTGTATTGTAAATCTCCCCCCTTCGTGCTAAAGAGCCTTTGGGGTCACAACCCACAGGTTGAAAACTGCTGCTCTATATTTCAGTTTTAGGTCTTATGGTGAGGTCCTTGATCCATTTGGAGTAGGTTTTTGTGTAAGGTGCATCTAGTTTCACTCTCCTACATGTAGACATTCTATCTCGCCAGCACCATTTGTTGAAGATGCTGTTTTTCCTCCAATGTGTATTTTTGCCATCTTTGGAGGCCGTAGAATCCTGGCTTTGTATCTGGGTCCTCTATTCTGTTCTATTGACATGCGTGTCTGTTTGTGTGCTCGCACCAGCCTTATTTATTTTTCTGTCTCTTAGTGTAACTTGAAATCAGGAACGGATATTCCTCCAGTAGTTATCTGTTTGCTTGTTTATTTAGTCATTTGTTTATGCTTTAATATGAATTTTAAGATTACTTTCTCCAATTTTTAATTATTATTATTATTTTTTTGCTTGCTTGCTTGTTTTTGAGGTAGGATTTCTCTGTGTAGACCTGGCTGTCCGGGTACTCTCCCTGTAGACCATGCTGGCCTTGAACTCAGATCTACCTGTCTCTGTCTCTGAGTGCTAGAAGTAAAGTCATGCACCATCATCACCTAGCTGTTTTTTCTATTTCTATGAAGGATGGCATTGGAACTTTATTAGGATTGCATAGATCTGTAGATTGTTTTTGGTAGAACTGTTAGTTTTGCAATATTGATTCTTCTATTTCATGATCATGGGCAAGTTTTATAATGCCTATTAAATTTCTTTCTTTAGTGTTTTATAGAGGTATTTCACCTCCTTTGTCAGGTTTATTCTAAGGCATTTTATTATGTTTTGGGACTACTATGAATGGAGTTGTTTCCATGATTCCCTTCTCAGTATATTTGCCGTTGATGTATAGACAGTCTACTGGTGTTGGTACTGTTGATTTTGTATTCTGTGCTTTGCTGGAAGTGCCTACCAATCCTAAGAGTTTTATAGTGACATTTTAAGGGTTTCTTAGGTAGAATTGTGTTAATCCTGAGATTCACTAGAAAAAAACTAGCTCCATTATTTTGGTCAAATTAAAGCAAGCTTTTATTAAAATTTTATATATTGACCAAGACAGAATTTGGTTAGGAGCACTCTTGGAAACTTTCCATCTTGGTGTAGCAGGGTCTTCTGTCTATGTGTTACTTTCATTGGTTAAATAAAGAGACTGCCTTGGCCTAGTTGATAGGGAAAACATAGGTAGGCGAGGAAGACAGAACAGAATTCTGGGAAGAAGGGAAGTATGGCAGATGCCATGGCTCTCCTTTCCAAGACAGACGCTGCCAGTAAGCCACAGTCAAGTGGTGATACACATTAATGGAGATGGGTTAAACTAATATGTGAGAGTAAGTCAATAAGGGGCTAGAGATAATGGGCAAGGCAGTGTTTAAATGAATACAGTTTCCATGTAATTATTTCGGGTTAAGCTAGCTGGGCAGGATGGAATAAGGGGCCCACATTATTTATAACACCATCTGAGTGGCCTTGAGATGCTCAGATGTTGTCAGGGCTTATAAAGACAAAACCCATAGACTGTCATACTTTCCCATGAATCTTTGTTGTTATTTTTAAGAACTACAAATCCCAGAATCCCAGGAAGTTACTTGGTCTTTGGGCAAAAGGGGTTTACAGATTAATTTAGGGTATAAAAATTCTGTCATCTGAAAACAGAACTACTCCAGCTTCTCCTTTCCTATTTGTATCCCTTTTATTTGTTTCTCTTGCCTTGCTGCTCTAGCTAAGACTTCTAGTACTACATGGAGTGAGAAAAAGTGGAGAAAGTAGACATTCCTGTTTTGTCCTTGATTTTAATGGAAATGCTTTGAGTTTTTTTCTCATGTAATGCAATTCTGGTTTTCCTCATTGAATGTAATGCTGTAATGTAATATTGTAGGTTTGTAATCTTTCTTAAGTTGGGATATTTTTCTTCTGTTCTCAGTTACTTCAGGACTTTTAACTTAAAGGGAGTTGGAGTTTGTCAAAATCCTTTTTTGCAGCTGTTGACATGATCATATGATTTCTGTCCTTGAGCTTGTATGGGCAGGTCACCCAAAGGAAGTTCTTTACTTCAACCATTATTATCTGCCAGAGTAGAACTCTGGCCATCGATAAATCTAGTAAGAGGCCTGAGTCTCAGTAGTTTACCCTGAGTTTACAGGAGGAACCACAAGCTAAGATTACCTGACCTCCACCCAAGAACAGACCATTCAAAGGAAATACCTGGCATTCCAACCACTATAGATAGGAACACCTGCCAAAACACACTCACCAGGACACCCCTAGACAAATGTCAGCCAATCAAAAGTCCTGAACCTCAGAGACCCCCTCACCCCCACCTTTACTACTATAAAACCCTATTCTAATTAAGCTCGGGGCTCTCAGTTTATTCCAATACGTTGGACATGCAGAGAGACCAAGTTTGCAAACTTGATTAAAATAAAGGCTCTTTGCTTTTACATATGGGATGTGGTCTCCTTGCTGGCTTTTGCAGGTACTTCACAGGTTTGGGCATAACAGAGCTTATGCATGTGATTTATAACATTTATTTGTTTATGTATACAGAACCATCCTTACATCCCTTGATCATGGTGGATGATTTTTGTTTGATATGTTCCTAAATTTGTTTTACATCCCTAGGGCTTTAAAACCCTTGTCTCAAAAATTCTTTACCAAGTACACAAAATCTTAGTTATTATATCACAATATTTACCTAATAGTAATCCAACTACTCTCTAATTGGAAGGCTTACTTTCTATTCTAAACTCAACCCCATAAACTTCTACCTTTGCCTCTCACTCTACCATATTATTACCTTACTACTATAGTAGTGGTCCTCATATTGCAGGAAGCCAGTAACTCAGTTTTCCCTTACCAGTGTGTTTATTTTGTGGTGCTGGGGATTGAATACCAGGCACTAGGAATGTGCTTTACCACTAGGTTGTATTCCCAATGGGATTATTTTAGTGATGTTTGGATGGAATTAATTTTTGGGTTCTACACGGTAACTGGTACGCACAGACTCCTGCTAATCTATTATGTTGGCTTTGTCACCGAGCAGGTCCTACACACTCTTGTGCCTAGCAGTAGTTGTTGGGTTGTGGTGAAGGTATGGGAGGACCGCAGGAAAGAGAACTGAGGTGGACAAATCTACTGGGTGGAGTAGTCTTCATGATAAACTCTATCGACTAGTTTAGAATATTTACTTATTTATTTGTGTGTGTGTGTGTGTGTGTGTGTGTGTGTGTATGTGTGTACATGCATGTAGGCCAGAAGCTTTGTGGAGGATCACTGGTCTGTCACACTTGTTCATATACCCATAAATTTAACAATAAACTACTTCATTCCTTTGTGTGAGTTTGTGGTGGGGAGTACATATATGAGAGTCAGTGACTTCCTTTGTGGCCTTTCTCTGGAGACAGGGTCTTTCACTGAACCAGAAGCTCACCCTTTCAGCTGGATTGGATGATCAGTGAGTCCTTGGGATCTGACCAATGCCGGGGTTACAGACATTCACAATGACACTTGATTTTTATGTGGACTGCTGGATTTGAACTCATGTCTTCAGACTTGCAGAACAAGTCCTTTTATACTTGCTCAGCTTAAGCTATGTCATTCTTTAGTACAGTCACAGTGTTTCACATTGTATGAATGTACAGGGTTCATAGTCACTCTCAAGATGGACATTTATATTATCATAGTTGTGTTGTCATGGTAAATATTGCTAATGTAATGATCCTTTCTGTCTCTTTAAGAGACAAGTCATGCCCACTTCCTCCCCTATCTGCTGAGGCAGGCTGGTCTTCAGCTTCTAGCCTGAGTTTTCTCTCTTTTCCATCTCTCTTTTGAAGAGGCAGCTTCTGCCTCTCCCCACTTCTCCACTTCTTCCTTCTTTCTCTCTCTGTCTCCCTTCTCTACCCCTTTCTCTCTCTCTCTCTCTCTCTCTCTCTCTCTCTCTCTCTCTCTCTCTCTCTCTCTCTCTTCTCTTCTCTTCTCTTCTCTTCTCTTCTCTCCTTTTCCCTTCCCCTCCATAACCCACTTAATAAATACCCAACCTCACTTTGTATAATGTGCCTATCCATGTCTCTGCCTCTTGCCCACCACCACATATCTCCCTGCCCTGGACCAACCACTGCTTGGGGACCTGCAGCCATCCCTGCCTGGGATTGGCTGCTCTCAGAGCCCCCGCTGCCTGCTGCCACATGGCCTACTGCCACCGCTTGGGGACCTGCAGCATTTCGGCTGCCTGCCACTGCTGGGGACCCTGCAGCATTTTTATTAATCCATTACAGCTATAAAATACTTTAATATAAACGTTTATTTTGGGTAAGCCCATTAAACCTCTCAGTGGTCAGAATTGTGTGCAAATGTACATATATTTACTATTAAATGTTTTAAGTTGTCTGCTCATTGTATCTCATTCCAGACTAAGAAAGCAAAAAGCCTTATATTTTAAGTTGGTATGTACTCTCAAATCTCTTACAACATTCTGTGTATGTGATCTAAGCCTGCTTTAAAATATGTTAAGCTGTTCTCCACTATTGTCAGTTCTACCATTAAGCTTCTATTGCAGACAGTTTTTTCTTCTTTGTCTTTCACAAGTATAAATCTCACCTGTTAAGTTAAAAGCTAGTACAGTCAAGCTTGGACCTAGCTCTCCAGGCAGATTCTATACTGTACTTATAGCTTAACTATACCCTATAAACAGCCCTCAACTGCTCAGAAATCTGGGGAATATGGCATTTAAATGTTTAACCATTAAAAGACTTTGTAACAGAGAGACAGATTGGCTCCTATCAGCAGCATTCTTTCCTTACTGCCTGTCACTGCTTGGGGACCTGTGGCATTTTACTTTTACCGTTACATTGGTGCCATGACACTCAGGAGGCTTTCCCACCCTGAGCTCCTCTCCTGGGGTCAGGATCCAGAACCAGGTATTTTTTCTACAACAACCATGTGTTCCATATGCCTGAGCATGATTTCTACAGTGTGATTTCTATGCACACCACTGGCTTCAATTGGTGATTTTCCCCAATTTTAGTCAGCTTAACCATTTCTCTGAACTTGAGAAATTGAACGTTGAGCTCATGGCAATCTTCTGGTGTTTCTAGAAATGGGGAGACAGCTCCCAACCACAGACAGTTGAGCCCCTTGATGACATTCATCTCTGGACTGCTTCCCTTAGCTAAAATTGTGTTTGAATGGCCCCGGGGTCAATTCTTCCACACTAGCACTGCATGCACTGTGTGGTGCATTCGACTGGGGGCCAAGGGTCCCTCAGTTTTCTTTTTCTTTTTTTCCCCACCATGTTATTTGGTTTTGGTGTTGGTTTGGTAAAGGCTGCTCGGAGTGGTCTCTTGCCCCTCTGGCTTCTGAGTCACCCTGACTAGATCCAGTCAGGCTATAGCATCTCACCAAGGGATGGAGGACACTCTCCCATGGGTCCTGCGATGTTTGTGCTGATCACACCCTGCCCATAGTGGAGAGACGTCTCCCTGTGGGCCTTGTGCTGTTGCCATTTTCGTGGGTTTTCACAGTTTCAGCTATAGGTAGCAAGCCAGCCATGTCCATAGCCCTTGGGATAGATGTCTTTTAGAGGCCCTAAAACCCCAGACCTTAATGTCCTACTTCTTCAGCTCCTACCCTCACTCTGCTGGTGTCCTGCTGGCTCCACTTTTTACTGTCAGTGCACAGGTAAATGGAAAGAGTTTACTCAAACTGTCCCTGCCACCGCTACTGTTGCCAACAAGATTGGTCAAATCCATGAGGTGGCTGTTTTCAATTCCAACTTTTGCTCCCCACACGGCTTTTGCATAGTGGCTCAGTCACAGGGAGGGTCACACCTCTAGGTGTCTCTTATTATTAAACTTAAAATCCCTGCAGCTCAAAAATTGTGGCTTTTCCATATAACATGTTACTGCTGCCATTTTGACACCATCCTAACTGAGGTCAGGTGAATTCACTGCCATCTTAACTGAGTGGATTTTCCATACAACATGTGACTGCTGCCATTTTGACTGAGGTCAGGTGACCTTACCACCATCTTAACTAAGGTCAGGTGACTTTGCAGCCATTTTGGCTGAGAGCCAGGTCAGGTGACCAAGTTCTGCCATCTTTAGTGAGGTATTCCCTGCCTGGTTCCCCAGTGTTAATTATGTTACATGGGTGACCTTACTGCCATCTTAACTGAGGTCAGGTGTCTTTACCGTCATCTTAATTGAGAGCCAGGTTAGGTGAACAAGTCCTGACATATTTGCTAAGATATACCCTGCCTGGACCCCAGTTTACTTATGTTTTTGTCTCTAAGATCTTCTTGTTGACTTTGTTGCATGTATGTTTTGTGCAGTGGCATTCCTTTGGTAGGGCCTACCAAGGGCATCCACTTCACCCGATGCCTGTTCACTCTGTGTGTGTGCGTGTTCATATATGTAACTTAAATGCACTTATGCTTACTGGCAAATGTTATAATTGTCTGTCCATTGCATCTCATTTCAGACTACAAAAACAGTAAGTCTCATGTTTTAAACTAGAATGTACTTTTATGTCCCTTACAAAAATACTTTATATTTAATTCAACATTTATTTAAAACATATAAAGATGTTCTCTAATATTGTCAGTTCTGCCATTAACCTTCTATTGCAAGCAGTTTTTTCTTCTGTCTTTTTATGTGTGTAAATCTTACTTGTTAAGTTGAGAACCAATACAGTCAAGCTCAGACCCAGCTCTTCAGGCAGATTCTACAGTGTAGTTATACCTGATAAATAGCCCTCAACTGCTCAGAGATCTGGGGAATATGGCATTTAAATATTTAATTATTAAAAAACTTTTTATAACAAAAAGAGACAGGTTAGCTCCTAGCAGCAGCACTCTATTTCCTCCAAAAAAGACAGAAGACAGATGGGCACAGAACAATGTCCATCTGCAATTTGCTTCAACTGCCAAGCACTGACCACTGGACAAACTGCCTTTCATCTAAACTGAAGATCTCCAGATGTGGACAGAATCGCTGGAATCAATAGCCTAGCTGCTCAGGTCAAGGTAGGCTTGTCTTCCTACAGATGTCTTAGCCCACAGGATCTTCTGGAGCCTGGCAGACCCTATACTAAACAGCAGAAGGCAAATACGACCTTCAGCAACCATGGAAGACCCCGAGGAGTAGCTCTAGGTGCCAACCAAGTAAGCTTTCTGTCGTTTTTAAATCAGTAACTCAAGTAAAATTTCATCCTTTTCAAAGATTGCTGATGCAGTTTGAGAGGTTTTGTCAGTTTAAAAAGACAACCTTACCAAACAAATTTCAGTAAAATACAAATACAAGACCTGTAAGTTATAAAGGTGTGAGGACAAATACAAGTTATCAAACTTCTCTCTCATGCTGCCTTCCATTGTCTTAAAAATACTTTTCATTGTGTAAAAATATCTGTCAGTCATTCTGACATAGATATGCTACTGTTTATACAATGTTTATATCTAAAACTTCTGTTTTCACAAACCCAAAGAATACTTGTGAGTTCCAGGGATCCGAATTGAAGGATCTACCTTAAACAAGTCAGATATACCCCCTCAATTCCCTGGTCCTAATTTTTTTTCTAAACTTAACATTGTTCTCTGTTCTGCCAATACCTCAAACAGGTGTGATGGGAAGCTGACCAATCCCTTGTCTGAGGGGCGTGACCCCTCCGGGGCACAAAATACCTTTAAAAGATCTGTGTTTGTTTGTTTTGCTCTCTTGGTTACCTGTTCTTTGCTGGAACTCTGGCTCTGTAAGTTTCTCCTATTTTCTCTTTTTATTAAAGCTGAGTATTTTATATAAGGCTAGTTTTGTTATTTCCAATTGCTGACCAACCACGCCTGCTACAGTTTGGTGCCCAATGCCCAACCGTGTGGTGGCTTTTTGACTACCCCGGGGTCGCTTCAGGGCTGCCTGGAACCGGCGACGGGCCTACCCCTCCCCCCGAGCCCCCGGCAGGCCGGACAACAGCAGAGCTGCTTGCAGCTCGCGGTTTACAGGCACAGTGCCCGGTGCTTTTGCCGAACACCTGGCCCAATTGCCAGGCGCCCCACAACTACTCAGTGCACAGCCACAATTTGGCAGCTCCACCCCCGCCCGACCGGACTGTGCGCCATACCTGCCGGGCCCCCCCCCCCCCCCCCCCCCCCCCCCCCCCCCCCCCCCCCCGCTAGCCCGCGCAGCTTTCACAGCGCGCAAAAGCAAAGAAGCTCAGGCCCCTGCACCCTGCATGCTCTTACAAAGGAGGCTGGCTTTGAGGCTGCACGTGACTCTGACTCCAGAGCGGCTCCCCTGCCCATTTTATAATCCACCCAGTGCACGGTCTGTGAGCTTCAATTTTTTAGAATTTCCTTTCCAGGTCTGACTTTCTCGGCCACGTGCATTGAGGTGCACCCCGCCACCTACTGGCAGGCAACGGTCATTACAGTTAAAATTTCTTTTGATTAAAAAATAAAAATAAATAAATACATAAAAATAAATACAGATTCGATTGAAAATGTCTGATAATATCACTGCTGAAGGATTTTACAGATTGTTTGATTGCACCATGGCTGAATTATGGCACAAGGCAAATGAGGTTTTCTTTGGTTGGATATTTACAGGGCTTGGTATTTTTCTTATTTTTATTTTTTTCATTATAACATGGTTGGACAATAGGAAAATGATAGAGTCCTTACAGGACGAATCCAGGATTCTTAAGGCAGAAGTTGAAAAATTAAGAAAGGGCACGACTGTTTTGAGAGACAACTTCCAAATGGTTGAGGTAATT
This sequence comes from Arvicola amphibius, assembly GCF_903992535.2. NCBI lineage: Eukaryota > Metazoa > Chordata > Mammalia > Rodentia > Cricetidae > Arvicola > Arvicola amphibius. The sequence continues at coordinate 66,715,315 of NC_052059.1, read as the reverse complement.
TCAAAAACAATTCAGATTGACAATAACCACATCAAGAAAGAGTTTGAAGTTCTCAAGGAAAGGAAGAGATCTTTGTCTGATATGACTCTGTCAACTGAGCAAAATTTAGGAAATGTTCAGTCTGATATTGAGAAGAGATTCATTACTGTGGAGGAGGGAACAGCTGATTTAAACCATAAATTTCAGTCCCTGTCTGTAGGAACTAAAACATTATCTTAGAAGATTTCAACCGCTGAATGTATTATTAAGACTTTATCAAAGGGCTATGACGCTGAATGTATTATTAAGACTTTATCAAAGGGCTATGAAAGATTACTGGACAGAATTTCAATACAAGATGGCACAATTCATGCCATGAAAATTCTATCCAAGGATGAGATATTATCTGTATTGGACAAACTTCATATCTTAGAATCCTCTATGAAGGCCTTGGAACATAATTCTGGACAAGAGATTCAGGCCTTGCAGAAGGCAATGGTAAACAGATTTGAAAAGATTGAGGAAATTATAGACTATGATGAACAGGAGCAAACAGTAGAAAAGAAAATCTTAACCCCATCAGTGAATAAAACTCTCCGGGATAATTTCCATAAAGCTCTACCTGCCTTTCCAGTAATAACAACAGAGAAGGTGACTGGTTCTAGAAACCCTAGGGTCATCAAGGAACATACATGGGAGCCCATCCATATGAATGATCTGAAAGAAATTTAACAAGCTGTTATGAATTTTGGAATATATAGCACCTTTGTTAAGGAGATGCTCTTGTCTCCACAGGAGAAGAAAATTTGTGGATACCGTCAAAATTAATAAAGGTTTGGTGAAGAAGACAAGCCCCTTGGAAAAGAAAAATAACAATTCATACACAAGGATGATGATCATACTGATGGTAAGAAAAACATAGGTTGGGGGCAGGGTTCTTTTCTTATCTCCACAGGAAAACACTCATCTTCAAAGAATTTAAGGGACCCTGGATATTTAAATACTGCTGGATTTCCCACTAAGGATCAGCAATAACACTAAATAAGTTCCGTGAGTATGAAAAACAATTTTTTAATGTGTCTCAATGTACATTTCTTTATAAATATTTAGAGCTGGTTTTGCAGTTGGACTCTGGCCCAGTCCCTCTTCAGTTCCAAGCCTGTTGATAAGAGATATCTCAGAGTTTCTTTCTCAGGTCAGGAGTCATGTTATGGGACATAATAATAATAATAATAATAATAATAATAATAATAATAATAATAATAATATACTTGATAAACTTTCTTTGCCTTCCCTCATATCTGTATCTGTCTTTAATACACCTTTCATTGAATATATATATATGTATATATATATATATATATGTCTGTATATGTCTTTGTAGATAATGTTTACCTTTTCTGTAACAAACAACAAATTTTCCTTCAGTAATCTTTGAAGTTTCCAGGATGAAGATGGGGCCCCACAACATCAACTCCACCTGGTTACTATGACATCATGTTTTTAATAGCGCTAAAATTAGATCTGTTTTTTGGTACCAACTGCACAGGACACTTTTAAATGGTGCACATCTTTGACAACATTCTGGCCGAATCTCCTCAAAACATTCAGAGGCTAGTTACAATTTTCTTAGATCAAATGTTAACCTGGGTATTTTACCATCATTTGCTTTCACGGGACCCCTTGAGAAGAATGTCGCCCCCATGTCAGCTGGAAACAATCTTAGAGGACGACGCCCCCTCTCCCAACAGAGTTTGCCCTCAGGTTTAGGGACACTAATTGGTGGTTGGTATAGGGTCAAGGGGATGGGGGAGGTATTATATGGTCTCAGGGGTGTATATTGAAAAAAGGGGGGGATTAACTGGTTTGATGGGATGATTGATATTTGTGAGTTATTGTTTTTAGAAAACTGTATTGGTGCTGATTCTTGTATATTGATATATTAAACATTGTATGTGAGTATGCTTCTACCTCTGTTTAAAACAATTGTTATATTGAGATATTTACCATATTGCAATGTACATTTCTACCTCTGATATTTATGTGATGACATTGTTTACATTTGGAAATCATTGTTCTCATTTATTGCACAGTTGTTTATTCTCTTAGTCTTCAAGTTAGATAGGTATTGAAAATTATATATTTGTCATATTTATATTTAGGATAATCAGGTTTTTTTAGATACATAGAGATTATATTTAGTATAGATAGTATAATCTTCGACCTCTTCAAAGAGCTGTAGAAAATGGCCTTTAATCTAACCTAGAGTTTTGTACTTATGAGACACAATCACTCCTGGCAACACTGCTCTACTCCCGAGAGAACGTTGCGCACCAAAGACACTCCACTGGGAGCTTGTCTTCTTCTTGGCAGAACTGGCCTTTGGGCAAAGAAAAACCCATACCTCGACTACTGACAAAGATACAGAATATCCATAAGTGGATAAAACAGGATTGTCTTATCTTGCCAAGACAGGGTAGGATAGTTCTACTAAAGGTTCCTTGCCTTTGAAGAATGGTATGTCGGTTGTGTTAGGCCTTAGCCAAAGTTGGTTGCCTCAACATTGTAAACGAGACTTTGTGTGGTTGCCCAGGTAGTCAGTTGTCTCTGTCATCTGTTGCACATTTTGGAAGTTTCTCATTTATACTTCCTGGTTGCTTAAGTAATATTACTTCCCTTCTCAGATCTTTGATGGGGTTGAAGATTAGATAATTATAGCTACCTTCTATATTATTTAGACTCCTTGAAGTAGAATGCTTAGTAAAACTTTTGTTATATGTTTCTTGCTTAATATTGTTTGCTGCTTATAATTTTCTATTTATTATCTGTTCCCATTGTATATAGTTGTATTTGGTTTTGAATCTGTCTTATTTAGACAAAAGGGGGAGATGATGGGGAAGCTGACCTATCCTTTGTCTGAGGGGGCGTGACCCCTCCAGGGCACAAAATACCTTTAAAAGATCCATGTTTGTTTGTTTTGCTCTCTTGGTTACCTGCTCTTCGCTGGAACTCTGGCTCTGTAAGTTTCTCCCATTTTCTCCTTTTATTAAAGCTGAGTATTTTATATAAGGCTAGTTTGGATATTTCCAATTGCCAACAGACCACACCTGCTACACAGGTGTAAGAGACACCAGACATTTCCATACCACAAATGCCAGACAGGTGCAAAGGGACCAGCTACACCAGGATATGACCAGCACCCAGCATTCTCAGGTACCTCCCCCCTCCCCAAGATGATGCCCACAAAAAACAGGAAGCAGTCTTGAGAATTTGCCACCCCAATTCCTTTAATCTGTGGTGCTTAACCTCCCACATTTCTATTATAAAAAAGAGATGGGAATGTAATGGTCTGTCCTGTACCTTTAAGAGGCAAGCCACGCCCACTCCCTCACCTGTCCACCGGTAAGCTGATCTTCAGCTTCCAGCTTGAGTCTCTCCCTTTTCTTTCCCCCAAAGAGGTAGCATATGTCTCTCTCCATTCTCCCCACTTCTCCACTCCCCCTCTGTTTCTCTGTCTCTGTCTCTGTCTCTGTCTCTCTCTCTCTGTCCCTCTCTCTCTGCTCTTCCCCTTTTCCACCTTCCCTTCCACAACCCACTAAATAAATATCCAACCTCACTATGCATGGTGTGCTTATCCGTCTGTCTCTCACCTGCCACATGGTTCCCTGCTGGGACCAGCCACCTTCGAAGACCTGCAGCATGGTCTCATGGTGTGCCCATTCGTCTGTCTTTCCTCATAGTATTGAGCATCATCCCTGCCTGGGACTGGCTGCCCTTGAGACCCCCTGCCTGTCTGTACTTCAGGGACCTGCAGCACGGTCTCATGGTCTGCTGCCTGCTGTGTCTGCCAGGGATCTGCAGTAATTTTACTTTTACAATTACAAAGGGGAAAAGAGTGAGGAAGAACAGCGAGGAACATCGAAAAGGGAACATCAAGAGAGCATTAGAGAGAGAGAGAACATAGAAAGAATGAATGTGACATGATAAAAGACCCATGTGAGCTAATTTATTTTATTTACCCTCAGATGTCTTTAGCCAGTTTTCACCTGCTACAGCAATCCTTCTGAATCTTGAGAGGTTTAGTGGGGCTTAACTCCAACATAAACCTCCATAAAGTCCCCAGATCTCCAACAAATGGCATGGTGCTTGTGACAGCAATACTGCAGTCCCTGGTACTAACTTAAGTCTCAGCTACTGTTCTGTTTATACAAAGAGACATCCTGAGCAAGGAAACTCTTAAGAAATATAGAATTTGTTTGAAGACTTGCTTACAGTTCAGAGGATTAGTCCATTATCATCATGGCAGAAAGCATAGAGGCAGGCAGACAGAGAGAGTGGGGGGAGAGGAAGAGGCGGGGAGAAAGATTGAGAAAGACTGGGCCTGGAATGGGCTTTTGAAACCTCAAAGTCTAATTCACAGTAAAATGCCTCTTCCAACAATAAGGCCACACCTCCTAAATAGCTGTGCTAACTAAAGTCCAAGCATTTGAGCACATGAGTCTATTCAGGATATTTTCATTCCAATGACCATAGGAAGGCATCTAAAGCAATAAACTGGTTTAGGGCAAATAACAGATCAAATTAAAACAATGGAAGTGTGAGTGGTACAGAGGCATTGGATCTGAAAAATTAGAGCTATGACTGACAAGAGATAACACATATGGAGTTAATAGCTGAGCTGACACACAGAGTGAAAGAAAAAGAGCTGAGGGATAGTCTTCAAGGTCCTAAGTGTGGAAGGGAAGTTTGGGGAGTCAATATGCAATTTGGGACATAACTGCTTTTAATACCTATATAGCATGTCAAAATAAACTTGGTCAAGAATTTATTGAATACATAACCTGGGAAGTCAGTATAGAAGACAGCAGAAGGGATTGAGATGCACTCAAGTTATTTTTTCTTTTTACTTTTTATCATCTATTTTGATGATAAAATGATTTGGGAAATAAATGGTACATATAGCAATGCCAGCAAATTTAATGACACCTTTTCTATTGCTAGCCCAGTAGAGACAGCAAATGGGGGAAAAATCAATGGCCTTGTCCTACATCAACTCACATATACTTTGTCTCCCCAACATTGACTTGCTGCATGTGGCTCATGTGACTATGGTATAATAGGAAAAGCACTCCCTGAGGAGTTTTGAAATATGGTTTCTGGTTTCTCCTCCCTCATCAGCACCTTATCTGCACTCTCAAATCCCTGTGATGCAGAGATGGATCATTCAATCTCTGAAATGTCTTCCTGTTGTCACTGGGAATTCACTTTGAACTCTGTTGCAGAGTTCATTACCCAGGCCTTTCCTCTCCTCAGTGACCTCTATTTGCCCTCTAAGGTATTAATTATCACTTCAACTTGAGAAGATAAAGGAAGATGAAAGGAAGATGCATGGTTTGCTCTTCACTAATAGTTAGGACACAAACAGTTTAAAAGTGAAACCTGACATTATTAAAATCACTGCTTAGACGTGATTTTTTTTTTTTTTTTTGCTGATCTTAGTCCCATCCTATCCAACAATATTGCAAGTTCTGCAAATTTATTCTGTGTTGGGAAAGACAATTTAAAGTGGGTTCCTTTAAAGGCAAATGATAATGCCCTTCTATTTTGAACTTCTCATTCACTGTACTAAAATCTTACAATTATGATTATACTATTTTAATAACAAAAAGTTCTCAGACAACTGCAAAATGTATTTAAAAAAACAAAACAAGCATACCGTATCATCCAACCTAAAGCTTTCTTTATCAGTATGATTATGAACCAAATAACCCAAACAAGGAAAGTATTATGTTCCTGAAACAGCATAAAAACAAGGATCAGAGCAAAAACTGTTTGGAATTTCTCAGTAGAGTCTGCACAGTGTTTAGGACTTGATGATCCCCACAAATATTGCTAGTAAGCTTCATACTTTCTAATAGCCTGCAATTCCATTTCCTACCTCCTCTGTGTGGCAAATGCAGACACTCAGTGTTCTTATGTGAATATATATCATAATCCCAGGATGTGCTTGTTGGAAAAAAAAAGCAGTGTTTAGTTCCTATCCTTGGAGTTTGATTCAGTAAGTCTAGAATGGGCCCCAAACTGGCATTTTAACAAGTTCCCATGCTGATGTTGATGATGCTGATGTTGATGCTGATGATGCTGATGCTGATGCTGATGGCTCAAGAAATAGGCTATGAAAATCAATACCCCTACCACTTTTTCCACTTCACGTACTCAAGTCCCTCCTCCTGCATGAAGATAGATAGAAAGAGGAGGGGATGCTCATCCCAGAAGACTGCTGGCAGCTCTCTAGCACAACTGCTCAGACTAAACTGTTCATGTAGTTGAATTCCTCCACCTCTTCCCTTCCCTTAGCAATACCCTTGAAAGGAAAGCCAAGCCCTATTCCCACTTCCAAGTTTCTTAGTGCCTTCAGCAGCATTGGTCCCAGGGCTGTGAAAATTGTACCACCAATGACATTTGGTGAGAGATAAAGTCAAATGTTGGCATCAGAGAGAGAGTGTGTGATGTCTAAGAGTGTGAAATTTCAGCACATTACAGGTGAGGCTAATGTTGCAGTGCTAATAGAACACACTTGAAGTTGTGGGGTTTGAAGTGGTTCCCAGGTTGGACATGCTTTAGAATGGACTGTGGGGTTTTTTTTTTGTTGTTGTTTGTTTTTGTTTCTGTTTTGACAATATAGCATCTAGTCAATTTCTTTTTTAAAGCTTTATTTATTTTTATTTTACGTGTATAATTCTTTGTCTGTTTGTATGTATCGCACCACCTGTGTACCCAGTGCCCGTGGAGGTCAGGAAAGAACATCAGATACCCTGAAACTTGAATTTCACATGGTTGTGGGTTGCCATGTAGGTACCAGAATAAAACCTGGTCCTCCACAAGGGTGACAACTGCTCTTAACCACTGATCCATCTCTCCTGCCCCTCTAGTCAACTTCTAGGTCAGAGCTTCCAGGGAGGGAGCCCAGGCATCATTGGTCTCTGTGGTTCTAGCGCCTATCCAGGGCTGAGAACAGTTGACATCTAAGCAAAGAAGCATGACATGTTCAAATTACTCCTTAAAATTTAAATCTCTTTGCTCTAAAATTTTAAGTTTTATACACTTGAGACTTGATCATACAAGACATATTATGTCTCTCTAGATACCTTACTTGACACAATATTACATCTCTACTCAATCTACACAGACAAGGCGAAATGTTCACTTCAGCTGTAGTATTTACTTAGGGTTCCACAAGCTAACATTATAAAAAGACACTTCTTGGAATGTGATACACACCTGTAATTCTAATATTCATTAGTCTGAGGCAGGAAGAACTAGAGTTCTGGGCTACCCTGTGCCACACAGTGAAATCCTAGCACAAAAAAACAAAACAAAAAAGTCAATAACTACTTTGGAGAGCTATGATTTATTTTCTCAAAGATAAAACAATATTTCTCTAAAACACTGCCACCACTATCAATGGATGCCAAATGTCATATTTCACAGAATCTGGCCCCGAAACCTTGACTTCCAGGGTGCTCCATTTTTCCCAAGTCGATGTTAAAGAGGTAGAGACAAGATTTGTTTCAAAAAACAGCTCTAGGAAAAATTTTAAAATCCATATTTGCCCAGAAGATATAATATTGTTCTTTTTATTGCAAAAGAATGTTCTTAATATCAGGCTTTCAACTACTAAGTCACAAGAGTTTCTTTAAAATATAACTCAGTCCACAACCCAATTTGCAGCAACTCTTCACAGACACATCTGTACCACAGTGTAAGAAACACAGGAGCGGGAGAGATGGCTTGGCAGTTATGAGCACTGACTCTTCCTGCAAAGGACCAGTGTTTGGTTCCCAGCACCCATCACTAACTCCAGATCCAGGGAATCCGACACCCTTTTCTAGCCTCCAAGGTCACTAGGCACACACATGGTGAACACACACACTCACACACATATATGAAGGCAAACAAACCTCACATAAAATAAAAACAAATAAGTGTTTTTAAAAAGAAAAAAGAAAGGAAGAAATACTTAGGTGGTTGACTTTGATGTGTAAAGGAACAACCCAAATAATGCTAAATCTTCCAGACCTGGGATAATTAGTTTTATCATTGTTCTAGAAATAGGCTGCATGGTTCATTCCTGACCTCTGACTCCTGGACTCTAAACAGCAGGACCTCTCTCCTTGGCAGGATGCAAATTAAAGCATTGTGTACAGTAGGAGAAAGAGGTCTTGGCCAGCCCTGAAGATCAGTATTGATGTTGCCACTTCTCAGGACTATAAGCAGCTCCAGGATGCACTTAGTTCAATGAAGGCTGAGTGAGCAATTATGCCTCCCTTGGGTCTTTCAGTTTTAAAATAACAGAGGATCGAAATGAAAAGCTTTGAAAGACTAATAGTTGAAAATCTTTATTGGTTGAGCACTCATATTTCTTTTTGGATAATCTTAAATTTCTAGGCAATTGCAACCATGAAAGAGGTACTGAAAACCCCATGACTTGCATAGAGGAGATATATGAATGGTGCAAAGTTCAATAAACTGTGCTGCTGTGAATAGGCATCCAACTGAAAGGAGGAGTGCCAGGAGAAAACAAGGGGCTGCACAAAAATACACATACTAATAGTTCAATGCAGAGCAGAAGAATGTTGTGAACATATTAAAGAGAAACAGTATAGTAGCTATGATCTGACCTATTAATTCAACACCTTGAAATCTGTTTTCCAGTTTTTCGTCCTTTTCTGAATCTTTTCTAAGATTATCAGTGATGTCCAACAGAAAACAGATGTGTCAGACCTGAAGAACATTTCACTCTGCCTCTTGAGTTTTCAACCGAGGAAAAATATGAATTATATAAACCAAAGTGAGTGTTGGTAGGACCTCTGTGGTCCTAGTGGAGAGTCTAGATGGATTGTTTGGAGTATACTAAGCGCTTAGAGAAGGGGGAAATGTAATCACAAAGAATTTCCTAAACAATATTTCCTAAATACTTCTTTAAATAGTTTTCTAAGATTAATAGTATGGCAGGAATTATAAACATGCAAATTATCTTTTTCTAAGGTTAACAGTGAGGTAGGAATCATTGATTGTTATCAATATAAATCTGCATCCCAGGACACGTGATGTCTTCTGTGGACATCTCTTGTGTGGAAGATGGATAGATAGATGGAGAATATCCTCAAACATAGTCAGCTTCCTATCACTGACACAAAATACCTGCAGTAAAGAACTTAAAATAAGTAAAGTTTTATTTTTAGTTCATTTTTCAGTCCATGTCCAGGTGGCATCCTTGCCATGGCAGGAACTGGGATGGAAGAAACTTCTTCCCTCTGCTACCCAGGAAGCAAAGAGATAAGAGACAACCAGCATGTTCCCAGACTGTGACTTCCTTCATCTTAGGCTACACCTTTTGGAATTTCTACCACCAATAGTGCTACAAGTTAGTGACCACATGTTTTCTGGAGGACATGTATGATCCAAGCCATAACAGCCAAAGCTAATGAAAGCTGAATTTATTGATTAAAATAATCCCAGGGAGTGATTTCTCTTTTTTTATTCAAAAATTTTAACTTTTTAAATTTAGTCTGTGTCTTCTATATCATGTATCTTGATCCCATTTTTCCATCCCCTCACACCTGCCCTCAGCCCTTGCAACCTCCCAAATAAAACAAAATCTAAGAAAAAATGAAAAAAATTAAAAAGGAAAAAATAAAAATCTCATCATAGAAGCTGCCGTGGCCATATATCTTTACTTGCAAGTGTGTTTTGCCAAGAGTCATTGATTTGGTTTGGGTTCTGTGGCTTCTGCTGCACCATCAATGCTGAACCCTCACTGGGACTCTTTCTGGACATCCTGTTGTTGCCCTGTGTTGTGGAAATCCTGAAGCTTTGGATTTGCAGGTCAGGTCCCTTCAGATACTGTGGCAGATCACAGATGGGATGGATGTTGGGCTGGGCCAAGTCATAACCCTGGATCTGGGCCTGGGCAGCTGACAGGTTGATCTGCCTGTAGGAAGTTAAGGCCTGCCTGGCCAAAAGGAGCCCAACCTGGAGTCTGCCTGATGCTGTCAGAGGTGCTGACCATGCCTAGCCAACAAGGGGCTCAGCACAGCTTACAAGTACAGGGCATCTCTGCTAAGGAACACACTCCTGTCCCTGGTGAGATGGAGATATCCTAACTCCTTCCAATGGCAACTGCTAGCCTGTAGGAAAGGTATGCTTGTGTTTTTTCTCAGACTGTCACATCAGTTCTGGTAAGAGACGTATGCCCAGCTGTGGATCAGCCTGCTTTCATCAAAGACGGAATAACACAGGATGGGTAATGATATATTCCCCTTTCTTTCTCTCATTGACCCCCAAAACAAATTGACTTAAGGACAGAGATTATGGCCTTTGATTCCTCATTTTTTGAAAAGTTTGCATAATATAAAAATGCTGTTGGATCCCTCCTGGATGCTCACAAATGCATTAATTGGTGAAGTGCTATTTTTCATCCTTATTCCCTTTAAATGCCTCATAAAGCAGATCAGACATCAGAGGACAGCAACTAAGGTAACTCTTCAGGTGTTAATGACTCTTAGGCATCCTTCTTGCAGTCCTCCACAAAAGGTTATGCTAGCCTGGTTATTTGTAATTAAAAAGGCTACTGCCTAGTTCTTCAATCCTGGCAGCTCTCCAGGAATGAATGCTCTTCTAGGGTTGCTAGTCAATGATGGGTAAGAGCTTGTTTGGCGGGCCAGCCTAAGACAGGCATAGTCCAGTGACTGGGCCCTCCTAGACAGGGTCAACAAAGCCTGAACAAAGAACTGACTTCTACTGAGTGCCCACGTAATAAATAGAAAAAGGATGGATTTGTAGGAAGTTAAGGCCTACCAGGCCAAAAGGAGCCAACCTGGAGTCTGCCTGTTACTGTCAGAAGTCCTTACTGGGCCTAGCCAATGAGGGGCAATCAAGCAGTGTTTCCTGAGTGCCTAGCAATAGGTGCTGTCAGAGGTCCTGATCATGCCTAACCAATGAGAGACGACCACACGATGTCAATTGTGAATGGATCAGAATGCCTGGGTGCTGGGAGGGTTTATAAGTTTTTCCTCATTGTTATATAAATGAGTCTGTTATATGCCTTCTACAAGACTCTGTGTCTGAGATGATGACACTGCACCTTCTCACCCCTCCAAGGAAGATGTGAGGGCCCAGCAACATCAGCCTACCAGTTCTCCCCTGTCCTCACCACCAGGGTGAACTCTCCAGCATTGCCCTGACTAATTCACCTCTTGCAGCAATAGGGAGTGGTGGGTCCAGTTCTCATGTGTTCATCCTCTCAGGGTCAGTTCTTCCACACCAGCACCATTAATGCCAGCTCTGTTGTGCTGCCCAGGCAAGGTCTTAGCGCTACTCTTCTGAGTACTGCAGCTGGTGAGGGGTAGGGACAGCCTTTCCACGCTTATGACCCCAGAACCAACTCCTCCACCTGTCTCAGGCATTGATGGGAGGGAGGTTGGAGGGAAGGGGACCTTTCCTCTGCACATACTACCACATGTCAGATGAGTAATGGGGATAGCTCTCCTTTACTCATAACATGGGGGTTGGGTCACCCTCACCTCTGACCACCAGGCAGCTCTACTGTGCTGCCCAGGCAAGGGTCAGGGACCATTCTTTGAGTGATGTAGCTGGTAAGGGGGAGGGTCAGCTCTCTTCTGTTGCAGGTGGTAAGGGGCAATGGGTAAAGTGGGGCATCTCTTACCTTTCTACATAGCTACACGACAAATAGTGGGGACAGCTCTCCCATGCTTATAACTTCAGGGCTGGCTCACCCACACCTCTGCTAACAAGATTGGCTTTATTGTGTTACCCAGGAGAGGTGCAGGGCCTGCTCTCCCAAGTGTTGCTGCTGGGGGGATGCTCTCCTGCTCTTGTGACCTCAGGGTCAGTTCTCACACCTGCCTCAGTCATTGATAGGCTTGAGGGGAGCAATTCTGTCCTGCCTATGTTGCCAAAAGACAGAAGGGTAATAAGGACAGCTCTCTCAGGGGATAATTTCTAAAAACCTCTCTGCATTCAGAAGACCTATGTCCTTGTTCCTAACTAGTTCAAGTTTTTACTGACAACTTGATTAAAGGTGTTTGTGACCCAATGATCAAATTTTATGGTAAATGACTGAATAAACTCATACAAAGGGTCACAGTTAACTGAACCAATAAGTCAAATCTCATTAGGGTTTAGTTGGAAGCTATACTTCAGTCTCACTCTCCCCAATTCCAAATCCTTCCCAGATGTTCATCTAGGAACCTGGCCCCACTCCTCCCATTTCAGACCCCACCTCTCAGAAAGCCCGCCAAGGATCAGCTCATCTCCCAGAACTGCTCAAGACCGTGCCTAAAGGCTATTTAAGACCGATCACGAGACCTGCCATATGATTTCTCTCCTGCCTTTCTCAGAGTCACCTGGGAGTTGCTTTGCTCTGTTTATTAAATCTGGATTTATTAATTCAGTCTGATTTGGCTTATTGCATCAGCAGAGGGTACCCCCCAAACTGGGGATCCGATGCTTATCAATTAGGTTGAACTTAACAAGATGAAAATGAAATTCCTTGACACAATTCATCTACTACTTCGTGAACTGGAATGAAAATCTGGGATGGGAGAAAATGCCAAGCGATGCTTTAGACCAGGCCAGGCACAGAGTTAATACACAAAATTATTCAGTGTTACCTTCTTCATCATGTGCTGTCATTTTCATTGCTTCAGGAGTTTCTGTGACAGTGTTTGTTCATTGCTGTGATGAGAGCAATGGAATGAAGAGAGGTTTATTTCACTCTGAGGCTGGAAGTCACCAGAGTTACTTCATTCACATCAGCACATAGGAAGCAGAGAACTCAGAGAAACACCCAGCACTTCCAAGGTCCACCTCCGCCGACCTTTATCAGCTAGCTAGATCAAGTCCTGAACAGTATACAACCTCCAAAGTAGCATCACCAGTTGAGGACCACATCTTCACAATCAGGAGCAATTCAAATCATAATCAGCCTCAGTAGCTACTACGTACTCAAGTTGCAGACAACTGAAAACTGGGGTCATCCCCCGTTCTGTACTTCAGCTCTAGCGAACGTGTGAACACCTGACATATTGCTATTGCTATGAAAGAGAAGTGTTTTGTGTTAATATGTTCATCATATGGCCAGCCTCAGGCTCTTCATTTTGGCTTTCCAGAACTCTCCTTATATTGTTCATAAGCAAATAGGTTCTTAAGTGCTTTTGTTATTCAGTGTTAATTGTGTACCTATCACTCAGCTGGGCACTTATAGGTGAGCCCCAGCAATGTATCCAGCAGAATAGTTGTTATCACCATCTTATCTCCATCCTTGTTGATGCTCAAGGGATGTAGAGATGTGCAATCAAAGAGTCAGGGGTCAAATGACCTCTATGCTTCCTGGATTTTTTTTTAAATTTGACACAAGTCTAGACATATCAGGGAAGAGGGGGATTTCACCTGGGAACTGTCTCCATCAGATTGGCCTGTAGGCAAATATTTGAAGCATTTTCTTGATTAATGATTGATGTGGGAGGGCCTAGTTCACTGTGTCAGTCCTGGACAGGTGATCCTGAGTTATATAGAAAGCACACTGAACAAGCCATGAGTGAGTAAGCAGGGTTCCTTCATGACTTCTGCATTACTTCCTGCCTCCAGTTTCCTGCTTTGAGTTCCTGCCGGACCCTCCCTTCATAAGGGTCTGTGATTGGGAAGTGTAATCCAAATAAAACTCTTTCCTCCACAGGTTGTTGGATGTGGTGCTTTATCACGGCAATTTTTAAAAAGCAGTGCAGAATACATTTTATTTCCTTGGTGAAGCCTTATGATTATCTTCAACCTATTTTGGTTGTCTCAGAATAGAAGCCCCATTCCAATCCCACCAAGATTGCCAAGAAATCTTAACGTTAGTAGACACTTTCATGAATACTTTTCATACTTTATCTCAGTGTAGAATTGTCATAGCTTTCTTAACCTGACCACTGAGAATCACCTGAAGTGCCGCTGTGGTGGAAACAAGCAAGTTTCCATGAGATGCTTCCATCGAAGCTTCCATCTTCAGCTCTCAGAAAGCCATTCCATCCTTGGACTGCCACTCTTTCTCACTATGGTCATAGGAAGATTTCTGAATGAAAGCCTTCATTTCCTGCATCTCCTCATTCCCCACAAGCTAAATGGCTCAAGTAGAAGAATAAATTTTCAATTAAAATGCTTTTAAATACCCCCAACCACACACCTCAGTGGCACTGTTTTAATAGTGTGACACAGGAAATATCATAATAACAATCAGTCACAGATCCATTTGTTACCAGGACCCAACTAAGGAAATAATTAAAGATTTTAAAGATCTTTCTATGACTGGAGAGATGGTTCAGAGGTTAAGAGCACTGAATACTCTTCCAGAGGACCTGGAGTTCAATTCCCAGCACCCACATAGTAGCTCATAACTGTCTCTAACTCCAAGATCTTAAACCCTCACACAGACTTAAATGTAGGCAAAACATCAACACAGGAAAAAAAAAAAAAACGAGCAGCCTCCTACTACACACAGGCATCTGTCTCACACGGAAGATCACAGCTAATAACAACATTCCCAGCAGACAGGAAACCCAGGCTCTCACACATCGAGCCCTGCGAGGCTGCGGTTTGCCCTGTCATGCAACTGACCTGGCTCAAACCTGTTTGGTTAGGAGCATCACCTCAGCTCCCTAAACACCCCTTTATACAAAAAGTTTGGTGGGAAGCATCACCCCAACTCCTGGCATAAGCTCCCTCCCCTGGGAGTTACCTCAGTCCAAACTATACTTCCAAGAAACTCCACCAAATGGTGACCCTCCCCAGGGAGGGTCAAGAAAGCCCATCCCCAGGGATGGTTGGTACCACTCCCACAGGCTATTTAAATTGCCCTCCAGAGAATGAACACATGGTCTTTGGGTTTCACATGGTCTCTTCCCCTCTCCATGTTTCCCCGGGAGCACTCCATTAAACATGGCATCTTTTATTTGGTCTGATTCGGTCTGATTTGGATAATTTGCACTGGCAGAGAGGATCGTTTAAGAGAAAATACCTAGCAAAACCCACAAGTGCCCACTGTGGGCAGATCGTAACCCCCTATAAGGCTTTTGTTTATAAATTCCATCAACTTTTTATTGAGAAACTACTGTGTATCACACTTGACTCTAGGCACTGGGACAGGGCATGAAAAACATAAACATAAGCCCTTCCCTCACGAGATTTATGTTAGGAATCAGGCATTATGCTGGCCCCGTCTCCTGGCAGGATGCATTGAGGCAGTATGCTGGCCAGCACAGGGTCCTAAGGCTGGTATGTCACTAGGTATGTATGCAGGTGCAAAAGGTCCCTTTAAGAGACAAGCCCTGGCTACTCTGTTCTCTCCTCCACCCATTCTGAAGAGGCAGGTTGCTCCCTATCTCTTCTTCCTCTTCCTTTTTCTCCCTGTATCTCTCTCTCTCTCTCTTCCCTCCTCCCACTCCCTTTAATCTCAATAGAATTCCCACATAAGCTCTGTCTTCGCAGTGTGTCTGTTCCTCACCTACCATGGGCTCTCACATACTGCCTAGCCCCTTAGCTCACCAAGATCACTATCACACTGTTTCACATTATTTGATGCATGACTTGGCCAGGCTTCCTCCCTGTGCCATCCCACTGTGTTACGACACCAATATTATGAATACGTGTGAGGTGTGACCTTTAGCAGATCCCATGGTGGGTGAAAGGCAAATACTCCATACAGATAGAGCCTAAGTGCGAAGTTTGTTGAGAGAAGGGTAAAGGGGAGGGAAGAGAGAGAGACAGAGAGAGGGAGAGAGTGGCAGAGATCTGACTGCTTCTTCAAAAGAAAAGTAGGAAGAGAGAGGGAGTAGGCATGACTTGTCTCTTTTTCTTTTTAATTGTTTTTATTGAGCTACATACTTTTCTCCTCTCCTTTCCATTTCAACCTTCTCTAATGGTCTCCATGCTCCCAATTTACTCAGGAGATCCTGTCTTTTTCTACTTCCCATGTAGATACGATCCATGTATGTCTCTCTTGTGGTAATCTTTGCTGTCTAGGTTCCCTGGGATTGTAAATTGTAGGCTGATTTTTTTTTGCTTTATGCCTAGAATCCACTCATGAGTGAGTACATATTATATTTGTCATTCTGGGTTTGAGTTACCTCACTCAATATGATGTTTTCTAGATCCATCCATTCTCCTGCAAATTTCAAGATGTCATTATTTTTTTTCTGGTGTGTACTACAACATTGTGTAAATGAACAACATCTTCTTTATTTTTTGGTCAAGGGCATTTAAATTGTTTCCAGGTTCTGGCTATGACAAATAATGCTGCTATGAACATAGTTGAGCACATGGCCTTGTGGTATGATTGAGCATCCTTTAGGTATATACCCAAAAGTGGAATAGCTGTATCTTGAGATAGGTTGTTTCCTAATTTTCTGAGAAATTACCATACTGATTTCCAAAGTGGCTGTACCAGTTTGCACTCCCAACAGCAATGGAGGAGTGTTCCCTTTACCTCACAGCATAAATTGTCATCAGTGTTTTTGATCTTGGCCATTCTTACAGGTGTAAGATGGAATCTTGGAGTTGTTTTGATTTGCAATTCTCTGATGACTAAGGATGTTGAGCATTTCCTTAAGTGTCTTTCAACAATTTTAGATTCCTCTGTTGAGAGTTCTCTCTTTAGGTCTGTACTTCATTTTTAAAATGGATTATTTGCTCTGTCGATGATCAATTTCTTGAGTTCTTTGTATGTTTTGGAGATCAGTCCTCTGTCCGATGTGGGGTTGGTGAAGATCTTTTCCATTCTATAGGCTTCCATTTTGTCTTGTTGACATGTCCTTTGCTTTACAGAAGCTTCTCAGTTTCAGGAGGTCCCATTTATTAATTGTTTCTCTCAGTGTCTATGCTGCTGGGGTTATATTTAGGAAGTGGTTTCCTGTGCCAATGCATTCAAGTGTACTTCACACTTTCCCTTCTATGAGGTTCAGTGTGCTTGCTTTTACATTGAGGTCTTTGATCCATTTGTAATTGAATTTTGTGCATGGAGATAGATTTGGATCCTTTTTCATTCTTCTACATGGTAATATCCAGTTATTCCAGCACCATTTGTTGAATTTGCTTTCTTTTTTCCATTTTATATTCTTGGTTCTTTGTCAAAAATCAGGTATTTGTAGGTATGTTTATTGATATCTGGGTCTTCAATTCGGTTTCATTGGTCCTCCTTTATGTTTTTACGCCAATATCAGGCTATTTTCAGTATTGTAGCTCTGTAGTAGAGTTTGAAGTCATGGATTGTGATGCCTCCAAAAGTTCCTTTATTGTACAAGATTCTTTTGGCTATCTTGCTTTTGCTTTTCCATATGAAGTTGAGTATTGTTCTTTCGAGGTCTGTGAAGAATTTTGCTGGGATTTTGAAGGCATTGCATTGAATCTGTAGATTGCTTTTGGTAAGATTGTCATTTTTAATATGTTAATTCTACCTAACCAAGAGCACTGGAGATTTTTCCATTTTGTGGTATCTTCTTCAGTTTCTTTTTTTAATGATTTAAAGTTCTTGTCATACAGGTCTTCCTGTATGGTTAGAGTTACTCCAAAACTTTTATATTATTTGTAGCTATTGTGAAGGCTGATATTTTTCTGATTTCTTTCTCAGTCCATTTATCTTCTATGTAATGGAGGGCTACTTTTTTTTAAGTTAATCTTGCATCCTGCTACATTACTGAAAGTGTTTATGAGTTGTAGAAGCTTGTTGGTAGAATTTTTGGGGCCACTCATGTAAACTATTATATCATCAGCAAATAGCGAGAGTTTGCTTCTTTTCTGATTTTTATCTTCTTGATCTCTGTTTGTTTTCTTATTGCTCTAGCTGGAACTTCAAGTACTATATTGAATAGATATGGAGAGAGTGAACAACATTGTCTTGTTCCTGATCTCAGTTGGATTGCTTTGAGTTTCTCTTCATTTAGTTTGATGTTGGCTGTTGTCTTGTTGTATATTGCCTTTATTATGTTTAGGTATGTTCCTTGTATCCCTGCTCTCTCCAAGACCTTTATCATGAAGGGATGTTGTATTTTGTCAAAAGCTTTTTCAGCATCTAATGAGATGATCATGTGATTTTTATTTTCCAGTTTGTTTATATAATGGATTACGGTGACAGATTTTCATATGTTGAATCATCCCTGCATCTGTGGGATGAGGCGGACTTGATGAAAGGATGTTGTATTTTATTGAAAGCTTTTTCAGCATCTAATGAGATGTTCATGAAGGTTTTTTGTTTTGTTTTTTTTTGCTTTTTGTTTTGTTTTTATGGTGGATTATATTGAAAGATTTTCATATGTTGAATCAACCCCAAATCTCTGGGATGAACTCTTCTTACTCATGGTGCATGGTCTTTCTCATGTGTTCTTGGATTTGCCAGTAATTTATTGAGTATTTTTGCATCAATGTTCATGAGTGAGATTGACTTGTAATTCTCTTTCTTAGTAATTTTTTTGTGTGGTTTGGGTATCAGTGTAGTTGTAGCCTCATAAAAAGAGTTTGGCAATGTTCCTTCTGTTTCTATTGTGTGGAACAATTTGAGGAGTATTGGCCTTAGTTCTTCTTTGAAAATCTTGCAGAATTCTGAGCTGAAACCACCTGGTCCTGAACTTTTTTTTTTTTTTTTTTTTTGGTTGGGAGAATTTGATGACTCTTTCTGTTTTTTTTTTTTTTTTTTTTTTTGCAGTTATAGGTCTATTTAATTTGCTTACTTGGTTTTGATTTAATTTTGTTAAGTGATATTTATCCAGAAAGTTGTCCATTTCCTTTAAGTTTTCCAATTTTGTGGAGTACAGGTTTTGAACCTGATGATTCTCTGGATTTCTTCCATGTCTGTTTGTATGTCCCCCTTTTCATTTCTGATTTTGTTAATTTGGATATTCTCTCTCTGACTTTATATCAGTTTGGATAAATGTTTGTCTATTTCATTGATTTTTCAAAGAACCAACTCTTTTTTTCATTGACTCTGCATTGTTTTCTTTGATTGTATTTTGTTGATTTCAACTCTTAATTTGATTATTTCTGCTGTCTAGTCCTCCTGAATGAGTTTGCTTCTTTTTGTTCTAGAGTTTTCAGGTGTTCTGCTAACTCACTAGTGTGGAATTTTTCCAGCTTCTTTATGTAGCATTTAGTGCCATGAACTTTCCTCTTAACACTGCTTTCATTATGTTCCACAAATTTGGATAGGTTGTGTGGTCATTTTCATTGAATTTTAGGAAGTCTTTAATTTCTTCCTTGATGCATTGGTGATTCAGGGGAGCACTTTTTAATTTCTACTTGTTTGTGGACTTTCTGAAATTAGTGTTGCTGTTGAATTCTAATTTTAAGCCATGGTGATTCAATATGATAGGGTTATTCCATTTTTTGTATCTGTTGAGGTTTGCTTTGTTACTGAGTATGTGGTCAGTTTTTGAAAAGGTTCCATGAAGTGGTGAGAAGAAGGTATATTCTTTTATGTTTGGATGGCATGTTCTATAGATGTCTGTTAAGTCCATTTGAATCATAATGTCTGTTAAGTTTCTGTCTGACAGTGGTGAGAGTGGAGTGTTGAAGTCTCCCACTATCAGTATGTGGAGTTTAATGTGTGATTGAAGCTTTAGAAGCGCTTCTTTTACATATGAGGGTTTGCTTGTATTTGGGGGCACAGATGGTCAGTATTGAGACTTCCTCTTGATAGATATTCTTCTGTGACTAATATGAAATATACTTCTTTGTCACTTTTGATTAATTTTATTTCAAAGTCTATTTTATTAGATATTAGGATAGCTACACCAGCTTGTTTTTTTAGGTCCATTTGATTGGAAAAAATTTTCCCAATCCTTTACTCTGCAGCAATGTCGGTCTTTGAGGTTGAGGTGTGTTTCTTGTATGCAGCAGAAGGATGAATTCTGTTTTCGTATCCAGTCTGTTAGCCTGTGTCTTTTTATAGGTGAGTTGAGTGCATTTATATTAAGGAATATTAATGACCAATGATTGTTATCTCTTGTTAATTAAGTTTTCACTGTTGGTATGTTATTTTGTGTGCTTTTCCCTTTGTTGGGATTTGCTACTGTGAGATCATCTATTGTCTATGTTTTTGTAGATGTAGTTAACTTCCTTGGGTTGGAGGTTTCCTTCTACTATTTTGTATAGGGCTGGGTTTGTGGCTAGGTATTGGTTAAATCTGGTTTTGTCATAAAATGTCTTATTTTGTTCTGTGGTGATTGAAAGTATTGCTGGGAATAGTAGTCAGGGCTGTCATCCTTTGTCCCTTAATGCCTGCATAATGCTTGACTAGGAACTTCTGGCTTTCATTGTCTCCATTGAGAAGTCAGTTGTAATTCTGATAGGTTTGCCTTTATTTGTTACTTTGCCCTTTTCCTTTGCAGCTCTTAATATTTTTCTTTACTCTGTATGTTTATTGTTTTGATTATTATGTGCTGAACAGACTTTTTCTTTTGATCCAGTCTATTTGGTATTCTGTAAGCTTCTTGTATCTTCTTAGGCTAATCTTTCTTTAGGTTGGGAAAGTTTTCTTCTATGATTTTGTTAAATATATTTTCTGTGCTTTTGAGTTGAACTTCTCTTTCTTCTCTACCTATTATTCTTAGGTTTGTTTTTTTCATGGTGTCCCATATTTCCTGGATATTTTGTGTAAAGCTTTTGTTATATTTAATGTTTTCTTTGACTGATGAATCTATTTTCTATATTGTATCTTCAATGCTTTAGATTCTATCTTCCATCTCTTGTATTCTGCTTCTTATTCTTGTATTTGTGGTTTTTGACCATTTTCTCATGATTTCTGTTTTTATAATTCCCTTGGCTTGTTTTTTCTTTATTGTCTCTATTTCAGTTTTCAATTCTTGAATAGTTTTTTTCATATGTTTGATTGCTTTTCCTTAGTTTTTCTTTAAGGAATTTGTTGATGTCTTCCAATTTTTTTTTGTGTTTGTTTTTTCCTCCATTTCTTTGAGGGAATTTTTCATTTTTTCTTTAAGGGCCTCAAACATTCTCCTAAAGTTATTTATTAGGTCATTTTCTTCTGTTTCATCTATATTTTGTTGTTCAAGTCTTACTGTTGTAGTGTCACTAGTTTTTACTGGTCTTGTGTTGCTCTTTGTGGTATGGTATGTGTTCTTACCTTGTCTACCCATCTTTTCCTCTGATTGGTGTAGTTGGGGCTGTCTGTGATTCTGGTGATCAATCTTCTAGGTGCCAGTGAATCCATGGCTCAGATTGTTGCTGTTCAGATGTTCAGATGGTTCCAGTCACCCTGTTGGTCACTCTGTGTTCCTGGAGGTTGCTCATCACTTATGGGGCCCACTCTGCTGCCTTGGAGTTTGCTGTCACAGGCCTGCTGCAGCCTAGGTTTCTGGCTCAGTCCTTTTTCTGTAAATGTCCCTGGTCTGGATCTGCTCCTGTAGAGGTCCCTGGCTTGGGATGGGTCCCACAAAGGTGGCTGGCTTCGATCTACTACTCCCTCAGAGGTCCCAGACTTTGGTATTCCTGAACCTGCAGAGGTCCTGGCTCAGGTCTACTCCCTTGGAGGCCCCAGACTCATGCCCAGATCCAGAGAAGTCTCTGGCTCACTTTCTCAGTGGCTGCTCCCCTGTACCTGCTCCTGTAGAGTTTACTGTCTCAGGCCTGCTCCAGCCTAGGTCACTGGCTCAATCCTGCTCCAGTGGAGCTTGCTGCCTCAGGCAGTTTTTATTAAGTTTAAATTAGTAAATAGTCGTTCTTTTGTGGAGCCCCTTCCATTCTAGGGAGATCTCATCATTTTTCTTTAATAAATCTGTATTTGCTCTGCTTGAATGCCTTTCTGTCATTGTTGTGGTTTGTGGCTTTTGTATGTATGGCTAATGATTGCTTTCCTCTCTGGCAGCTTTTGTGGTGGTCTAGTAATCAATTAGGGCTGTTAAGGGGACATGAGTGAGGGGCTATTTACTGGAGCATGGGCAACTTCCTGGTTGCTACACCACTAAAGAAAATGTCTCGGAGCGAGGCCTCAAGGGTCCCGCCCAACTCATGATGGAATGTTGACAGTCCAATCTCGTGTATGTCTTGTGCTGTTTGTCACAGCTGCAGGAGTTCAAGAGTGCAACAATTGAGTCATGCACACAAGACAGTTCCATAGACTTTACCATTCCCTCCAGCTCTTATACTCTCTGTCTCCTTTTCTGATGTTCCCTGAGCCTGAGTTGGGGTGATAACAATGTCCTGTTCAGGGCTGATCATACAGCCTTGACTTTGTATAAATGACTTAACCTTATGCCTCAGGTCCTTCATTGCAGATGAGGAGAGCAGTAATACAAACATCATAGGGTTGTTATGACTGTTATGTGAGCTCATATGTATAACACATTTAGCGTTGTGTCTAACAGAGTCAGTGTTACTCATTATTATTTTGAATTTTATAACACATTAGCTCATCATTTGACGTTGGAAATTTTTTCTTACCACACAAATCAACAAGGGTGAGAGCTTTAATATCTTTATGGAGGGGAAAAAAGCCATAACATGCAACCCAACTGTTGACAGTGAACTTCAAGCTTTATTTTGGAACAGAGTTCTTGTATTTAACTCACTTGTAGTTGTTGGGGCCATGAATGCATGGCTCCAAAATTTGGACTAAAAGGGAGATATGCTGGAAATGGGTGGAGGGAGGACACTGGGGAATCCCTTGGGAATGCTTGGTGTTGGGTTGAATGTCCTGTGGTCCTTTTTCTTTTCTCCCAGCGGCACCAAAGACAAGGCTGCTTATCTCCAATTATCTTTGGGTAATTTCTAGACAGAGGTTCTCAAAGTAGGGATCCTTAGCTAGAGAGGGTAAAGAAGCATGGAGAACTTGCTGTGAACCAGCCTGCCTCTAACTTAGGCTTGAAAGCCATCTTATAGTAAAGACAAACAAGATTCATCCCTGTTTGTGATTAAATCTCTGTTTCTCAAGGATTGGGCTAAACCCTATCTGTACTCTTAATTACAAATAGTGCTGACTGCCTTTTCCAGGAAACAACAATCATGTCTTTGTTTCAAGAGGCTATTATGGGGCTAGAGAGATGGCTCAGTGGTTAAAAGCATTGACTGTTCTTCCAGAGGACCTGAGTTCAATTCCCAGGAACCACATGGTGGCTCACAACCATCTGTAATAAGATCTAGCGCCCTCTTCTGGCCTGCAGGCATACATGGAGGCAGAATGTTGTGTACATAATAAATAAATATTTTTTTTAAAAGGTTATTATGACTGCCTGTGTTATGACCACCTTGTTATGAATACATTGTTATGACAATCTTGTGACTATGTCTTGTTTTAGGAGGTTGTGATGACCAACTTGTTATGCCTATTTCCTGCCAAATCCCGTATTTGGAAGTGCTCTACTCCTGAGCTATAAAAATCTTATCTTCTTCATGTCCAATGCTTTAGGAGGTGGCCATTCATGTACAAGAATAAAAAGCTTGCTTTAATTAATTTGGCCATGATAATTTGGGTCAGTGACCTTTCTCCTTACAGCTGTGGTATTAATACCTGCTCACTCCTGGTGCATTTCTCTAAGTGGAGACTCCCCTGGAGAATATGCTTGATTCTCTTTTTAACTTTTTATTTGAAGTTTAGACTTCTTATCCCCGAAATGGTTGGTATAGTACAAACTAATTTGGCATGAATAGAAATGGAATGCCTTTATTTTATCAAAGTTGAAAAAAATATTCATTGAGCTCTTGATTTCATTTATGACATTTTTTCAGATGTAAAACTGTCAGTGTTGGGGCAGGAGAGATGGCTCAGTGGTTAAGAGCATTGCCTGCTCTTCCAAAGGTCTTGAGTTCAATTCCCAGCAACCACATGGTGGCTCACAACCATCTGTAATAAGGTCTGGTGCCCTCTTCTGGCCTGCAGGCATACACACAGATAGAATATTGTATACATAATAAATAAATAAATAAATATTTTTAAAAAACTCTCAGTGTCTTAAACTACTAATATCTACGAGCACTTGTCTTAGTTTCTCAAACATATTAATCACAATCATTTTAAACATAGTGAGTGCTTCCTGTGTGTGCATCCATTTCAGATCTTTTTTTAATGAAGTAATAATTTCATCATCAGTTAAATTTGAAGACCAGATGCTTAATGGAAGATGCTGTCTGTTTCTTCATCTGACTCATCCTGCTAGCCAGGAAAACATCTTCTTTATTCTCTTCTCATTTGCCATTCTAGAAAGAGCCAATTATTTTTACCTTCATCTAGTTGTCTCCACTCATTTTTAAACTGAGCTCAGTGGGAGAAGGAATTTAGGTGTGGCCTTCAACAGTCTGATTTTCCGTGGTGCTGGTTCCCTACATTCTGTCACACAATGACCGATGGTCAGTCCTTTTCTTACTTTCACTTGCTCTTATTAGATACACTTTCTTTACCTGGTTATTATGATCTTACAAACCCTTTGTTCCCCATTCAGTCTTCCTCCTTCTCTCTTTCCATTACTTCTGTCCATTGCCCTTCCCTCCCTCCTTTCCCCCTTCTTTTTCCTCTCCCTTCTCTCTCCTTCATCTTGGATTGGCACAGCTCTATGTTCTTCACTCCCACTTTCCTCTCTCTCCTCTCTCTCTCTCTCTCTATCTCTCTTTCTCTCTCTCTCTGATGTCAGTCTGTCTCTAGGTTGCTTATATCACCATTCAAAAGCTGTGCTTCCATCCCAGATATTTCTTTCAAACTCTGGACACATATATTGCTCTCTGAACTTGATGTTTACACTTGGTAGAACTGGCATCTCAACATGGTACCCTGTCCTCAGCTTGATGATGGAAGTCACAAAATAATCCAGCACCGGTTTAGAATTATGAATAAAAAAGGGTTAGTTATTTAAGGGAAAACTTACAGATCACTGTCCTAGATAACAGTCCTCTGTGGGAACAGGAAGAGTCCTGAAGCGGGAAGCAGGAGCAGTAAGCGAGAGAGCTGGTGCACATTTACAGCTGCTTTTACGGTATAAGAGACCACACCAAAAGTGGGCTGGTATCTTAAAGGCTATTGGTTGAAGGAGCAGAATGTGCTCCCATAGCACCTGAGCCCTAATCTGCCCCCCAGCAGCTCCACCAGGTTCCCTGTGTGTGACTTCTTCACCATTCAAAAATTCTCAGTCCCCTTTGCTTTTAACACCTTAAAAATCAACTTTTTTCATCTATCCTTTTCAAATATTAAGGTTAACTCCCTCAAAATAAACAACTAGATGGTCTTTAGGGACAGACTGTGTAGCCAATTCCACTAACTAGTTTTAGGATGTTTTTATCATCCTAAAAAGGAATCTTAAATCTTTATTGTTGGTGGCATTCCATCCTCGGCTCATCTGTTTCCCCAGTGCTATCACCTGTTTTATTTCTTTGTTCTCAAACATGTCATTATTTTGTGGGCTTTTAAAACTAGGAATGCCAAACATCTTGACTGTTCAGTAATGACTATTTGAGATTCCAGACCATGCCATCATTCCAGAGGGATGTTTTCTGGCAAACAATCTCTTCATGAAACCAGTTTCTTGTGCTCAAATCAAGACTGAATGACTAAGACTACTATGTACCATTATGAGGCTGAGGCTATTTGTGGCTCATTCTTATATTAGCTGAGATGTCACATATGAGAATCTATTGTACATACCAATGACTCCCTTCAGCAGGCTTTGTGTCTTTCTGGGCCCAGTGATTTGTGGAAGTTTTTTGGGGGCTGGGTGTGGTGGAAGGGGTCTCCCTTCTACCCTTTTAATGGACAAAAAACACATTAGCAGGAGAAAAAGCTCATTATTTTTACAATTCATATGCTCACAAGAGGGTTCACTGATGAGGACCTCAAAGGAGAGATTAGAATTTGGGGCTTATATTTAATTTAAAAGGCCCAGAAATAAAAGTTCCTGTGAGAATCCTATGGGAGCAGATAGACTTCTTCATGAGAGATCAATGGATTTCCTGGAGAACAAATAAGAGATAATAAAGCATGATATGTGACTTGTTCCGTGGCCTACTGGGCCAGCACCACGAGCTCCATGGACACAGCACGGTCTGTCAGCTCCATGATCTCCTGATGGAAGAGTTTTTCAAGCTGAATATGTCAAGAAGGATGTGGAAACAGTAGTAAGCTAAGGAGATCAGAGGTAAAGGCAGTGTTGTCTTGGGGTAGAGAAGCTAGTCCTTTCTAAGCTTTATGAAGAAGGCTCCACTAAGTGACTTTTTAATGTTGATAGGCATGGCGGATTGGCAAAGGCGAGTCTGCTAGCAGATGCTCATTTGTTAGCAGGAAAGATAAGAAGTTTCAAACTTTAGCTCTACCTCTGGCTGTAACCCCAACATCTTGCTGACAGAGTGGCCATGTATGCACAGGCTTACACACTCGACTGTGCTGTTAGACCTTTGGCTTTGGTTCCGTGTTACTGTCTTACAGTGTGAATAATGGTACACAGCTCTACAAGGATGACCCATCAGATTGGGGCTCTGTCGTTGGCAAAGCCTGGCAAACTGCAATGACAGAAAAGCTTCAGATGAAAGAAACGCCCATGTGATATAGTTAAGGAAGTTTACGTTGTACACAATGAAGTGAAGGGTAATGTGTTTGAGCTAGAGCTCACGTCGTGGGCTGGTGAATGAACTAAAGAAAGACATGAAATTGTTCTGAAAGATACAAGGGAGGAAGCAAAGAGACAGGCCAAAGAATCTTTGAAGGAATTAGATGAATCAGATGAAGACAAAATGTAACCTTTCCTTCACTGTCTCTTCTCTTATCTCCCCTGTGACCAGCACCATGGACTGTACATACCCACCGGCCAATTTTCATTACATTTTTTCTTACAAGCATTCAGATTTAATTAATATACACTTGAAAACATTATTGGGAAAGCAATTGAGGACATTTGCTTAATATTAAAATGTAGATTTAGGTTTGGTTAAAAATTCTTAGTGGACTGAGGCAGGAAGAATAAGCCCACGCGTGAAAGTCTAGCCTGTGCTAGGTAGCAAAAAGCTTAGGAATCATACTATGCGATAAAGGTTTTAGAATTTAAAATTATGTTAAAACAAACAAACAAACAAAAAAGAAAGATTGGAGTGTCTCTTTGTCTCCTTCGTGTCAGCGAACTCCCTGAAAAGGTTTGTGGAAACTTTACTCCTTTCTTTTCCTGGGAATAGATTACCTGAGGATGGTTTTCATTGTTCAGAAACTTCTGCTGTAAGGATCAGAAGAGCTCTGAGAAATCTTTATTCAGCTTAAACAATATTTGCATCGCGCTGTGCACAGCCTACGTCCAGGGTCTCAGGAGCTGCTTTTAGAGTAAGCACATTTGGGAAAATGATTCTAAATCGCCTACTGGATTTTCGTTTTTTTATAAGTCTCCATCTCAAGAAACCTCCAGTGCCTTTCCACAGATCTAGAAAAAAAGTTTCATGTAGCTTTTTGAGGACGTGTTGGTTTGAAAATGGCCTGCTTTGCCATTGCAGGAAGCCGTCTAATTTTAGGCCATCTCAAGAATCACACAGGTTTTGGGTTACTGCTTCTTCTTTAGATCCCCAGGTTGGCTTCTAGACATAGGCTGTTTGGTTTTCACAGGACATCATTCCTGGCTCTGTCAACTGTAGTACACACCCTGTTCTCTTCAGGAGCTCAGCGGGCTCTTCTCTGGTTAACCCCCAACTGTGGGGTTTGGAAAGAAGGAAGAAGCTTTACAAAACCACACGGTTGTCCTTGCTGCCGCCAGGTAAGAGTTTGGCAATAGCGCCTGGGCAGCTGTGACGTTCTGACTCTCCTCTCACAGGCAGCCTCTGCTCTGCTAAGTCTTGGCTTTCTTCTCATTGCCCTGCTGTTGTCTGGTGGTTACACGGCCCTGTGTGCTCAGCGTATTTGGGCTTTTAAAATTCCTTTAGCTTAACCATCCCTTTCAAATCTAGTTTCCTCTCAAATGAGAACCAATTCTTGTATACAGGTTTTATATGTGATTAATAAGCCATTTGGGAAGCTATTATTAATATGTTTATCATAACAAGATCTGTTTATGCTTTGGTTCCGCTGGTTGCTTTTTCTTTTTTCTTTTTGGTTTTTTTCGAGACAGGGTTTCTCTGTGGCTTTGGAGCCTGTCCTGGAACTAGCTCTTGTAGACCAGACTGGCCTCGAACTCACAGAGATCTGCCTGCCTTTGCCTCCCGAGTGCTGGGATTAAAGGCGTGCGCCACCAGTGCCCGGCTCCACTGGTTGTTTTTTAAAGCATATATTGGAAGCTAATAATGTTTTGAGAAGATAATAGCTCCCCCCACTTGCAAAGTTGACCTTTCCAAGCTGTGCTTGTGCTGGCAACTCGATTCCATTTTAATTGTTCAGCAGATTGCCAGCTGTCTCTTTCGATGCAGTTAGCTAAGCAGTCTGACCATTCCCACGTCCTCATCAGCTCTGGGAATCTGTGGTCAGTCTGCCTTCTCTACACATCGCACGCCGAAGCTCAGACTCCAAGGTTATGCATCCAGCAATGGCGAAATGTTAAGCAATTTATATCGTTGTGGCATTTCTTCATGAAAAGTAAAGTCTTCTGTTACGTTCCTCCCCAGTAAGTCTTATTTCAACAAAAACAAGCAGCCTTTGTTACCTGTCCCGTCTTACCTCTGAGTCTAGGTTTCCTCTTACTCTGTGTGGCCGGGCATCTCAGAACCGTCTGGATTCTGAGTACTCCTTCAGTTTAATGGCGTGCTTCAAACAAGGCTGTGCTTTACGGTTTCCTTATCAGTGGCCTCTAACTTATAAAGAATGCACTTGAGTTTAATTATTGGGTTAAGTGTTTTGTCTGCATTATATTGTTCTACTTTAGCAACTTCTTTTCAAAAATAAGGAAACTAAGATCCAGTGTAGCCACAGCTGTTTTCTTACACAGTGATCCTCATTTTTATTTATTAATCGATTAATTAAATTTTCCCCAACCTGATCACAGTTTACCCCCTACACAGCTTGTTTAAGAGAGACAGAGGCTCTAACTAGAAAGCGACAGGGCTGCAGTTTAGATCCTTCCGATTGTACAGTCTTCAAGTCAATGCTGTGCTGTCTTTTATTTATTAGAACCCACCCTTACCTTTTGCTATCCTTCCTTCCCCCACTCCACTCCATTGTTTTTCCAGAGAAAGTTGTAAAGCAGTGAAGAACTCTTAAATTAAAAACACAAATTCAAGCTATAAATATTAAAATATCAAATGGTAGGAAAGAGCTTTCAGAAAATTTGTCAACACATTTATGATTTCAGAACATTCAAGCCAGCTGAAGATTTTAACAGAGATGGCATTAACTGCCAACAAGAAACATTAGTAGTGGTTAATAAGAGAAAATATTTACTCCAATGCTCAAAAGGTATCTAGATTGTAAATGCATAATAGAGAATGAAGCAGCCAACACTAAGAGCAGTAAAGGGGTCATTTCTTCAGAACCAAGAGTAAGTTACAACAAAAACATGTCCAAAGGACTATTAAGCCACAGATAGAATGTGCAAAGATAATGCAAAAAAAATGATTGATTTGTTCATTTACTAGTTCTCTATTGAGCACTTACTGCCAAGTTCTGGGTGTGGGGAACAGAAAACAGACAATGCTGTGAGTTTAAAAATACATGTCTCAAAAGTTAGGTGATAATAAGTCCTATGGAGGAAAAAAATCATGGAAAGGGAAAAGTTTTCATCTTGGAGTGGGGCTGTTAGTTTGATAGAGTGTCACCAGTGAGGGTTTTGCTGATCATGTGACTTTTATCAGCGAGCTGAACGTGTTGAAGCGGTGAGCCGTGTGGATATCCAGGAAACAGATCATTAAGTGCAAAGCCTTTTGGGCTGGAGCTGTGTGACCTGTTTGCAGGATGTCAAGTGAGGGTTCCCAGGAAGGGAGGGCACAGATGCAGCCAAGAGCATTAAAAGCTCCAAGGTCACTGTCAGGCTCTGGGTACCCTGACGAAGGTATGTGTGTATGTGTGTGTGTGTGTGTGTAGGGGTGGGAGTTGTACAGAGGAGTGTCCTAAAGTTAATATCTTCAAAATAAGGAATGTCAGGGGTGGAGGAAATATGGGGGTATTGTTAACGTACCCAGAGAGCTAAAATATGACAGACTGAGGTCATAGAGAAATGAGAAGGGTGGGAAAGATGTTAACCGTGAACTTCAAGAAAAATACATTATTACAAAGAAACATATAAAGAAACACACAATAAGCCGCTAGTGTGACAGGAAGAGATATGAGAGAGAGGCGGGGTGCAGAGGCTGAAGAGGCTCAGTAGATAAAAGCACTTGCTGCTCTTTCAGAGGACGCAGCCCAGCACCCACATAACATCTGTAACTCAAGTTCCAGGGCATCCAACACTCCTTTCTGGACTCCGAAGGTACCAGGCACACATATGGTGTACACACAGACATCCTGGCAAACACACACACACACACACACACACACATACACACACACACAATCAATAGAGCAAGAGAGAGACAGAGACACTGAGAAACACAGAGACAGAGAAGAGAGGTGAAGTGTCCTTGGATCACAGTAACAGCATTTATAGAAGGAAGTTGTGCATGGTGGATCAAATGTGGTTGGAAGATTGGATAGCATGAAGCCTGACTGCTGACCAATAGATTCGAGGTTCATAGATTTGAACTAAACGAATCAGCAGCGGTGGAAAGGGGGGTAGAAGCCTGCTTGAAATAGTCTATAATATATTAAACTTCTTTAAAAAGCTTTCATAAGGGCCCATAGAAATGGGGTGTTAACTCTGGCAGGGAATAGAGAAACATAAATAGAGAAACATAAAAAATTCAGCAGGGAGGAAATGTGATAACTCAGGGGAAAGAGTGCGTTTTGCAGGGTCCTAGGTAAAAAGATTATGTGGTTACATTTACAACTAAGATAGAAAGGGATGCAATGGCGGGTCCTGTGGTGGCAGAACCAGGTGGATGCTCACAGTGAGGACATACTGGAACAGGAATCAGGGTCAGGAAGCGATTATGTAGAGAAGGGAAGACACCCAGGATGAGAGTGAAGGTGGTGGCGGGATGTGAGTCAATGGTGGCCTGCTTGTCCTTAGCAATCAACAGTTTAAATCAGGGCTTGTTGGCGTGTGTATGTGGTTTTCTCCACCTACATCAACGGGTGCAGAGGAGCTCAGACGAACATCACAGATGGTTGTGGGAAGAGAGAGCAATGAAGTTAAGGGTTAAGGTGTGTGGTGGTAAGAAGTGGTGGCCCATGGCATCTGAGGGTGCTGAATTCAGATTGTGTGTGTGCGTGTGTGTCTCTCTCTCTCTCTGTGTGCATGTGTGTGTGTGTGTGTGTGAGAGAGAGAGAGAGAGAGAGAGAAAGAGAGAGAGAGAGAAAGAGAGAGAGAGAGAGAGAGAGAGAGAGAGAGAATGGATAAAGATATTTTGTCTAAGGTTATGGATAGACACACAGCTTAGAATAGCTTGGATATATCCACAAGTGACTGAGATAGGAGACAATAAGACTGGGGAACAGAGACTAAGAAACTGAGGCAGAGCCTAGAAGTATCACCATGGATACAAAACTTTCCAAATAATAGGCGATCCTTGCCAAATGATGTTCTTTAATGGATACCGTAGGAGTCTAGTTGGCTGCTATAGGAAGAGGCAGATCCTGAAAACATTATTGTCTTTTATGCCCAGGAGTGTTTTGCCTTCCTATGTATGTGTGTAGCACATTCATGTGTGGTGCTTGTGGAGACCAGAAGAGGGCACTGGATCTGGAACTAGAGTAACAGATGGGGTGAGCTGCCCTGTAGGTGCTGGGAACTTCCTGGGTATTTTGCGAGAGCAGCAAGTGCTCTTAACTGCTAAAAGTCGTCTTTTCAGTCCCAAATAGTACTGTTTTCTTAAAGAATTTGTCCATTTCACGGATCTTCCCCCCCTCTTTATTGCCCTCAACTTGCTCACAATAAATGTCCTTTGTCATGTCATACTTCGGTTAAATGGAATGAATAGGGAACCCCTAGGATTTGTGGAGACTTTATCTCAGTACATTTCTGTTGCTGTGATAAAATACCATGACCAAAGCAGCTTACAGAAGGAGGGGTTGACTTGGGGTGGTGAGGAATGCACTCTGCATTTTACACAAACCAGTTCCGGAAATCTTGTAATGTCAGCTAAAACTCACGAAGAATGATTCCTTCCTGGCGGTTTACTTTCTTCCACTTATTTTAGCGTGTACCCTGTTATCAACTGAGCACACAATATGTGATTGTAAATGCTATTAGCATGCCTGTTTTGGAGAAAAGTGGCCAGCTTGGCAATGATGCTTTATAACAGTGATTGCTATTGGTTACAGAGTAGAAAACATCACCTTTGTGTCTGAGGGGTCAGTAGGTTCCTACTCTGCTTACAGTAAGTTTCCTCCGTGTGTGATCCAATTATGTTGATATATTGATAGCAAAATGCCTTTTTGTATACAATTTGTTGAATGGAAAAATTATTTATTTGCACCGATATATCTAACACTGCCTCCAATTTCCTCTTCACTTACTTAGTGAGCCATCTCTTCAAGGCCTGTTCTTATGAACTGGCTTGCCTTAGCTCACATCAAGCAACTCCCACGGCTTTGTCCTTGGCGTGTCCCTGGGAGAGGTTGAGTTCCAGAGAGAATAATATGATGAACAATTGTCTTTTCTGACTTTTTAATATCTCAGTATTTTTATCATAACAGATTTTCATTGTGATATAACAAAGTAGCCCTTTGTTTACTCTTCAAAGACAGGCTAAACTCAGTTTTCTCCATTCTTACGTATATTATTTTCTTTTACTGTGCATGAATTTCAAAACAATATATCCTGTACATATCTGTGTATACTATGGTATTATCTTTATTTTTGTATGTGGGTGCATGTGTATGCATGTCAGTATACCCATATGCACACGTGTGTGCAATGTGTATGTGTGAGTGCTTACGTACACAATCATTTGGAAGCTAGACGTTGATACCCTATGTCTTCGTCACTTCTCACCTTATTTTTGAGACAAAGCTCTGACATTAAGCCTGGAACATGGCCAATTTGCTTAGCCTGACTGGTCAACAAGCCCCTGGGATCTTCCTCATCTGCCTCCCCAACCCTGGGATCACGAGCGTGTCACCATACCCATCTCTTTTACTTGGCTGCTGGGATCTGAACGCAGGGTCTCATGCTTTGCCAGCAAGCACTTTAATGAATGAATATCTTTTGAAGTTTTAATGCTAGGATGATTATATATATATATATATATGAAATAATATAGAAACCCCCGACCTTTTCACCTGCTTTCTCCTGGGTGATACCTTGAAAAACTGCAGTGCCATGATCATGTTTGAATGCTAGACAGACAGGGACGTATAGAGCCTAACACCTAAAGTATGACTTAATTCCTTGGAACAGCCACACCCACTTACCTCCAATGCCAACTCTTCTTTAACCACTGATAACCAAATAGAATCATACAGGATGTGTAACCATTGGGATTAGTATGGCAAGTGTATGGTACTATCTGTCCGTAGTGTCCTCAAGTTTTCTCCATGTTGTAGAATATTTTCAGAAGTTTTTCAAGGCTGAATAATACTTCATTGAATGAATTTACCACATTTAGCTTTCTAAAAAATTTTTTTTAAAATGTATATAGTGCTTTGCCTGCAGGCCAGGCAGAAGGCACAAGGTCTCATCACAGATGGTTGTGAGCCACCATGTGGTTGCTGGGAATTGAACTCAGGATCTTTGGAAGAGCAGTCAGTGATCTTAACCGCTGAGCCATCTCTCCAGCCCCACACTTTGCTTTTTGATTCGATGCTTTTGTGTTTTAGATAATCTGAATAATGTGGATATGAATATGATATTTGAACCTCCAATTTAAATTGTGTTTTTTTGTGTATGTTAGGAATTTTTCCTAATGCAAGCTCTCTACTGATGCAAAAATCCTAATCAAGCCAAATCACACCAAGCCAAATTAAAAAATATCCAGGTTTAATGGGATTCCTGCACTCTCGGGTGGCCCTAAGGGGAACCGGGAGGCTGCGAATGTGACCACCGGGATGTGGGGTGGGAGAAGGCACCCATGTTTCTCCTCTGGGAGCTCACATAAATATCCTGTGGGAGTGGTCCGGGGAGAGGTCAGGACCTGGCATGCTGGGATTTGAAGTCCGGACCAATACAACTCTCAGGTCTGGAGGCTGGGATGGATGCGAGGGGTTGGGGGTTTCACTCCCAACTTAACAGTGTACACTAATTTTCTATTATAGCATTGAAATATCTGGGACTATTAACTTAAAAAGAAAAAAAGGTTAATTGTTGTTCACAATTTTGGAAATTTCAGTTCAAGATTGAGTGGCCCATTTCTTAGGAACTATAAAAAGGTCACTCACTGTAGAAGAAACATAGCCACTCACCTCAAGGACCAGGGAGCAGAGTAAGAAAAATGAAGAAATGGGTCCTACAGGACCCTTGAAAGGCGTGCACCCAGGGACCTCTTCTGAGGCCTCACCCCTTTCAAGATCACCTTGGGTTTTAAGCATACTTCACAGGGGCCATTGAAGGACATATAGCATCTAAAATATAATATCTTCTAAGAAGTAGGAGAGTTGGATTATATGGTAATGCTGTTTGTGGTGCTTGAGGAACTGCATCTTGTGTTCCGTGGAGGCTGTAGTACTTTGCATTGTCAACAATATACAGTTTTCCAATTACTCTGCAAGGACTGCTCCTTCGCTTTGTGCTAGCAGCCATTCTAAGGGACAGGAAGGAGTTACTCACACAAGCGCTCTCTTACCACTGAGCTGCATTCCCAGCCCCAGCATTGGACGCCAGAGCAGTACTGCTGCCCAAATCGTGAATATGGAATACGCTTTTATTTTTATAGATTCATATTTAATTTCTTTCATCCGTGCTTTGTAGTTTTCATTGTATTAGTCCTTTACTTCTTTGGTTAATTGCCTAACATTTTACTCCTTCTGACTAGTGTTATGAAACACTGTGTTAGTTACAGTGTTATTTTCATGTTAACATAATAAACCACCATCGGAGTTCCCATTTTTTCTTATAACCTGCTTCAATTCTATTTCTTATATTTGTCCACACTGATAGAAATAATTGCAGTTTTCACCACCATGTCGTATTCCACTGTTGGAGCCACGAATTCTGTTGAGATCTAGGTTGTGTTGTGAGTGTCTTGGTGTGGGTGTGTGTTCATGTGGGTCCTTGACATGGGAGTAAACTTGACCTCTGTGGCTGCAGGGGCTCAGTCTCTGAACTGAAGCACTTTCCCTTTGCCTCCTGGCATCTTTATTTCTTCCTCTATTCACACTTTAACTAGTACATTTCCATATCTCAAAACAAACTGAATGAAATTTTCTAAAACACAATGCCAGGTGCAAATACCTGATTCATGAGGTGCCATGGTTTTCTGGGTCTCCTCTGATCCAAGTTTCGCATAGGCCTTGTATCCATGGGAAACTTCCAGACAACAAAAGGTATCTGTAACACAAAGGACGGATTAGGGGGGATGAGTGGGCTAGGCCAGGTACAGCCCAGCAGGAGTTCATGCCTAGAGAGGGTTACTTGCTAACCCTCTGGCCCAGGACGGCATGAATTTCTGCCACATGGTTGCATACATCTCAGTAGTGCTATGAACATTTGTGCGCATGTCTTTTTGGCATAAATGTTCCTCTTTATGGTGGGCACCTAGAAGAGGTGGGCACCTCTGCCAAAGATTATGTATTGGAGGATATTACTCAAGTCTCAAGGAGACTCTGTGATAGGGGGATCCATCTAGATGCCACTACCTGGTTTAGTGTCATAGGACAGTAGCAAGCCACTCAAACACACCTGGAAACACACTTGTTGGCTCTTTCTTCCAGCAGCTGCATCTTCTAGACAACTCTTCCTCTTTCCTTGGTCCCCTCCTGCACATTTAGATTTTCTTGCCCTCATCAGTCAACATCACCACATGGACCACAACTCAGGCTGACCTTGGGTCATCACTTACAAGGTCCACAGGCCGTGAGAACAGGTGGGCACAAACCAAACCCTTGCATGTGTCTAAAACATGTTTTACAAACTCAAAGAATTCTTGTGAGTTCCAGGGAGCCGAACTGAAGGATTCACCTAACCTTAAACAGGTCAGATGCACCTCTCTCTAAATTCCCTGGTCTTGACACCCTCTTCTTCAATTACCAGGACCTAAAGAAAAATTTTCTTCCTAAACTTAACCTTGTCCTCTGCTCTGCCAACATCTCACCAGGTCCAAGAGACCCTGGATAGTTCTACACCATAAATCCTGGACAGGAGTGAAGTAATCAGCTACCCCAGGATGTGACCAGCATCCAGCTTTCTCAGGTCCCCCAAGACTCCAACATCTATCCACAATCAGCAGGAAGCAGTCTTGAGAACTCTATGATCTCACTCCCTTAACCTGCCATGCCTAACTCCTCACTTTTTTATTATAAGAGAAAGATGGGAATGTTATAATTTGGCTGGCCTTCCCTGTCACTTGGGTACCGTGCAAGTTCCACCCATTCCCAGTCTCCCCTTCCCACCGAGACAAGTTGATCTCCGAGCCTCCTCTCCTCTCCTCCGCTCTCCTCTCCTCTCCTCCCCTCTCTTCTCCTCCCCTCCCCTCTCCTCTCCTCTCCTCTCCTCTCCTCTCCTCTCCTCTCCTCTCCTCTCCTCTCGTCTCCTCTCCTCTTCTCTCCTCCGCTCTCCTCTCCTCCCCTCCCCTCCCTTCCCCTCCCCTCCCCTCCCCTCCCCTCCCCTCCTCTCCTCTCCTCTCCTCTCCTCTCCTCTCCTCTCCTCTCCTCTCCTCTCCTCTCCTCTCCTCTCCTCCCCCCTCTCGTCATCCTTCTTCTGAAGAGGTAACTTCTCTTCCTCCTCCTCCTCTTCTTCTTCTTACCCACCTCTCTCTCCCTCCCTCCCCCCTTGTCTCTTTTTCTCCATAACTCTCTTACCCTTATACCCTTCCCAATACCCACAAAATTAACTCCATACCCAAACTCTCTCTGCAATGGCGTATCTGTCTGTCTCCCACCCACCAAAGTCTCCCATCCTCCAGGGGACTTGCCAGGCTTGTGCCACCATAAATTTTTCAGTCACAGTCTTTATCACAGCAATGGAAACATCAATAGGACAATATTAAAGAAAAATCAGGATAACTTGAGGTAAAAACCACTGTATTGTGTTTTAAAATCCTGAAGTACTAACTTTGGCTCAAGACAATGTGTCCATCCATTTATTCTCTCTCTCCTAACTTTAAGTCCACTAACATGCAAGCATTTTTAAGAATGTAGAAGCCAGGGTAGAGGGAAGTCTCTGCAGCTAAGACTGTGCACTGTTCTTCCAGAGGTCCTGCATTTGGATCCCAGCACCTACCAGCTGCTCATAGCTTTCTGTAACTCCTGAGGATCTGATGCCCTCTTCTGGCCTGTGAAGGCACTACACTGACATACTCAAATACACAGGCACACACATTAAAAAAAACCCTTAA
The DNA here is from genome assembly GCF_903992535.2 of Arvicola amphibius. Classification (NCBI taxonomy): domain Eukaryota; kingdom Metazoa; phylum Chordata; class Mammalia; order Rodentia; family Cricetidae; genus Arvicola; species Arvicola amphibius. The sequence goes on along the minus strand of NC_052059.1, from coordinate 66,677,803 downwards.
AATTATGAAAGTGTGCCATATGTAACTCACTATTTATACATGTTCAAATCTTTCTTGTGGATGCCTTTTGCTTTCATGTATAGTTTCTTTTCCTTTCTTTGATGGAGGAAGGTCATCTGTCTATAAGTTACTTTTATTGATTAATAAAGAAACTGCCTTGGCCCTTTGATAGGACAGAAAATTAGGTAGGCGGAGTAGACAGAGCAGAATTGTGGGAGAAATGTCTGAGGCAGTCGCCATGACTCTCCTCTCCGAGACAGTCACCATGAAGCCAGCCACCAGGTCAGATTTGCTGAATCTTTCCCCGTAAGCCACCACCTCGTGGTGCTACACACATTAATAGAAATAGGTTAATCAAGATATGAGAGTTAGCCAATAAGAGGCTGAAACTAATGTGCCAGGCAGTATTTAAATGAATACAATTTGTGTGTTGTTATTTCGGGGCATAAGCTAGCCAGACGGCCAGGAGCCGGGCAGCAGGAACACAGGTAGCAGCTTTCACTACATTTCTTTCTTTCTATTTATAAATAATTAGCATTGTGTCTTTAGTATTTCTCCCATTGTGTGATCTTCATAATGACTTGAGTATATTGTGATACAATTTTACTCATTTTTCTATTGTTAGATATATTTGCACAATTTTTTTCAAAGAACATTTTCTTGCTTATTGCTTTTCCTTTTATTTATGTTGTTTTCTTAGGATAAAATGTTTGTGGGGGAAATTGCCAGGCTGATCATTTTTCTGGTTTGTGATACTGATCAGTATCTGATCAGGACCATCTGAGGTCAACAGCCCAGTCTCTGTGGAGATACCTTCCCGATACGCCAATTAATTGCCTGCAATTGATGGTCATTAGAAGTTTATTTGTTCAATGGCCTAACTTCTTGCCGTCCTCTATGCTCATTCTTTAGGCTGATATGGTTTACTCCGGCACAAACGTCCAGCTGGGATTTACACTCTCAAAGCTGAGCTGGCACTCAGTGGACATTTTTACCACAGGATTAATTACAATTTACAAACTTCTTTGGGAAAACAGCCGTTCGATAGTATTAAAACCCAGAGGACAAAATGAGACAGCACAGTAGGAAAGAGGTCACAGAGGCCTGGAGAATAAGGGAGACGTACACGCCATGCTCGTGGCCTCTGTGCACCCTGCTGAACTGCTGACAGGCACGCTGTGCACAAAGCCAGCCCAGCGGAGCACTGAACCAGGCACTGGCGACTCGCACAACTGAGACTGAACGACTCACAACACTACTAGCTTTACACGCACTCGCGACTCGCACAACTGAGATTGAACGACTCACAACACTACTAGCTTTACACGCACGTGCCAACCGGAGTGTCCACATGTCCTAGTCTTTCTCGGTTCGGCTAGCATGCATTTCTGGCAACAGTAATAGAGTTATTGGTGCAATTGACTGATGCTTCTTAAATCAAGGTGCTGTTTTGTTTCATTGAAGTCTTTATTTTCCCTGTTTTGTAAACAGTTATATGACATGGATAAGAAAAATAGCCCATGCCGGGCGGTGGTGGCTCACGCCTTTAATCCCAGCACTAGGGAAGCAGAGGCAGGCGGATCTCTGTGAGTTCGAGACCAGCCTGGTCTACAAGGGCTAGCTCCAGGACAGGCTCTAAAGCTGCAGAGAAACCCTGTCTCGAAAAACCAAAAAAAAAAAACAAAAAAAAAAAAAAAAAAGAAAAAAAAAAAGAAAAAAAGAAAAAAAGAAAGAAAGAAAGAAAGAAAAAAAAGCCCACACGATTAAATTATACCAAGATAAAAAGGCAGTGACAAAAAATGCTAGAGCGGATGTTTAGTCTTATCAGTCTGAATCGAATCTCCTGCCTCCTCATCCCCGCTGGAAACTTAATATTCAAACTTCTCAGTAAAATTTGAATGGTAGAAAGAGGTGCATATCTGACCACCAGGTGGCGCTGATCAGGTTGCTTCCATGGGGAACTGTTTGGCACCTTCCTGGTGGGTGAAGAAGGCAGAGTCCAAAAAGGAGGGATCACTTTTCTCTGGGCTCGCATGGCACCAGCGGAAAGTTAAGAGGGTATTTAACATTTTGCACTATTTGGGAACTTCTATCTTTAGGCACACAATTCAACAAATGCAGTCCATTTCAATATGCATTGAAATAAACTCCAGTTTAATAGTTTCCATGATAATTCAGCTTAATCTGACTTTCATTAGTTAAAATATGTTAGCTTCTTGAAACGTGAAAGTTATGGTGGAAATGGCAGACAGCCCTCTACCTACCAAGTAAAGGAAGGGCGTCTGTTTCACTGGTCTTGAAGGAATTAAACAGCTCCGGTTCACAGACCGGCTTGATGAAATCGCAGGGAGCATGCTGTCACTCAATACACAGTTTAAAATAGCACTTGCAGAGAGTGTTATTTCTGGCCTGTCAGTATGGCCACTTATGCAGTTCCCAAGTCTGCAAAATGTGTTCTTGTAAGTCATGTAACTAATCTGTAACATTTTGTGTCAGCTGCAATTATGAAAACACACACTCCAGTTCTCACGCTTTAGCCCTGTTTGGACCATTTGCCGTGTTTCCATTTGTCAACAAATCGTCCTCTAATGTTAACAAACAGTAAGCGCGCGTTGAGAACACGCATTCTGACTTAACAAGGATCAGCTTTGCCAGAGATTAGGTCGCATTCGTCGTCTTAATAAACTTCCTTACTCAGCAATCCCGCATTGCCACATGTTTTTTTAATAAATAAGCGTTGAGGATAAATTTTAAGTGGACGTGGAAGGTCGTTACAAGGTACAGATTTGAGTGCTGTGGGGGCAATCGGTTTCTAAACAATAGCTTACGTGGTTCCCTGGTCTCTACTGTCTAGGAGGCTTGTGATATGGTTGGAAAGTCAAGAGCACGCATAGCACACAGAAAGAGTTCAAGACTTAAGTGGCGAGGTTTCCCAGGAAGTTTCATCTGTGTTCCGGCTGGATGCTGCAAAAGACAAGCGAGCGCCGCTGCAAGTTCGAAGGCCATTTTCTCCGGGCAGCTGTGGCACGGGTGGGGGGGAGGGGAGGATTACGTGGAGGCAGTGTATGGGTTGGCCCTTTCAGTGTGAGAGAGCCAGTGAAAGAAGGTGGCTTCCAAATCGGGAAGGAAACAAAGGACAAATTTCAGTAAACATAGGCAGTGAGGATGGCAACCCGGCCGAGGGGTGCGTGTGGGCTGGAGAGAGCAGGGAGGCAAAGAAGGGCACAGACTCCAGCTCTTCAAATGAGATCGCGCATCTTCACGGTGGAGTGCTGGACCCCATGGTCTAAGTGGGGGACAACATCTCTTCTGGTGCCATTTCAACTTGGAGACAGGAGGAATATGCTAAGCAACGTTCGCGGGCAGGTGAATGAAATATTTAGTATTAAGCAAGCTCCAGTGGGGTGGATCATGGGGCGGGTCAGTCATGCTCACGATACACACACAGAAACAGACACACACAGATAGACACACACACACACAGACACACACAGACACACACACAGACACACACACAGGCACACGCACAGACACACACACAGACACACACACAGACACACACAGACACACACAGACACACACACAGACACACACAGACTGGAATAATCTATGGACAAAACAAAAACATACCTTAAACGACACCAGAGCTTACACGAAGTTTCAAAGTCATTTAGCTGAAATCTTGAGTGTTCTCCGATCCCCGTTGTCAAAAGAGCTGTGCACAGTTGGAGCATGTGCACCAGGGGCTGCTGCTAGAAAGGCGAAGTTCCGCGTGTTTCAGACCTAGCATGCCTTTGGCCTCAGAGGAGAAACAACTGATACACTAGGCATGCGCGCATGCTCACTGGGTATGTCCAGCCAGTTAAGTCCTTTTCTTAGTCTGGAAAAACAACCTCCCTTTTAAATGATGACCTGGGTGGAAAAGGAGACTTGACCTTTAGGTGGGCGGCTGAATTCTTATCAGTCCTATGATAGGATCTTTGAGGACATTTTCAGAGGGCCCCGTCAGCAGGGTAAGTTTAAGGACTGAACTAAAATCCAGAGAAAATGTCTAAGGATTGCTACGTTCTTATTGAGATCCAGAGGATATGAATGGGCCTTGGGGTTCACCTTCAGATGGCTCAAGAGTTCGCTCCCAAAGATCGGTGACATCCCCTGGGGTCGGCCTTTAGGCCACACTTGCCCCCTGGATGTTCTTGAAAAGAGAGGAGAGCAGGATAATGTGTGATTCTGGGTCTTGAATATTATTGTCATAGACAACAATTTCTAGTGATTTGAATGACAGCTCAAGGCGGGAGTTCAGGCGGTTTGGAAAGGGATTGTGGGGTAGGGTCTGGTCTACCTTACTCAAACTGCACCCCTAACACAGTGAACGAAAATAGGCCCTTTGTCTTCTTAGGTTGCTGCCTCTACTGTGGAAATCTGAGCTTTTGCATCTTCCACAAGTGACTCCGGAGGCTCTCAAAGGAGTGTCCTCACCGCGGTTGTGACACATCCCCACACTCAGCGCTCAGGAGATTAGAAGTCTAAAGTAGGTGACAGAGTGATGCTCCTGCCCGAAGCCTCAGGGGAGAACCCACAGCTTCTAAAGGTCACAGTTCTCAGCATGGGGCCTCTTCCTCTGGCTTCAAAGTCAGCAGTACCATGTCTTCCAAGCTCTCAGTGACTTAGGTTTCTCTTTCCAATGCTTCTGCTACTGAGCACCTTTGTGACGGCTGACGGGGGGGGGCGGGGGGGAGGCTGCCCTACTCATCTTGCAGAGCCTCCATCTCAGGGCCCTTCATTTAGTCCCATCAACAAAGTCCTTCCTGCCATGGAAGGTGTTATATCTCCAGGTTCTGAGGTCAAGAACATGGACATGTATGTGTGTGTGTGCACTATTTTTGGTTACAATATGAAGCCTGTTATTTTTCTCTATCTCTCTATGTGCATTTGTACGTGTATTGTATATGTGTTGGTGTGGGGATGTGCATGTATACATGTGGGTGTATGTACATGTACAGGCCAGAAGTTAATATCCAATGCTCTTTCTGATTATTTTCCATCTTATTTTTTGAGTGAGGGTCACTCACTGAAGCTCCACTGGCTGACCAGTGAACTCCAGGGATCTACCCAGCTTTTCCCCCCAGCAGAGACTGCAGGCTTGAGCTACTGTACCCGACCTTTGTGTGAGGGCCGTGACTATGAACTGCATCTCCATGCTTACCTGACAAAGCGCTTCCTCCACTAAGCCATCTCCCTGTCCCCAACAGGCCCTCCTACTCTAGATCGCTGCCGTGTGGCTCCACTTGTGGATAATGCCCCCAGTCGGGAATAACTCTTCTCTACCAATGGCACAAGCAGCATCAGGACCACAGATGCTGCCAAAGGCACCATGTGCCTGTGGACATGCCAGTCCTCCAGGTTCATGTGGTGATGCTTCTACTACTGCCTCTACCACTGATGGGGCCACAGTGTCTCCATCATCTTGGACCCAGATCTAAGTCTGAGATGGAAGCTAGCAGACAAGCTGAGCTACAACGTTATACTCTGTGAACAACTGCATCTCACCTCTGACATTGGTGCTTTGGTCTTGAACCAGTCTTTTTCTCTGACTTAGGTGTTATGGTCAGTCTGTCTCAGGAGGCTCCCCTGTTCCTCCTACACGACCAGCCCTGCTTCCAGGCTCAGATCTGTCAGATTCTCAGTGTAAACACAGCTGGGACTCAGGCAGCCACATCACTCATGTTTCCCTATGGATCCTGCCCCAAGTGTTTACATTCCACGCTCAGAGAACTCGAGGGGAAGAGCAGAGCTGCTTTTAATTGTTCATAAATTTTTTTACCTTGTGTGGGTTGAGCATCTGGATTTGATTGGAGGCCATTTGTCCTAACTTAGCACTTCCTATTAACTTTGTGAAGGATTACTATTGAAATACATAATTTAGTAACTTCAGATTTTACAGGCTACACTGAGTGCTGTACCATGCAGGCTGGACTGGTTTATTACTGTTGAAAAGGAAATCGTTGATAGTTCTCCTTCCTGCTGCTATTGATTCATTCTGTCCCAGAGTGTGTGAAGTTGGAGCAAAAAGAGATATTTAATCCTCTCTCCTGATCTCGCTTGAATAGATGTTGTCACTTCATGAAATAAACAGTGAGAACATTTCATGAGTGTCGGTGTATTTTTAATACGTTTTGATTCTTAGGGTGGAATGTATTAATATTTTGCATGCCCTCCCAGGAAATGCAAGAATCTGAGATGGGGCACTAGCTTCAGGTTGCCCAACAGGAACGTGTGATCACAGTGTTCAGGGTAGGAGAACCTGATCTTCAGGTCCTCAGGCTTTGAAGACGACTGGTCTGGGAGGAAGAGGTTGGCAGGGGTGGGGGAGGCAGGTTTCCTGTTCTTCATTTGGTGACAAGGTCTCGAGTTCTATGTGACTTTGGAGGTGCATGAGTCTTTAAAGAATAACAAAAGGAAGGGGGGAAGGTAAGGGTGTGGCAGGGTGGGAGAAGAGGGCCTTTCCTAGCCAAGATTTACCTTCCAGTTTTACTATTTCTCATTCAGAAGGATTGTTTGACTGGGGAGACAGCTCAGCCAATGACATGCATGCTGGACAAGCATGACAAGCCAGGTTTGACCCTCAGAACCCACACAAAATGCTGGGCGTGGTGGCATGTACTTATTACAGTCTCAGGTCAGGTGTATCCGTGGGTCTCCATGGCCAGCTGGCCTAGCCTGCCTGGCAAGTTCCAGTCCAGGGAGAAACTGTTTAATAACACAAGGTGGATAGTTCCCGAGGAAGGGCACCCAAAGCTTTCCTCTGGGCTCTACAGGCATACAATTGCATACACAGACACATGCACCCCCCACATAAACACACACACACACACACACACACACACACACACACGCACACACATACACACACACGAGAGGAGAGAGAAAGAGAGAGAGAGAGAGAGAGAGAGAGAGAGAGAGAGATTCTGTTTCTCCTTAGAAGACAAGTAGGTATGTAAATAAAAATAATAAAATAAGACAAACAAACTGGAATACGACAAAACAAACAAATGGACAGAAAAGAGTCAAAGAGAAGCATAAGAAACAGAGACACAAATACAGACACACATGTTTGTGCACACAGGAACCCCATTAAAACACAAGATCGGAAGCCATAATATAGATGCAAAGGATCTATAAGGTAAAAAGCAAACCTCTGACAAGACATTGTGAGACAAAGAACCTCCAAAGATGCCAAAAGATGCCACTGGTCATGTTATGTTGGCCATCTACCGCAGGGCATGGCGCCTGCCCTTAAGACTGGTTTGTATGCCTAGTGAACCTCTGCTGGGAAACCAATATTTCCGTTTTTGAGTGGTTATCAACTGGAGAGAGCTTCTGAGTTAGGATGGGTGCTCGTGCCCACTTACCCTCTCAACAGTGGGACCCTATCTGGCATAGACAGTACAGGGCCTGTGATGCTGCCGCAGTCTCCGTGAGTTCATATGCGGGTTGTTCCTGCTGTGTTTAGGAGGCCCTGGTGTCCTCCACCCCCTGACTCTACACTCCTTCCATCTCTTCTTTGACAGAGTTCCCTGAGCCCTGAGGGAGGGATTTGATGGAGACATCCGTTTAGGACCCAGCGTTCCGAGGAATCTCACTCTCTGCACTTGGTCTCGCTGTGGGTCTCTGTGTTTGTTCCCGTCTATGCAGAGGAAGCTTCTCTGATAATGCTGAGCAAGGCTCTGATTTACGAGTGTAGCAGACTGTTCTCAAGAGTCATTTTGCTGTGTTCCTTTAGCAAAGCAGTAGGATTTGGTTTACCGTGGCGTCCCTGGACTGTCTAGTCTCAGATCCGTGTCCATCCAGGCAGTGTCAGGCATGGGTTCCATCTCATTGAGGGCCTTAAGTCCACTCAGATAGTGAACTGGCTATTCCCACAGCTTTTGTGCCAGCATTGGCCCAGTGTGTATGCGGGCAGCTCACCACTGTAGACAGAGGGCTTGTAGCTAGGTACCTGTTTACTTTTTTCCTTTGGTAGCCTGCAGAGGACCTTCCAGCACCGTGAGCACTATTCCCCAGGGCTGCAGACTCTAGGTAGGTGCCAGCTTGGCTTCTCCATGTTCAATGGGTTATGCAGATGATGTGTTCACAATAGGGCCTTACTATCAGGTTTTCTTGGACGCAAATAGTAGCCTTGGGTTTGAGTGTTCCCATGGATCCCCTTCGGCCAACAACTTGATTAGATGTAACCCATTCCTTGTAGTAGAAGCTTCATCTGATGATGAGAGATGTCCAGGTGGGACTCTGTCTCTCTTATTATTTGGAGATTTCATTTAGATCACCTTCTGATATATATATATATATATATATATATATATATATATATATATATATACACACACACACACACACACACACACACACACACACACACATATATATATATATATATATATATATATATATATATATATATTAGCAAGCTTATACTGTATTAGGTTTCCAGATGACCTCTCAAATAGCCCGTAGTTTCAGCTGTCCTTACATTTCCCCATTTGTCAGTCCTGTTCCAGCCCCATCCTTACCCGTGGCCCTATGTATCTGATATTCACATTTTGGTAATTTACTTGCTTCTGCACGTGCATATTAAACCCGGTAAGGAGTGGCAGCAGCCATCCGCGCACTGACTGGAAGCGCGCTTCTGCCACCTGGTGGTCACTTCGAGGAACTCAAAGGATTTTTTTCCACAGGAAGGGGGAAATTTGATGAATTTCATCTCAAATTTACTTCAACATTGAGATTTTAGCCAAGTACTAAACAGATTAATTTTTTCCTTTGTGAAGACTTGGGTGCCTTTGATCACTTGGTTGTTTTAATGAGCTCAACGTGGTTGTTTCCGATTTGGCCTTGGAAGTCTTGGCAGGTCGTCTCCTTGTAAGTGGGAGCCTCACTGCCTCCAGGTTGGGCTCCTCAGTTTGGCAGGGCTGTCCTTCCCACTGAAAGAAGGTTTACAGGGAGGGAAAATAGTTTTGTCTCAGATTCTGCCAAGACACATCAGTTGTTCCCAGACTTCCATCTATCGTGCGATTCTCCGAAGGCGGAATGTTAAGGAGAAGCAAACCGCAGCGCACCTGTCCCGGGAAAAGTGCCTCACTTCACAACGTCACACTTTATTAAACTAATAAAACAAAATATTGATTTATTGGGATTTATGACGCGAATTTCTTCTTTTACGCTCCCTGTCCTCATGTTGAGGAGGACTTGCTTCCAGGGTCACCCACCTGCCCTCCCTAACCAGCTGGAGGTTTCCCGGGAGCTTCTGGAAGTTTTTCCCAAAAAGTTTCCTGTGGCCCTGTTTGTGGTCAGATCCCAAGGGACTCAATTGCTCTGCTATCTTTAGAGTCGAGTTTCATCTCACACGGAGCTCTTCTCACGCCCACTGTGGTCATTCTGACACCATCCAGTACCCTGCAGTGTTAGAGAAAATGTGTGACCGTCTGCTATTCGTCTCACAGCATAAATGCGGCATTTTGTGATTGGTTGACAGACTGGCCAATGACAAGAAGATACCAGGATCCCACTGCTTCTCATTGGAACAAAGCATCCAGGGCCAAAACATGGCTCTCAAAGAGTGTGAAGTGTTTTCTATTGCCTCTCACTTTTGATACCAGGCCCAAGTTGCTCAGGTATGGCTGTATAGGACAGGCTCTTGTCTATGGGGTCCCTCCTTTGGTGTCCTGTGTGTGGTAAGTAAATTGTCTCAGAATTCACTGAATTTAACATAAGCCATGGAGACATTTAACTGAAGCTGTTGAATATTAAAATTTGGTTGTTGTTCTTGGAAGATAAAATATATCGATGGCAAGATTTGAGCCTTCTGGTTTTTCTGACTGTTTTCTCTACCTGGTCTAGTTTAAAAAGCTATTTGTGGTCATATCAGATGTGAGAATAATAGAGTACTCAAGAAAAGGGAGATATTGGACTTGCTTCGTGGAATATTTCATACCACTGGTAGGTTTCATGCCAGAGCTATTTTAAACTGGGGTCCCCACTTGGGGAGCAAGCTGGTGACCAGAGCTGTGAAGAATAATCAATTCCATGAACATCACTTGAAGTTTATACATCCAAAAGTGGTTTGCCTTTCAGGAGGAAAAGAAGAAAAGAAATGGCAGCAGCGATTTATTCTCTCCCGATTAACATGCCACTGCCTTACCGTTGCCAAGCAACAGTACCAGCAACAGCACCTCCCACCCTCTACTGAGCTCTCTGGAAAGCTCATGTGTCGGTGTTCTTCCAGGCTGACAATCCTACTCGGGGTGACTTGAAGTTTCAGTAGTGCCCACATTATCTGTGCTTCTACAAAGCCAGAGTGGCGAGTGCAGAGTTTATTCCCACACATTTTAGGAGGTCGCCCTGTCGGGTAGTTTATGTCACCGAGGGGGGTAGCTATGCGGTGCTCTGCTGGATGTTGGAGGCACATTTTGTATGAGGGGCCTCTTTAGCCTCATCTGGAAAGTGGTTGGTTTGAAAATTTCTGTTGTCCTTTCTAGTTTTAGAATTCCACAATCTACCTTTGTAAGAAGAGGAAGCTTTGTCTTATGTCTGTCTTATAGACATCATTCTCAGGAACTGGTCTTGTACTTCAGTCCACTGGCACTGAAAACGTTACCAGAGTGGCTGAAGGACATCATCCATTCACCTGAAGCGCTCTCCCCCCCCGTCTTTCCAATCACTTCCACACCCATGAGGAAGCAGGTTAACCCTGTCCTTAAGAAGTGGGCACTGAATTTTGTGAAACATTGTAATATTTGATATATTAAAAGGCCACATCAAAGCAATAATCCTGAAAAATGGACTACATTGTATTTTCTTGTACATTTTTAGAGGTTAACATCACGCTTTTTTAAATCGTCCCCATAACCTTTTAGTTTTTAGCACTTTTATAGGGTCTTAACTTGGAGGTTAAAACTCTACCTCAAGTTCTTTATTTCTGGACTTTCCCCCCACCCCATGTGCTTGGCGCTGACAGGCCAGGTACCTTCTACAAATACTTGGAATTTGAAGGATTTGGGCTTACCGTTCCCTTCCACTGCTCATTCTGTCTTTTCTCATTGTGTTTCACGTTACTTCTGGACATGATCATGCTTCCCAGAGTGTCTCAGGGCCTATGAGCGATGATGATCCCATGAAAGGAAACCCACGACTTTTGTTAGAAGGGTTGAGAAGAAAACACCCCATCTCCCTGCTTCTGACACTTGCTGTCATACTTCTCCAGCAGATTAATAAACTCTGGAACCCTAAACCAAACTGAACACTTGCATTTGTAAGTTGCTTTCGGTCATAGGATTTTATCACAGCAATAGAAAAGAAACTGATACAGACATGGAGAAATATATCTACACCCAGACCTTGTTTAAATGAGGAGATCCTGTGTTAGATTACATATTGCCCCAGGTGAGACTGTGGGAATCTTGGGCACAGAGGGACACAGATTCTGCATGTGGGAAGGCTGGAAGCTACTGGAATAAAGAGTGGGCTGTGATGCATTACATTTCAAAACCATGGTGACCAGAGTGGCTCCTATCCTGTGTACTCTTCCTCCGCTGCAACTTGCCCTCTCTCATCAAAAGGCCAGTCTATGTCTCTACTTCTCTGAATCTGCTCAGTTCTGGGAGTATATTGCCCAATAGAATATGGTAGTAATTATGTTGAGCCGGTTTGGTTAATTAGTCTGTTAGCTTCTGCTGAAGCCGATGTAACCATGTAGGAAACATAATCTTGTGCAGAGAGAAGCCCCAAGACAGGGTGGAAAGGTTTTGGAGAATAAAGGGAATGAGTGAGGGAGATAGAGCGATGATAGACAGACAGACAGATAGATAGCTAGATAAATGATAGATAGCTAGATAGGTAGATAGATAGATGATAAATAGATAAATGATAGATAGATAGATAGATAGATAGATAGATAGAGATGATAGGGAGATGGATGTGATGACAAGGGATCAAGAGTTAGAAAGATAATATTAGAGTTCTGAGAAACTAGAATCATTAGAATATGAGATGAGAGGTTTTATTTGATTGGATCACCTGACCATAGTACTAAAAAAAATCCTCACAATGGTCATCTGTAGGGAGAAAAGCCAGGAAAGTTGCTTAGTTTAAAAACTCAGAAGCCCCAGCTTGAGAGAAGACAACATGTAACACCCACTACAAAGTTGAAGACTCAAGAACTTGCTGGCAGAACACTGGTACAAGTCTAAGCTCAAAGGCTGAAGAATATAGAGTCTGATGTCCACAGGCAACAGCCAGAGAAAATTGCCCCACAGGACAAACTTCCTTTCTCTGGGGTGGAGCAGGGATGCTTCTAGGATGATGTTATGTGCGTGCACATTCAAGATAGGTCTTCATCATTGGCTCAGATGCCAAAGTCTGCAGGGGAGTCAAGCAAACCTACTCATATGTATCCTTTACCAATTCTCTAAGAATTCTTCAATCCAATCAAACTGACATCCAGGAAAATAGATGCCAGCAGTCTCTGGGTACCAGAACATGAGTCATGAAGCTGTCTTGGAAACGGGCCTCCTGTTTCAGCTGCCCCTCCCCCCCCATCTGATGCCACTAGGGTCAGCCAAGTTAGCTGACCCTTTTTAAATTTCAGACCTACAAAACTGAAGAAAACAGAATGGTGTTCAGTCACTTAGTGTTGAAATAATATTTCATGCAGTTTTAAGTACCGGGTTCAGGTTTATCTTCTTCTGTGAGATCTTCTGTGAGGCCTCTCCAATGCTTGAGCCCTCTGAGGAGTGCAGGGGAACTTGCCTCTGCAGCAATCACTCTCAGTCTAGGCTTGCTTTCCCCCAAGCCCACTACACCAATTATCTTGACTCTGTTTGCCTGTTTGCCAAAATTAAATTAATTCTAATTTCTCCTTGAAGATGGACCTATTTTGTTTTCTCTTTACTATAATTTTTTTGGCACATGGAAGTCAGTGGAGACAAAGACTTTTAATCTTCATGTTTAACAGAATATTTATATGCATTTTCTTGATAACTTAGAGTAGCAGTGATCACTTTGGGCTTTGGGCACAGAAATACAGGTTTTGTGAGTCACTCTGGCTTAGAGCTTCTCCACAAAAGGCAGAACTATTGGGGATGACTCGGGGCCAATCAGATCGTGATTCTGGCCAGAAACATTCCCGGAGTATGATTGCTATGGGAACATAGTAGGTGCTACAGCTGGCTCTGGAAAAAGAGGCTCCTGGTGCCAGTGGAAGACAGGACACACACATTTATTTATTATAACTTTGTAAATCTACAAAGATTATTTTTAAAAATTCATTATATTTTTTGAGAATTTCATAGATGGATACAATATATTTTGGTCACATCTATCTTTCACTCCCCCTACCAACTTCTGAACATCTTCCAACACACACCCCTACCAACTTGAAGTCTTTTATTTTTTTCCAGCTCATGCTGCCACACCATGGGAGTCACACATCTGTAGTGAGATGACTCTCCCTTTACCAATAGCCATCAGCTGCCAATAACTTCTCAGCCAGGAGTGGGGCCTCTTGAGTGCCCTCCCAAAGCTGGAATGGTGACTGGCTTGGTCTTCTGCGGGTTGTGCACAGGAAACCACAGGTGCTGAGAGTCCATGAGGGCAGTGGTCCCATCATGTCCAGAGGACACTGCTTCTTGACTCTGACAGACTCTTCTCTGATGCTCTCTGAGCCTTAGGAGGGAGGTGAGACAGATGTGCACTTAGGGCTGAGAACTTTGACGGGCTGCAAGTCGTAAGCCTTGGCATTAAGCACTGTTAACTACAAAAGAAGCTATGCTAAGAGGGTTGAGATGCACTAATGTATGGGTATAAAGAGAAGTGTTTAGAAGGCACTTTGATGTTGTGTCCATTTAGCAAAAATAATAGTAGTGGCTTCTTCCCTAGGGTTCTCATGGGTTCCTGGCCAGGTTCACAGCACCAGGTATGAGTTCCCCCTTGTGGGGTTGGTTTTAAATCCAGTCAGAGAACAGTTGTTTACCCCCATAACATTCAGGCCGCTATGGTACCAATGAGTACATTTTGCCAGGCTGGGTACACAGCCTGTTAATGACCCCCCTCCTGCCTCCCAGTAATTTACAATGTGTTTTCAAGCAGTATGTGAGCTAGATATTAGGGGGGAAACTTCCCAGGGCCAGTTTGACTTCCTCATGACCTGTGAATAGCATGTGTGGTGTTTTCAGAAATAGGATCTTATCATCAAGTTTTGGTGGACAGTCAAGAGAAAAGGCATTATCCTGTATTATTTTTGAAGGTCTCTGGCACCCTTCCAACCAGAAACTTGAAGAGAGGCGTTCTGCACCTGACCGACACTACAGGTCCTTCCTTCCTTCCTTCCTTCCTTCCTTCCTTCCTTCCTTCCTTCCTTCCTTCCTTCCTTCCTTATTTCTCCCTCCCTCCCTCCTTCCCTCCCTCCCTCCCTCCCTCCCCCCCCTTTTTTCTTCTCTCTCTCTCTCTCTCTCTCTCTCTCTCTCTCTCTCTCTCTCTCTTTCTTTCTTTCTTTCTTTTGCTATGGTTTCCGGAAAAGCATTATCCCTCTACACTGGGTAGTTTCATATAAGTTCCATTATTATTATTATTATTATTATTATTATTATTATTATTATTATTATATTTTGGTGAGATTATAAAAAGTAGATTAATGAAGATTTTCAAAGAAGAAAGCAGTATGTTTAGGCTTTCTAGACTGAGATTGTCACCATTCAAATGTTCCCTGAAGCAATGGCGGCACTGAGAAGGTGATGTGGACATTAAACATTTTTCTAGAAAAGAGAAGAGCTGGTATTGCATGTGGCTGAAAACAAACCCCTCTTGACCCTGAGAATTCCAAACTGTCATGTAAGAACCTCAGAGTGTCTCTAACAATATGACCGAGTTCTGAGAAGAGAGCAACAAATCAGGTGGGTTTTCTTGTTGTTTTAAGAATAATCTAGGACCTGAGGTCCGTTTATTATTGGTGTTGTTAAAATTCCAAAAGCTGAAGCTGAAGTTTTTATTGAACTTAAGGGAAAGTCCTCAGCGTTAGGAGGACCTATGATTTCACAAGGAAAAAAGACTTATCCAAATGAAGGCACATATGGCCTCTGTTGGTACCTCTTCCCCCCAATTTCACTCTCACTGCTTATTCATTGTGAAGGTGTGGCACCCACAATTTGGAGGGAGCAATTTTGAGCACAAGTCTTAGATTTGCTGGTGTTCTTTCTCAAGGAAGGAACAAAAGCAGTAGATTACAAAACAGAGCTTGAAGACAGCGCTCTAGGCAAACTGTGGCCTGGGTGAGCTCTGTGACCTAGGAGAGTTAGAGAGAGGTGTGTGGAAAGGGGCAAAGCATGTTTGGGGAGCCTTTCTACTGAATGGCTCCAAAGGCAACAGGAAAGTGTGTATCAACAACTTGGGGTTCACCAGGAAAAACTGGGGTGTGAGGAACAGTCTGAGGAAGCTAACCTGTGGTGTTCCTCCAAGGAGTTCAAGAGAGACAGCCCAGTGTGAGGAGATTTTGGTGAGTGGGAGAAGCAGACATCAAAAAATGGCAAAGGAGAAACAGTTTTAGAGTATGAAATGGTTTTATAGACCCTAGGTGTCTCCCTAACTCATGTGACGCTCCAAGTCTTGTGATAAGGAGGAACTTGTCTGGTAATAAGATGTTTATAACTCAATCAAGTAACTATAGCCAAACTTAAGGGATGCCAGATGGGGCAGTACTTAAACACATGGACCTTATGGTCAGATATTCTGGGATTCAATCCGTCTTTCGCAGATTATGCACATATTGTAGGCCTACTAATGTATTCTCTCTGAGACTCAGATTTCTTTTTACTCTTTAAAAGTTAGATAATAGCACATTTCATAGCGTTGGTCTGATGATCTTGCAACATTGTCAAGTACTTAGCAGAAGCTTGGACATAGGAAATGGCAGCCGCTGTAACCTGCCCCCATCTTCATCTTAGCAGAGATAGTTACTCTCCATGGCTCATGCTTCTCTTCCGTAGAATACTGTTTCCAGGAAGTTTCTGCCCAAACAAGACTACATTTTCCAAACATTCTTGAGTTTAGGTGGACCACCCTTGGGATGCCAAGTAAAGTCATGCATATCACTTCCAAGTCTCGTACTAGGTACTGCCTACATGACTGGTCATATTCGCCTATCTTCCCTGCTGGCTGTCATGGAGACATTTTAAGTTTGCTTCCTGGGTGATTAGGGCAACAAAGTTTTCAGAGTTGCACTACATTACAATGAGTTACATGAGAGTAATTAGTGTCACCTTAGCAGCAAAAAGCTCAGGACCATAGCAGCCTGATGAAGTCTGACCTCGTCAGCCAGAATCCTACCAAGCAGTGGCCAGAAAGGCAACAAGGCAAAAAAGGGATTGTGAGGACAAGAAGACAAAGGTGCTCAACTGTGCAGTTTAAAACTGCTCAGCAGTCAGGTTTTCCATGAAGTTCCTTGACACTTTATTTGAAATAGCAGGCTGGATATTTGGCTTCCATATGCAAATGCCAGGAGAAAGAAATGAGGAAAAATCCTGTCCTCTGAAGGAAAAGGCATATTTTCACAAGGTAGAACATTCATTGTTAGGGAGCCATGTCAGGGAGACCTTGACTCTTGGTTGGCTGGAGGCGCTGGGTATTTCAGTTCTGTCATTCAAGGGTTTGGGTGAGATCTTAAGGTTTCTATTGCGGTAATGAAAGACTGTGATCATAGGCAAGTTGGGGGGCAAGGGTTTATCTGCTTTATCCACATCATCACTGTCCATCACTGAAGGAAGTCAGAACGGGAACTCTAACAGGGCAGGAAGCTGGAGGCAGGAGGTCATGGAGGGGTGCTGCTAACTGACATGTTTGCCGCCTCCTTTCTTATGGAACCCAGGACTACCAGCCCTGGGACAGGTCCTCCCACAATGGACTGGGTCCTCCCATCAATCACTAACTAAGAAGATGACAGGATGGGCAGTGGGGTGGCACACCTTTAACCCCAGCACTCAGGAGGCAGGGGGATCTCTGTGAGTTCCAGGCCAGCCTGGTCTACAGAGTGAGTTCTAGGAAGTCGAAAAAGACTATGAAGGAACTCCAAAACCCCACAACTGAGCTGGATCTCATGGAGACATTTTCTCAATCCGGGTCTCCTCCTCTCAGATTACTTTATTTTGTTTCGAGTTGACATAAAACTGTCAAACACAGGTAATTACTTTTGAAACCAAGCAACTTTGAAAGTCATGAGTGTGTAGATTTGATATCTCTGATCTAGCCTAGTGGGATCATCTCAAGGAAACTCAGTGGCTGGAGAACCTAAGTCACCCAACGGCAAAGACAGTTCTTACCGCTTTTATTTGTAACAGCTGCTCTTCCCTCCCTACTTCCTGAGAAAACAGAAACCAACAAACAAAACCAAACAAGCCACCACGATTACAAGCCACTTCACAGAGTCAAGTGCCTAGATCTCCTTTTGTGGAGTCTGAGCTCTGTAGCAGAACAAATGGAATTTGTCTGGACGGGAGTGGGTGGCATTCCTCCCCTTCATTTGGGGAATGGTGGCGAGGATGTGGGTAGCGCATGGTGAGAGCGACGTGCCGGATGCTGCACCAGCTGGGCAGATGCGAGGGCTGGGAGCCTGCGTGGACTCTGCTGCTGTGTGCTGTACATCTGCGATCGTCCTCACCAAGACTTCTTCACATGTCTGTCCTCTCTCGGGGCTTGTGTGACTTGGTCTTGAAGGTAAAACATAGAAGTAGCTGGTAGGAAGCAGTTCCTGAGCTCCCAGTGGCTGGGCTGATACACAGTCGACGAGAGAGGCTCAGTATGCCAAAGAGGATGGTTGACGTTTTGGATTGCAGGATCAGGAAGTGGGCCTGTGACGCCCAGACTTGAGGCTACCTAGGCATGCGCGTCAGAAAAAGCCAACTCTGTCATTCTAAGTGGTGAAGTGTTGTTTTTACAGGTGTGAGTCCCGAACCAGAGTCTAACGAGTACATTGACTGCGCTTGTAGTCAAGGTCAGTGGCCGTATTAGGGACGCAGTAGGTGAAAACTGATTTTACATTCTTCTCTCTTTTTTATTCCACCTTCTATTCTCAAGGCCACTGTAAGTGCAGATTTAAGTTTATAAATTCTGAGCAAGAATGTGAGAAAACAGATGGTTGTTTTTTAATATTAGTATTCTTGATTTCTGATAACTTCATTCATGCAGGCAATGAAACATGATCATTTTCAGCCCCACTCTCCTTGCCAACTCCTGCTAAGTTTTCACCTAACATGATCCTCTCTTCATGCCCTTTAAAAAGATAACTCCTTATGTCAAGTTCGTGCTGTCCAGCATGTACGGTGTGATACTCTCTGCTGGGGTGTGAGAAGTCTACCAGTGGCCACACATTAAACAAGAGCAAACTCCGGCAGTTCTTCCTCCCCCAGCAGCTCCTGACAGCCTTAGCAAGGACGGGGCCTGCAGAGCACATCCACCGTCTAGGCCAGAATTCGGGCTGGTTTGGTTTCGTTCAGGTCTTGTTCTGTCCCCCTCAGTTGCTGGGAGTTCATGAGATTCAAAGCTGAGCCAAAGGCGGAGGTTGTCACAGCACCCCCCCATTGTCAGGCTTTACGTTCTTTCTTCCCCCTCTTCCAGAATGTTCCCCGAGCCTCAGTGGGTGGTGGTTGAGAAAGATGTCCCATTTAGGGTTGAGCGCTGAGTATCTTCTCGTCAGCACTTTGACTAGCTATGTGTTTTAGCTTCCCATGGCAAAAAGTGGCTTCTCTGACCAAGGCTTAGAACAGTCCAGGCTACAGGTATAAACATAAATATTTAGAAGGCAAATGGACAGCATTTAATAAAATAACAATAGCAACGTAACAAATGGCAAAATAACAATGGCAGGTTCTACCCATCTCCAGTCATATTTTGACCAGAATTGTAACACCAGGCATGAAAGAAATTCCCTCCTGGGGAGCAGGCCTTAAATCCATGTAGAAGGCGCTTGGTTGGCCATAGCAGTCATGCCACTGTTGGACCAGGGGGCACATTTTGTTTCTAGGTTAGAGTGGAGCATTGGGTAACACCAGCAGCCTGCAGGGTATCTTCTAGCATTTTGAAAGCTGCCATGAGGAAGGCAGTTATGGCTAGTTTGAGAACGATTTCTCTGTGTTCTGCATCTGAAGAGCATGGTGTCTTTAGCAATAGGATCTTATCATGCGGTGTGATGGGTGAATTGCTGGGCCTCCCTGACCAGAGCTCACAGGGAAGTAGCTCATGCCCTTTTGCTGTGATTTTCATTGGATAACTCAAGTCTCCTGGGGTAGGACTGGTTGGGTGTGGAGGGAAACTCCACTTGAATTAATCTTTCTGAGAGAAAACCTTTTTGTAGAACTTAATGAAATTATAGTCAGGTTTAATTTAATTTATATGACAAGGAAGCTTGTGAAAGGTACTGGGGCCTATTTGGGAATTAATCAGAAGGTATAAGGCACTTGGATGTGGTGGTGTATCACAGATGAATGACAAGAAAATGCTACTGCTTTGGATTGTCTCTCCCTACTATGTAATGTCGAGACAGAGTGAGATTAATATATTGGAGGTTCATATCATCAAGGTTGTTCATTCTCAGGTGCTAATTAACTGTAACCCCTGTGGACTGGGTACGCTTAGATTTTGAAATACTAACATTTTATTGTCTACTTACCACTTATTTTGTTCTGACACAGCAGTCCATAACTCCTAAATAGTCAAGTATAAACTTATCCAAACACAAAGGACCCTCTGTTCTCAATCGCCAGAAGGAAATCAGCGCTGGTGCAGTGCTGTCCTACCCAGGGACCTGTGCATCTTGATCTGTTTCCTGTTGCTCTCATGGAGTACTTGGGACTTTGTAAAGAAAAAGCATTCATTTTGGCTTACACTTATGGATGGTGGGAAATTGAAGATCTGGCATGTGTCACATGGCGGAAAGTCAGAAGGGCCAGTGGGCACACAGCACAAGGGACAAACCAATCCACTCTTGTGGGAACTAACCTAGCTCTGTTAATCCCTTTCTACATAACATCTTTTGTTTAAGGTCCCGCCACCAAGCACAACCACAGTGGCAATCAGATTCCAATGGGAACTTTGGAGGGGGCAAACCAGAATATTATATACCTCTTTTTCTTTTATAGTCCAGAAATTATTTGGCTGGCTCATCATTTTGATTTCCAATAGTCAAAAACAGCTCCTGAAGATTACAGGCCTTCGTCATGTGACAGTCCTTCAACCTAAGCTACATGCTTCCATATGAGCAGACTAGGTCACACATCCTTTGTGGAAGTATCGTAGAAACAGTAGTGGAATAGGCATTTTTCTCTCTATTCGATTAGCATTTGCTACTCGGTTTTACAAAAGCTTGGCTAATCTCTAAAAAGAAAACCTTCACCTGACCTCCATAGGTGACTCTGGGCTATCCCAGCCGCCACTCTCCTTCGGCATTCCCACCACCATCTGCTTGTTTATTGGCATTCTACTAGCGGGAGCGCTGTCCTTCATTTATTCCAAACAACATGATCTTCTGGTGCTTTCTTTCACGTGTGTGATATCCTGCATGTGTTTACCTAGATGTCCAGAGTGTCTCAGATTTGGCTAGTGCACACCCCTTCAAGCTTGCTCCCGCGTCTCATCAAAGGCTTTAAAGATTGCCTATTTTCTAGTATAACAAGACAGTTTTGGCTTACTTTAAATTTTCTTTCCTTCAGACTTGGAATTATCCTTTTCTTCAAGAACCCGGAAGATGGTATTTAAAAATCTAGGTCTGGAGATTAGATGTATTCATTAGCACTGAGAAGGCTAATGTCACTGCTGCTGTGCCTTCTCTGTGCCAAGCAAGGACTCTGTGCATACATTTACATATAAACATATCCTCACACTCAGATGTGGACTCTGTGCATACATTTACATATAAACATATCCTCACACTCAGATGTGGACTCTGTGCATACATTTACATATAAACATATCCTCACACTCAGATGTGGACTCTGTGCATACATTTATATATAAACATATCCTCACACTCAGATGTGGACTCTGTGCATACATTTACATATAAACATATCCTCACACTCAGATATGTACTCTATTATTCAGAGTTGGACAAGAGAAACCAGTGGGCCATTTTATACACACACCGAGAATCGTCTATAGCCCCATTAGGGGCTGGTTAAGATGTCTGATTGATGACTGGTTAGGAAGGGAATCTGTGTGGGCTCTACGGCTGTGGGTACAAATCCACAGGGGGGAAGGAAGAGCAGTTGCAGTTAAGCTATTGCTCGGATTCAGACAGACAAAGGCTATTTTCCCCCTCCAGTTAGTAGACTTTTTTTAAAAAATAATTTTGGGAGTTAGATTTAGCTTTTCTTTGTTTAGGATTTTCTTTATTTGTGTTGGGTTTCTGTGTCTGTGCATGTGTGTTCAGGTGACTGGAGAAACCAGAAGAGGGCTTAGGATCCCCTGGAGCTGGAGTTAGAGACAGTTGTGACCTGTGATACATGCTAGAAACTGAACCTGGGTCCTCGGCAAGAACAGCAAGCAACTTTAACCATTGAGTCAAGTCTCCAGCCCCTAGATTTATGTTTATAAAAAATGATTATGAAAGTACATAGTTCCCATCCCCACATAAACCTAGCCTTCTCTGAATGGACACACCTTGGCAAGGATGTGTGTGTGTGTGTCTGTGTGTGTGTGTGTGTGTTTTACTACTGAGGAACCTCCACTGACTCAAAGCACATAGCTTACAAGAGAGGCCACTCTTTGGTATGGGAGAATTGTCTGTATTTTTTCAATCATGTTTTAAATAAATGCTGATTGGTCAGGCAGGAAGTATAGGTGGGTCAACCAGACAGGAAGTAGAGGCAGGGCGATGAGAACAGGAGAATTCTGGGAAGGAGGAAGCCCATTCCTCCCAGTCCTGCCTAGACCACCGAAGAAGCAGGATGTGAGCTGCCCTGCTAAGAAAGGTACCAAGCTGTGTGGCTAACATAGATAAGATTAATGGGTTAATATAAGCTACAAGAGCTAATAAGAAGATTGAACTAATGGGCCAATCAGTTTTATAACTTATGGAGATCTCTTTGATTTCTCTGTGATTGTGATTTGAATCTCTGTGATTTTCTTTGGGACTTTCCGGCTGTGGGAACTGGACAGGATAGAAATCCCCACAGCCGGCCCTCATGTTACAACTCTTGGTGTTTCCTGGGATTGGACAAATGAATATATTCACCATTGTATTATTCTATAGACACTACTCACTGCCCTAAAATCCCATGCTTTTTTCTATCCCTCCCCACCACCATCCCTTGGCCACCACTAAATCTTTCATTGTTTTTATAGTTTTGTCTTTTCCACAATGTGTCCATAGAGCCTTTTCACTCACTGAGATTTTAAACCATCTTTGAAAGACTTCCAGTTGATTAAGTCAGGCCCAATAGGGATAATTTCTCTTTTGAAGTCCACTTCATAGCGAAGCCTTCCACAGCAGCACTTGTATGCCTGCTAACTGAATACCTGGAAAGGTATGCATCGGATTCTCCAAGAGCTGCTTCCATTCTGCTCTCAGCTCTTAGAGGAGAACACTCTTGCGGCCCGCCCTAAGCAGAAAGAGTGCAGAAAGGAACTTCTAGAGAATTTCAGCTTAATCGAGTTGACCCATCAAAAGACCATCGCATGCACACATGTAATACATCTGTACATGTTTCTTCACTCATCATAACTGTCTAACATACATCCCTGCACTTAACACAATTTATGACTTCATACCTAAAATTTGAATCTCATGCCTCCTCCAACAGTGAGAAAGCTAGCTCTCCTTATCATTAATGTATTCATTGATTTGCTTAATTCAGTAACTTGTCTGCTCCATACCAATGGTTCCCACATCCCTGCCTCCTTGATCTTACCTGCACAGTCTGGCTTTTCTGGATCCTGGACAATATGCTATATTTCTTACTACCCTCCCTTGGATACTGATGTTTGCTTTATCTTTAAATCACCTGTGTATGTGTATGCCAGTGTGTGCATGTGCTGACGGAGGTCAGAGGTGTTGGATCTCCTTGAAGCCGGAGTTTACAGGCAGGTGTAAGCTGCCTGATGTGAAGACTGAACTTGGGTCTTCTGCAAGAGCACCAGATGCTCTTTTCTTTGGCCCCATAAATTGATATTTTCCCATATAGAAGGAAAAAGGAGGAAATAAAAGAACAAATGCGGGAAAGGGTGTAAAGGGAAGGGAGGATGAAAAAGAGGAAAAGAACATTAGTTTTGAAATATTTTAAAATATACTTTACATTTCTGTGTGTTTCATCTTACCCCTGTTCAACAAGAGAAATTCTTTGACTTAGGGAAAATGCTGGATGCTCATTCAAGAAGGGAAAATGAAAAATCAAATAAATACTCAGTCTCTGGTTTCTTATATGAGAAGTTTTAAATTCTTAGCAACATAGGCTTTTAAGCCTTGGCTTTACCAAAGATACACTTTCTAAATTCTAAATGCCATCTTGGAATATTAAAACCCCAGTTTGGTGTACTATGTGTCTATGTGCAGAGGAAAGAGTTGATGTCTAAGAAGAGATGTCCCAACAAGCATAATGAAGAAGTAGATAGGGAGGAAATAATCGAAAACTGATCTAGAGTGGGGTGATGCTCCTGCCTGTGTATCAGTCCTAGGAGGGGTCAGGTGTCAGAAAGAAGTCAGAAACACCAATGGGCTAGAATAGCTAGAAACAGAGGTACTGCTGCCTGGATTCCTGCTTATGACTTTTAGAGGGGACTGAATGTAAGTAAATGGTCCTTGGGTACCAGGAGAGCCATCATACTGTATGGCACTCGAGGAACACAGATGTCCTTGTGCCCCTCCTCTATGCCCCGTCTCCTCCATTGAGTCATGAGTAGGAACTGGAGGTGACCGCTGGTATCCTTGCCAGTAGATGACTGCAACATAAGAAGGGTTTGATAGGTAAGGATAGTGATGCCTTCCCCAGGAAGGACTGTTAGAGCCACAACTAAGCCAAGGCATCAGGGATAACGGAGAGGTGGCCTATTAACATCTTTGTAACAATTTAGAGGCCCCATATCATACCCACGAGGCTATCCAGACAGGAGATGGGATACACTGAGCAAGGCCATGTGTGAATCAAGCCCGGTTTCCTCATCCTATGAGGGTGTTTAAACAACAACAACAAAATAATATCATCCTGATGTAGATGGGATAAAGAGGGCAAACACCTTAAGGCATGGAGAATCTACTCTTTTGCACCCTAAAAGACTTTGAAAATATTGTACCAAACAAGATCAAATTGACCCAAGAGCTTTCAGTGAAAGGATATTAAGTTGCTCTTATTGGGGTCATTTAAAAAAATCTCTTTTCTGCTACCTTTCTCGACAACTGCCGCCATCCCTCTCCTCTCCAGTGCATCAGGGAGGTGGTGCTGCAGCGCAGCTTGGGGCTGATAACTGGAAACAAGGGAAGCTATGTGTTTTTTTTATCATAGGCTATAAATTTGGACCCAGCACATTGCTAAACACCCAACACCCAGGTGTTGGTGGCTGCCACGTGAACGCCATGCTCATTTGTGGAGGCACTACACACTAAGTGCACCCACTGGAATTTTTTTGGTCTGGCTTTAGTTGATTCAGCAAATTACTCAGGAGAAGATGATCTGTGGTCAAAGAGATGATTCTTACAGGACAGGCGCATCTGGCAGCTGTGGTCCTTAATTTACAGATTGTTGTGGTACCTGTGGGATGAGGATTGCATATCTTCTTCCTGCTCAGGATCATATCCTGAAGCTTTGTGTTGATGTTGTTGTTGATGATGATGGTGTATGGTTCCTGATGGCCAATGAGCAGATATGGTGCTAATAGCTCACTGAAGGTTCCTACGGCAGAGATGGGTGTTTTCTACTGTATTGCTTTACAGTTTTTGAGTTGAACTTGTCATCTTGGAATCGCTAGTAAACCAGTTTTTTTTTGTGTGTATGTGTGTATGTGTGTGTGCGTGTGCGTGTGCGTGTGCGTGTGTGTGTGTGTGTGTGTGTGCCAGGGAACATTTCCTGTGTGGGTGTGTATTTCAGTTCTCTCTCGAGTCACCCTCACAGTGGCAGTCTCCATGATGGGAATCTGAAATCCTAGCCCTAGGGCACGTCCTCAGATATTCTAGCTTCTATTCACATCCTGTGGTGGTCCCGAGGAGTGCTGTCCTTTCTGTGAACATCTTGCTCGGTTCTGAGGACATGCCTTTATCTTTTCCAAAGTCGTAATTTTGTACTAACTAGCCGAGAGAGCCTCTGCCATTTTCGAAATATGCAAGCGAAAGCGGCTAGGTGAATGTTGTCTTGTGCCTCCTTATTAAATTGGCGAAGTTTAAACAGAAGATATTGAGAAATCGGAGGGGAAAGTCAGCTTGGATTCCTCCCCTACATGAGTGGAAACATGATTTCGCCTCTGAATTAGCTGCTCAGAGGGCTTTGGGTTTAATCTTCCAGCCGAGTAGGTACTAGAAGAGTCTTAGTAAACGGATTACCTGAAACTCAAATCCTACTTCTGAGACTATTAAAAGTATCAAATACAGTTGTTAACCTGCTGCCATGTTTGTTTCCTGACAACCCCAGACCCACTTAGAAGGCCAGCTTCACAAGTATGAGCTCATTTCCTTCTTTTGACATTTTCCTTAAAGGTTTTAATTTTGATGGTTGAGTCATCTTGACGAAGATGAAAGCAATATTGAAGACAGAACGGTGGAGATTGCTGGAGGAGTCAGGGAGAGGTAATTTGCTTGGCTCAGATACTGTTATTCACAGAGTGTGTGAAGGAACGATGGCCGCTATGACAGTAAGACAAGCCAAGATTTGCACCCCAAGGGCTGAAAGCAGAAGAGTCGACTAGATTTTTGCCTTGGAAAAGCTTAAGAGGCAGAGGGGATAGGTCAGACTGTATCAGAGAGAGCAGTAGATTAAGACAGGAGATATGAGAAATTTGCAATCATACTGTATACCAGCAAGACCCCAGAGGTATGCACAGAGTGGGGGTCAGAGCATGGGGCCTCTGTGCAGCTCACAATCCAGGAGAGTGAAGAAGAGGTCCATTGTGGGTATAGCCATTTCCCTGAAAGGCTGGGATGGCTGGCATGGAAGCAGTGTGGTCTCAGGCTGGCCAGGTAGGTACCACAGGCTCTTGTCCTTCACCTCATCATTTCACCTGTGCCCAGAGAAAAATAATGACAGCTTCCTGATAGTCACCATTTATTACATGTGGGCCACCATTTTAAGTGTTTCGCCTCTTTTTCTCCAGGAAGAGATCAGGCTGCTAAGATGTGGACAGGTGGGGCAATAATTGGTAGCCAACTTTGAATTCTGACAGCATGTTTTCTCCATTGATTGCCACAAGAGGAAAATGAGGTGAACCGTGGGGTTTTACATCAGGTCTTGATTTGTTTGGGTCTGGGATTTGTCAATGCTATTTCTTAAGAGACTTAAGCCCTAGGAGTCTCTGCTTATTTGTGTGGGTAAGTCATTTGACAGAAGGCGGAGAGATGAGGACTCTGAAGAGATGACGAAACCGCATTGGAGGGTGAGGTGCACGTGGCCAGTAGCCCGCAACTGCTCAGGAGGGGCCCAAACCCATCTTCTAGGTCCATTTCACTCTCAGCGAAGCCACCTGTCCAGTGGAATATGTGCGGCAGTGGTCTGTGTCATTTTTGAGTTGATGGGTTCAAAGTATCTATCATTTTCTGCCTTCTCTATGTCTGACAATTGGGTCTTGAGACTAAAGTTGACTTTGGAGCCTCGTGTTGAAGATGGAGAAGCTTTTGAGGCCCAGACCCTTGAAAAACTGTGGAGCCCTTCAGACACACACACTTTCCACATACACCTACGCAGATCAGGAACACCTGCTTTGAAACAAACTCACACAATGATTTTTTGCAAGGAAACAAGAACCCTAAGGTTTCTGGGAGCCTCCCCTCCAGAAATTAAAGAATTAAGTAATGAAGAGTATTGCCTCGAACCACTGGAGTTAAGAATGGCGGTGCTAGCTTCTATACTATAAGAACATTTTGTTGTTAAAACAAGATAAATTTAAAATGATCTGATAAAAGACAAATTTTAGAAATCTCAGAAAAACAAAAAATATGATACAAAGACCTGGAGTAACTTTTCTTTTCTTTTCTTTTCTTTTCTTTTCTTTTCTTTTCTTTTCTGTTCTGTTCTGTTCTGTTCTGTTCTGTTCTGTTCTGTTCTGTTCTGTCCTGTCCTGTCCTGTCCTGTCCTGTCCTGTCCTGTCCTGTCCTGTCCTGTCCTGTCCTCCATCAGCACTGGGGTCACATATGTAGACTGCAGATGCACCTGGTTTTTATTGGGAATCTGAAGTCAGATCCTTTTGTCTGTGCAGCAAGCATTTACCACTGAACAGTCTCCCCAGCCTCATGCCTTTATAGTTTGAAAGCCTCTTTCTGTTCCACTGTACCTAGAACAATGATTCTGCCAAGCAATGCGGCAGCTGTGGTAATAGCCATGGAATGTTATCAGCCAGGGCTTTGCATTCTGTGTTCTAGACTCTGTTGGAAGATTCACCCGTGAGCTTTCTTAGTTAGGTTAATCTCCCAGAGACTGGCACTGTAATTAGTTCCAGACTAAAATTAGAAACTGGAATCAGAGGACTGGAAAGAAACCGAGGGCTCAGTGGTTAAGAATACACAGTGTTCTTAAAGTTCTTGCAGAGGACCACAGCTCGGTTCTCAGCACCCACATCAGACAGCTCATAACTCCATGGAACTCCTGTTCCAGGGGATCCTACACCTTTTTCTGGTCTTGGGGAAATCTGCATTCATGTGCACATACCCGTATACAGACAGACACATATACACATAATAAAAAACAATGAAAATAAATCTTAAAATGAGAAAAAAAAACCTACAACAACCGGGAAGGCAGGGATCAAGTTAAATGTCACACCTTAGGAAACAGTCAAGAGCCAACCGTGGTGCCCACTGTGTTGACACTGCTCTGCTAGGTGGCTTTTGAGCCTGTGCACAGTACTGTAGCGGCATGAAGAGGAAAATACCGTGGCTCAGCTTGTGGGCCTGAGCCTCTGGGTCTGGGCTGCCAGCATTTGCCAAAGTCATAGTTTCTGACTTTAACTCCAGGACTCTTTCAACTTGGAATACCATAAATTAAAGCAAACACCAACTTGGTTATGGGGCAGACAGTCAATATTTTTAGAGTGTTTATAGAAAGGAAGTAATTTTGGCCTGGCAAAAGAGCAAACTGACGGCAGTTTTACATTTCTATTTATAAAGAAAAAAAGAAAAAGACAAACTTACTTGAATTGGAAAAATTCTTATGCCAGAGAACTTGGTAAAATATTCAGGGAGAGCAAACCCCTTTGGCTCCCAGGTTGGCCCTTTAAAAGGCAAATTTTGTAGATCATTTCATGGTGCTTGCAACCACCCTCTTTGCCTGGGCTTTGTTTTTTGGCAAAACTCGATTGCAAGAAAGAATCCACGTGGTCATTTTTTTGTGTTGGATCCTTGCTAGAAGGTTAGGGCAGTCAGTCCCTCACTCTGTGTGCGTCTCTGACCTCTCCAGGACTGAAGTACAGCCAGCGAGGCATCAAGGAGTCCTTCCTGGATTCTAGCCCCTTCTCCCTCATACTCTGGCTAAGTGATCTTTTACTCCATAACTTTGTTTCCCCATCTGTAGGGTGTTGTTTTATGTGACTAAAAGAGAATGCAGAGTAGAAACGTAAAGCTGACCAAAGTCCTGAGCACGTCAAGGGAGTGCTTAACCACAAATGGGACATGGGTATCACTTGTCTTTCTCCCCGGGGCTCAGGGATGACCCAGGAAGGGGTGGAGAGACTGCAAGAGCGAGAGGCAGAAGAGGGTCCCAGCAAAGCAGCATCTTCTCGTGTTGGCAGAACAGCTGTGCTCATGAACTCCAAACAGCTGCGGCTGATGGCCCAAGATGAAGTCAGCCAATGGTCTAGCATGGAGCAGGAGGGGCTCATGAGTCTCCACCCATAACTGAGGAACTATTGAAAATTGGTGGTTTCCAGGGTGGAAGAATCAGCTTTCTTTAAGAGTGTGGCCCCCAGTAGGCTGAATACACTCAGCTGGACAGCTCCATACCCATTGTATCTCTGGTAGCACAGACTGGAAGGCAGGTTATCTAGAGAATAAAAAAAGAGGACTCAAAGATGGGAGGTACTGGAGGGAGTGGATCTGGAAGGAATTCAAGGGAGGAGATGGGGCCAAACAGGATAAGAGTACATTGTATTAAATTCTCAAAGAATTACTAAAATTATTATGTTGAAGAGAAGACTATGCAGAGCAAAGCAAAGCCTTTTCTGTGGCTTGAATGCAGGCCTGGGATGAATGTGTAGGAAACTTGCTTTCTTATACAGCAATGTGGGAGGTAGGGCTCATATTAATGGACTGATAGAGTTGTCAAGTATGATGGGAAATAGTCATTATCAACTTGAATCAATTTAGTGTCACCGTGGGGAAACACTTTTCCATGTGCCTATGAGGGTGTTTCCATCTGGTTTAACAGATGAGGGGAGACCTGTGTTGAACGTGGGCAGCACCATTGGTGGAGCAGGGTCCAGACCTGAACACAAAGGAGGAAGTGAGCAGGGGCACCAGCAATCATTTCTCTCTGTTTCCTGAGTGTGGATGCAATGTTTCTGTTACCATGCTAGAGTGTACCCTCAATCTGTGAGCCCCAAAAAACCCCTTATTCCTGAGTTGCTTCTTGTTGGATATTTTATCAGAGGAGAGGGAATGGCTTCTTAACAAATAAGATGATTTGGCCTGGTTTCCTATCTGTGTCTCTCATGTGCTCAGTTGCCCTATGTCCATGTCATGATGTAGAACAAAGGGCTTTGCCAAATGCCACCACACTCTCCTGGGATCCTCAAGTTGAGAGTTATGAGTCAAATATCTGTTTTATAAATTTCCAAGTCTGTGGTATTTTGTCAAAACAACATAAAATGGGCTAAGACAGTCTTTGAACTAATGTGAACACGAAGAGCTCAGTGGAATTTAGTGAGTGTTGTTAAAGTGGATCTAGGGCTGGGGAGAAGACTCAGCCATGTACGAGGATGAGGAGCTTGGAGCCTTGGCACACACTCACGCCAGCCGCTTCCTTAAGAAAAAGAAGAAAAACACAAGGCTCCATGTCCCCTGATTGCTGTGCCCTCAGATTCTGTAACTGCCCAGAGAAAGGTGAGTGACTCCAGGCCGTGACAGCCTCTGGGAAGCAGGGGGGCTCAAAGGCCCCTCAGAACTTGAGATGGGAGTGGAGGAGGTCAACAGACCGAGAATGGCAGTATAAGGAGCAGGTGGGTAGACGTGAGTGATGGGGTCGCTGGCTGAGCGAAGGTTAGGCCATTTATAGACCAAGGGAAAGGGCTGGCGAGAGTTCTGTTGCCAAGAGTTAGCCTAGAGCTTGGCTATGTGGGAACGTGGCTTATTCAACAGGTCTCCATGCCTGCCCCTTTCTACCTCTCTGTTCCGGAAGCCCAAGTCTTGGATTGTCTTGCAATTTTCCTTGGCTGATGAGTTTAATAGTAGTTCAGAATCTCAGGGCCCTTCTGACTCATTTCTCAACTCCACATAATTGAACCAAATTGTAATTCTTGCTCTTTAAAACTATAAATCACCTTCCTACAGAGCATGCAGAGCAGGCAGGCAGGAGCTCCACTACTATTCTAGCTGCGTGTTAGGAGGTCACGGTTGCACTGGGGATGGTGGAGATCTAACAGGTCTCCCTAGGCAGTTAGTCCCTAGATTAGGGATACTGGCTGGTAGTAGCATTGATAAACCTGTAACGGCTGGCACTATATTGTAGATCCACCTGAAAGGCTATTATTGTAGCACTGATACACCTGTGAGGGCTGTGGTTATAGCATGGATCTATCTACCTGTGAGGACTGCAGTTGTAGCATGTGATCTACTTGTAAGGGCTACAGCGGTGGCATGCATCCATCTGGAGAGGCTGTCACTGTCATGTGGATCCACCTGTAGGGGCTGTCACTGTAGTGTGGATTCATGTGTAGGGGCTGTCACTGTCACATGTAATCTACTCATAAAGGCTGACATTGTACAGTGGATCCACCTGTAATGGTTATATTGTAGCATGTAAACACTGTCATTGGCTCAAGTTCTGCTGTTTAATTGGATTGACTTTCCTTCTCATCGGGACATCTGGCCATGTCTAAAGTTATTTTGGGCTGCCCATCACATTGATGGCATGGTGATGCTGGCATCTAGTGGGCAGACAGCAGGGACACTGTTTAATGCACAGGATAGATTTCTACAGCCAATCATCCAGCCCAGAATGGAAGAAGTACTGGAGCTCAGCGCTGCCTCTCTAAGGGTACCACCAAACTCAGGATTCCAGACTTTCTCCTCAGGACAGCCTGCACTGCTGAGCAGCTCAGGAGTAAGGCATGACGTTCTAGCCCCTTGTTTTAACTTGGGCCTGCTCATGAAGGGCAGTTAGACCTCTGCATGTGATGAACTGGCCTCTGCAGTTAGTGAGCTACCATTTTACCCCTCTCTCTTCCTGACTTTACTGTTTCCTAATTGATGATGCTCCCCAAACACTACCTCTCCACAAATCTCCACGTGTGAGTTTCTCTCTCACCGACTTCATCTGAGGCTACTCCCACTCTGATGGTGGGTGTTGAAAGCAACCACCCTCTTGGTGCTTGTTAAACTTGAGATTGATCTTATTTGTTCACTACTAGTAATTGCTAAACACAATGATAAAGGAAGTGGCAATGGTCAGTCCAGGAAAGGAAAGGTGATACCTAATTCTCTCTCAAAACAAACAAAACAACAACAACAATAAACAAACAAAACCCCATTGCTTTTGGGAGAAATCCTTGAGACCATGATCAGGTCTTGAAGTGGGACGGAGAGAATTAGACAGAAAACATAACAATATGTGGGAGAGGGCAAAGTCTGATTGAAGCCTCAAAAGGAAGCATGGAAATCAAAAGCATGGGTTAAAGAAACAATGGTGCCTAGTTATGGTGTACATGTTCCATAGAATACCACCTCGGAAGAACCCGGAAAGGAATTTCATTTCCAGAGACAGGGAGAAAGAAAGCAGTCGTGAGAGGTGTGGGGAGTTAAGGGGGTGGGGAGAAAATAGCCTTTCTAGGGAGCTGCCTGAGGGATCTTCTGGGAAACCCCAGTTTGATCCCCAGAGCAATGTCTAGAACAAAGGGGATATCCGAGTTTTTAAAGCTTTTGTGGTGATGGAAAGGCTTTCATCATGTGACTGGTGAGAAGATGCATCCAAGAGTGTGGAAAAGTGGTGAGGACCAACGGGGAGGACCAACGGGGAGGACCAATGGGGAGGATCAAGAGTGAGGACCAACAATTAGGGCTGCACTGCACACAGCTTCTGTCAGCTTCTGTCCCAGGATGAGAGCTGCAGGGGGCATGGTCTCATCTCTTCAATTCTGGAATTTGGTCTCTTCAGAGTGACCACCATTTTAAAGGGAAAAATGGCTAATTACGTCCAGTGTGCCCTTTCCTGTATTAGCACACTGCGTACTTTAATGTAGCATGCTTATGTTCTGTTTAGCCTGCCGACATGCCCATGCCTGGCCAGTGGGAGGTGAGTGGTTCTGATATGAGAGACTCATGCGAGCTCATGTTCTTTCTCTTCCCATTCTCCCCCTGGACTGTGGATGTGAGAGTGGTGTCTGGACCATATTGAGAGTATCAAATAATAATTAAAAAACAAACAAAAAACCAACAGAAGGAATGTGGGTCCCTGGTGACTGTTGTGCCAGGTTTGAGCTCAAGGCTACTTGTTGGGCCTTTTATGTGAGAGAGGAATGTTTTGTTGATGTTGTTGCCAAAGGAATACTTTGGAACCTTCTGTTATACCTAAACATACACACATTTAGCATATGAAAATAATGATAATAAAGATCATAAAAGACACATTATTTTTGTTTATGAGTTTCATGCAAACACAGTTTTATGTCACATTCTCAAGAGAAATCACATAACTTCATTATTAAATTCTTATTACCTATATAATAGTTCTAACCAGCACTGGGAGTAAGGTTGAGAACAAGGACAAGTCTGTCAAAATCTCTGGAGAATTGTTCTGAAACTATACACACTCAGGCCTTGGGATGTAATGTTTTTGGGGTAGTATTTTGAAAACTGAACTCTATGTCATCTTGGTCCATATAGGAAGTGTAGAGCAGGAATCCTATATGTCTCTTTTAAATACCAAATTTCTATGTATCTTTTGAATCCTCCATGTTATAGGGAGGAGAGTAACTTCTACAGAACCTTTCTCCACTTTGCTCACCACAATCTGTGGATGTCTCTCTGCCAGTCTGGCTCTTGAGAACCCAGGCTGGCCTGTGGGTGGCTTGGACCTGTCTGAGTCAAATCACCTTTTCTCTCTTAATTGCAAAGCTAAAATCTCATTTTTCAAATTCTTAAGGAAATAAAATATAAGGCTTTCTCCACCGATTTGTGAATAGTCAAGAAATTAAGAAAGAATTAAAAACAAAGTAAGGCAGAAACCTATCATGTTTCCCAACAAATACAGTTGAAATCTAAAGCTCTTCAGGACTGGATATATGTACACACAAAGATGGTATTGTGGGTAGACACTGCAGATATATAAGTAACACCATGATTTTGATCAGAAAGTCATTAGTTGCTTATGAACACTTACAGGTGGATGACAACAGGGTGAAACTTTTATTGTCTATTTAAGGATTCTAACATACAAGTGCCGGTGCATATTGGTTGAATAATCATATCTCAATGTGTCAAATAAATATGTAAACCCAGATTAGGAAGTAATGAACATTCTCATTTTATACAGAACTTTATGCCTCTTCCTGAGGTGTAACAGTTGGGGTAGGGTGGGCAGACAGACACCTATTCAAGGGAGGTTTGCTCTGGTAGTCACTCAGATGTCTTCAGAGGGAGGGCTTCACTTCTGATGGGGTCCAGGATGCCTCAGGCTGAACCCAGCAGGCAGGACCTCTATAGGAGCTCAGGTTCCAAGCTACCTTGAAGACTTTCGGTTTGTCCTTTGTGTTAAATATCTCTTTTTCCTTTCATGTTACTGGGCTTTTTCATGACCTTGGTCAATACTTTAGGTTGTTATTGAATAATATTTAGTAAACTTGCTCTTGATCCTCTTCCCCCTTCTCTTCTTCTCCCCACCACCTCTCTCTCTCTCTCTCTCTCTCTCTCTCTCTCTCTCTCTCTCTCTCTCTCTCTCTCTCTCTCTCTCTGTGTGTGTGTGTGTGTGTGTGTGTGTGTATAGACTAAAGGTCATTCCTCAAGTGCCACCCAACTACATTACATTCTTGAGACAAGCAAGGTTTCACACTGTGAACTGGACCTTACTATCTAAGCTAGGCTGGCTAACCAGTGAGCTAAGGGATCCACCTATTTCTGCTTTCCCAACTCAGGGGACACAAGTGTGGTGACATTTGGCTTTTAATGTGGGTATTGAGTTCTGGGTATTGTGCTCAGGTTCTCGGGCTTGTACAGTTTTACTGACTGAGCTGCCGCCCAGGCTTTTGTTTCCTTCTGTTTGGTAGCCTGGTTCTGCCAATATTTGAACAAGTTCAAGATCATTAGAAAGCAGGAACTGACTTGTCTTTGTGTACTACATTAGGTCACAAAACACTCAGTAATTACCCCACTAATATGTGGTTGTGATCAAGGACCCCCTCTGCCACTT
Source organism: Arvicola amphibius (assembly GCF_903992535.2). Classification (NCBI taxonomy): domain Eukaryota; kingdom Metazoa; phylum Chordata; class Mammalia; order Rodentia; family Cricetidae; genus Arvicola; species Arvicola amphibius. The sequence continues at coordinate 66,643,019 of NC_052059.1, read as the reverse complement.
TCCTGGGTTTAAGGTAAAGGAAGGGCAGTACTGACTTAGCAGGTAGAGCTGGGCACTCTGAAAGAAGGTACAGCATTGTAGAAAGACACTCTTGTTTCTCAGAGAGGAGAGTCCATTTTTGCTACAGAGAAAAACATGACTGCAAAGTCTCAGCTGAAAGCTGGAAGGAGCTTTGCTGGAGGTCTGTAAAATATTTTCTGTAGTTTCCTTGAAGATGGTTGTCTTGGCTCTGCATGTGTTATTAACATCAGAACTTAGATGTAAGTTTCAAAGCTCCGTTTTCTGCATAGAAATCCTGTGAGGGAAAGCGGGGTCAATTAGCCTTCAGTATGTCAAGAATGTGGAATGTTGAATGGAAAAGATATCAGAGCTGAGGAACTCTGCGTCTCAGGGGTGATAAGATCATTTGCCCTGGGATTCCGTGAAAATTAAATGAAGTCATCCACACAACACACCTGGCACTTAGCAGATGATCAAGACATGCTGATGGTGGTTCCTAAAGCTTTGAACACACTTATCGTGGGTGGTTTGGATTGCTGTGGTCATTATTTTATCCAGTAGCATTTTGCTTGTTTGTTTGACATGGAAAAGAGCAATGCTTCTTATGAGCGAGACATAAAGAAACATCTCTAGTGTACAAAGGGAGCATGAGCATTCCTAAGAATTTGACTTTGCTGCTGGAAACTTCCACAGGGTGATGGGTGACAGCTCAAGAAGATATTTTAATAACAGGCAATATATAAAAACTTGGGTACACTTAGAATACTACATTCATAACTCTGTTTTCCCCCAGACAGTGTTTCTCTGTGTAGCTCTGGTTGTCCTGGAACTTACTCTGTAGACCAGGCTGGCCTTAGACTCAGAGATCAACTTGCCTCTGATGTCTGAGTATTGGGATTAAAGGCATGTACTACTACTGCCTAATTCTACACACATAATTCTAAATAAAAAGATCAAGTGGACATACATCAACTCATTATTTACTCTGAAATTACAAAATTCATTACATTATTCAACCATTAAAAAGTACAAGGAGTAATTTCTATTTATTTATGAATAGAAAATCTATGAAGTATTTAAATTTAAAATTGAGGACAGTTTTATAGTTTTATGTGCTGCCATTTCTGCACAACCATAGTGAGGATAAATAATAAGACATTATCTGTGCATAGAAAAATCAGGAAAGCCCACTATATTCATTATTTTCATTTTTCTCTGGAACTACATGGGAATTTCTGTTTAGTATGGAAATATTTTGGTATGGTTCAAACTTTTACAATGAGAAAGAATTACTTTAAACTATAAAAACAAATTTCAAAGTGGGTGAAAATATTCAAAAGTCGAATTGAAGCAAGTCTGATGGGGGGAGTTGACCAATCTCTTTGTCTGAGGGGACTGACCCCTCCGGGGCTCCGAATATCTTTAAAAAAATCGTGTGCTTTTGTTTGCTCTCTTTGCTTCTTTGGGCTCCTCGCTAGAACCTTGGCTTTTGTAAGTTCCCTTTTCTTTTCTTTATTAAAACTGAATATTATATATTAAAGCTAGTCTGGTCAATCATAATTGCCAATCGACCACGCCCCTTCATTTGGCGCCCAACGTGGGGCATTTGGGAGCCTTTAGCTGAACCCCAATGCCAGCCACATGGCGTTGGGCTTTTGATCGATTCAGCGGTTGCCCCAGCCCTGCTCCTACAGAGCACAGGACGCGCAAGTGACTGCCTGCTTCCTGGCATTTGAGCTTGCCGCTGCTTGGGCAGCTGCCGCTGCTTAACAAGCACCAGTACTGCTGACTAGGTTTACCTCTTCCTTACGTGGGGCTAGCGGCTTCCCCCCTCCCCTCCCTCACGGGAGAACTCTCATTTACGCAGCTTCTGCGCTGTGCTGTGGTGAGTTGATAAGGTGGTTAAGTTGACATAACCACATGACCCAGCTGGACCACTTCTTGGCGTACTCCTGAAGACTTGACCCTACTCCGCAGATACTCGCTAGCCATGCTCATCGACTCTGTTTACAATAGCCAAGCAGTGAAAACAGCCTAAATTTCCATCAGCTGGTGAACGGACAGTGAAAATGTGGTGCATAGACACAAAGGGATTCTATTCAGGAGTAAAGAAAAAAGGACATCGTGAAGTTTGCAAGCAAATGGGTGGAAAAGACTGCTGAGCCAGGAAACTCAGACCCAGAAGGAGAACACCACATGTTCTCTCTTGTTTGTGGTTCCTGGCTCTAAATCTCTAGATGTGAGGATATAGTCTGGATAACCCCAGAAAGCAGGGCTGTAAAGAGGAACTATGGAGGACGTGGGGCCGGGGAGGAGCTCTAGAGAGGGAGACAGCAGGACAAATGCTGTACATGGAGAAATAGGAGAAAGTGGGTTCAGGGAGCAGAGTTTTAACTAAAGAGGGGAGAGGAGAACAGTGTAAAGGGGAGGGAGGGAGAAGGAATAAATAAAGGCAAGGTTCAGGGATTCATCTAACTGGGGTGTGGGGGGGGGGAATCAGGAAAAGACAGACACTACAGAAATGAACAGAAGAGGTTGCAAGGGATAGGGAGAGGAATGGGACTGGGATGCATGATGTGAAATCCATGAAGACTCAATAAAAGGTTTTTTTTTTTATTTTTGTAAAGAATAAATGAGCAGACATGGGTGTACAAAAAGCCAGGGTCAGGTGGTCTAGGCTGCACCCCTGCCACAAGTTCATCGTGTTTGTTATTATATACAGTTGCACAGGAAGCCGGGGTTATTGCGTACAGTTGAACGAGGTGGGGTTTTTATGCCCAGCTGAAGGAGGAGGCAGGTTTAGCTCATCTCAGTAGGAGCAGTCTCTATGGGGAGCAGTTCTCAGGCTGCAAACATCTGGGAGGTGGATAAAGCTATGATGGACATTTTCCTCACAGACTGTCAATATTTGCACCCAGGCCAGAGGAAGGCTGTGCCATCCCTCTGAGCCTTGTTTGGGGAAGGCTTTGCCGCTCCCATGGCTGAGGCATTGGTCCTTGAGATAGCTACGCCATGTCAGCAACACACACTCTCTCAGGACTTCCCTCACTCATGCCACGAAGGATGTTTCAAAAGAAAAAAACCCATGGGAACCATATTATTTTATGGTTACTTAAAAATGTAGTATATATTCCTTTATATATCTCTACTTGAGGTGATTATGTTCCCCACAAGAGCCATAGACTTAACAAAATCCCCCTTACCAGGCATAAGAAACTACACTTGGAGCTGTTTGTCATGGAAGTCTAAGGATCCGCCAAACAGTATTAGACTATTGTCATTGCTCTTAATTGTTTATCACAATTTGAAGCTAAATTTCTGTTGCTGAAGACACCACGCATTTTGGAGACAAGACTTAGAGGAATCTAGCAAGACCCAGTGTGGAGCCTCCTCTGAGGACTAGTGTCAGAGTACGGAAAGCTGCTATGGAAGTGAAGTTGCCCTGGGATAAAAGCAATCAATAGCCCTACGAGCTGCAAAGCTTATGAACCATGACCATGATAGCAGCACAGCAAGGTAGCTCCAAAGGTGCCATAGTGGTTTTACATGGTGGTAACCAACAGCTGGGAAATAATTCACACCTGGTATTATAAACCTAGCTAGTTACCCATGGCTGGTGAGCTACCAAAGCTAGAGATCCTACTACGGTAACTTTCCTAAAGCAGGAAACAACTTCCCGCCCAGGTCTAAATACCTATCCTCGTACCACAGAAGAGCGCGGCTCTCACCCGTGCCAGAGAAGCTTCTTTCTGCAGCAGATGAACAGCATGCAGAGCACAACTGGTCCCAAGGAAAGAACAGCTGATGGGGTTCCCAGCCCCCTTACACATCAGGTTCAGGGAATATTACAGAAGGTGAGGCAGGGATACGCAGAGAGCCATTGAACCAGAATGTCTGCTGGGAGATTATCTTCCCTATAATGACAGGGAAGCTGCACCCATGAAATCTCAACAACATGGTTACCTCAACAAGACAGGAACAGTGACGTCAGCAATTGGCATGGCAGTCTGGATGGGGAAAATCTCAGTCTCATTTTACCTGATGAAGAACTACCGGTAATTACTGACTATACTGAGAGGGAGAGCCAGTCTTCCCCAGGGATGAGCCCCCTCATTGGCTATCCAATGCTTAAGATATACACATATACATATACGAGAAGCACTCTTGGAGCTGCTTCTGAGCCAACTTGGAAGGATTAGAAAGACCCCTTTGCTCTCAGGCAATGGCCACTGCTACCCTGTCAACAGTGTGCCCCAGAGCTCAGGGAAGTGTTATATTGACTTTAGTGCGGATGACTAGTAATTGCAGGCTGTCTTACACGCAGAGTGCTAGCTCCCAGGATTCTACTTTAGTGGGAATGGGTTGGGGCCAGGAATCTGCATTTTAATCAAGCATGTTGGAGGATGCTGTTCACCCCAGGGGTTCTGTGGGGTATGCTTCAGTCACTGAAGTCAGACAGCTCCAGGAGTCATTTTGTGCCAATCAGAGGTCTCAGCTTTCATCTGTTTTATGATTAGGCATTTAGTGGACTGAAGAGATGGCTCAGTCGTTAAAGGATAGGCTCACAACCAAAAATATAATTAGGCATTTGGTAAAAATTTGAGTTGGGGAATTTGGCCCATCCACATCCACAGATCCAAATCTACCAAGTACTCCCACTTGTAACATGATTTGGAAGACTGCCTTCATCTCATGATTCAAAAAATAAACAAGCAAGCAAGCAAAAAAAAAAAGTTTCCCCAGGCTCTTATAACTGTCTTTTGTTACATTAGAAAATATATATAGAAATCTTTTTTATGTGTTTTAGAAGATAAGTTAATTGTATCTAACACTTATTTTAATTATCTTAATTCGTATCCTACTAATGTTACCGATATTTTGGTATATTTATTGAATGATCTATTTTCATAGATCAGAAGAAAGTGAGATCTGTTATATATGTACACATCGTTTAGGGTCAGTTTCTGGGTGTCTCTCCGCTGGGATAGACATCTATCCGCTGCTCATCTTCCGTCATTCCTTTTTATTCTATGTTTATATCATAGTTATTATCTGAAAGACTGTCTTCCTTTACTCTGAATATTCTTTCATTTGTTGACTTTTAAGTCTAAAAGAATAATTTTTGCTTGAACACTCTTCGCAACTTTAGAAGTTAATCTGATTAAGGTAGCGGTGATGATAACTTGCCGTTTTGTATGTGGTGTGCATCCCAGGAGCAGAGCATGGTTCTTAGCGTGCTGCTCTGGGGTGATTTTTTCATGTTCTTTCTGTAGAGTCCCCTCATTTCTGCTCAAGGTTTTGATAGGAAAGTGTGGTACAGCTCCATGTTGGCTTTGAACTTCAGGTAGGAAGCTTTATCCCATGTATCTCCACTCCTCTTTTGTAAAATGACATGAATAGCTCGGCCGGGCTGTGGTGGCACATGCCTTTAACCCCGGCACTCAGGAGTCAGAGGCTGGTGGATCCCACAAATTAGAGGCCAACTTGGTCTACAGAGCGAGTTCCAGGACTGCCAGGGCTATACAGAAAAAAAAACCTGGGTAAAAGAATGTATACAACCATTGTATTATAGAGGCATCGAGTAACCAAGACAGCTTCTAGAATCCTGACAGTTTGTTGGCATAGCCAAAGCAGAAGAAACTCTGCTTAAGATGTCCCCTCAAACGGGACATCAGAGTGTACAGGAAACAAAATTCTCCACATTTCACCAGGCAGAGGCCGAGTTTAACCTGAACGGAGGTGTGTTTAGCTCAGAGGCCGCGGCTGCGCAGTCAGACGACTGGCCTGTAGCGCTATGGGTTTCTTTGAACCCATCACAATGGAAGCAAACGGCTTTCCTCAGGCTCTAGTGAGACCCCGTCTGCTTCTGCTTTCACCTTCACTCCCGTAGGTCAATGGTTAGCATCCCACACTGAAGCGTAGTCTTCACTTGGGAGTGGCAACTCAACGCATTTTGTCACCAGCAAGTGCAGTCTCATTTGCCTTTGTGTTAGGATCTTTGGCCAAATTCTAGCACATGTTGGAGTTCAACAGATGCCCCAGTGAGAAGTAGACTCCTGACCTGTGCACAGTGTGGGGCAGGTGCCTTTTAAAGAAACACAATCTACTTAGAACTGGAAACTGTATGGTATCTGTCCCTTCCACTTTATGAGAAGAGTTTGAGTCTTGCCAATGATTCTCAACACGGGTTGCATATTATAACCATCTGCAGAGCTCTCCGTACCTCTCCAGTGGCCGGAGTCACAGCAGGCACTGCTCTTCCCACCAGGCAGTCCTACCATGTGGCTTCTCTGAGATTCACAGGGCTACATCTGTGGCAGCAGGGACCTCCAGGGGAGGCAGAAGCAAACGCAAACTCTCTTAGTCTTCAGGCATCATCTTGGTATCCTGGCAAGTTTCCATAGCCACTCTGACTCCCTGAGAGAACTGAATGCCTTCACTGGCTCCTATGTGGACTCTTGTTAAAGGTTGGGGCTTAAAAAAAACACCAAACCAAAAACTTCTTTCTCACTGCTGTGACGGTCTCTAATTGTGCCTCCATTTCTCTGTCCCTTCACAGAAACCCATCTCAAATAAGATGTCCGGGCTTTTGTTTTTTCAACTCACGGAGTTGGCAAACCTGGGTATGCACGTGCAGAGGAATGAAATTAGATCCATGCCTCTCCACATTAATTCAAACCAGCTCAGAGACCTTAATTCAAAACTGGAGACACTGAAACTGCTCAAGGAAACACACGGAAACACTTGACATAGGTACAGACAACAGATTTTTGAATAGAACTCCAACAGTGCTGGAAATAGCCCCAAGACCTGACAATGAAACTCTATTAAATTAAAAGCCCTTGCATAGCAGAAGAAGCTATCGGCAGAATAACCAGGACAGCACACAGAGAGGGAGAAAACTTCTACCAGCAATGTTTCAGACAGGTGCTTAGTGTCTAGACTACATAGAGAACTACAAAGATTAAACACCCCACCTCCCCAAACAAAAAGCAATGTTGCCAATCAAGAAATGGGCCAATGATTTGAACAAGTTGTTTCCAAAAGAAACATAAATGTCAAATTTTAATAGTTAAAAAGAGTTCGGTGTCCTTGGCCATCAGAGAAATAAGTTAAACCTACTTTGAGATTTCATCTCACCTAGTGAGAATGGCTACCATCAAGAAAGCAAAGAACAGCAGTGGTGAAGATGGGGGAACAGGAACCCCTATTTGCTGCTAATGGGAGTGTAAACTGATATAGCCACACTGGAAATCAGTGTGGAGGCATCCCAAAAACTAAGACCAGAAGCAACCTATGACGATGCCATACCACACATATACAGGAAAGATTCAACAGGGTACCATGGAGGCATTTACATAGCTGCATCTTTTGCTGTGCTTTTTATAATTATCAAGGACGTTGGACCAACTTCCTGGAAAAGGAGAATGTGGCACATGTGCACAATGGAGTTTTTTCAGTCACAAGTAAAAATTAAATTACAAAACTTGCAGGTAAATAGAACTGGAAAATTGTGATGAGTCTTTCTCTGTCCTACTGGCCAGCTCCCAAATAATGACACAGAGAGCCTGCTTATTAATTATGAAAGTTTGGCCTTAGCTTAGGCTTGTTTCTAGCTAGCTCTTAAAACTTAATTGAACTAATTTCTATTAATCTACATGCTGCCACATGACTCTTGGCTTCTACCTCTCCTCCTGTATGTCCTGCTACCTCTGCATCTGACTGTTGACTCCATCTTTCTTCCTCTTTGAGTTCTCTCTGTACCCAGAAGTCCTACCAACCTCTTCCTGCCTAGAAATTGGCCATTTAGCTCTTTATTAAACCAATCACAGTGACACATTTTCACATAGTGTAAAGGAATATTCTGCAACAGAAAACGCTATATTAAACACTGCATGGAGTCTATAAGAATGGACAAGAAAAGAGGCTTTAAGTATGGGTGTGGGGGAGATAATGGAACAAAATGGAAAGAGGTTACTGGGATTAAAGAGTATGAAGGCCAAAGTGGGGCAGGGTGGTGAGGGAAAGAAAGTATGTGTGAAAATTCCACTGCCAATCTGTTACTCTACAAGTGAACTTTAAGGAAATTTAAAGAATCAAAATATCTTTGTTCATTCCCTGTCCACTCTCTGACTCTTTTTACCCTGGCTTCTGTCTTCGTGCAAGTCACAAACAGCAGCTACAACATCACAAAAGATCATCACATCAGACCTTCAGAATCCTCTAACTTTCCCCACTTTTCTCTCTTACAGTTTTCTTTTGTTTTGAAATGGCTTAAGGCAGGGTTCCCCTCTTTAATTTGGGTTTATTCCCTCTAACTCAGAGCTGCCTCTTTAACTATGGGCTTCCTCTTCAACTCAAGACTGCCCCTTTAACTTAGGTCTGGAGTTTGCTGTTAATGTGGCAGAGATAGCCATTTGGGTGAGAAACTGCCCTTGCCTCAACTGCTGACAGCATGTTGTCCAAATTAAACAAGCAGGACACAAAAGAAGGCAACTGCCTAAATTTGCCAAAACAAGGTAGGACAGTCCTTCAAAATTTCTACTTTACAGAAAAGTTTGTCAAATGTTCTAGGCCTCTAGGCTGAATATGTATGCTCCAGTGTTGCAGAGGAACTTTGAATAACTGTCCAGGCAGCCAGCTGCTCCTATCATTTCTATAGTTTTGGGAGTTGCTTGCTCTGCACTTCCTGTTTATTCAGGTAATATTATATCCTTCTCAGGTCTCTGATGGGTTGAAGGCAAGATAGTTATACTTTCACAATTTTCCTCATTAGCAATTTAAAAAAAACTTATATAAGACATATAAAGTTAAAAAAGAATGAGATGTAAAGTTTATAAGGTAGAGAAACATAAAAGCTTAAGTTGTTTATCTAATAAAATATTTTAAGGTCTAAAAACTTATTTAAAAATTTAGATGGTAATACAACCTATGTTAGAAAACGGTTTATGTGGGAGAGGGAACAAGCTCCACCAGGAGCAGAAGCCAGGAGCAAATTCAGTCCTGGAAGCCAACCCAGTCCCCAGACACTGGCAGATCAGGATTAAGCCAGTGACCAGATCCAGAGTCAACAACCTCCACAGGAACAGGTACAGGGGAGTAACCACTGAACGAGTGAGCCAGAGTGAGCCACTTTCAATCACCATAGAAGGACAAAACAAGATATTCTATGACAAAACTAGATTTTACCAATACCTAGCCACAAACCCAGCTCTACACAAGATACTAGAAGAAAAACTCCAACCCAAGGAAGCTTCCAAGGAAGCTGGCTACACACACACACACACACACACACACACACAAACCCCAAAGACAATTGATGGTCTCATAGCAGCAAATCCCAAAGAAGGGGAAAATGCACAAATTAACGTCATCAACAATGAAAACTAAATTAACAGGAGATAGCAACCACTGGGTCATTAATATCCCTTCATGTGAATGGACTCAACTCACCTATAAAAAGGCACAGGCTAACAGACTGGATACAAAAACAGAATCCATTCTTCTTCTGCATACAAGAAACACATCTCAACCTCAAAGACAGACATGGTCTCAGAGTAAAGGGTTAGGAAAAAAATATACCAATCAAATGGACCTAAGAATCAAGCGGGTATAGCTATCCTAATATCTAACAAATTAGACTTCAAGCTAAAATCAGTCAAAAAAGACAAAGAAGGTCATTTCATATTAGCCACAGGAAAAATCCATCAAGAGGTGTAGTGAGGAGCTGTGGGCTGCATTCCCGCCGCCTGCTTTCGGCCTCCTGACTAGCTTATGCCCCAAAATAATTACACGGAAACTGTATTCTTTTAAATACTGCCTGGCTCATTAGTTCCAGCCTCTTACTCACATCTTGACTAACCCATATCTAACAATCTGTGTAGCACCACAAAGTGGTGTCTTACCAGGGAGGGATTCTAGTGCATGTCCATCTTGGGCTGGAGCTTTGTTGCATCTCTCTCCCTGAGGAGAGGCACGGCAGTCTGCCTAACTTAGGAGAGGTGTGGCATCTGTCTGAGCCATCTACCTCACTTCCTTCTTCCTGTTCTGTTTACTCCACCCACCTAAGGGCTGGCCAATTAAACGGGCCAGGCAGTTTCTTTATTAGCCAATGAGAGGCCTCCATCAAAGAGGAAATCTCACTACTGAACATTTATGCCCCAAATACAAGGGCACCCTTATATGTAAAAGAAACACTTCTAAAGCTTATATCATACATTAAACCCCACACACTAATAGTGGGAGACTTCAACACTCCCCTCTCACCACTGGACAGGTCAGTCAGACAAAAAATGAACAGAAAAATAAGAGAACTAACAGATGTTATAACTAAAATGGACTTAACAGATATCTATAGAACATTCCATCCAAACAGAAAAGAATATACTTTCTTCTCAGCACCTCATGGAACCTTCTCAAAAATTGACCACATACTCGGTAACAAAACAAACCTCAACAAATACAAAAACATTGGAATAACCCAATGTACCTTATCAGATCACCATGCCTTAAAACTATAAGTCAACAGCAATACTAATTCCAAAAAACCCACAAACACATGGAAATTAAACAATGCCCACCTGAATCATCAATGGGTCAAGGAAGAAATAAAGGGGGAAATTAAAGACTTCCTAAAATTCAATGAAAGTGACCACACAAGATACCCAAATTTATGGGACACAATGAAAGCAGTGTTAAGAGGAAAGTTCATAGCACTAAATGCCTACATAAAGAAGCTAGAAAAATCTCACACTAGTGAATTAACAGAGTATTTGAAAACTTTAGAACAAAAAGAAGTAAACTCACCTAAGAGAACTAGATAGCAGGAAATAATCAAACTGAGAGCTGAAATCAACAAAATAGAAACAAAGAAAACAATACAAAGAATCAATGTGGCAAAGAGTTGATTCTTCAAAAAAAATCAACAAAATAGACAAACCTTTATCCAAACTAATGAAAAAGGCAAAGAGAGAATATCCAAATTAACAAAATCAGAAATGAAAAGGGGGACATAACAACAGACACAGAGGAAATACAGAGGATCATCATGTCATATTTCAAAAACCTGTACTCCACAAAATTGGAAAACTTAAAGGAAATGGACAACTATCTTAATAAATATCACTTACCAAAATTAAATAAAGATCAGATAAACAAATTAAAAAGACCTATAACTGATGAAGAAATAGAAACAGTCATCAAAAGTCTCCCAACAAAAAAATCCCAGGACCAGATGGTTTCAGCTCAGAACTCTACAAGACTTTCAAAGAAGAACTAATACCAATACTCCTCAAATTATTCCACACAATAGAAACAGAAGGAACATTGCCAAACTCTTTTTATGAGGCTACAATTACCCTGATACCCAAACCACAGAAAGACATTACTAAGAAAGAGAATTACAGACCAATCTCACTCATGAACATTGATTCAAAAATACTAAATAAAATACTGGCAAAATGAACCCAAGAACACATCAGAACCATCATCCACCATGATCAAGTCAGCTTCATCCTGGAGATGCAGGTTCAACATACGAAAATCTGTGAATGTAATCCACCATATAAACAAACTGAAAATTAAAAACCACATGATCATCTCATTAGATACCAAAAAAACTTAACAAAATACAACATCCCTTCATGATAAAGGTTTTGGAGAGAGCAGGGATACAAGGAACATACCTAAACATAACAAAGGCCATATACAGCAAGCCAACAGCTAACATCAAACTAAATGGAGAGAAACTCCCAGCGATTCCACTGAAATCAGGAACAAGACAAGGTTTTCTACTCTCTCCATACATATCAATATTGTTCTTGAGGTCCTATCTAGAGCAATAAGACACCAAAAGGAGATCAAGGGGATACAAATTCAAAAAGAAGAAGTCAAACTCTCACTGTTTGTTGATGATATGATAGTTTGCATAAGTGATCCCAAAAATTCTACTAAGGAACTTCTACAACTCATAAACAATTTTAGTAATGTAACAGGGTACAAGATTAACTAAAAAAAAAAAAATCAATAACCCTCCTGTACACAGATGATAAAAGGGCTGGGGAAGAGATCAGAGAATCAACACCCTTCACATTAGCCACAAATAGCATAAAATATCTCAGAGTAACTCACAAAACAAGTGGAAGACCTGTATGACAAGAACTTTATTTTTTTTTTTTTTTTTTTTTTTGGTTTTTTGTTTTTGAGACAGGGTTTCTCTGCAGCTTTTTTTTTTTTTTTTTTTTTTTTTTTTTTTTTTTTTTTTTTTTTTTTTTAGAGCCTGTCCTGGAACTAGCTCTTGTAGACCAGGCTGGCCTCGAACTCACAGAGATCCGCCTGCCTCTGCCTCCCGAGTGCTGGGATTAAAGGCGTGCGCCACCACCGCCCGGCATGACAAGAACTTTAAATCTTTGAAGAAAGAAATTGAAGAAGACACCAGAAAGTGGAAAGCTCTCCAATGCTCTTGGGTAGGCAGAATTAACATAGTAAAAATGGCAATCTTACAAAAAACAATCTACAGATTCAAAGCAATGCCCATCAAAATCCCAGCAAGATTCTTCACAGACCTTGAAAGAATGGTACTCAACTTCTTATGGAAAAGCAAAAAACCCAGGATAACCAAAACAATCCTATACAATAAAAGAACTTCTGGAGGCATCACAATACCTACCTTCAAACTCTACTACAGAGCTATAGTACTAAAAACAGCCTGGTATTGGCATAAGAACAGACAGGAGGACCAATAGAATGGAATAGAAGAACTGGATATCAATCCACATACCTCTGAACACCTGATTTTTGACAAAGAAGCAAAAAATATCAAATGGAAAAATGAAAGCATATTTAACAAGTGGTGCTGGCATAACTGGATTTCAACATGTAGAAGAATGAAAATGAACCCATATCTATCACCATGCATAAAACTCAAGTCCAAATGGATCAAAGACCTCAACATAAAGCCAGTCACACTGAACCTCATAGAAGAGAAAGTGGAAAATACACTTGAATGCGTTTGCAATGGAGACTACTGCTTAAATATAACCCCAGCAGCACAGACCCTGAGAGAAACCATTGATAAGTGGGACCTCCTGAAACTGAAAAGCTTTTGTAAAGCAAAGGCCATAGCCAATAAGACAAAACAACAGCCTGCAGAATGGGAAAAGATCTTCACCAATCACATATCAGACAGAGGTCTGATCTCCCAAATATACAAAGAACTCAAGGAATTGGTCACCAAAAGAACAAATAATCCAAAAAAAAAAAATAGAGTACAGACCTAAACAGAGAACTTTCAACAGAGGAGTCTAAAATGGCTGAAAGACACTTAAGGAAATGTTCAACATCCTTAGTCACCAGAGAAATGCAAATCAAAACAACTCTGAGATTCCATCTTACACCTGTAAGAATGGCCAAAATAAAAAAAAACACTAATGACAACTTATGCTGGAGAGGTTGTGGGGGAAAGGGAACACTTCTGCATTGCTGGTGGGAATGCAAGCTGGTACAACCCCTTTGGATGTCAGTGTGGTGATTTCTCAGAAAATTAGGAAACAACCTTCCTCAAGACCCAGTAATACACCTTTGGGTATATATTCAAAGGATGCTCAATTGTGCAACAAGGAAATGTGCTTAACTATATTCAAAGCAGCTTTGTTTGTTATATCCAGAACCTGGAAACAACCTAAATGTCACTCGACCCAAGAATGGATAAGGAAAATGTGGTACATTTACACAGTGGAGTACTAAACAGCAGAAAAAATAACATCTTGAATTTTGCAGGAAAATGGATGGAGCTAGAAAACATTATTTTGAGTGAGGTAACCCAGACACAGAAAGACAATTATCACATATACTCACTCACAGGTGGTTTTTAACCATAAAGCAAAGAAAATCAGTCTACAAATTAGAATCCCAGAGAACCTAGACAACAATGAGGACATTAAGAGAAATTTACATACATCTAATCTACATGGGAAGTAGAAAAAGACAAGATCTCCTTAGTAAATTTGGAGCATGGGGACCTTGGGGGAGTGCTGAAAGGGGAGGGGAGAGGCAGGGAGGGGAACAGAGAAAAATGTAGAGCTCAATAAAAATCCAAAAAAGGTTTATGTACAAAACTTTAGATTCATCAAGATAGGATGGATAGTAGATAATTTTCTCCAAATATGACAAATACAAATGATCTGGACATCATGAATATAATTCTTATCTGATAATTGTTCTTATTGTCTAAATTTTACTATGTTAGAGTTAAGACCTTTCTTTTTTATTTAGGCAAAAAGGTGGAAATGTTGTGGGATGGTATTTTTTATACTCTGAAGATAAGTATTTTTAATGTGCCTTCTAATTGGTTTAATAAAGTAAGAGCTGAATGACCAATAGCCAGACAGGAGAGGATAGGAAGGTGCTGTGAGTTAATGCTCTTGTACACTGTAAAGATTTGTCACTCATATTGGTTGAATAAAATGTTGATTGACCAATAGCCATACAGGAAGTATAGGTGGGGCAACCAGACTAGAAGAATTTTAGGAAGAGGAAAGGCAGAGACACAGTCAACATCCAGAAGCAGAGGAAGCAACATGAGAATGTCTTACTGAGAAAAGGTACCAAACCACATGGCTAAACATAGATAAGAATTATGGGTTAATTTAAGTTGAAAGAGCTAGTTAGTAATAAGCCTGAACAATAGGCCAAACAGTTTATAATTAATATATGCCTCTGTGTGGTTTTTTGGGATTGAATGGCTGTGGGACTGGGAGGGATAGAAACTTCTGTCTATAGATAGAATTTCTGGAGAGAGAGAGGAAAAGGAGAAGCAATCTAGGTGTGTGAATTTCACCAGCAGACTTGAACAAGTCAGACAGGCTGTACTGAGGAGAGGTAACTGAGCCACCTGGCAGAACGTAGATTTTAAAATATGGGTTAATTAAGTTGAAAGAGCTAGGGTTGTAGAGATGGCTCGGAGATTAAGAACATTGGATATTCTTCCAGAGGTCCTTGGTTCAGTTCCCAGCAATTGCATGGTGGTTCCCAAATATCTACAATGAGATCTGGTGGCCTCTTCTGGTATGCAGGTAGAACATTGTATACATAGTAAATAAAAAAGTTATTATAGCTAGTTGGAAACAAACCTAAGCTGAAGGCCAAATTTTTATAACTAATAATAAGTCTCTATATTGTTATTTGGGAGCTGGTGATGTAAAGATAGTCTGATAAGAAAGATTTCTACACAGGTTTCCCCCTTCAACTCAGGGCTGCCCGTTTATGTTTTTCTTTGTTGCTTTCTGCTATATTTCCCCTTCTCTGAGTACTGAGTGTTGGAGGGCTTTGAGTGTTCTTGGCCTTGGTCCTATGAATTTTTGTTAGAAACTGAAGCTAAACACTTTAGTAGTTCACAGCTTTAAGGCTCTTGTGCAAATTTTCAAACTGAAATTGAATTTTTTTTCCAAGCAAGAAGACCTATCATTAGCCACTATGCTGAACACTGAATGATAGGAAGATATATTACAGACATGGTATTTATTAATAAGCTGCCCTAAAACTCCAATATAAATCATTAGTATGTGAATTTATGTATGCAAAAAGTTATTTTCATCACAACTGATGGACCATTCACAAATAATATCAAGGCTGACAAAACTTTTGATACTGTCAACTAATGGTAACAAAGGGATTGGAGAGATGACTCAGCAGTGAAGACCCATTAAACCTGGGCTTCTTCTAATTCAGTCTGATTTGGTCTGATTTGGATTATTGTATCAGTGGAGAGGCTTACCGGACCAAAAAAAACTTAGCAATAACCTTAACTATTTTGGCTATGCTCCTGTTGATCTCTAGGTTGGCTCTGCAACTCTTGGTTCTTGAGGCTCCTCTTTCAATCCATGTGCTTTTTTTTTTCTTGGTCTCTTCATCTGGCTCCTCTCTTGCTCACCTTTCTTTTCTCTCCCCCCTCCCCTCTCTCTCTTCTCAGGACTTAGTTCAGTCTGCTGGCCATGTTCCTTCTGGACCCTTCCAGATACCTCTGGCTGTTCTCCCTGTCATATCTACAATAAAACCTATTCTTCAACCATACCTGAGAGCAATTGTGTCTTCATTTTCATGCAAAAGCATTATAATTAAAATTAAATTAAAAATGTAAATTAAATTTAAAATAAAAATTATAATGGAAAAAGGTAATATTTCTAGTTATTGTGTCTGTGGATCCATGGCAGATTTTTCTGTTATGGTTTGCACAGAGCGTCTCTTCCCCAAATGCTCCTGTGTTGGGGCTCACTCCAGGTGGATGGTGCTATTGTAGAAGGCTCTGGAATATGGAAGTTTGGTTGTAGATGGAGGGAATGTGCAGTAGGTCATGGTGGTGGCTCCTGAGGGTGTCTTCTTCTTGCCCTCTGCCTATCTGTCTCTCTCTACTTCCTGTTGAGTACAGCGAAAGGCAGTCTCCGTCACGTGTTCCTGTTGCTGTGATATTTCCCCCCAGTACTTGGGGTCAGGCTGACCTTTGGAGGCCGTGAACCAATATGAGTTCTTCCTGCATTAAATTATTCTTCTGAGGTATTCAGTCCCAATGATTTAAAACTAATTTGCCCACCGTCTTTGGGAAAGATATTTCCAGAGACAAACTAATGAAGACCTTACTACATTTCTGTACTAACTGATGATCATTTCAACAAAGTTTGAAGAGGAATACTAATTTTGAAATTTAATGAAGCAAAAATTTACCCCTCCCCCAAATACTTTCTTTTTTGTTGGCATATTTATATTGTAAAGTCATCTTAAATTATTACTAGGTTTTGAATTCCATCATTAAACAGCTATGGGCCATTTTCTTTCTAGAATAGAACTTTCCCTGTAACCTCCCAGACTGTGCTATTTGGCCTATGGTATCTAAGGTATTTGTTATCTGGTACTGTACATGAAGTTTGCTGACCCCTCGATGACTCCATCATAATTTCTTCCAGGCCACATGTTATCGGGCTTCTGACTGTTTCTTCAACTGCTTTGACCTCTTTTCTCTTCTTCAAATACATTACAAGCTCCCCCCTCCCCCAGCGGACTTCTGTACTGTTGCATCTTATTCCCGGAACACTTTAAAAGTTCACTGTCATCCTTGAGGTCTCACCTTCAATGTCTCCATGTAGTGTTTCTTACAACCCCACTTATTCTCTATCACAAATACGCTTTCCTTATTTCCTGCATGGTCATCTGTTGTAGTTATTTTTTTTCTCAATGATGTGATAAAATTCCTGGAAAAAAAGCAATTTAAAGACGAAAAGGTTTCGTATGGTCCACAGTTCAAGGTGAAGTCCATTTTATTAGTTACTTTTTGGCTGCTGTGGTAAAACACCATGGCCAAGGTGACTTACAGGAGGAAAGGGTCATTTGACTTAGGGCCCCATCATGGCAGAGTAGAGGCATGGTGTCTGTAGCAAGAAGATGAGGCTCTTACCTTGAGCTGCAGGTGTGAAGCAGAAAAAAGCAGCTTAAGGCCAGAAGATCGTATTTTAGCTCATGGTTTCCAAAGGGTCAGCCCGCATAGCTTGTCCCTGAGCACTAAGGTGGAACATTCCAGCAGCAGGAACGAGACAGAGAGTGTGTTTACCTGTGTCACACAGGAAGCAGTGGGCAGAGGGCAGGCAAAAGACACCTTAAGGAACCACCTCTAGGGATGGACTTCCTCCAGCAAGATTCTGCCCCCTAAGTCTTCCCAAATAGTGTCACTAACTGGGGACCACATGTTCAAATGCCAGAGCTTGTTGGGAGCATTCTGAGTTAAACCACCAAATCTATCATGATGGAGAAGCCACCGTGGGAGGAATGTGAGGTTGCTGTTCACATTGTGTCTGTGGTGAGGGAGCAGAAAACGATGAATGTACATGCTCAGTTTTTTTTAATTAGTCAGTCTGTGGCCCAACCCCTGGAATGGTGCTGCTCACAGTCATTAGCCTAACCTAGGTAATCCCTCCCAGAATACCCAGGGACTTGTCTCCTAGATGATTCTAGATCCTGTCAAAGTGACAGTCAACATTAATATCATGCTTGTTTATATTTTGTCAGGTCATTGTCTTCTCTACTAAAATGGGAGTTTCAGAGTATCTTGCTTCATTCATCAGTGACCAGCATGTAGTAGATGCTCAGTAGTTATTTCTGAGCCCAGGACAAACTCTATCTCTATCTTCTCTCTCTCTCTTCTCTCTCTCTCTCTCTCTCTCTCTCTCTATCTTTCTCTCCCTCCCTTCTCTCTCTCCTCTCTCTCTCTTTTCTCTCTCTCTCTCTCTCTCTGGTAACGTACTCAATGATTTTTAGTGTATCACAATCAGTCAGTAAGCATAGGCTTCACTGATTGTGAGATGGTTAGATACCTGTCAAAGTACTCACAACTATTGTCTGCAAACTTCGGCTTGCAAATGCCTCATTCTTGTTTGTTCTCCAAAGCAAAGCGAGTCAGAAGTAACACTTTCCTCATGAATGAGGAGCCTCTCTAAATCTTAGCAACACTGGTACTTACTACCTGAGAATTTGCCAGAAATTCAGAATCTTGGATTCCACCCAAGAGACCTAATCCCACACCCTGAGTTGAATCATGTATCACCCAGGTCTGGATGCTGTCAGATCTGGAGAGCTTGAAGGTATTCTGGCTGGTTTGGGGGCTGCCATCAATATCTTTGAAGGCCTCTCTGCCCTGTGGAGCACAGCTGGATCCTAATGGAACTGGCTCTGTTGCTGCTCCTGTTATCAGGGGCATGGCCATACTTGCTTATCCAAGGCACTGTATGGGTGGGACAAAGCTCGGTGACATCTTAGAGACATTCAGCAAAACCTGTTGGTTTGCAGATATCAGAATATCTTATGATCTCTCTGAACTGCTCCTTTGTCCCTCTATTAGTCTATCTCAATCACGGCCTGGGATGTCTCAGTGTCCGTGGCTGGAACAGTCCCAGGCAGTCCCCTAACCCTGCCAAATCAAATCCTGATACAGAGAGAAAAGAAAGTTTACCCTGATTTCAGCATTTGAACTATTTGTTCAAACCATCTTTTTTTTGACCCAGTATTGACCTTTCCCTATGATGACTGACAGTGAGAACATCCATTCCCTTCAGGAGAACCCCACTCCCACCCACAGGGGTGTGGTACGACATAGAATCATTTGACATAAGCACATTCCCTAAAGTCCAGGCTATTTGGTCTTAAATAACACCATATGTGGGCTAGCAGCGGTCCTGACAACTTGCTTTCCATCTCCTCTTACCACCTGGGAGGGGACCAGCACCCTGGCTGTGAGAAGGTGGGCTGTTGCTGATGCAGACGAACGCAGTTGAAGACTGACTTTGGGTGGCTTAACGCTGCCTTGAAACCACCATCCCACGGCGGTCCTTAGCCGTTCTTCCCTTTTGCAGAACTGTTGTGTGAGTTTTAGACATAACCGCGCCATGCTGCCGGGAAAGCAGGTTTTCTACAAAAGGGTTTTTGGATGTTAGAGAGCAGAAGGAATAATTCATAAGAAGTCCTAGCTGGTTATTGAGTTTAGCAACAAAAAAGTCTATTTGTATAGCTAACAGGTATTTCCCGCACACGATCTTATTTGATCCTTCTATCAGCCCTCAGGTTAGCCAGAGCTGTGTAACTATTCCCATTTTAATTTGGCACATGGAAGCCTGGAGAAGCGATACGGCCAGAATATAGTGAAGTCTGCCTTCAGACCAATATGCAACTTAAACTTAATCTTCTGTCTTAATCTTCTATCTACCTCAAGAAACTGTTTGAGGTTAAGGTGAGGTTTTCAGGGACATTGACCCAATGGCCTGCATTTTCTGACTTATTCCTAGGGTTCTGAGTCCTCTCTAGACCAGAGATCACATAAGTGTTCCATACACACACACAGACACACACATACTGACACACACACACAGACACACACACACTGACACACACACATTGACACACACTGGCACACACTTAATCACATAGATACACAGACACTCACTGACATACATAAACATGCACACAGACAGGCACACATTGACACACATAGACATGCACACACACACACACACACACACACACACACACACACCTCTTTATTCCTTCTTTTGCTTCTCCCTCAGCTGTGCTGTCTTTCCCCCTGACTTCACTCAATTCTAACTTCATCACTACTGTCCCAGAGTGGCTCAGGGAGAGAAGGGTAACAGGCTCAGAGTTCAAAGACAGGGACAGGGGTCATGAAGGAGGGGGGAAGAAGAAGGTGGAGGGGTGGGGGTGGGGAGAGGGGCGGGGAGTGTCCTTAGTCCAGATCTGAGGATTTTTCAGTCTGAAGCATTTTGAGAGGCTTCCTGCTGCTCTGGAATCTCTGTAAGCACAGGCTTATGTGGCTTGGGTGGACTGACTTTGCAGGTCAGCAGGGCCCTGCTGAGTGCTAGACCTTGAGGTTGCTCAGAAGAAAATAGGGAGGTGGTGCCCTCAGCTCTCCCTGTGCCCTTGCCTTGCTCTCCAGTGCCCACAGCAGCTGTGAGATCACAGGCATGGAGGAGACCTGGGCATGCGCCCATCCTGCTGAGGGCCCGCTCTATCAACAGGAGCCTGGCAAAGACCTAGCGATGTGCCTATGCTGATAAAGATAAAAGCCAAAACATCCCAGAAAGCCGTGAAAAAAACAACCCTGTTCTTAGTCCCTCCCTCCCCAGGGAAGAAACATTCATAATTTTACTTAGCAATACTTTTACTTCTCAAACTCCACCTCCAGCACTTTTTATGAGAAGAATCTAAATCTTTCCTGCTGCAATTAAGCTTCTTTCTTATTTTGCTAGTGGCCCATATTTTTCTGAGAGGCCACAGGTGGTTTTCTGTCTCACTGTTGTGACTGACACCTAAGACTTCTGAACAAGAGGCTAAGAGAGAGCCATAATTGCCAAGCCACTTGGAAGGGTGTAGGAGCCTGGGCACAGTCATAGCGGAGCTACACTCTGCCACAGATGCAAACGGAGGGCCTCCAGGAACTTTCTATTAGTGAAAAATCTCCATGGCTTTCCCATGCCTGTCAAGACTTGCACAGTTTGGACTTGACCTGATGGGTGATGAGGGCATGAAGAATGGACAGACACACAGACATACGTACAGAAAAACTGAGATTAGGTTGAGGTGGGCCTTTGACTTTGATGGAGACCCACCAGCAGCCCAGAAACTCAGTACATTCATTATAAAGCACTGAGCAAGGAGATGTGAGCATTGTATCTAGCTGAAAAAAAGAGGGTTAGGTTGACCTCAAGGGAAGGGTTCTTTAGGGTAGTGGTTTCAGATGCAGGGAGGAGGAAGCTGTGGTTGATACTCTCAGCTAAATGTCAATTATTCCCAATATCCATACTCGAACCAGAGGCTTTGCAATTTCTCTGAGCCTGGCTTGAGGAAGGTTTTGCCATTCCTAGGGGTCTGAAGCTTCGTGGTCCTTGACATGGCTCACATCAATAATTCCCATCATCCAGGATTTCATCAGTTCCTCACACACAGCTTCTATGGCTTGCCTGTCCCCACTTCAGGTGGCCTGCTCTGCAAACAAACTCTTAGATATAACTTGGCAATTTGCCATATGCTTGCAACGTTTTTCAGCATTGAGTTTACAAAATTTGAAAATCCGCTTACTCCATATAAGTAACCATAGTGACTGAGCTCTCTAGTGTAGTGGAACTGGTGTGGATAACTCTGGTATATCACAAGTCTATAAAATTTGCTGGTGGTGAAGGTTGTGGAAGTGAGGGATGTATGTATGTATGCATGTATGTATGTATGCATGAATAGAGGGAGAGCTAGAGGAAAGAGAGGGAGGGAGAGATAGATCTAGATAGATAATAGATGATAGATGGATATAGATAGCTGGTTAGATAGATAGATAGATAGATAGATGGATGGATGGATGGATAGATAGATAGATAGATAGATAGATAGATAGATAGATAGATAGACAGACAGATAGATACTTCTATGGGCATTTTGAAGTTTTCCCTCATGTTCAGAGAAAACCTGAGATGAGACAAAGTGAGGAGATGAGAGGAGGTCTTGCAGGAGTGGAGTCCACACTCAAGAGGGAGTGAGGTTTTCCAAGCATGGGTCTCATCCCTGGGCTTTTGGATAACTCATCTTAAGGGTAGACTTCAGCAGAGGGAGGATTACAACTCTTAGGAATGACCTGGGATTTTCTTTGAGTAGGATTTGCTCCTCATTTTTGTCCTTACCTGGAGTTTCTACACGTGTCACAGAGACAGATGAATAGATAGGATAGACAACTAACTCAGCTGGGTTAATAGTCTGAAGGAAGGGACACTTCGCAGATGTCTTGGCCAGACTTGTAGGTCCCAGGTGAATTTGAATCGTCTGTGTTTTTACTGTGTAAGTGTTCACGGAATGCCCTACTATAATTACAGTCTGATGTGGCACCAGCTTCTCACCACCATGCAGTTTCCCTTAATACTCTCCAGCTTCCCTGATAGCTGTCTACCAATCAGAGCTAGTATCTGCCTGCCTATCCTTCTCATTGGGTACCCTTTCTCTTCCCTCCCCTCCCTATTCATCTACCTATCTATCTATTGAGATGGGGTAAGATGAAATCTGTGCTAAGCCACCTTGGAGATTCAAGTAGAAGTTGAAGTCTCTATCTTGAGTCTGAAGCAGGAAACAGAAAAATAATTTCATTCTAGTTGGGAGGTACAATTCCTTCATTTGCAGGAACCTCAGTTTTACTCTGGTTGGATGAAACCCACGTGCATTATTGTTCAGCTTTTAACTTCTTATCAAGTCATTTATCTTGCTAAGTTAAACTGATACTCCGCTTTTATAAAAAGTATAGACTAAGACAGAGTCAGCTGGGTGCCTGGACATGTTAAATGGCCAGTTCATGTTGGTTAGATTATGGTTTTTGCCACTTTTCGACTAAATTTACCTCCTAGATCCCAGGAGTGTCCTCTGAACCAGAACTCAAATAGAGTGAGCATGTCTGTTTCTTCTGCTTACTTATTTACTATTAGACTCAATGTCTGACTTAATATACAGACTTTGACAGTTTAATGTTAAAATATGTACTAATTAGGGTGAATAATAGCACCAAAACAATAATGGTAAAAATAATAAAACAATAAAATATCATCAATGCGTCTCTAATCCCAACTAGGGACTTCATTTTTTCTTCTTCTCTGTCCTTACATATTTGCAGACATGTTATTTCTAGAGCTGTATTCCAAATGGATTACTGTTTGCATTTGGCTGCTTTTCAGAGGATATGATAGATGTTAAGATATCAACTAGGCAAACAAGCTGTATGCTGCTGGAAGATGCTGGCTCACCATATATCATCCTAGCAGGAACCTGAGAAGCTGGGGTGGTGTGCTCCCTTCATGAGGCAGCTGGGCAGAGTTTCGTTCAGTTGCTGCCCTGAAGAAGGCTAGTTGAGGGAGGAGAGAACTTAGGGGGAAATTGTAGGTATAGTCTACGAAGGAGAAGAAAGAGCAGACCCAGATCTACATTTTATTTATGCCGTCTTTTCATCTAGTTAAAGTGTGCTGTGTCCCTTTGATATGCTATGTTTCTGACACTGGGGATGTATCCTTGCCCAAGGTAGATCTGCCATCTGAGAATAGTAGACGAGAAGGACAGGTGGACAGAAGGAAGGAACATAAGGAATACCACGGGAAGGAACCTCTACCTCAGGCTCAGACATGATGAGGTGATGGGGGTCGGCAGAGGGACTGACATGCCTTTGAGAATATTCTAAGCTGTGTTATGGAGGGTGTGTAGGAGTAGGCCAGCAAGGAAGGGGGAGTGCACCAACGGTTCAATGTAGTTTTCTGTTGGTAGCAGAAAAAAATTGCTTTTGTGGGAAATAGAATGCAGATGGTTTACTACTGTTCATGAAAGCCCTTGAGCCTCAGGTGAGGCTGTGGGAACGTGCAAGGTCCTTTCCGCAGCGCCATGGCTTGCGGAACTGACGGTAGTTTCTGGCTGTGGGAAGACTGTGAAGGTGCGAGGGTCCATATGAAGGAGTTTGTGCTAATTCTGCGGTCAGGAGGACTCACACAAAGTGCTGTATTGCTTTTGTATTTTAATTTTTATTTGTTCTTTGAGAATTTCACACAGTGTGTTCTGATCATATTCATCACCTTTCTCCACCTCTCCCCTTCCTTACCCAGCAAGCTTTGTGTCAAAACAAAAACAAACAAACAAACAACAAAAAACACCCAAACCCAAAATCCAAAATAAAAACAAAACATCAAAACCAATTTCTGCTGCCGACATGGTCTTGGATGTGTAGCTTTCCGCATTAACCACAGTGAGTCCACCAGGGGCCACATTCTGTCTTTCTCAGCCACTAACTCCCAGACCAAGAGTGGGACTCTGTGCCCTTACCCACCTCTGCGCGCTGCGATTTGGCTTGGGCTAGCACAGGCCATGTCCTTGCTGTCCTTCCAGCTGCCCTGCTGTGCCCAGAACAGTCCCTCCCATGGTCGCTGCCCCCCACTGCATCTGGCTCTTGTAAGGTAAGAGCTTTCTATGACTGGTCTCAGATAGGAGAGGTGGAGACTCACACTCTCGCTTGTCTAGAGCAGGGAAAGGATCCAGGTTGTGGAGACCACGTGGTAAGGCCTTGCTGCTGAGAGTGAGCCCCAGTCAAAACCTGGAGGAAGAGGAGTGTCACATGTGACTGACAGACTCCAGGCATTTAATCATTTAATGATTAAACTTCTGTTTTGTAATCTATAAAAGAAGAACAACACATGGCACTAAACTAGACAAGAGAATGTATAGAAAGT
Organism: Arvicola amphibius; assembly: GCF_903992535.2. Taxonomy (NCBI): domain Eukaryota; kingdom Metazoa; phylum Chordata; class Mammalia; order Rodentia; family Cricetidae; genus Arvicola; species Arvicola amphibius. Next base: position 66,618,234 of record NC_052059.1, on the reverse strand, counting down.
CGGTTATCACGCTTGATTCAGAGTAACTTTCCATACATATCACTCATTATTGTTTTACATAACCTTCTGTCCAATGTATATAATTCGGTGGTTAGGAAGATAAATTTACAGAGTTGGGCATTTATCACAACAACCCAAATTAACCTCTAAGCATCTCTGCAAAACATTGTGTGCATTTTAGCCGACTGTTACGACACCACGCCCTAGTCTGTCAGATTGCCGCTTTTCATTTCTTCTCCTCCTCCTGGATCCTGGAGATCAATTCCAGGGCTTTCTGTATACTAGGTACATTGTTAATTTTCTCACTTTACAAAAACAATGCAAGCAAGGAAGTGATTGTTTTGGCTCTTGGCGTGAGGGTCCATCAGACAGCGAAGCAATGGTGGCAGGTGGGGAGAAGGAGTTGACTACATGTGTCCTCCGGCAGCAGAGAGATGGACTTTGGTGTCAGCTCACTTCCTCCTTTTTCCTTTTGTATTGTCGGGAACTCCAGCTCACATTCGGAGTGGGCCTTCCCACTGCAGTTTCACCTCTCCAGAAACGCCCTCACAGACACACACAGCGGAGTATTGTCCGGGGAAACCTCAATCACATCAAAGTGACAGTGAGGATTACTCATTGCACTGGACAGCACTGTACCACTGAGTTACAACTCACCTGTGGCTCAGACTTCTGGGTCTGTTCCACGAGTCCAATCAGATGGAACACAGTCTTTTGGGCCTGCCTTCCTTCACTTAGTATGGCGTTTGCAGAGTTCATCTGTGCTGTAGCAGGACTGCCACTTTTGCTTCTTTTTGTTGTTAAATGGAAAGATTACAAATATGGCCATGCCATAGTTTTTCATTCCTTTCACCAACTGATGTACATTTTCAGTGTTTCCAAGCAAACACTGCTATGACAATTCGGGCATAAATACTTGTGCGCACATACCATATAATAGCCCAGTTCTAAAAGTCTACAATAGTAAGAAACACTAAGCTTTTGAAGGAGATTGCTACTGAATGTGGCCTCAGTTCTTCTCCTTGGAAATAGCTTTCAACGTGTTTGAAAGATACACACTGACCCACATCAAACAGAGAATTTACCTTTTCAGTTACAAGATCAAAAGCTCGCTTTAATTAAACACTTCATCAAAAAGTAGATCAGGAATTGACCTCACTGCTTTCTGAAGTTTGAAACAGACCAGAATCTAAGAACTTCCATAGATACCGTATAACTGCGGGGAGCACCCTGCAGAGGGCAGTGGTGGGACTACAGGCGCCGTTCACACTGTACACAAAGAGACCGGCGTCCTCTGAAACTGTGAGTGCCTGGAGGCCATACAGCTAGTTCTCTTGAGTCAGCCATCTCTAACTGCCCTAGAAGCAAGGCCTGTTCTGTTTCTCTAGGCCAAGTCAGAAAGAGAGCTGAGGCTTGGGACACCTCTCTGCTGAGTGCTAAAGCTCCAGACGCTGGAGAGTCCTGGAAAGGTGATTTGCTTTAAGCCAAGGAAATTTCCAAGTAGAATTGCAGAGGGTGGTGGCCACGCAGAGCTGGTGGGACAGGCTGGAAGTACCAAGGCCTACGCACCCTTCTGTCTGGAGAGATCTAGATGCTTCCAATCTCATTAAGTTTATGATTTTGAATCTTTGTTCTGTTCTTGAGTGATACCCCTTTATTCAGATGTGAAGAGGTTAGACCTGTTGGTGACATTTTAGGTGAAGGAGGCCTACTGGGACTTCCGTCTTATTGGGGTCCATGCTTCATTATATCCTTCCCATAAAAGGACTGGGCTCCTCACTCCACAGAAAGTTGTGGAAAATTAGACACATTCTGTGGAAAGACCGAGTTAACATTCAAGTCTCAAAATCTGATCTTAGGTCAAATGTCTCTTGCTTTTGCCAGTAAAAAGAGCCCAGATGTTTTTCTATTTACTTAGGCAAACCCCTGAAACACAAGTTAGTGATATAAAACTTTACATTTGCAATGTTAAGAACCGTATTTGGAAAGTCCCAAGCATAAAATATATACTGTGAAATGGGAGGTCAAGATGGTGAACTCATTTCAGAGCTACAGTCTTTGACTTGAGAATTTTGATGGGGTCTTCATGTTGGTTGAGCTTCTTGGTCCTAATAGCATGGACAGAATTAAATCATGATACTCAAACCCCGAAACACTAATGCTTTGTTTTTATTGGCAAGACCCAAAATGATCTAATACTAATGCCACAAAGCATCAGTCACTTTTTTCCTGATGAATAAGATGAACTTTGGCTGCTTGTGATAGTAAATTTAATAATGTCAGTGATTTGAACTGTTTCAATTCGAAATGTGCAGAAATGTGTTTCTCTGTTTCCTTCCTGCTCCCTCTCTCCCTGTCTTTCTCCCCCTCTCTCTTCCTTTACTCCGTCCTACTGCTGTTAGTAAGTTTTGTGGCAAATAAGCCCGAATACATAGGTCAGAACATATCATTCACATGTACCCTGCGCATGCCAAACTCAGTACCCTGTTGGGCTCCTCTCACAGGTGGTCTGAATTTGCGTCTAGCTGGACCTGTAAGCAGATTTAATATTTCATAAGCACTGCTCTGTCTCATGCCTCCATTATTGACACCACATGGAAGTCAGGAAATTGGTTCTTTCTGGGAACAGTTTGCAGAAATATGCAGCCTGTCAGCCCCTTTCTCATGGGTGCATTAACAGAAAGGCTCACAATTACAAGTAACGAACCTTCTCCAGATGTGTGCAGCAACTCAGCTCCAACTTTATCTCCAGTCCTGAAGATGGACTTGACAAGACGGATTATTTGTGGCTGTATTGTAATAACTTTGCGAAATTGGAATTCCCAATGATGGTAATGGAGGGTGAGGAACCAGCAGCTGGGCAACGGAGAATTTCTCCTCGAAGTAAACAATCCACAAGAGCAGCGGTGCCAAGAGCAGATCAGCTGCAGCGTTTTCCTGCTTTGGACACCAGCTTGTCCAGACTGTTTCTAATTTTTTCCCTTTTATGATTCTGTTTATGTTACACACATTAAAGTTAAGTCATGTCTTTAATAAGATGGAAACTGGAAGTGAGATTTGGAAATGACTGAATCAACCTTCTTAACTTGTTTCTTCTCATGGAGAGCACAAAAACAACTGACAGAAAGGGATATACCAAAGAAAACAACTTTAATTGTTGGCTTCATGGAAAATCCAATCCAGTCTTTCATTCATTTTCTTTCCACTAGACTTTCCCTATATGGCTGAGGGATTAACCTAGCTGACAGTTCCTGAAGGATCACTAAGTTTCTGCAAGAAAAGACTTAGCAGCAAGGGATGCTGATGTTTTCTCAGTCTCAAAGGCAAGGAGGTTTTTCCAGGATAATGTAATTGGAAGTCAGATTCCCTTACATTTTATGGGTATATGATTACAAGGGAATATTCTTTTAAAAGCAAGGCTATATTTCAGTTTTCCTTTTAAATCCCAAGTCTTCTGAGTTGATAGTTACAAAATTGGGTTCCTTTGGGAGTTATTTGTACATCTTCTAGGTTGGCACTCTTAGCTGTTCGATGTTGATGTCCTAGATAAAATTCTTCAAGCCCAGTTGTTGGGATTTAGCTTAATAGGTTTGGCCAGAGGGATTTCCTATGTCATTGAAGAGATGGAACCAAAACAGAATTAGTCATTCTTACATCTTCTATTTATAGCCCAGCTATTATTCAGATGCATTGTTGAAGAATGATGTAGACAAGATTTTTTCTTTCATTTTTTCTATTGTAAACAGAACTCTTTTTTATATCACGTGGATTTAACTTTGATTTCTAACTTAGACAAATCACTTAACGAAATATTACTCTTGAAATGAAAAATTACCTATTAAGTCATCCCATCTCCATTTGCAAATTAAACATTTGTCAGTACAAAGTATGTGGGATGACTAGAAGTCATGAATGACTTACATGGAAGTGGCAACGGCTGAAAAGGTCAATTTGAAAAATTCTTTACAGAGGTTACTCATGAGTAATGGCCAAAGTCTTGGGACTACTTAAATAGAATCCTACTTAGTTGCTCAGTTTAATGTCAACATTAAAGCTAAGGTGCTAATTTAGTGAAGGTCATGATTGAAAGTATTTTTATTTGGGGGATATGTTAAGTAATTTGTTTTAGGAAGGTGGTTGGGTGGGAATAGAAACGTTGACTATACAGGGTGAGTGGAGGATTAAGTAGATTGGTGAGACAGACTGTGGGAGCTCCATGAGCCACTCAGTCCTCCCCCTCTCTCTGTGTCTGCCTAGCTGTCTCTCTGTCTCTCTCTCCACCTCATCTTTCCAGTTATTCTGGAGATAGTTGGAAGGACAGTAGACTAGAGGACAAATCTGTCTAGGCAGGAGAAAATTCTGGAGAATTCTATGGACTGTGACTTGATTGGTGTGGTGTGCTAGACTAGATCAGAGAAGATAAGTTAGATATAACTGAAGCCCAAACTGGTAGAATCCATTGGAAGAATACAAGGAAGTCAGTAGCAAGACTTCCATACAGCAGCAGATCTGGGCGTGTGCGTGAACTTCCAAAATGTTGTGTCTTTAAGGCTGTTAAAGTCATTATAGCCAGTGGTAATTACTGCAAATACTTTGGTGGGTAGGGTCAGTGATAAAGACCTTCATGAAGGAGAAATATTTAAAGATGGCCTTTCTGGAGACCTGGAAGAATAGTGACAAGGTTTGGTCCCTTATAGAAAGGTGCCTGGTGAGGAAGTAGTCAACTGTAGGCACCCTGCCAAGAAAGTGGCTCATGGATGGAGGAAGTAGAGTGCAAACCAGGAGCCTAGAAGGGTAGTGAAGTCATCAATAATTGGTACTTCCAGCATGACCTGTCTAGGAGAAGCCAGTTATCTCACAGGGACTATAGGTGACTTTTTTTTTAATTAACATAGACTACCGTGTAAGAATCAATAGGTCAAATGTACTGGTAGGATCAAGTCTACTGATAAATTTCTGTGCTGGCTGAGAAAAAATGGCTTGGGTGCTGAACATGCCAATCAAATTTCAAGTATTGTACCTGCTTGACCTCAGGAAGTTGCTTTCTTTTGAGAGGTAATAGAAGACCTTGTGACACGGAGCCGCTATTCTTAATTGAGTATTATTGTCTCAGGGTTTCTATTGCTGTGGCAAAACACCATGATGAAAGGTGACATGGGGAGGAAAAATTTAGAACTCCCAGGTCACATTCTATCACATAGGGAAGTAAGGCCAGGAACCCAAGGGAGGAAGCTGGAGTCAGGAACTGAAGCAGAAGCTGCGAAGGCGCACTGCTTACTGACTTGCTCAGACTGCTTTCTTATAGCACCCAAGACAACCAGCAGAGTTGGAACTACCCACCATGATCTGGGACCCCCTCCATAGCAAATCATCAATGAAAAAAAATGGTGTGTATGTGCATGCTTGCGCTCACGCGTGTGTCTGTGTATATGTGTTTTTCATGCTTTTCCTTTGTTCCCCCAATTATTTAGTTTTAATTCTTTTTTCTGAAGAGAGAGGGGGAAAGAAAGTGTGAAGTTGGATGGTTGGGGAGGTTGAGAGGATCTGGTAGGAGATGAGGGAAGGAAAACTGTGATCAGGATATAGTGTATGAAAAAATCCACTTTCAATAAAAAAGAAAATGCCCCACATTTTCTCAATTGAGGTTCCCTTTTCATAAATTACTCTAGATTGTGCCAATATGGCATAAAACTAGCCAGCACATGAGATACCGTGTCAATATGACATACAAATGTATCACTATTCAACAATAACCTTTCCTTTTTCATTTGTCCCCAAGATGGCATGTTAATATTAATATTACAATATAAAATATCCAACTTTTAATAGTATCCAAGTCTTCAAAAATTAAAAAAACATTAAAAGTTCTTTAAAACATGCAAAATCTTTTTCAAAGTTTCCCAAATTTCAAAATCTCTCTAAAATATGCAAAGTTTCTTCTAAAATTTTTGTAAAATTCCAAAGTGTCTCTAAAGTTCCAAAGTCTAACTCTAGTGGGCTCCTATAAAATAAAAGGTCTGGGATCCAGTTACAATTCTTTTATCTTCAATAGGCAGAGACAGTTCCATTTCTCCAGTTCTGCCACCCACAGCACATACATGTGTCTCATAAACTCAGCCAGACTCCAGTCCATGGCTACTGTTGTCATTAGTGGCAGTCCCATGGCATTGGCATTTCCAAAATTCTGGGATCTCCTCTGCAACTGGCTGCATCTTCACCAATAGCCTCTTCTAGCCTTTCTTCAGGGACTTTGGCCCTGCCATATGGTGCCAAGTCTCAACTTCTCTCTATGGTTCCTTTAATCCTGAAGGTTCTAATACAACTGAGGCTTCATATTTACTAATGGCCTCTTCTGGTCTCACAGAGCCAAATCTCACCTTCTTTCTATGACTCCTTCATGCCTTCAAAACCAGTACCACCTGGAGAACTCTTCTGTATTACCAAGTTCTACTGTTTGCACAATCAGGCACAACTTTGGCCACCTCCATAACACAGCCTCTGTGTACTGACTTTGAGGAAACACTTCACAGAAGATTTTACCTTAATGATGCTGGCCTCTTCCTCAATACAATTGATTATTCACCCCCAGACACCAGTGTTGCCAGCAAGGCTTCGGTTTCATGTTAGAGTTTCTGGCACCTTGTTAACCGCAGCTGACTATTCAGCTCCAGCAGACCAGAGCACAAATTCTTAGTGTAAACTATCACATAACTAGCTCTAATAGATTCTTTGCTTCCCTCTGAAAGTCTGCAGCCAGCCTCCACCATCTGCACTGCTTTCAACATTCTTCCGTGTTTCTACTGCAGTCCATTAAGCTCTGAGCATTCAGTTGCTTTTCTAACCCAAAGTTCCAAATGCCTTCTACAACTCTCCCCCAAATAGCATGGGCAGGTTTGCCACAGCCATACCCCATTTGGTGGTACCAAATTTTTCTCAGTTAGGGTTTCTGTTGTTGTGGTAAAATTACATGACCAAAGTGACTCATGGAGCTTGCAATTTATATGTCACATGCCATTAAGCAAATGTCCCCCAGGCTTGCCCACAAGTCAAGCTGGTGGGGATTTTATTTTGATTGTGTTTCCCTCTTCTTAAATGACTAGAGTAAGTCAATTTGACATAAAACTATTATCAACTATCAAAGATGCTTTGAGAAATCTCTATTAACTCTTATACCAAAAAAAAAAGCTTGTCCATAGCCTCCAATAAGTCATGAGTTACTCTGGGAATATGCATTCTGAATAGTAATTAAGTAAAATCTTCAGTCATGACTGTTTTGATAAATAGAAGACCATGTCATCATCAAGGAATGTCTTGCCATTAATGGAACGTAGTAGTATCAAAGAGTTCCACAATAGCCTGGAATGGAGTATAACAAAGGTTTATTTATTTGGAGATAAACTCCCAGTAAGGGTAGTGGTTCATAGTACTCTGTGTGTGCTGGCAACTGGAACCAAATCCAGCAGAAAAGAGGGCCATGTATGCTTTTTGACTGCACTTATAGTACATGAGACCACATCCAAAGTGGGCCAGTATCTTTTTTGTTTGTTTTTTATTTATTATTATTATTATTATTATTACAAATTTTCACCTCCTCTCCTCCTCCCAATTTCCCTCCCCTCCCCCATTTCTCCTCCCCCTCCATTTCCAGTCTAAAAAGCAGTCAGGGTTCCCTGCCCTGTGGGAAGTCCAAGGTCCTCCCCCCCTCCATCCAGGTCTACGAAGGTGAGGATCTAAACAGAGTAGGTTCGGGGGGCCAGTATCTTAAAGGCTATTGGTTGAAGGAGTTCCCACAACACCTCCCCCTTTGTCTAAATGAGGAAGTCCTAAGCCTAATACAAAACTATATATAATAAGAACAAATGTCAAGTATTGTTCAGGAAAAAGAAGACACAAAACATACATAAAAATTAGAATTACAACCAGCATGAACAACATCAAACAAGAAACATATGGTAAATGTTTCAAAAGTTATCCTATCCTAATAAATAATAAATAATAATAAAAGTGGCTAGGCTCATTCATGAGAGGAAAATAATTGTGACTGTTTTAGTCTTCAACCCCATCAGAAACATGAGGAGGGAAATAATATTACTTGAGTAAACAGGAAGTGCAATCAAGAAACTTCTAAAATGTACAAGAAATGACAGAGACAACTGGCTACCTGGGTAATCACCCACAGTCTCACTTGCAACATTGGGGCAACCAACTTTGGCTAAGGCCTAGAGTATCTGACAGACTATTTTCAGAGGCAGGAAAATTTGAAAAATTGTCTTACCCTGTCTTGGCAAGGTTTGGAAGTCTTTTTGCTTGTATCCTGCTTTTCTAGTTTGGACACCATGCATTTTGTCAGTAGTTGAGGCAGGATGGTTATTTGCCCAAAGGTCAGTTTTGTCAAGAAGAAAACAAACTCCAAGTGGAGTGTCTTTGGTGCCCAACATTCTCTCGGGAAGAGATTGGTGCTGCCAGGAACAACTGTGTCTCACATCAGCAGAATCCTAAGTTATTTAAATGCCATATTCTACAGTTCTTTGAAGTGTTTGAAGATTATCTGTCTATGTAGACTACAATCTCTATGCATCTAAAGAACCTGACTATTCTAACATTGATGTCTATTGACCTGCAATTCTTAATACCTATATAGCTTAAAGACTAAAGCTTCATATTAAAAAATTAAACAATCTTTAAAGAAATGTGCAGCAAATGAAGACAATGACCTCAAAATGTAAGTAACTTGATAAGTATCTTGATCAGAGGTAGAAATATATAGTGTAATATGATAAATACATCTTAAAATTGCATCGTTATACAAAATATCTTAAGCAGAGGCAGAAAAATGCATGCATAAAATATGACAAAATAACTTTGCATAGGTGCACAAATATTGTAAACAGAAATAGGAGCATATTCAATATAACAAATATAATTTAAATTTGTATCAACATACAAGACCCTATAACAATGTAAATTGTCTATAGGTAATAATTCACAAGTAATACACTAATCTATCTATAATCCTATCCAATCCACCGCCCCTTTTTTTCAAAAGAGATCATAGAGCCTACTTAATTTCCAGCCCCAGCCCTATGCTACTTATAACCAACACCTAATAGATGTCCTTAACCCTGAGGGCAAACTTTGTTGGGAGAGGGGCATTATTTTCTAGAATTACTTAAAGCTGTCATGGGGGTGATATTATTTCTATGGGATCCTGTAAAAGCTAAAATGATGGTTAAATTTCAGGATTACTGTCTGGTACAATTGTAGACTGTCTCTGAGTAGTCAGTAGGGGTTTTCTGAAATTCTTATTTGAAGTTCTGGCCAGAACGTTGTAAGAAGATATATCATCCCAGCTAGTCAAGTTGGAATCACCTTGAGCAACTTGCAAACTTGTAATTCAAAACCAATCTTAAAGTGCTGCTGTCAATATAATGGCATCATGTCAACCAGGTAGAATTGTTGTCGTGGGGCCCCATCTTCTTCCTGGAGACTTCAAAGATACTGTAGGAAAATTTATTGTTCATTGTGGAAAACTTAAATATTATTCATATCAAAACAGAAAGTTTAAATTTCTATAGACATATATTTAATGAAAAGTACCATAGGTACAAAAATAGGTATGGGGAGAAGTAAAATTTTTTGAAAGCAGAGTTTTGATAATAGTAGTCCCTACATTTTATCTTCCTTCTGTCCCACACCAGGTGACTCCTGATATGAGACAGATACTCTGAATTTTTCTTTTAGCAACATGCTTGGATTTAGAGAAGGATAGTCACCATCCAAATCCAAAGTATGCCTGTAAATAATATCTTACCCTACAGAGGATATTGGTATCATAAGTCAGATTTCTCTTTGCTATGTGATTCTTTTTGGATAGCTATCTTTTCTTTAAGCATCTAGATGTCCAAGGTCTCTTGATTTTTTTTTTTTGAAGATGGGTATTTCCCCGCAAAGGCAAGAACAGAACCCTGCCCCAACCCTTATGAGGTTTTCTTACAATCTGTGGGTTGACATCTCTGTGAATGAGTTGTCAATTCTCTTTATCAAGAGGTTTCTCCTTTTCAAACTGAATCTTGATTAATTTTGATGATATTCATAGCTTTTCTTCTCCTGTGGAAACAAGAGTGAAATCTCTTCCCCAGTGCAGCACATCTCCTGGTTTCCATTCTAAGATCAATACATCCTTGAAATACACCAGCTGATTTAATTCAGAAGTTTTTTCTATTAACCAATGTCTCTCTGCAGCCATTGTTCCTTTCTCATTAATATTTAAAAAATTCAAGATTAAGCGTTATCCAATCTATTTCTGGGGTTATTCTTTTTATCCCTTTATGCTTGTTTAACATAACTTTTATAGTAACATATCTTTCTGTAACTGCCTGACCTATAGGATTGTGTGGTATGACTATAATATGCTTTATATTATAATAAGCAAAAAACTTTCATTTTCTTAGAGACATATGCTGGGCCATTTCTGTCTTTACTTGTGCAGGTATACCCATAATGGCTATAAATTCTAGTAAATGCATGATTACTGAAGCAACCTTTTCCAAACTCAAAGCAGTTGCCCATTGAAAACTTAAATATATATCAATGGTGTGGTGTACATATTTCAATTTTTCAAATTCTACAAAGTGGAACACATACACCTGCTAGATTTCATTCCTTTAAGTACCCTCTGGGTTACTTCCTGCATGTTTGGTTATATAAAGAACTAGTAGGACATCTCTTTATAATCTCCTTAGCTTGTTGCCATGTAATAGAAAAATGCTTTTTTATATCTTTGTTCTTGGAATGATGCTTTTTATGAAACTCATAATTGATCAATTTATGCATTACCTTATGCTAGAGGACCTGGAAGAACCATATGGGATCAGATGTGTGTTATGTATATAGGACAAAGCCTATTCCTGATTATATCTTGAACCTGAATAAATAATGTCAATTTTATATCATCTGGTATAAATTCAGTGATTTCCATATTCAAAACAATTCTTTCTGCACATCGTGAATCAGTAACTATATTGAGAAGTTCTTTAAAAACTCTTAGTACCATAAGAATAGCTTATAATTGACTTTTGGACAGAATCATAAGGGTTTTGTTCCAATTTACTTAAATCTTCTGATTTGTCTCTTGAGCTTCCTGATTATTTGCATCAGTATAGAATGTAGGGCCTCCATTATTGGTGTGTCACATACAATGTGAGGAAGGATCTAATTAGCTCTCTTTATAAGTTCAATTTTATCACTTTTTGGATAGTTGTCATTAATCTCTTCCAAAAAATTAATACAAGCTCTTTGCCAGGTTCACTGTCTTGTCATAATTTGTTAATTTCATCATTAGTAAGAGCTACTATAATTTCTGCTGGATCTATTCCTGCTAGTTGACTAAGTCTCAATTTTCCTTTTATAATTAATTCAGAGACTTTTTCCACATAAGATTTTATTTTTTTACTTTGTTTATGTGGTAAAAAGATCCATTCTAAGATAATATCTTCCCTCTGCATTAAAATTTCTGTAGGGGAATATTTGGAGGGTAATATGACAAAAATGCAGTTAAGATTCAGATCCACACCATCCACATGTGCCTCTTGTAATTTCCCTCAATCAAAGTCAATTCTTTCTCAGCTTCAGCTGATAATTCCCTGGGACTATTTAAGTTATTGCTACCATCTAAGGTTTTATTTAAATGAATTATTTGATAAGATTTTGTCCCAGAAGTGGGCTGTAGATTGGAAATATCTCCTAGCAATCTTTAGAAGCATTAAGAGTCTGCAGTTGATCTCTACTAATTTGTGTTTTTGTGTTCTAATTTTCTGTAAATCTATTTTATAACCTAGAAAATTGATAGAATCTCATCTCTATAATTTTCAGGAACAATTTGTAATACCAAACTAGGCAAAACTTTTTTTAATTCTTCAAACATTCTAAAGTATCTACATTTGAGTCAGATAGCAAAATGTTGTCCATATAATGATAAACTTTAGATCTAGGAAATTACATATTATCTCCAATGGCTGACTTACAAAATATTGGCACAGGGTGAGGCTATTTAACATTCTCTGTGGGACAGATGGTCCACTGATATCTCCTAGGTGACTGAGAATTTTTATAAGTAGGCACTGCAAAGGCAAATTTTTCTCTATGTTTTTATATGTAGTGAAGAAAATCTTTTAAATCAATAACTATAATAGGCTATCCTTTAGGCAATAGGGAAAGCAAAGGAATTCCAGATTGTAGAGGGCCCATTGGTTGAATCACCTTATTAACAGCTCTTAGATCTGTCACCATTCTCTATTTTCCAGATTTATTTTTATTTATTTTAACAACAAATACAGGAGAATTACAAGGGCTGGGTGATTCTTCAATATTCTGAGCATCTTGTTGCATCTGTTCTAAGGCCTGCAGTTTCTTTGTTGTTAAAGGCATTGTTTAACCCATATGGGTTTCTTAGTTAACCATTTTAAAGGTAGGGCCATTGGTACCTCTGAGAGTTTGCTAGTTGTTGTTCTCTGTTTTTATACAGCCTAAATGGTTGGTGACTTTTTAAAATAGTACCTCATAATATCCTTCCCAGAAAAATGAGTTGGTTTATGTCCCATTTCTGAGACTGCAGGAATGTTAATATGGGTATCCCATTGCTGCAACATATCATGACAACATAAATTCACAGCCATATTAGCCACATCAGCCTTCCTCTCTGTCCTTCTGATCCTATGCATTTGACCCATCTCATGCTTTGTTTCATTTGAGATAGGTATTCATTTCCTGGGAATATAACATCTGCCTCATGAAGAGGCCAATTAGGATGCCAAGATTCTGGAGTAATAATAATCACATTTGCACCTGTCCAGTAATCATTCAATTATAAGGTTATTTATTCATACTCTCAGCTTTGGTCTTTGATTATTTTTAGAAATCTGCCAAAATATACATTTCCTATTTTCTAATGGAATTTTTGCTTCATCTTCCATGTTTATCCTTCATTCAGAGCACTATGTTATTTTACAACAGACACTGAATTTTCTAATTTTTCTGGGGAGATGTGTCCTCCACAATGACTGGGAATGACTGGACCATGTTTGACCTTGGGGGCCTGCAAGAGGCCCTCCATGGAGTTTCCCAATGGCAACAGGTTGCCTTGTTTATGCCTTGTTAACCTATGTTCACTGCTCCAATGAATTGAAATTGACCCTTTTTTACATCTTCTACATAATCCAGAAGATAGAGACCTTCTATTTTTGTCACTCCCAGAAGAAACATTATTTCTAGGAATGCCATGTCTATAATACCTTCTTAGATGGCCTATTCTACCTTGATTAAAACATTTGCTGTTTTGATGTCTCTTCATACCTTTGGAAATTGCTTCTCCTGCCCAATGTCTCAATATTGCCTAGTGCAGAATCCATTCATATATTGGTGCTAATCTAACCTTTAAAGGCCAAAGTATTTTTTTGCATTCTAAGCTGGCATTTTCAAAAGCCAGAGATTCAAAAAGTACTTGTCTAGCTTCTAGATTTGTTACCCCTATTACCTTAGGTAATCTCTGTAAAAAGTCACTAAAGAGTTCTCTTGGGTCTATATTACTTTAGTATATGATTCAACTCTTATTCCTAGTTCTTGAATTTTATCCCAAGCATTCAAGGTTGTTGTACGTCATAGGGACAAGATGAGTTCATTGTATATAGCTTGACTATCTGGATCAGCATTACAGCCCTCACCAAGAATTTGATCTTGGGCAGCCTCAAATCCTTTGGCTCACTTTGATGTTCCAGGACTTTAATCTCTTCTCTCCAACAGCACTTCCACTGCAACTATAGCCCAACTTCTAGCACAGCTGATACTAATTGAAGCCAATTATGTGAAGTAACTTTATTACTTGAAGCCCATGTCTTTATCAACATATGGTGAAAGCATGCTATAAGATACTACTGCTTGCATAATATCTTTTAGATCTTTCATACATGTAGGTTCCAATTTACATTCTGTATACCCTTTTGGGTATTGAGTATTTGCTGGGTTTTCAGAAGTTATAACAGGATAAGTAGCTAAAACTCTTGGTAAGTCATCTCTGACTCTGAGAGGTAATGGCAATGCTAAATCCTTTGCCTGTATCTCCTCTCCTTGCTTATCAGTTCTGACAAGTTCCTCAATCAATTCACATCTTTTTATCATGGTCTTTTGTAAAGTTTGAATCTCTTGACCTGTGAATATTTCTAGTGATTTCATCAGATCAATTAATTTCTGCACATGTAATTTTAAGGTTTTAAATTTTTCCATTATTGATATCTTCTTATACTTAGAGATTATTTGGATGATGTGTAGATTGCCTTCCTGGAGGGATGTTCTATCTGCTACCTTATCATAACTTTTTAACAGATTCTAATTGTCAATTTCAACAATATGGATCTTTTAGATAATCTTTTATTACCAGTCTGTAAAGACTGTATCATTTCTAAAAGTTTCTCATTCTTGGCTGTGTTATCAAACCATTTCTTTAACGATATAATATAAAGAACAAATCTAATAGCTGCCATGGCCACAAAAATATATGTATCAGGTAGGTCATATAGCTCTTGCAGAAATCTATTCATAGTAGAAACAAAAAGGTTGTTAAATTCCTGGATGGTGATATTGTCAGAAATTATCTTGGGGTTGGTTTACAATTTTCAAATTTATTTATTTTTATTTATTTACCAATTAATCCAATATTTACATATCAAATTAATTTACTGCTATTATAATTTTCAGAAAATTGTTGTAGGTGTGATAATCTTGATTGGCCAACAGGTATCCCAGTTGCGGTAGTAAGGCAAGTACTAGATCAGTTCCTGAATTACCTCTGAGACTTAGCAAAAACTCTTAAAAGCAGCACACCCATACATGGAGGAGATTGAGTTGGGCAGAAATTGAAGGAACCCAGAGCTTGTAGGTACTTGTGAGTCATGAGGTTATTGGCCAGAGCTTGGGCCAGTGATACTCATGGAACCAACTTGGGGATACAAGTCTGTGTGTGTTCCAGGTACAGGGTTAGAGCTCCCACGGTTAGAGTTCAGTCTGATCAGGTAGGCCTGGCAGCAGCTGGACCTCAGAAGCAGATCCTAGCCTGGGTAGTGACAGTGAGTCACATGGGCAAGAGAAGCCACAGAGGAGTTGTGGCAGGAAGCCATGTGTGGTAGTAACTCAGCCACTTAATAGGCAGGACCAAGCCACGTGGGTACAGGCTGGCAAGAAATTACCAAGTTGCTGTGGCAGGCCAACCAAGCCAAATCGTGTGCAGCTGTGCCAAAGGGGTAGTTCAGCTGTAAGGGATGGGAGGAGGTTGCAGGTGAGGGTCTAGGCAGGGCCCAGCAATGGCATAAATTCTGGCATGGGCACCAATTGCAGTAGTATCAAAGAGTTCTACAGTAGTCTGGAATGGAATGTAACATAGGTTCATTGGGGATAAACTCACAGTAAAGGTAGGCTAAGGGTCTTCAGTCCTCTGATTGCACTGGGAACTGGAACAGAATCCAGCAGAAAAGATGGCCATGCATACTTTTCATCTGCATTTATAGTACATGAGACCATGCCCAAAGTGGGTCGGTATCTTAAAGGCTATTGGCTGAAGAAGTTCCCACAACAAGGGGACTTATCTCTCTATTGAAGGGAAAGTATATTAATATGGGAGTCATAAAGGGTGATTATCAGAAAAATCAAAGAAAGAGGGAGAGGGGCTTATCTAATTGGAATAATAAGGGAAAACTTCATTCAAAGACATAGTTGAACTTTGGTGAGTGTGGAGGATTTGAACAAGGAGAAATATGAAGGTCTTTCCAGGTAAAGATATATGAACAGAGCTCAGAAGGTTGAGAGCAAAAACTGCAAGAAGCACAGCTGTCAGTACATAATTCATTTGGGAGAATGAGGTGAGTCAAGCTAGTCAAGGCAAAGTCTATTGTCTTGAAGATCATGAAGAATGGGGAATTTGGTATCAGGCATTACATATTGTAGCATGCTAGAATATAAAGATGAAAAGTAAGAACAAAAATACTCATGTGGGATATGAAGAACTAAAATAAATGAATTTGGAATACTTATTTTTAGGCATACATAAAGATAAAGTATGCTCAGAATGAGAGAAGAGCCGTGGACAAATCCAGTGTTTCTATGAGCACAAACAGATACCAGAGGATATTTACTCAACACTATGCTTAGAAATCTATTCTTAGTGCTTTAACATTAAGACAGCTTCGACAGGAATGGATATCAAAGTTGAGTGTTGTTATGGTTACAGTGAAGGATTGCATAGATTAGGTTGAACTAAGAGCATGTCTGTGGAAAATTATCTTGATTTCTTTAGTTAAACTATGAAGATCTACCCACTATGGGTGGCATCATTCCCCAGAAAGGGGATTCTTATCTGTACAAAAATAGAGAAAATGAGTTGGACACTAGTATGACTTCATGGACACATTGCTCTCTTCTCTTGACTGTGTATGCAACATTACTAGCTGCTTCAAATTTCTGCCTCCTTGACTTCCCCACAGTGATTAAGATTATGTTGCTTTTTCATGATACTTTTATTACAGCAATAGGAAAAGAAATGAAAACAGGTGTCAAGTACGACTGAGTTCAGGAAAACAGAGATGGAAGAATATTGTGTTAGAACTCAGAGTTCTTAGGAGAGACACAGGTGGGAACAAAATCCTCAGTATGTGGGTTACTGCAGTGGCTTTCTTAGTGCAGTGTCTAGACCCAAGGTGTCAGCACCACTTATTCACCAAATTCCTTGACTCCATCCCAGACCTATCAACCAGAAACTCTGGGGATAAAGTTCAGGACTCTGTGCTTTATCGAAGTATCTAGATGGCTTGAGTGGCTGGTAAAGATAGGAGAACCTCGGGTCTGCAAGATAGCTCAGTGGATAAAAGGTGCCTATTGTCAAGAGTGATGAATTTGATCCCCTGCGTTTGCTTGATGGAAGAAGAGATGTTCCACAAAGTTGTCTTCTGACCTCCACTTGCACACACGCAAGTGTATTATTGTATATAATACACACACACACGCACATGCACACATACACATGCAAATGTACTTTTAAAATGTTGAACTTTTATGCTTTAAGAATAAGTGGTGAAACCATGGAGCTCCTATGTGCTAACTCTAGTTATTGAAGTGTCTGTAGAGCCCAGGGAACAGAATTCTCAGAGGCATCTTTATCATGATAAACATAGATTGCAATAATCTTCATGAGAGATTGTGATTTGAGGGGGAATCTTTATATTTGTGGATTATTGTCTAGGTCCATTGGGTCTTTGGAGACTTTTTTTCAAGACAGGGTTTCTCTGTAGCTTTTTAGAGCCTGTTCTGGAACTAGCTCTTGTAGACCAGGCTGGCCTCGATCTCACAGAGATCCGTCTGCCTCTGCTTCCCGAGTGCTGGGATTAACTTTGGAGACTTTTAAGAGTTAAGAGTCCTTTCCAACCCTGCTGTTGGCCAACTTTTAGATTTGAGATTGTGATGATACTTTCAGACAAGAATGGCAAATGGGTCTTACTGTGTGCTATGCTTATTTAAAAATGAGCATCTGGAATTCTATATTGGGATAAATTATGAAGTCACATCTATTGTGGGGAGAGGATCATAGTTAGCAATGTCATCCATAGGTTCAGGAAGCCAGAACAGTGGAACCCATGGCATGGTTTTACTGTTCTTCTAGAAGGACATGAGATCCTTTGGGCAGTGATAGAATCCTGGAAAAAGGAGAAAGCTGTTGAGGTATGCTAAGGTATGGGAAAGTATCTTCCAGTTTTTCTTAGAGTCTGCCACTTGGCATCTAACCTGAGTTATTCATATTTAAAATACAAATATGAATGCCAAGATCTTGTAAAAATCCTAGGAAATATGAGAAACTTTAGGGTTTAGGAAAAGAGAATAAAAAACTTGTATTTTTCATAAATATAAGAAATTTTGAAATTTTAGGTCTGCTGTTCTCTTCTGGAAGCCACTCCTTGCCATTTTGTACAGAGAGAATATGCAAGTGAGAGTCTGGCTAGGAACAATGGCGTCTGTTATTCTCCCGGGTCCTTCAGGTTCCCTAAGATGAGGCAGAACAGCCCTGTTTTCTGGCAGCACTGCATATCCATCCACTTAGATAAACACCGGCCTGGCTTCTTGAGCGGTGCTCCCTATAGCAGCCTGCTAGCTTATTCACCATTCCTAACCACAGGAGCTAAGTTTCCTTACATATTTTAGCCCTCTGGTAGCACAGTGGCTCTTTTGGAGTAAGATTCTTGGATGAGATTATGAAGGGAAATTAAGCACGACACCTGGCATAAGGAAGAATCAAATAATATTATGTAAAGCATGAGGTTTAGGCTCTTTTGAGTTAGATATGAACAAGGTTTTCCTATTCAAACTTTACAAATCTGGGTCAGTGGCAAGTCTTTGGGTGTATTTGGGAGATTATCTACTCTACCGGCAGTATAAATGTTGAGCCTGGAACACTGCTGAAGAGCACAGGATGGGGGGGGGGAGAGGTACATTTTAGTCTTGGTTTGAACATTATATTTTGTCATTTTGCAAAAGTCCCTAATTCTCTCCTGTTCTTAGTTTTGGAACCTGCCAAAGAAAAAAACTGAATACAGCATGGAGTAAGTTCATTTTTAGTTCTGTACTGTAACCCGCCCAACAGGTCCAGTTATTCAGGGTCTAAAGAGGCACTATCTGAAAAAGACATGGGCGAGAGAGAGAAACGAGACCGAGCAGGGTTTAATTGTCAAGGTCTCAGTTTATTGAAGCAAGCTTTTGTCTTAAATAGTTCTCCAGCAAGGAACTTGGGCAGAGGGAGGGGGGAAGGGAAGGAGGGACTCAGCAGCTCAGCAGCTATGAGGGTTGGTGCAAAGTCAGTGGTTAGAACACCTGCTGTTAGTGATAAGCGACAGACAAGGGAGGCACTCTGTGGTGCTTTCTGGACCTTGAGTCTCTAAGATTAGCACACAATGTTTTAGTTAACTTTAAGTTTTCTGTCTCCTTGGGTTTTTACTTCAAGGCCCTGTGAGAAAGGAGAGGCCCAAAATGGCCCCTGACACTCTACGTTGGGTTTGTTGTCATTTGACCTTAACAGACTGTGGTCCGATACTCATGAGGACCAGTGTCTTGTTGCTGGCTCTACATTTTTTCAGCCATGCACTGTTCACTGTTTATTCTTTGGTCCTAGTTATCCCAGCCAATGCCTGGATTAATGTTGTCCTGCATATGCTTTGTGATACCTCTTGAGAAACTCACATGAAATGTGATTATAGTATAATTTAAAGTAAAATGAAAGGACTCACAGATTTTAAATGGTCACCAAAAATTCTTGAAATTTCTTGTGTTATTTACTTCTTTGACTTGAAAACATTTAATTTTCAGCTGTTTATTTATTTACATTGCATTTTCTTACACCACAGATTATCCAAGACTAAGTAATTTTTAAAGAACACAGAACTGTTCTTTTCTACTGGAGGCTAGGAAGTTGTCCTATTGTCCTGTTTGTTTTCTCCACCTGACACAGACTAGGGGCATCTGAAAAGAGCAAATCTCAATTAAGAAAGCCTCCCTAGCAGACTGGCTGTAGGTAAGCCTATGGGACACTTTTTGGGTGATGATTGATTGGGAAGGCCACTTTAGGTGGTGTTGTCCCTGGGTTGTTGGTCGAGGTGTTAGAAGAAAGCAGGCTGAGTAAGCCATGGAGAGCAAGCCAGTGAGCTGCATGCCCCCATGGCTTCCATTCCAGACCTGGCCTCCAGGTTCCTGTCTTGAGTTTATTCCTTGCCCTCCCTCTGTGATAGAGTGCGACATGAGAGCTATAAGTTGAAATAAACCCTTTCTTCCCTAAGTTGCTTTTGATCATACTGTTTATCACAGCACAGGAACCCTAACAAAGGCTGATGTCAAGGTGCCTGCATCTAGTAAGGGGCTTTCCTCCCGTGTTGTTCCATAGCAGAAGGCTGAGAGGCAGGAGTCTACAAGACAGCAAAGGAACAGCAGAAGCCAGGTTTCACTTTTATGATAAGCTATTCTTTATAATAATGGCAGATGACTACCCCTGAAGGCAGTGCCCTTATAACCCAGTCATCTTTGTTTAGGTCCTATCTTCTATTGTGGTTGCATTAGGGATCTATTTTCCAAAGCATGAACTTTGGGAGACATGTTCAAACCATTATGTTATGAAATGGATCCTTCTGGGATCTTGGCCTTTGCTCTGTGGTTAGGACTGAAATTAGTGACACACATCTTTTCCCCAATGGTTTGGAAAAGTGAAATCAAATCTACATTCCCAATGGAAAAAAAAAAAACAGTGCTATCTTCTCAACTCTCTACAGAAACTAGATCAATTTCTAACATTCTTTAAGTAGATATGCTACCAAGCCTGTTTTACTGAATATATATAGAGAGCATATATTCAAGTAAGTTATGTAATACTGTTCTTAGGCAAAATTACTTTCCTAGGACATACAAAAATGCACCTACATAGTATATATTTGCTTAGGGAATCTCCATCCACAAGACAAAGATAACATTCATTCTTAACTAGTAGATTTCAACTGAATGATATTTCAACTGTCTTTTGCAGATGGACTTACTGAGGCCATCCAGTTTAAAATGCTCAGTTATGCATAGTCTTGAGATGGTCCAAGTGTTTCTAAGGAGGGATCTAAAAGCTACTGAATATTTTAGGGAATATCATCCTGAGACTGTCATTCATAGAACAGACAAAGCCAGGTGTTGTCAAATCTGTCAGGAAAGAGGAACACTTATTCGCTACTGGTGGGACTGTGAACTAGTACAGACACCATGGAAATCAGTATGGGCCAACTGCTAGATGGCTCTACCACTCCTGAGTATCTACACAAACTCCCATGAGATACCTGCGGATCTGTGTTTATTTCCACATTACCCTCAATGGCAAGGAAATGGAACCAACCTAGATGTTCACAAAAGATGAATGTCTAATGAAAATGTGAATAAATACACAGTGGAATTTTAACCAGATGTAAAGAAAAGTTAATAACATTTGCAGGAAAATAGATAGACCTGGAAAGTATATTAAACAAGGTTACTCAGACTCACAAAGGCAAAAGTCACGTAGTCTTCTTCTTATGTGGATCCCTGCTTATATCAGAGCATACAAACGGGCAAGAGTATAGATCTAGGATATGAAACTGGAGAGGAGATCATGAAAAAAGGAAAAAAATGGCTCTTGCTGTCCTCTCTTCCTGGAGCTCGCGTGTTCCCCGCTTCTCCCCTCTTTCTTTCTCTTCTCCTTCTTTTTCTACTCCTCTCTCTCTCTCTCTCTCTCTCTCTCTCTCTCTCTCTCTCTCTCTCGCCCCCTCCCTTCCTCCTTCCCTCCTTCCTTCCCTCCCTCCCTCTCTCCCTCTCTCCCGCTCTTGCTCTCTCTCTCTCTGCCCCCTTTCTCCCTTTCCCCTCCATAACCCCCTAAATAAATATTTAACATGTAAAAAAAAGAAAAAAATGGCGTTGAGGAAATGGGGGAGGCACAATAGGACTCATGTGACAGAAAAACAGAGAAGAGGCCTCTGGACATGTGTAAAAGTTATGGGAGTGGACAGAGGGATGGGGAGAAGAGATGGAAGTAAAATAAAAATAAATCTTATTTGAAAATGTCATAACAACATGCAATTCTTTGTATGCTAATAATAAAACACATAAAAATGAAAGAGCATCTTACCCTTTTAGGTGAAGTTTTAAAGGCATATAAAATAGCAGCGTTAAGCTTGTGACTGGGAATGTGCTCAGCTGTTGAGGGGTCTGTGTGGGTGTAGGTTAGTTAACCTTTAAGAACCAGCCAGGACACTCGAGCAGGACTCTGGAAGAACCTGTGCACTTGTCAACTTGGCCTCCCTTGGGCTGTGAGTAGTTGCCCCTCGCCAGATGAACTGCTAGGAGCGACGAGAGCGCCAGAGAAAGAGCTTGCTTATTTCTGACTCCTGAGAGGGTGTGATCCAACCGACAGACACCCAACAGGCCTGCGGTTCAGCGCTTGGAAAGCATCGCGACACACAGCCACCTGTGGCTGATGATGGAAAGAAAGTGTCTACAATTTTAAAAGAGTATTATTTTGGGCTTCACACTCTGAGTAAAATGCCAGGGGCATAAAGGTAGAAGCTACTTATGTGACATCAAGGGTGAGCCCTTTGGTGCTGGCATCCGTGGGACATAGGAAGAGTGAACATATTCAGAAGTATAATAAACAGCTTAGAGGACAGAGTAGGAGGACTACATGTGCTTGACTTGGATGAGGAATGAAAAGAGGGCTAAGACACCTGCAGGGACCACAGGAAATGTCTGAGGTGGTGTGCAGAGGCACAGTTATTCCTGACATGATGAAATTGAGAAAAGGAAAACTCAGTCTGAATGTCAGGAAAATATTTCTTACATAATTTCCATAATCTGCAGAGGGAAGTGGGAGAAATCTTGTTATTTAAAAATCACACAAAACTAGGTTGAATGAACCACCCATTTCAGCTTCCCCCTCTTCACTATGTCTTGATCTAAAAATATCTACTTTCTTTGTTCTGGTTTGCATTTGTAAGTTCTGAAAACTGGGTGTTCCTTGTGCAAATTAGAAGTTACTTCTTAGCTTTAATAAGCAATGGAAGATTCCCTGGGTTGGGGTGTAGGGTATTGGCAACACCATTTCTTCTTTCTAGAGTTCATTCCTTAATGTAGTTTTGAAAGCTGATTTGAATACAGGCTTTCAGTTTTGGGCTTTACCTTTAGAAAGTAATCACAACATGAGCAATGTGTGGAACCAAAGGCCTCACAGAAACCAGGCCAACAGTCTACTGCTGAGCTGCAGTCCCAACCCCAGGAACAGTTTTGATTGGATACTTAAAATGAAAGCTGTCCAATGGAATTAAATTAGGAATCAATAAAGAAGTTGCGGTATGACTTCCTGGGAAGCCAATGTCAGTGGTAGGAGACATGGACAAATGTCTTTCCACCACCCATAGGGCACGAACAACAGATCAGAGGAATGAATTCACCAATGTGCAGATTGGTGAAGTGATGAGTTTACCAATATTACCTGCAGGGTACTGGTGAGGGGTTACTTAGAGGAACTGCAGGACCAGAGTGTCCACCACTACACAGATGGCTACTTAGGAAAGCTGTAACCATGAGCTCCCTGTAGGAGTTACTTGGCTGGTGGTTGAGAGGACACTTTTCTCTCCTTCCCTTAGCAATTGTTAGTACTAGTAAAATCTTTGGGAGAGACCCTTATGAATGATAGAAGTTCCACGGATGTCCTGAGACTTGTGAGTTGTTCACTCACTGAGTCTTGAAAGTTCCATTTACTTTTTGAGTCTTAATGCGGACTCCCTCTCCAGGAAGGAATGTTTCAATATAGAAGAAATTGCTGCGCAACAGACTCTACTTGGAAAACTCCTCACTATGTGGAAGCTGAACAACATACTCCCAAGTAATCAGTGGACCAAAACCAAATCTCACAGGGAATTAGACAATGTCTTGAGATGGATGAAAATTAAAACACAGCACAATATATTTAAAAGATGCAGCTAACACAGCACTTAAGAAAAATGTGGATGTATAGATGCTTATTAAAAGAGATCTCAAGCCAATACCCGACTTCTCTATTTGAAGGTTGTCTAGGAGGCAGACCAAATTAAACCTAAACCAAACAGATAAAAGAAAATAATGAAGACTTAAGTTGAATAAAACAGAGACTAGGAAAAAAAATCACCAAATCAAAAGAAACAAAAAGTTGATGAACTTTTAGGTAAATGAGCCAACACACACACACACACATACACACACACACACACACACACACACACACACACAAAATATTCAGATTACTAAAACTAAGACTAGTTCAATGAAAAACAGACAAAGCATCTGTGTAGGAATTTCTCCAAAGAAGACATCCAAGCGGCCAATGAGCACACTCAAAGAAGCTCGACATCATCAGTTACTAGGAAAATGTTAACTCAAAATCCTGAGGAGGGCCGTGGAGATGGCTGAGCACAGAAAGTGTTTACAGCACAAGCATGAGGACCAGAGATAGCATCCCCAGAGCTCAAGGAAAAGCTGGGCAGCATGGAGGACATCTCAGCACCCAGGAGTCAGAGACTGGGGGTCCCTGAAGCAAGCCGGTCAAATCTGTGAGTTTTGGGTTCAGCATGAGGCCCTTTCTCAACATCTAAAGTGGTATGGATCCAGGAGACACCTGACATTAACTTTGGGTCTACAAACACACACACACACACACACACACACACACACACACACACGCTTAGGCACTTACCTACACACACATATAAACATGACATGCACACACACACCATACCCACATTAACATGTGCACACGCCATCCCAGGGATGGACTGCTTTAACATACTCAGATAATGGCTGTTGTGGGTGTGGATGATGTCACCTGCTGCTACTGTGCTGGACTATGCTTCATGGAGCCATGTTTGCATAGCCTGTGAGGTCAGAAGGTCGCAAAGAAGCTTTGTTCTCACAGTCTCCCCATATCCTCTTGCTGATGCCTGATTCTCTTTAATAAAAAGAGTGCTCAAGAGTCAGTATTCCCAGCAAGAGGCACCACGAATGCCATACTGTGCTAAAAGGGCTGATAAAGACCCTAGTCTCTGATCGGTCAAAAACAAAGATGGCCGTAGGCTTTGAGGAGGAAGAGAACTTCAGAGAATATATCTTAATCAAGATAGTAACTAGATTGTAATAAATCCATGAGAGAAAGATCCAGACAACCATGCTAATTAAGCCAAATAAGAGTATAAGAGTCCTTTAATTATTATTAGCAACCAGGAGCAGGCCATGTCTCTTAGGAATGCTGCCATATTATAGTTTGTTGGGTATTTATTAAGTTCCCTACCTGGACCATAGTTCTGAGACAGAAGGGGTTATCATAATCCCAATGGCCCAAATAGTTTGTGATATAATAGAAGAAATCATTAGGTCAACCAAGAGAATAAAACATAAGAACGGGGTGGGGGGTTCAAACAGTAAAAGAACTGAAATCCACATGCTTGGGATGTGAAGAGGTAATAAAATCAGGGAAGGTTTCTGTTTGTGGGAGAAAATGGTGAACCCCCACATTCAATTTCAGACCACTCTTGGGGACTCTGTGTTAGTACCCAGGCTGTATCTCTTGCCTTGCCCTGGCTGTGAGGTAGGAAATGGTCTGGTCCTCCTTATATTACCTACACACTTCCAAAGATGCAGAAGTGTGTTTTCGGAGCATATCATTTTGAGAATTGCATTCATTTTCCCCCAATGTTCTTTGGAAAGCTGTAAAATAATTTTAGATGCAATAGTAATTCTAGATCTTTGACCTTTGTAGTCTGACTAAAATCATCATATGTCTCCCAGCCTAGATGCTGGCAAGTTCATACATTGCTGTAGCGAAAAGCTTACTTTCATTTACACGAGGAACCACAAATCTTCAGTAGAATTGTCTTACCTTGATTATTTTTTAAAGATACGATTGAAATTAGAATCTGTTACTGTACAGCTAGGAGATGGTTAAGAAGAATAACGAAACGTCCTAGTATATTTGGAACTCAGCAGCTGATGTAATAACTCATTAAAATGCAGGGTGACACTTGTCACCCCGGAATAAAAAGGACAGCTTCTAAAGCATGGTGAGTCCATAGACTTGTTTGTTTGTTTTTCTTTTACAGATTTCCTTACCAAGCCCTCTCTGGCTTCTAAATGGTAGGAGGCACACAGAACAGATGACCGGATTCACCCTCTCACCGTGTCTGAAACTTCATCTTTGCCATGATGAACATAAACCCTAGGAGGAAGAACACCTGTGTGAGGTCAGTGGTCATCAGTCCCACTAATGTGATTAGATACGCCTCACATTTTACTATAAGCCAGTGATTTGTGCATACATTTTTATGTATGTGTGTGTGTGTGTGCGCACATCTGTGTAAGGATATGAGTTCTCTTGACCCCCTTCCATCTTTTTATGGTTGTTTGTTTTTGAGGCAGGGTCTCCTATTGGGGTGGATTTCATCGATCATGTTGAGCTTGAGGGACATCATTCTCCGGGGATCCATCTGTCTCCACGTTCTCAGAGCACATTTCTATGTAGCCTTTTTTTTAATGTGGGTTCTAGGATCGAACACAGGTCCCCATGCTTGGATGGCAAGCCCTTTACAAGAGAGATATCTTATTAGTCTAATTTGTGTATCTTTCTTAAGATTGCCCACTGGATAGTAAGTATCCTGAAGACATGGGACAGACATTCTTATCATATATGTTGTCCATGTGTTTAGCAACTGGCTGGAGAATTGGAGAAATTAATCTGAGTACCTTTTTGGTCTCTATTAGATAATCGGCCAGTTAACATTCTGCATGGAGCACAGGCAGTTTAATGGATCACTTTTAACACATCTCTGGTATGCATTTTCCTAAGAGCCTGGGACACTTTCTTTGGGAAGGCTTTTTGTCTCCTGGCATGCACAGTCCTGGGCCTAGAGCCACTGTTAGCTCCTCTGTGGGTGGAGAGCCTCAAGCTCAAATAGTCTGTGGGACCCTACCTGGCATTTTAGAATACACTGGGGGCAGACATCTTCCTGCTCAAAGAGACGCCTCCTTGAAAGTGATTTGAACGGCTGGCTTTTCTGACACAAGGACATTTTCTTACGTACAGCTTGGCCCCATTTTCTTGTTCTGTTTTCCGAGATGGAAGACTTTTTATGCCGTCTCCTTCCCCTCTGCTGGCATCCAGTGTTTATAAATTATGTTCTCTTTAAATAGCTGTTTTCCAGTAAGGTTTCCTCATCCCGGGGAGATTAAAAGGCTTGCAATATATTCTACTTAGAGTCCTGCCATTTAATCTCTCTCTGTTCCCAGGGCACACAGGGCTCAGGGTAACAGTGCAAAGTCCTAGCCAAGGGGACAGACACTCCTTATTTGGGTGTTTAAATATTTCATTCTTTCTGACCCTAACAGCTAAAAACTTTTCAACTGCTCTTTTCATCTTTTACAAACTCCACAGTCATTGAAAAATCTTTTGCTGACTGTGTGTGTGTGTGTGTGTGTGTGTGTGTGTATGTGTGTATAGTATGTATGTGTGTGTGTGTGTGTGTGTGTTTCTTTGATGGGTAATTCTCTCTTGATATCTGTTTTTCTTGAGACAGGGTTTCATGTAGCTCAAGCTGGCCTTGGGTTGCTATGTAGCCCATGCTGGCCTGTACTCTATATCTTCTTGCCTCTAGATCCTAAAGTGCTGGATTGAAGTGTGCAGCATTATGCCTGACAGAGCTTCTACTAATCAAGAGAAGTGGGAGAAGGTCTTCCGTTACCATCAAATATTTTTCGTGCTTAAAGTAAGCTTGTAATACAGTCCACCCCGACTCTCTCACGCAGCGGCACAGCAAAATACATTGCTGCATTTGCTGCCCTAACCTGAAAATAGGTTCCTCTTATATTTTCCTGCACTCTTCTGTTTTGTCAAGAGTGCCAGAGTAGCAGCCAGCACCTGCAGCCGCTGGCAAGGTGTACCTGGCAGCTGTGCCAGCCAGACGCCAAGTTCTAGCCTGTTCCAATAATAGTGTGTGGGTGGCAAGCTGGCTTCCTGCTGACATAGAAATCTGCCCACGGCTCTGTTCACTGTTCCTGGAAGCTGGAGCAAGGCTGGCTCTGGGTAAGGGGGTGGACTGCTTTGACCCTTCCCTAGAATACAGGAACAGAATTGTAGAATCCATTCTCAGGATTAGAAAGACTCTTAAGTTTCTTTGCCTCTGTAGGGAACATGGCACCTACCCAACTTCCCTCCCTTCTTTTGAGCCTTCATCATCTTCTGTAGAAACATCCTCCAAGTCTGGGTCGATGCTCCCCTCTCTGTGCCTCGTAATGAGAACAGCTGGAGCCAAGTCCACATTCAGCTGGCTCTGGAAGGAAGACGGATGGACCTCACTCTCGGCGCAGAATATGCAGGAGTCTAAACTGGGCTCTGTGAAGGCCATATCCGCACAAGCAGCCTGCACTTTCCACTTTAATCACGCCAAGTTCTCCTGCTGCGTGTGCAAAGATAGTTGAGACAATTCCTGTCCCTCTCTTCAACAAGACCCCAAGAGCTTGGCGGGTGCTTGGCTATGGATCTCTGCATTTGTTTCTATCAGTTACCGGATGAATGCTCTCTGATGACAATCAGGGCAGTCACCTGTCTGATTACAGGAGAAGGCCAGATCAGGCACCCTTGCCACTATTGCTGAGCCATCCTTGTGGATTCCTGGGAGTTTTTCTGGCACTGGTTTCTTTCTAACCCCAGAATGGTCCCCTCATCAAGACATTTTCCATTGCTCTCCCCTTTCGTCCCACCCCCAACCCACCCAACCCAATCCCTCAAGTTTCCATCCCCCGCAACCACCTCCCACCGCCGCCGCCCCCAGTTTACCCAGATCTCTTCTATTTCCTCTTCCTAAGGAATTCCATGTGTACCTCTTTGGGCAAGGTCATAATGGGAAACACACAGAGACAGCCCATCTGAGCTCGTGGGAGCTCATGCACTCCGGATTGAGACCTAGGGAGCCTGCATGGGACTGACCTAGGCCCTCTGCATGTGTGTGTAGTTTGGTCTGTTTGTGGGGCTTCTAGCAGTGGAATCAGAACCTGTCCCTCACGCTTCAGCTGACTGGGGAAAAGATTTCCCATGCTGGGTTACCTCACTCAGCCTTGATTGGGGTGGGGGGGCTTGGTCCTGTTTCAACTTGATGTACCATGCTTTGTTGATGCCCATGGGAAGTTTGCCCCTTTCTGAATGAACGGAGATGGAGGAGGAATGGATAGGGGGTAGATGGGAGGTGGGAGAGGAAACAGGAGGAGAGGAGGGAGGGGAAATTGTGGTCGGTATGTAAAATAAATTAAAATTTAATTAATAAACAAACAAAAAACACAGGTAGCTGAGAAGAAATCTGGGTTTCAGCAGGGAAAGGAGGCGTGTGAGAAGGTAAGGGAGTTGAAAGTGGCCAAAATTCATTATACATGTATATGGACTCATTGCAAGTCGGCACCTGTCCAGGCAAGAAAGCCATCTTAAAGTAGAAAGCAAATGTGAGCGTTTCATGCTCTTCATCGTTGTCAGACTTTATATTGGAGACTAGGTAAGTAACTACAGGAAGTCAAAATGCTTAGTGAGAGTAGCTAAAATGTCAGTCAAGTGGCCAGAGCCAAATTCTTCTTCTGTGGCTTTGGACAAGTGGCTGCACTGCATTTAACACTAGTTTCTTCATCTATAAAATAGTAATGGTAGAGATAAGCACAGCTTTTGAAGGCGAGGCCTTCAGAAAGTGTAGACGTGCAGAAGCATCGAGTGCACTTCACACGATGCCAGACAGAAAGCCAGCACGAGCCAATGCTTTAAGACGTAAGCAGGCAGCGCCAACATACTTCCAGTCCCAGTGGAGCTGAGGAAGGAGCCTTAAGTGAGCTAGCGTGAGGTCGAGTTTCCCTGCTTGAGTAGATGCACAGGCCCATCTCACTGCTGCATAACTCAGCATTTTCAGCTCCAGTCTTGATGACAGGTTCATGTAACATGCGGCAAGTGGCCCCTGCAATTGTGGTTTCATCCAAAGAATAAATGAGGTAACGATGCGAGGATGCCTTAGTCAACACTGTGGCCCTGAAGGAAGAGGCTGCTCCAAAAGCGCTTTCAGAATAGCAAAGGCTCTCATGCTGGTTTGCTTTAGAACACATAGTCCTTGAAATTCACTCCTGGTGGCCTCACTTAGGACCTGCTGTCCCAAGCTTCTCTGTCTAGAGATGGCAGGCTGTAGGGTTCTGGTAGCCAGTACAATCCAGGCCCCAGGAGTCTTGACAGGGTTACTGTTTGGGAAGCCCTTTGAAGTGTGTGCTTCCCTGTGCATCTGGAAATTTCAGTCGCTAGACTTGAGCCCTCACTCCCTGACCATAATTTTCATTCTCTCAGTGGTAACTGGTCTGGGACTGCCCTTGATTAATGGCTCATGCCTTCTTCCCAAATTCCTTCCTGGGCAATTTTCATTTGCTTAACAAACTCAGGAGTTTCATGGATTTTTTTCAGTGAAAGTTGAGAAGGCGAGTTTAGGTATTTGTCCTTTTGCCATTACAGCCTGGTACTGGGCTGACCACCTTGCCGTTCTTCCCACCCAGTGTCATCCGAACTTCAAGGACAACATATACCCATGCCAGAGGTTACCAAGTGGTACAGTTATGCAGCTATCCTTGGTGGATGTAAGTGGAGTTTCCAATCCCCGCATCCGTGGTCTTTGCTGTGGGGAGCAGAGTGTACTCAACAGAAGTGTACAGTCAGCTGCAACGATTCTCTTGGGGGTATTGTGGTTTTGTTGATCTTTGCCTCTTAAAGTCTCTTTATTGATTTCCACATCACATTCATGGTCTTGTTCAATTCAGTGATATGTGATGCTTATCGGAGTTCCTTTAATAATGGCTATGGTTAGCACCTCCCTAGATGACTGACTACTCCTCATGGTCAGTATGAACCTGTTGCCATTTGTTCTTTTGTCTCAGAGGCACATAGAAGTCAACTACAGTTATCTCAGCTACCTCAATCATGGCACAATGTATGAATAAAACCCAGTCAAAATATTTTTAAAGTACTACTTTTCCTTAACTAAAAACACAAAGTAGGAACACTACAAGAAGTGTCGCATTGGGATGGAGGAGCGGAAGGCAGCATAGAGGATGGCGAGGATAAATAGCTCTAAAGATCTCTAGAAACAGTCATATGGAAATCTACTGTACAAGCATCCTAACACACACACACACACACACACACACACACACACACACACACGAGAGAGAGAGAGAGAGAGAGAGAGAGAGAGAGAGAGTTAAAATACCCTATAACAGAGCAACAAAGTCCCTACTAGACTACTAGACATTAGACGAGTCTAATGAATAAAAGCCCAGTGATGTGGGATTCTTTTCTCTATGCTGTGAATATGTTTTATTACCATTGGTCAATAAAGAATCTGCTTTGGCCTACAGCAAGGCAGAATTGAAAGAGGAGGAAAAACTAAACTGAATGTAGGGAGAAAATGGTGGACTCAGGAAAAGCCATGTAGCCACCCAAGAAGCAAGATGTGAGGTAACATGGTAAATTTACCATGAGGTATATTTAGCCTCATGGTAAAATATAAAATAATAGAAATGGGTTAACTTAAGATGCAAGAGCTAGATAAAAGTATGCTTGAGCCATTGGACAAACAGTGTTATAATTATTATAGTTTTGTGTGATTTTTTGGGAGGGTCTGGGTGGCCAGAAACAAAAGTGCAGTCTCTGTTTATAGCCCAGTTACAGAAATGGGTTTCTTTCTTTGAAACCAGTGAGGTCTCATATAATCCTCAAAATTATAGGTTATTGCTGTTGCTATTGGCTTCCCTCTGGACCTTGAAGTTAAGGCTCCATTCATTGCCAAAGATGCTTGAGTCATAGAAAGAACATGGAGAATTCCAACTGTCACTCACCTGGAAACTTCATCCCTACTGTCTAGCTCTCATAGTGTTAGAAGGGGCCATGCATGATACTAGAGGAGAAAATTAGCCACCAGTCATTTCCAGTAGTGAATCCTAAGGGCTACGGTACAGCTATTGACTTGACAAGACACACTGTGCAATAGTGGTATAAACATACACATAATCCAATGACTTTCCGATTGGTTTCAAATTCCATTCTACAAGACAAAACCCATACTTGGCACCATTATTAGGTCGAGAACCTATGGCTACCTACACTACAGTGACTAGGGGAGAATCTACTACTATTATTCGGTTTAATGGACATAATATTAAACTGAATCCTAATGACTTATGCTCTTAGATCAATGAATCTCTCAACCCTCATCTCAGAAATGTGGTAGACATTTGAAGTGATTGACACAGAGAGAGACCTACAACTGAGCTAGGTGCAGAGATAAGAGACCACAGAATGTTCAGCCCTAAATGGAACATATATGTTATAATCCTTCCTCCCAAGGCTCAGGGATCATTATGGAAGGGGGAAGAAAGAGTCTAAGAACCTTAGGCCATGGATTACCATAAGGCAATTGTGTATTCTAGGAACATCAGGGCAGCTGCTTGTGTGAGCTCACAGTAGTGCAACAACATGTAAAAAAAAACCCATGCAAGGCCATGCCAGACTAAATTCCAGAGTGGAGATATGACTTAGTCACAAAATAACACCCTAATCTAGAAGCTCCTGGCAATTGTTAGCAGCTGGCAGGAGAGACCCTTTGCTTTGAGTGGAGTCCCTGGGCAGTTGGCCATGCTCCAGTGGAAGGCTACAAGTTCATATTTAAGTAGCACATATTGGTCTTGATGGATTTGAAATAAATAAATAAAAATAAAAAGACTTGGGTGGGTAGGGAAGGGGTGGATCAAAATATGTTGTATGAAACTCTCAAAGAACCTATGAAAATTTAAAAATCCCTAGAAACACACCTAATATCATACAAGAATGGAAATTAGGACATGCTGTTTCTTTGCAATTGAAAAATTCAATCCATGATTTAATAAATGTCAAACTTTTATTTTATTCTTTTAAAGAGCACAAAAATGTACTATTGGCCATAGTTTCCTGACTCTTACCTTGTTTCTGGCTGTTCATTTGAAATTGTCATCTCGTAAACTCGACTAATTACCTAAAATTAATAGCTCAAGCAACTATAAATAGCTCATTAAACTGTGAACCTAAGGCATGCAAGAAATATTAGCTTAACCTTTTTACAAAAGCAACAGCTTCATGAGAACTTCTGGTATCTTCTTTAAAGTAAAAATCTACTAGGTAGTGGTGGTGCACGCCTTTAATCCTGGCACTTGGGAGGCAGAGGCAAGCAGATCTCTGGGAGTTCGAGGCCAGTCTGGTCTACAGAGAGGGTTCCAGGACAGGGTCCAAGCTACACAGAGAAACTCTGTCTTAAAGAACAATTTTTTTTTGTTTTTCTGTATTCAAACTCCCAAAATTCTGACCTAGGCCTGGAGACCAGGCTAGCTAATTTCCTGTCAAATTTCTTTGCTGTCTAAAGATGGCATGCCTGTCTTCGTTTCCCAGCTAGGATCATCCGCACTTGCTCTTTGTACTCCCTAAATGTTTTTTTCCAAACTCAGAGTGGAAGTTCCACGTACACAAGGATTCAACTTTGTCTTCAATGTATTTCCCGCCTATGAGCTCAAAATCAGTGGGCTAACCAATTACTCAGCAACCCCAAATTAACAACTTGATTTTGTTTTCTTCTAAATGTGCTTTATTGATTTTTTTAGACAGTCTTACTTTGTAGCTCAGGCTGGCCTCAACTTTACAATTGTCATGCCTCCATCTCCCAAGGCTGAGATCATAGGTTTGAGCCATGGGCAATATACTCCATGTTTCCTATGGTTCAGGTAAAAAGAAAAAAATCTTATCTTTCCAAATTCACATAAAAAAATCTGTGTTCAAATCCTCACCTTGGGAAGTATATTGTTAATACGATTTTTCACAATGGCTACCCACCCGCCCGCCCCCCCAGCCCTGGCTGACTCACTGTCATTTCCGTCTCGGACTGTGATAATGGCTTCCAGCTGATGTCTTTGTTGTCACCCATTTGACTTCACCCTTTCACTTATGGCCCCTTACGCTGTCCTGTTTTTACTTTTTCTGATGTCCCAAGCTTGATCCACCCTGGATTTTCACTCCAGCTGTTCCCTCTGGCAACAAGGTTCTTTTGTGATATGCCCTCCCAGCATACCAGCACACTACCGTTAGCTCTTTGTTCATGTGTGGTCCTTGCAGAGAGCATCCCTGATCAACACACTAAGGGATGTGGTACTGTACAGCTTAGTGTCACCTCCTTTTGTTTTTTACTTCTGCTTGAGGAGTTTTACATTTGTGCTTATATTTTATGCCAGCATTTGCTTATTTTTAAGTCTGTGTGTGTGTGAAAGAGAGAGAGAGACAAAGAGAGAGAGAGAGAGAGAGAGAGAGAGAGAGAGAGAGAGAGAGAGAGAGGTTCATGTGAGTGCAGGTGTCCATGGAGGCAGGAAGAGGGCATCAGATCCCCTGAAGCTGGGTTATAGGTGGCTAATCAACATGGGTGCTGGGAACTGAAGCCAGGATCCCCTGCAGAAGCAATAAATGCTTTTAATTGCTGCATCTCTCTATTCCCAATATGCCGATATTTAGTAGATGCTCATAAAAGTTTGTTGAATGACAACCCTCAGGTAGCTCCTTAACTTCAGATATATGCTTCCCTGCTCTCATATCCACCCTTCCTATATCCCAAGCACCCCATTCCTCCGAGCTCCCCCCGCTCTCCCCTTCACACTTTTCTCTCCCCATCTTCCCTTGGCCCAGTCTTGCCCAACCCTCAAGTTCCCAATTTTGCCTGGCGATCGTGTCTACTTCCAATATCCAGGAGGATTACTATATCTTTTTTGGGAGTTCACCTTCTTATTATCTTCTCAAGGATCCCAAACTTATAGGCTCGATGTCCTTTAATCATGGCTAGAAACCGAATATGAGTGAGTACATCCCATGTTCATCTTTATGGGTCTGGGTTACCTCACTCAGAATAGTGTTTTCTATTTCCATCCATTTGCCTGCAAAATTCAAGATGTCATTGTTTTTTACCGCTGAGTAGTATTCTAGCATGTATATATTCCACAGTTTCTTCATCCATTCTTCCACTGAAGGGCATCTAGGCTGTCTCCAGGATCTGGCTATTACAAATAATGCTGCTATGAACATAGATGAGCATATGCTTTTGTTGTATGATTGGGCATCTCTTGGGTAGATTCCCAATAGTGGAATTGCTGGGTCCTGGGGTAGGTTGATCCCGAATTTCCTGAGAAACCGCCACACTGCTTTCCAAAGTGGTTGCACAAGTTTGCAGGGAGACGCCCCCAGTTAGTTCCTTGGGCAGCTGAGGAGAGGGAGCCTGAAAAGGCCAGTTCCTATAGCCATACTGATGAATTTCTTGCATATCACCATAGAACCTCCACCTGACGATAGATGAAGAAAATGACACCTTGGAGCACCGGACTGAGCTCCCAAGGTCCTGATGAGGAGCAGAAGGAGAGAGAACATGAGAAAGAAAGTCAGGACCGTGAGGGAACCTCCAGCTGGCGACAGATGGGGAAGGTGACTGAGCCCCACATTGGAGCACTGGACTGAGCTCCCAAGGTCCCGATGAGGAGCAGAAGGAGCGAGAACATGAGGGAGAAAGTCAGGAACGAGAGGGGTGCGTTCACTCATGGAGACGGTGGGACAGAACTAATGGGAGATCACCAACTCCAGTTGGAATGGGACTGATGGATCATGCGACCAAACCCGTCTCTCTGAGTGTGGCCAACAGCGGGGGCTGACTGAGAAGCAAAGGACAATGGCTCTGGGCTCTGATTGTTCTTCATGGACGGGCTCTGTGGGAGCCTTCTCAGCTTGGTCGATCACCTTCCTGGACCTGGGGGGAGTTGGGAGGACCTTGGTCTTAGCATAGAGTGGGGAACCCTGATGGCTCCTTGGCCTTGAGAGGGAGGGAGGGGAGGTATGGGTGGAGGGGAGGGGAGGGAAGGGGGAGAAGGAGGGGAGAGAAAGGGAAGAAGGAGGGGAGGGAGGGGGGAGGAGGAGGGAAGGAGATGGAAATTTTTAAATATAAAAAAAATAAACCATGAGGAAAAAAAAAAAAAGTTTGTTGAATGAAAAGTCAGCTTACATTTATTGGAGCAGATATTCTGTTGTGTGCAGCTGTACTGGATATCCCATAAACATCATGGAGTGAACAAGTGATGCTGGACTGAAGTCCCATCGTGGCCATGGAGTAGTCTTGTGACTTGAACCATGTTTTATTTTTAATTTAATGTATTTTTAAATTGTTTTTATTGAGCTATATATTTTTCTCTGTTCCCCTTCCTTTCTCTCCCCAACCCTTCTACTCTCTCCCATTTACTCAGGAGATCTTGTCTTTTTCTACTTCCCTTGTAGTTAAGAACCATGTGTGTATCTCTTAGGGTCCTCATTGTTGTTTAGGCTTTCTGGGATTGTAAATTGTAGGCTATTTTTTCTTTACTTTATGTCTAAAAGCAACTTATGAGTGAATACATGTGGTGTTTGTCTTTCTAGGTCTGGGTTACCTCACTCAATATGATGTTTTCTAGATACATCCATTTGCCTGCAAATTTCAAAGATGTCGTTTTTTTCCTGCTGTGTAGTACTCCATTGTATAAATGTACCACATTTTCCTTATCCATTCTTCAGTCAAGGGGCATTTAGGTTGTTTTCAGGTTCTGGTTATGACAAATAATACTGCTATGAACATAGTTGGGCACATGGCCTTGTAGTATGATTGAGTATCTTTTGGGTATATACCCAAAAGTGGTATTGCTGGGTCTTGAGAAATCACCACACTGACATCCAAAGGAATTGTACCAGCTTGCATTCCCACCAGCAATGCAGAAGTGTTCCCTTTACTCCACAACCTCTCCAGCATAAGTTGTCATCAATGATTTTTATCTTGGTCATTCTTACAATTGTAAGATGGAATCTCAGAGTTGTTTTGATTTGCATTTCTCTGATGACTAAAGATGTTGAGCATTTCTTTAAGTGACTTTCAGCCATTTTAGATTCCTCTGTTGAGAGTTCTCTGTTTAGGTCTGTACCCCAATTTTTTATTGGATTATGTGTTCTTTTGATGACTAATTTCTTGAGTTCTTTGTATATTTTGGAGATCAGTCCTCTGTCCGATGTGGGGTTGGTGAAGATCTTTTCCCATTCTGTAAGCTGCTGTTTTGTCTAGTTGACCATGTCCTTTGCTTTACAGAAGCTTCTCAGTTTCAAAAAGTCCCATGTATTAATTAATTAATTGTTTCTATCAGTGTTTGTGCCACTAGGGTTATATTTAGGAAGTGGTCTCCTGTGCCAGTGCCTTCAAGTGTACTTCCCACTTTCTCTTCTATGAGGTTCAATGTGGTTGGCTTTATATTGAGATATTTGATCCATTTAGACTTGAGTTTTGTGCATGGTGATAGATATGAATTTATTTTTATCCTTCTACATGTTGATATCCAGTTATGCCAGCACCATTTGTTGAATATGCTTTCTTTTTTTCCATTTTATATTTTTTGCTTCTTTGTCAAAAATCAGATGTTCGTAGGTGTGTGGATTGATACCTGGGTCTTTGATTTGGTTCCATTGATCCTCCTATCTGTTTTTATACCAATACCAGGCTGTTTTCAGTACCATAGCATTGTAGTAGAGTTTGAATTCAGGGATTGTTATGCCTCCAGAAGTTCTGTAGGGCCAATGGGTCTACCCCTGCCCCTGGGGTTCATCTTGAGGACAGTTTCTGGTCAGCCAGCTAAAACATTCCATTTGTTCCTGTGCTCCTTCTGCCCTGCCTGGTGATTAGCTGTAGGGCATTGTTTATTCCATCTTGGGTGTGGCAATTTCCCACCTGCCTGGGGGAAATTCCTTGTGCAGAAGCTAGGTATTTAAAGATGTCCCCAAGGTTGAAAAAAGGCATTCTGTTGATCTTCTTTCAAATGGCCCAGGTCTCTTGGGTGTTCTTTCAATCTCCCGGCCCTTGCCCAACTCGTGTATAGTACAGTGGTCTGTGAACTGTACCAAGAGGGTAACACAGACACAGGTGTTACAAATTCCTTTATTGTACAGGATTGTTTGACTATCCTGGGCTTTTTGCTTTTTCTTATGAAATTGAGTATTGTTCTTTTTAAGGACTGTAAAGAATTTTGCTGGGATTTTGATGGGCATTGCATTGAATCTGTAGGTTGCTTTTGGTAAGGTTGCCATTTTTTCTCTTTTTTTTAAAAAAATTGATTTTTATTGAGCTGTACGTTTTTCTCTGCTCCCCTCCCTACCTATCCCCTCTTCAACCCTCCCCCAAGGTCCCCATGCTCCCAATTTTCTCAGGAGATCTTATCTTTTTCTACTTCCCATGTAGATTAGATCTATGTAAATCTCTCTTAAGTGTCCTCATTGTTGTCTAAATTTCCTGGGATTATGGTTTGTAGGCTAGTTTTCTTTGCTTTATGTTTAAAACCACCTATGAGTGAGTACATGTGATAATTGTCTTTCTGTGTCTGGGTTACCTCACTCAAAATAATGTTTTCTAGCTCCATCCATTTGTTAATTCTGCCTACCCAAAAGCATGCGATATCTTTCCACTTTCTGGTATCTTCTTTAATTTATTTCTTCAAAGATTTAAAGTTCTTGTCATACAAGTCTTCCACTTGTTTGGTTAGAGTTACTCCGAGATATTTTATGCTACTAGAGCTATTGTGAAGGGTGTTGATTCTCTGATTTCTCAGCCCTTTTATCATCTGTGTACACGAGGGCTACTGATTTTTTTGAGTTAATCTTGTATCCTGCCACATTACTGAAAGTGTTTATAAGTTTTAGAAGTTCCTTGGTAGAACTATCATATCATCAGCAAATAGTGAGGGTTTGACTTCTTTTCTGATTTGTATCCCCTTGATCTCCTTTCATTGTCTTATTGTTCTAGCTAGCACTTCAAGAACTATATTGAATAGGTATGGAGAGAGTGGACAACCTTGTCTTGTTCCTGATTTCAATGGGACTTATGGGAGTTTCTCTTCATTTAGTTTGATGTTGGCTGTTGTTGGGTTGCAGTATATTGCCTTTATTATGTTTAGGTATGTTTCTTGTATACCTGTTCTCTCCAAGACCTTTATCATGAAGAAATGTCATATTTTGTCAAAGGCTTTTTCAGCATCTAATGAAATAATTGTGTGTGTGTGTGTGTGTGTGTGTTTTCAGTTTGTTTATATGGTGGATTACATTCACAGATTTTGGTATGTTGAACCATCCTGCATCTGTGGATGAAGCTGACTTGATCACTGTGGATGATTTTTTTGATGTGTTCTTGGATTCGGTTTACCAGTATTTTATTATTTTTGCATCAATGTTCACAAGTGAAACTGGTCTGTAATTCTCTTTCTTAGTAATGTTTTTATGTGGTTTGGGTACCAGGCTAATTGTAGCCTCATAAAAAGAGTTTGACAATATTTCTCCTGTTTCTATTGTGTGGAACAATTTGAGGAGTATTGGTATTAGTTCTTCTTTGAAAGTCTTGTAGAATTCTGAGCTGAAACGACATGGTCCTGGGCTTGATTTAATTTTGGTAAGTGATATTTATCCAGAAAGTTGTCCATTTCCTTTAAGTTTTCCAATTTTGTGGAATATAGGTTTTTGAAATATGACACGATGATTCTCTGGATTTCTTCTGTGTCTGTTGTTCTGTTCCCCCTTTCATTTCTGGTTTTGTCTCTGCCTTTTGGGTAGTTTGGATAAAGGGTTGTCTATTTTGTTGATTGTTTCAAAGAACCAACTTCTTGTCTCATTGATTCTTTGTACTGTTTTTTGTTTCTATTTTGTTTATTTAAGCTATCAATTTGAATATTTTCTGTAGTCTAGTCCTCCTGTGTAAGTTTGCTTCTTTTTGTTCTAAAGTTTTCAAATGTTCTATTAAGTCACTAGTGTGGGGTTTTTCCAACTTCTTTATGTAGGCATTTAGTGAGATGAACTTTGCTTTTAACACGCTTTCATTGTGTTCCATGTTTGGGTATGTTGTGTGGTCATTTTCATTGAATTTTAGGAAGTCTTTAATTTCTTCCTTGATCCATTGATGATTCAGGTGAGCATTGTTTAATTTCCATGTGTTTGTGGGCTTTCTGGAATTAGTGTTGCTGTTGAATTCTAATTGTAAGCCATAGTGATCTTATAAGATACATGGGGTTATTCCAATTTTTTTTATCTGTTGAGGTATGTGGTCAGTTTTTGAGAATGTTCCATGAGGTGTTCAGAAGAAGATATATTCTTTTCTGTTTAAATGGAATATTCTATAGATGTTGGTTAAGTCCATTTAAGTCATAGCATCTGTTAGTTCTCTTATTTCTCTGATAATTTTCTGTCTGACAGACCTGTCCAGTGTTGAGAGTAGGGTATTGAAGTCTCCCAATATTAGTGTGTAGGGTTTAATGTATGATTCAAGCTCTAGAAGTGTTTCTTTTACATATGAGGGTGCCCTTGTATTTGGGGCATAAATGTTCAGCATTGAGATTTCCTCTTAATGGATTTTTCCTGTGACTAATATGAAATTTTCTTATTTGTCTCTTTTTATTGATTTTAGTTTGAAGTCTATTTTGTTAGATATTAGCTTAGTTACACCACCTTGTTTCTTAGGTCTATTTGATTGGAAATTTTTTTCCCAACCCTTTACTCTGAGATGATGTCTGTCTTTGAGGTTGAGGTGTGTTTCTTGTATGCAGAAGAAGGATGGATTCTGTTTATATCCAATCTGTTAGCCTGAGTCTTTTTATAGGTGAGTTGAGTCCATTTATATTAAGGAATATTAATGACCAGTGATTTCTTTGCTTCTGTTATTTTAATTTTTGTTGATGGTGATGTTATTGTTTGTGTTTTTCCTTTATTTTGATTTGCTGCTGTGAGATCATCTACTGTCTGTGTTTTTGTTGGTGAAGTCAACTTCAAGTATTGGGTTGAAGTTTCCTTCAAGTATTTTGTGTATGGCTGGGTTTGTAGCTAGGTATTGGCTAAATCTGGTTCTGTTATGGAATATCTTGTTTTGTCTGTCTATGGTGATGGAAAGATTTCCTTGGTATAGTAGTCTGGGCTGGCATCCGTGGTCTCTTAATGTCTGCATAACGCTTGACTAGGACCTGTCTGCTTTCATTGTTTCCATTGAGAAGTCAGGTGTAATTCTGATAGGTCTGCCTTTATATCTTACTTGGCCTTTTCCTTTTGCAGCTCTTAATATTCTTTCTTTATTTTGTATGTTTAGTGTTTTTTTTTTCTCATGGTTTATTTTTTTTATATTTAAAAATTTCCATCTCCTTCCCTCCTCCCCCCCCTCCCTCCCCTCCCTCCTCCCCCTTCCCTCCCCTCCTTCTCCCCCTTCCTTCCCCTCCCCTCCACCCATACCTCCCCTTCCTCCCTCTCAAGGCCAAGGAGCCATCAGGGTTCCCCACTCTATGCTAAGACCAAGGTCCTCCCAACTCCCCCCAGGTCCAGGAAGGTGATCGACCAAGCTGAGAAGGCTCCCACAGAGCCCGTCCATGCAGAAGAATCAGAGCCCAATGCCATTGTCCTTTGCTTCTCAGTCAGCCCCCGCTGTTGGCCACATTCAGAGAGACGGGTTTGGTCGCATGATCCATCAGTCCCATTCCAACTGGAGTTGGTGATCTCCCATTAGTTCTGTCCCACCGTCTCCATGAGTGAACGCACCCCTCTCGTTCCTGACTTTCTTTCTCATGTTCTCTCTCCTTCTGCTCCTCATCAGGACCTTGGGAGCTCAGTCCGGTGCTCCAATGTGGGGCTCTGTCATTTTCTTCATCTATTGTCAGGTGGAGGTTCTATGGTGATATGCAAGAAATTCATCAGTATGGCTATAGGAACTGGCCTTTTCAGGCTCCCTCTCCTCAGCTGCCCAAAGAACTAACTGGGGGCGTCTCCCTGGAAACCTGGGAACCCCTCTAGGGTCAAGTCTCTGGACAACCCTCAGGTAGCTCCTTAAATTAAGATATATGCTTCCCTGCTCCCATATCCACCCTTCCTATATCCCAAGCACCCCATTCCTCCGAGCTCCCCCCGTTCTCCCCTTCACACTTTTCTCTCCCCATCTTCCCTTGGCCCAGTCTTGCCCAACCCTCAAGTTCCCAATTTTGTCTGGCGATCGTGTCTACTTCCAATATCCAGGAGGATTACTATATCTTTTTTTGGGAGTTCACCTTCTTATTATCTTCTCAAGGATCCCAAATTTATAGGCTCGATGTTCTTTAATTATGGCTAGAAACCGATTATGAGTGAGTACATCCCATGTTCATCTTTTTGGGTCTGGGTTACCTCACTCAGAATAGTGTTTTCTATTTCCATCCATTTGCCTGCAAAATTCAAGATGTCATTGTTTTTTATCGCTGAGTAGTATTCTAGCATGTATATATTCCACAGTT
This sequence comes from Arvicola amphibius, assembly GCF_903992535.2. NCBI lineage: Eukaryota > Metazoa > Chordata > Mammalia > Rodentia > Cricetidae > Arvicola > Arvicola amphibius. The sequence goes on along the minus strand of NC_052059.1, from coordinate 66,576,216 downwards.
TCTTCATCCATTCTTCCACTGAAGGGCATCTAGGTTGTTTCCAGGATCTGGCTATTACAAATAATGCTGCTATGAACATAGATGAGCATATGCTTTTGTTGTATGATTGGGCATCTCTTGGGTAGATTCCCAGTAGTGGAATTGCTGGGTCCTGGGGTAGGTTGATCCCGAATTTCCTGAGAAACCGCCACACTGCTTTCCAAAGTGGTTGCACAAATTTGCATTCCCACCAGCAATGGATGAGTGTACCCCTTACCCCACAACCTCTCCAGCAAAGGTTATTATTGGTGTTTTGGATTTTAGCCAATCTGACAGGTGTAAGATGATATCTCAAAGTTGTTTTGATTTGCATATCCCTGATAGCTAGGGAGGTTGAGCATGACCTTAAGTGTCTTTTGGCCATTCGAACTTCTTCTGTTGAGAATTCTCTGTTCAGTTCAGTGCCCCATTTTTTAATTGGGTTAATTAGCATTTTAAAGTCTAGTCTCTTGAGTTCCTTATATATTTTAGAGATCAGACCTTTGTCAGTTGCAGGGTTGGTGAAGATCTTCTTTTCCCAGTCAGTAGGCTGCCTTTGTGTCTTAGTGACAATGTCCTTTGCTTTACAGAAGCTGCTCAACTTCAGGAGGTCCCATTTATTCAATGTTGCCCTTAAAGTCTGTGCAGCTGGGGTTATGCATAGGAAACAGTTCCCTGTGCCCATTTGTTGTAGAGTACTTCCCACTTTCTCCTCTATCAAGCTCAATGTGTTCAAATTAATATTGAGGTCTTTAATCCATTTGGACTTGAGTTTTGTGCATGGTGATAGATATGGATCTACTTTCATTCTTCTACAGGTTGACATCCAGTTATGCCAGCACCATTTGTTGAAGATGCCCTCTTTCTTCCATTGTGTACTTTTGGGTCCTTTATCAAAAATCAGGTGTTCATAGGTTTGTGGTTTAAGATCCGGGTCTTCTATACGATTCCATTGGTCAACTTCTCTGTTTTTATGCCAATACCAAGCTGTTTTCAATACTGTAGCTTTGTAATAGAGTTTGAAGTCAGGGATGGTAATGCCTCCAGAAGAACCTTTATTGTATAAGATTTTTTTGGCTATCCTGGGTTTCTTGTTTTTCCATATAAAGTTAATTATTGTCCTCTCAATCTCTGTGAAGAATTTTAATGGGACCTTGATTGGGATTGCATTGAATCTATAGATTGCTTTTGGTAGAATTGCCAATTTTACTATGTTGATCCTCCCAATCCACGAGCAGGGGAGATCCTTCCATTTTCTGGTATCCTCTTCAATTTCTTTCTTCAAAGACTTAAAGTTCTTGTCAAATAAAACCTTCACTTCCTTGGTTAGAGATACTCCCAGATATCTTATGCTATTTGTGGCTATTGTGAAAGGTGATACTTCTCTGATTTCCCTCTCTGCTTCCTTATCCTTTGTGTATAAAAGGGCGACTGATTTTTTGGAGTTGATTTTGTAACCTGCCACGTTACTGAAGGAGTTTATCAGCTGTAGGAGTTCTTTGGTGGAGTTTTTGGGGTCGCTTATGTATACTATCATATCATCTGCAAATAGTGAAAGTTTAACTTCTTCCTTTCCGAATTGAATCCCCTTGATTCCCTTATGTTGTCTTATTGCTATTGCTAGAACTTCAAGCACTATATTGAAGAGATAAGGAGAGAGTGGACAGCCTTGTCGTGTTCCTGAATTTAGTGGGATAGCCTTGAGTTTCTCTCAGTTTAATTTGATGTTAGCTGTCGGCTTGCTGTAAATAACTTTTATTATATTTAGGAATGACCCTTGTATCCCTAATCTCTCCAAGACCTTTATCATAAAAGGGTGCTGAATTTTGTCAAATGCTTTTTCAGCATCTAATGAGATGACCATATGGTTTTTTTCCTTCAGTTTATTTATATGATGGATTACATTGATAGATTTTTGTATGTTGAACCAGCCCTGCATCTCTGGGATGAAGCCTACTTGATCGTAATGGATAATTTTTCTAATGTGTTCTTGGATTCGGTTTGCCAGTATTTTATTGAGAATTTTTGCGTCAATGTTCATGAGTGAGATTGGCCTGTAATTCTCTTTCTTGGTTGAGTCTTTGTGTGGTTTAGGTATCAGGGTAACTGTAGCTTCATAGAAGGAATTTGGCAGTGACTCTTGTGTTTCTATATTATGAAATACCTTAAGGAGTATAGGTATTAGGTCTTCTTGGAAGTTCTGGTAGAATTCCGCATTGAAACCATCTGGTCCTGGGCTCTTTTTGGTAGGGAGGTTTCTGATAACAGTTTCTAATTCTTCGTGACTAACAGGACGATTTAGAGCATTTACCTGGTCCTGGTTTAACTTTGGTATATGGTATTTATCTAAAAAACTGTCCATTTCTTTTACATTTTCCAATTTTGTGGCATACAGGCTTTTGTAGTAAGATCTAATGATTCTCTGAATTTCCTCTGTGTCTGTGGTTATGTCCCCCTTTTCATTTCTGATCTTATTAATTTGCATGTTCTCCCTCTGCCGTTTGATTAGTTTGGCTAAGGGTTTGTCAATCTTGTTGATTTTCTCCAAGAACCAGCTTCTTGTTTCATTGATTCTTTGGATTGTTTTCTGTGTTTCTATTTTGTTGATTTCTGCCCTCAATTTGATTATTTCCAGTCTTCTACTTCTCCTAGGTGAGTCTGCTTCTTTTTTTTCCAGAGCTTTCAGGTGTGCTGTTAAGTCACCAATGAGCGCTTTCTCCGTTTTCTTTAAGTGGGCACTTAGTGCTATGAACTTTCCTCTTAGCACTGCTTTCATTGTGTCCCATAGGTTTGAGTATGTTGTGTCTTTGTTTTCATTAAATTCAAGAAAGACTTTAATTTCTTTCTTTATTTCTTCCTTGACCCAGGTGTGGGTCAGTAGTTGACTGTTCAGTTTCCATGAGTTTGTGGGCTTTCTGGGGGTAGCATTGTTGTTGAATTCTAATTTTAATCCATGGTGATCCGATAAGACACAGGTGGTTACTAATATTTTTTTGTAACTGTGGAAGTTTGCTTTGTTACCAAGTATATGGTCAATTTTCGAAAAGGTTCCATGAGCCGCAGAGAAGAAGGTATATTCTTTCCTATTTGGGTGGAATGTTCTATAGATGTCTGTTAAGTCCATTTGGTTCATTACCTCCATTAAGTCTTTCAATTCTCTGTTAGGTTTCTGTCTGATTGACCTGTCCATTGGTGAGAGAGGAGTGTTGAAGTCTCCAACTATTAGTGTGTGTGGTTTGATGGCTGCCTTGAGTTCTAGAAGTGTTTCTTTTACATAAGTGGGAGCTTTTATATTAGGGGCATAGATATTCAGGATTGAGACTTCATTCTGATGGATTTTTCCTGTTATGAGTATAAAGTGTCCCTTTCCATCTCTTCTGATTGATTTTAGTTTGAAGTCAACTTTGTTGGAAATTAGTATGGCCACACCCGCTTGTTTCTTAGGGCCATTTGCTTGATAAACCTTTTCCCAACCCTTTACTCTGAGTAGGTGTCTGTCTTTGTGGTTGAGGTGTGTTTCTTGTAAACAGCAAAATGTTGGATTCTGTTTTCGTATCCAGTCTCTTAGCCTGTGCCTTTTTATAGGTGAATTGAGTCCATTGATATTAAGTGATATTAATGACCAGTGGTTGTTAACTTCAGTCATTTTTAGTAGTAGAGTTTGTGTGTTTCCCTTCTTCTAGTTGTGCTGGTGAAGGGTCGCTAGATGCCTGAGTTATTGTGGGCATTGTTGGACTCCTTGGTTTGTGATTTTCCTTCTATTACTTTCTGCAAGGCTGGATTTGTGGCTGCGTATTGTTTAAATCTGTTTTTGTCCTGGAATATCTTGCTTTCTCCATCAATGGTGAATGCAAGCTTTGCTGGGTATAATAGTCTAGGCTTGCATCCATGTTCCCTTAGTGTCTGTAGCACATCTATCCAAGCTCTTCTGGCTTTCATGGTTTCCATTGAGAAATCAGGTGTAATTCTGATAGGTTTCCCTTTATATGTTACTTGACCTTTTTCCTTTGCAGCTCTTAATATCTGTTCTTTATTCTGTATGTTTTGTGTTTTGATTATTATATGGCGTGGGGATGCTTTCTTTTGATCCAGTCTATTTGGTGTTCTGTAGGCTTCTTGTACCTTCATAGGAACATCCTTCTTTAGGTTGGGGAAGTTTTCTTCTATAATTTTGTTGAATATGTTTTCTGGGCCTTTGAGTTGTAATTTTTCTCCTTCTTCTACCCCAATTATTCTTAGGTTTGGTCTTTTCATGGTGTCCCAGATTTCCTGAATGTTTTGTGTTAAGAATTTGTTAGATTTGTTTAGTTCTTTAATCTGTGAGTTTATTTCCTCTATAGTATCTTCAGAGTCCGAGATTCTTTCTTCCATCTCTTGTATTCGGTTGGAAATACTTGTCTCTGAAGTTTCTGTTCATTTACTCAGAGTTTCCATTTCCAGTCGTCCCTCAGATTGTGTTTTCTTCAATACCTCCATTTCATTTATCAGGTCTTGTACTGTTTCCCTTACCTGTTTGATTGCTTTTTCTTGTTTTTCTTGTTTTTCTTGGGTATCTTTGAGAGATTTATTTATTTCGTCTACCTTTTTGTTTGTCATCTCCATTTCTTTATGGCAGTTTTTTACCTCCTGTTTAAGGTCCTCTATTATTTTCATAAAGTACTGTTTAAGGTCGGTTTCTTCTATATCTTCTGGGGTAGGGTGTTCAATTCTTGTTGTTTCGGGATGTCTGGCTTGTGGTGATGTCATGTTGCCTTTCATGTTGTTGGAGGAGCTCCTGCATTGGCGCCTGCCCATCTCTTCCTTCAAAAGGAGCCCGGAGGCATTTGGTGTCCTAGACCAATCTTTGCTGTGACTGAAACTGGTTGGATCTCCCCAGTGCTAGAGGAGGACCTATTCCTTGCATCACAATCTGAAGAAGCCCGCACTCCCTTGCAGGAATTCTCAGACCTGCCGGGAGGCCAGAGTCTGACCCCTTTGGGTGGATGGCCTTAGAACAGGAGCAGGACACCTGAGAACACTAGGGAAAACTTGGGAGACACAGGGACGGGAGAAACCGACACAAGCCTGCAGAGGGAAGTGGGGGTAGGGGGTCTGTGCTCTCTTCCAGGGCAGGTTGCCCCAGGGTCCGCATTCACTCACCAGTTCAGATGGAATGTCAGGGCACAGGATCAGGGATTCCAGGCAGCCCAGGGTCGCAGCCCAGACAAAAGGGCCAAGGTGGGGGCAGGGTGGGATGGAATACCACACAGCGAACCTGGCAGCACAATCTGAAGGAGCCCGCACCCCTCCGCAGGAATCCTCAGACCTGCCTGGAGGCCAGAGTCTGACTCCTCTGGGTGGATGGCCTTAGAACAGGAGCAGGACACCTGAGAACACTAGGGAAAGCTTGGGAGACACACAGGGAAGGGAGAAACCGACACAAGCCTGCAGAGGGAAGTGGGGGTAGGGGGTCTGTGCTCTCTTCCAGGGCAGGTTGCCCCAGGGTCCGCATTCACTCACCAGTTCAGATGGAATGTCAGGGCACAGGATCAGGGATTCCAGGCAGCCCAGGGTCGCAGCCCAGACAAAAGGGCCAAGGTGGGGGCAGGGCGGGATGGAATACCACACAGCGAACCTGGCAGCACAATCTGAAGGAGCCCGCACCCCTCCGCAGAAATCCTCAGACCTGCCTGGAGGCCAGAGTCTGACCCCTTTGGGTGGATGGCCTTAGAACAGGAGCAGGACACCTGAGAACACTAGGGAAAACTTGGGAGACACAGGGACGGGAGAAACCGACACAAGCCTCTGTTTAGTGTTTTGATTATTATGTCGTGAGGGGACTTTTTTTGGATCCAGCCTATTTGGTATTCTGAAAGCTTCTTGCATCTTCATAGGCATATCTTTCTTTAGGTTGGGACAGTTTTCTTCTATGACTTTGTTGAATATATTTTCTGTGGCTTTGAGCTGTAGTTCTTTCTCTTCTCTATCTATTATTTTTAGGTTTGTTCTTTTCTTTGTGTCCTGGATATTTTGTATTAAGCTTTTGTTAGATTTAATGTTTTCTTTGACAGATGAGTCTATTTCCTTTATTGTACCTTCAGCATGAGATTCTCTTTTCCATCTCTTGTATTCTGCTGTCTATGCTTGCATTTGTGGTTCCTGATTGTTTCATCATAATTTACATTTCTATAATTCCCTCGGTTTTTGTTTTCTTTATTATCTCTATTTCATTTTCAAGTCTTTAATTGTTTCTTTCCCCTGTTTGATAGCTTTCTTTAAGGGATTTGTTGGTTTCTTCCAATTTTTTGTTTGTCTTTCCCTCTATTTCTTTGAGGGAATTTTTCATTTCCTCTTTAAGGGTCTCAAACATTCTCCTAAAGTTAATTTTTAGGTAATTTTCTTCGGCTTCATCTATATTTTGTTGTTCAGATCTTGCTTTTGTAGGGTCTCTAGTTTTTATTGGTGTAATGTTGCTCTTTGTGGTGTTGAATGTGCTTTTACCTTGTCTACCCATCTTTTCTCTGATTGGTATAGTTGGGGCTGTCTGTGTCTCTGGTGGTAATTCTTCCAAGGCTCAGATGGTTGCTCCTCGTGGTGCAGTCAGGGCCAAGTTTCTAGTCACCCTGAAGGACACTTGGCATTCCTGGAGGTCATTCAGTACTCCCTCAGGTTCACTCTGCAATACTGGGTGTCATTCATGCTTGCTCCTATGGTGGTTGCTTGCTTGGAGCTGCTTCTGCTGAGGTCGCTGCCTTGGTCCTGCTTTGGCTGAGTTCTCTGGCTAAGGCTTGTTCCAACAGAGGTTTCTGGTTTGGGCCTGCTGTGGCAGAGGTTGTTGGCTTAGGGCTGATACCTCAGAGGTCTCTGATTCATGCACAGTCCTGCAGAGGTCTCTGGCTCAGGCATGCTCCCTCAAAAGTGGCACCCTTGTACCTGTTCCTGTGGAGGTTGCTGCTCCAGGTCTCTTTCTATAGATGTTCTTGGCCTGGGCCTGCTCCAGTGGAGGTCCCTGGTTTGGGTCCTGTCCTGTAGAGTTCTCTGGCTCAGGCCTGCTCTGTTGGAGGTCCCTTGACTTGTGCCTGGATCTGCAGAGCTCTGGTTCAGGCCTGCTCCCTCAGTGGTTTCTCCCTTGTATCTGTTCCTATGGGGGTCACTGCCTCAGGCTTGGTCTGGTAGAGACTGCTGGTTCAGGCCTGTTCCTGCAGTTTGCTGGCTGGCTTGGGCCTGCTTTGGTGGTGGTCACTGGCTCAGGTCTGTTACCTCAGAGGTTGCTGATTTATGGCTGGTCTTGCAAAGGTCTCTGGCTTGGCCTACTCCCTCAGCTGTGGCTCCCTTGTACCTGCTCTTGTGGAGGTCACTACCTTGGGCTTGCTCTGGCTGAGGTAGCTGGCTCACACCTGTTCCCACAGATGTCTCTGGCTTGGGCCTGCTCCCTCAGAGGTCCCTGACTTGCACCTGGTCCTGCAGAGGTCTCTGGTTGAGCCATGTTTTAAGACTTTTCTGAGCTGTCACTTCCTCATAAGGGAATTGATGCCTTGTATTCAGATGACATATACATGTCTTGATACAGGAACTGCTTTCAGGGGCACAGGGCACTGACACTAAGCTCCTCATCATGATAAAGATCACACACTTATTTTTTCTTTTTAATTATATTTACTCCTACTTTATAAGGTCCGTAAGAAAAACCAATGAGAGTCATTAATCAAAGCTTTCATAGTGACCCCAGTTTCCTGGACTGTCAGCTAATGGAGATTATAAGTTTACCTGCCATAGTCAAGAAAGAATCCTAGCACACTCCCAGAGTATTTAAAATCCAGCTTCCCACTGCCTTGTGTCCTCTGACCTGTGTTGTTGGAACTGACTTTATTGCTTTTTCTTTCTTTCTTTTCCCTAAATTCCACAGGGAATTTCTAGTAGATGGGAATATCAAGCCATCCCATGTTCCTGTTGCATTCAACCTGCTGTGCTTCTCCCTCAGAATCAAAGTCCGAGTTCCCACCCAACCTCAGTTCCTCACCTCTTTGAGCCGATCTCCAGCTCCTACTGTTGCTGTCCTGTAGCTCAGCACTCCAGCTGTGATAGACTACTTCTTGAACCCAGAACATGCTACCACATGAGCTCTAGCCCCAGGACATTTGTGTTTACAATGGTATACTTCCCACACCTAAGACTTCCCACACCTAAGACCCTTGCACTCTGACTTTGACCTGGCTGCAAGCCTCATGTTGACAAAAGTCTCCTTTGCTTTACTTTAAATACTTCCAAGTTCTAACCTTGGGGAAGCACAACTACTTTATTTTTCAGTAAACCCTACTATTGTTGGACAAAGGACAACTGTTTGTGGGCTATTCTAGGCTAGGATATAAACTCTGTGAGAGTTGAAACAGTGCTGGTTTTTGTTCTCTGTTGTGTCCTCAGTACTCAGCACAGCATAGACAACCAGTGTTTGTTAAGTAAATGAATGGATCCATCCACATGGGCATGAGGACTGGGATGAAGAAAAGCAAAAGTGGAATTTCAGTTCTATTTCTGTGTGTTCAGGCTGAGCTTAGAAGAGGCTCAGTTCTTGTTGCCTGACCTGTTGACAGCAGGTGCCATAACAAAACAATGTCCAGTGAGTCAAGTTTTGAAACGCTGGAAAATATCCACATGTCGGGGTGAACTTGAAAGTGGCATCCCTGTTTGCTTGCTGCATGAAGTAAAGACAGAGTCCTCTCTGGTATGCTATTGGCTCTTAGGGAAGACATGTGAAGAGTGGGGGAGGGGACCCAGAGGCACCTCCCTGGATAAGATTCTCCCTCCCTCTCTTTCTGGACTGTACTTGTTCTGACTTGAGGGAGGAAATTGATTGCTCAGGCTTTAACTATTCCTGTTAAGAGTCCATTAGATGCCAGAGGGTGAAGAGAAAGTAATTTAGCTAAATAGCATTTGGCTGGAGATTTAGCAGGCAGGCATTGTCTCTAACCTTGATGTTCTCACCGAGCTCAGCAGCCATCCGCTCTGCTCGCTTTGTCTTCCTATCACACACTTCACCATTATTCCAACCCCAAAGGAACCAGCGGTGCTGCAGACTGCTGTCACTAGACTTATTTGGAGAATGGGCCAGAAAACTTTTCTCACCTCAGGGGACTCAGGGAGAAAAGGGGCAATCGATTGCAAACAGAGAGATGAACTGAGCTGGGGAAAGGCTGCTTCTTGGTATAATTTGACTTCCTTTCTTATTCCCCAAAGAGAGCCTTTTAGAGAGCCTGGATGACAGCCTTTGTCTTGGTGGAGGTTCCAGACTCTGCTGGAATCCTACTTCCTGACCCAACACTCCAGGGCTGGGCTCTGTGAAGTCAATTCCTCCTGCCGATACTCTAGGATGAAGAACTGGGCCATCTTCCTCCTGCTTGCTGTGAGGAAACCTTTGCATGTGTCTGATTCTCTGTAATCTATGAAGCCAGTTTCTTGTACCAAGTTCCCTTCCACTTGAGACCCACAGAACAATTTTTCTTTTATTTTCTTAATTGCGTTCTCAGCTGAAAGAGTTTTTAAGTTTTATACAGATAGGATTACCTTCCACAGTGTTTTAAAGACTTCAATGCATGGAACTGCAAACACTGACTTTAGACTATTGTGATGCACATATCTACCCACTCCTGTGGGTTTCATTTTTCTGTTTTCTGTTTTGGAATGCATTTTACGTACTTTTTAATGTATGTGTGTATGTACATGTGCACATGTGCACTGTCTACAGAGCTCAGAGATAGACGTTAGGGGTCTTTCCTTGTAAATTTCCATCTTTCCCTTCCCTTCCCTTCTCTCCCATTCCCTCCCTCCCCTCCGCCTCCCCTCCCCTCCCCCTCCCCTTCCTTTCCCCCTTTCTTTCTCTCTCCTCCCCCTTCCCTTCCCTTCCCTCCCCCTCCCTCTCTCTCCTTCCCTCCTCTCCCCCTCTTTTCCCTTCCCTTCCCTTCCTTTCCCTTCCCTTCCTTCCCCTCCTCTTCCCTCCCCTCCCCTTCCCTCCCTTCCCCTCCCTTCCCTTCCCTTTCTTTTCCTTTCCTCCCTTCCCTCCCTCCTTTCCTCTTCTCTCTCCTCTCCTGCCTCCTCTCCTCTCCCTTGCCCTTCCTTTTCCCCTCCTTTCCTTTCCTTCCCTTCCTCCTCTCCTCTCCCTCCTTCCCTTCCCTCCCTTCCCTCCCCTTTTCAGACTGGATCTTTCACTGACCCAAAGTTCACAGATTTGGCTAGACTGGCTGGCCAGAGAGCTTCAGGGATCTGCCTCCCTGCCTCTGCTCCAGTGTTAGGGTTACAGGCACAGGCCATCACACCTGCTTTCTTTTTTTTTACATGGGTTCTGATGAGATAGGGCAAGACTGTGCAGAGGTTCCTCTACCTTGTATTGTTGCTGAGGCCCTGTGCTCTGTACTCTCAAGACTACACTTAGGTCCTGAATACCCAAGTGAGTGCCAGTTGGCTGGCATAAAGATTTACTGCTGTGTCTGAGTGGTCATCTCTGGTGGGCTTCCATAACACTGAGAACTCAAACTCAGGTCCTCTGCTGAGACTGGCTTGGGATGGACAGGGCTCTCGGGTTCTGCTCTGGCGTCTTCTGATGCGAAGGCCCTGGAGAGATGCCAGTGCTCTTGACTGTGTTAGCAGGAAAGCATTTCTCTGTTTTAAAACTTGCAGAAAACTTGAGCTCAATTCCCAGTTCTCTTTCAGTTCTAATACTGTCCTTGGTTCACTTCTGCATATAATGGGAAGTTATAAATAATAGCAATTTATTTCTCAAAGTTCTAGAGCAGTGGTTCTTAACCTTCCTAATGCTGCAACCCTTTAATGCAGTTCCTCGTGCTGTGGTGACCCCAACCATGACATTATTTCATTGCTACTTCATAACTGTAATTTTTGCTACTATGTTGGGGGAAGCTGCTTGTTCATTCCTGGCTGCTCAGAACCGAAATAATCACACAGAAACTGTATTAATTAAATCACTGCTTGGCTTATTAGCTGTAGCTTCTTATTGGCTAGCTCTTATATCTTAAATCAACCCATTTCTATTATTTTATATTTTACCCTGAGGCTCATGCCCTGCCAGCAAGTTTCCCGCTGGTGGCTTGTGTCTTTCTCCTTTAGCAGCTTCATGGCATCTCCCTGATTCTGCCTACTCTTTCTCTACATCTCTGTTTGGATTTCTGGCTTGGATTTACTCTGCTAAGCCATTGGCCAAAAGCAGCTTTATTCATTGACTAACAAAAGCAACACATATACAGAAGGACTTCCTACACCATTAGTGTAATGAATCATAATGTAAATATCTGTGTTTACCGATGGTCTTATGTGACCCCTAAGAAAGGGTTTTTTGAGCCCCAAAGGGGTTATGACCCACAGGTTGAGAAACACTGCTCTAGAGCCTGGCACACTTAAGTTCAAGTGTCTGCAAGGTCTGGTGTGGCTGGCTTTCTGCTTCAGAGGCAGTGGTGTGCTCACGCAGGGTGGGAGGGTAGACAGAAGTGACAAGTGTTCTTGCTCCAGCCCTTTCATCCATGAAATTAGGATTCATCTTCTCCTGAACACCCCATACTATTGGACTTGGGATTAAGTTGCAACATGAAGTGTGTGTGTGTGTGTGTGTGTGTGTGTGTGTTGCACATTCAAGTCATAGCAGTGGTAAAAGCTAAAATCCTTGGAATACTTATGGTTTTATGAGAAAAAACTTTACTAAGAGAATCTTCTTAACAGTAAGGGCTATGGGCTCACACTCCTAAGATGCTATTAGGGGTTTAGTACTGAGAGGGTTAGAGGTCAGCTGAAGTTCTGGAATCTCCTGGGACACACATGCTTTAAGGGGTTATCTCCAGGGAGCTAGCCTCTGGGCTTCCTGGGACCAGATTATTTGGGTTAGGTTCATTGAAGTGATGATATTCACCATAAAGGAAGGAGCACCACTCCCTGGGCTGGAATCCTGGGCTGCATCTGTCCAAAGTGGAAGTAAGATGAACACACACCCATTCGTTCCTCTGTCTTCCTAGTTGCTTCAAGCCAGCTGCTTCAAGCCTTAAGTTTTTGCCTTCCCTTCCCTGCTATGATGGGCTACTCCTTGGAACCACAAACCAAAACAAACCCTTCCTCCCTTGGGCTGCTTTTGTCAATGTATGTACATGTAAATATGTATACATGTATATATATATATATAAATATATAATATAAATATATCCATTTAATCACATCAATAGAAAAAGTAACTACTATAAACACCTATAAAATATATGTAGTTAATCACACCAATAGGAAAAGTAGTTAATATAAACATCCTGGGTAGGCAAATGGTTCAGTGGATTCAGGTGCTTGCTGCAAAGCCTGATATCCTGAGTTCCACCCCTGAGACCCATATGATACAGAGATAGAGGGAGAGAGAGAGAGAGAGAGAGAGAGAGAGAGAGAAAGAGAGAGAGAGAGAGAGAGAACTCATCCTTGTGAGCTTTCTGCTTATATACACACATCATGGCATACTCATGTAGATATATGTACATATACACATAAATATGCAGTTACTTGTAGCTAAGTAAATGAGAAACTATTTAAAAAGCATTAAAAATTACAAATTCCCAAAAGATACTGCCAGGGTCTGCCTGACTACCAGACCCCAGCCCTCCTAAAGCTCAAAGAACTTAGCTTCACGTTGAGACTCTGGAAGGGCATTCCTTGACTCAGGGTGCTTGCTCAACACTCTGAAGACATCCTCAAGTCATTGTTGTTGGCACTCCTTTGACTTTTCTGCCAGGTCACTGAAGTTCCTTATACCAGGGTTCCGTGAACCTGGGCAGTAAGATGAAGTGGACTTGGCTTCTTTTGACTGGACTGGAAGTCCTGATGACCTAATAAGAGTCACAGCCTCAAAAGAACTGTCTGGACAATTCCTCTCCAGGACTGTTTTCTGCCCAAATCCTTCTTTGTTACAGATTTTTTTCTGAACTGATTTTAGGACACTACAGAATTTGGTTATGTTATTACATTTTGCAGGCAACCCTTCCCCTCCTGTATCTTTTCATTAAAACACTTAGTTGTTTGTCATCCTTTTGTGTGTCTTGAATAGGTTGCCAGTATAGACATTCCCTTCACCCTTTTAAGGGGACCTTTCTCTGCATCACCAGTTACTGGATTTAAGGTCCTGGCCCACCGCAGTCACTATGGTTCTACCTTGGTTAAATGTTCCATCATGAATCTTGGTCAGAAGTTATTGCTAGTTACACTGGAACTTTCCTAACACAAAATATAGTCTTCTCCAGTTCTAAGTGAACTAGACTCTCCAAGTGCCAGTCTTTCATGAAACACATAATTATTATATGCTAGGTGTTATGGGATATGAAGAGCAAAAGATCTGACTGCATCATAATATTAATTATATTATATTATATTATATTATATTATATTATATTATATATATTATCTGCTCTCAGAGCACAGAAGAAATAAGAACAGCTGGGAGGGTGGTGGTAGTGATGAGGGAAGCTTAGTACCAGGCGGTCTTGAGTTGAGTCTGAAGGCAGAAAGAGATGCTAGAGATCACGATGCACTTGAGGAGGTCAACTGGCTGAGCATGGTTCAGAACCAAGAGAAGCAGAGGGTGAAAGCGCTCTAGGAGGGTTTGAACTAGTGACTCCTCACAAGCAGATGCGAGCTCAGGAAGACTCTCCAGAGGTGAGGTTACAGTGATCTGAAGCTGGAAGTGGGAAGGTCAGTGGAGAAGCTTGAATGCAACGGTGGAGGCAAGCAATGGGAAGTTCTCAGGCTAAGGCAAGGTACGGGTTAGGTGGGAGTGGTATGAAAGGGTTCATAAAGGAGAGTGGACAGGACTGGTGACCAATTGGAAGGAGAAATCAGGGACAAGGAGGGAGCCACTGGGAATGTCTTCCACAAACCCAAGAGCCACAGGAGAATACTAGAGAATAAGAGACTCACCCCTAAGTCAGGAAACACAAGAGTACTTGCAAGAAAGGGTGAGTTCTGATCTGGACACGTTATGTGAGAAGAGCCTGAAGGATGCCAAGAGGAGATGTTTTGTAGACTTCTTGGCTTGAAAATGATTTGGAAACCATAAATATATACTGAATAGCTATAAATTCTGAAAACACGTGTACTATTTTGTCATATACTGTACCAATAAATCTTCATTTCCAGAGTTTATGACCATTCTTTAGGAGCTGGCTGAAGCTGGTCTGCCAGACAGACTGTGTAATAAGAAGAGAAAGGGGTTGGATGTGGAGCCTTGTGAAACCAAGTACCTATGGGGCCAAGGCGACTAAGAAAAAACACTGGGAGCAGGGGGTGAGATCTGAAACACAAAGAGAACTCCAGAGGGCAGTAATGCCTTCATTCAGATGAGAAAGGGCATGCCGACATCAGCATGGCTTGCCACCCAAACTGGGCTGCTTAAATTGTTATAGTTTATGAATCATTAATATAATTACATACTTATATGCTTAGGGATGTAAATTAATGTGCAATATACATGCATGTATGATGTACTAGATAATTTTATGTAAAGGCAAAATGTAGAAGAGATAGTTCAAATGTACAAGAGGTAGTTTAAGTAAAATATCAGCTTTGGGTGTTAGTGGTGGGGCATTAGGCCTTCCTTCTTGATGTCCTGAGAAGTTTAATTCTTTACTTCTGGTGAGCAAGATCAGAGTAATGGTTATACTATTGGGATATTTAAATTCATTTTAGGATGTTATCTTCAATTAAGCCAGAGATTGTCACTGGGAGGACAATAATGGACAAGGAACTGATTGGGGCTAGCTGTCTAATAATAATGAATGAATGTTCTGCAGGTTGGCCTCTGATTCAGGGAAGAATTAGAAGGCTGGCTACTAGGATTCAGTAGAGTGTTTGGGTGATAGGGTGGAATATAACAGTGGTTCTAAACTTGTAATTGTAAGAAGCTCTTTGAGAATCTGGTGGAAACCACTGATCTTCCACACATGGGAATCAGAATATGGCGGTCAACATAGAAGGATGCAGCCTAGGTTTTCCCTGTAACTACTTCTGAACACACCCAGAAAGATTTGTTACCCTGCATTTAGATTCCAAACTGTGCTTCTGTTTCCTTTTGTATGTGCACAGGCCTGAACATGGGTATATTCACATGTAGGCTTTTCTTGCTTGTGGAGGTTAGAAGACAACCTTGGTGTTTGTTTATGTGGTTTTCCACCTTTGGTTTTAGAAAGGATCTCTCTTCCTGACCATTATCCATACAACTTGTAACTAAACAAAGGAAAAGCTAAACAAGGGAGAGTTCTTGATTTGAAAAAAAAGTTCTTGATTTGAAAAAAAAGGGGGGGGGGTGCTGTGGGGCAATGGTTTTACCCTGTAAAGATTTGTTTCTTGTACTTGTTTAATAAAATGCTGATTGGACAGTAGCCAGGAAGGAAGTATAGGCATGGTGACAAGACAGGAAGTAGAGGTGGGGCAATGAGAACATAAGATTTCTGGGAGAGGAAAGCTCAGTCTGCAGTTGTGACTCAGCCACAGAGGAAGCAAGATGTGACTGCCTTGCCAAAAAAGGTACCAAGTTGGTGTGGGACAAATGTCTATATTCTGTCAATTATGTTTTAAATAAGTGCTGATTGGTCATTAGCCAGGCAGGAAGTATAGGCAGGACAACCAGACAGGAAGTAGAGGTGGGTCAATGAGAACAGGAGAATTCTGGGAAGAAGGAAGCCCATTCCTCTGCAGTCCTTGCCCAGTCACAGAAGAAGCAAGATGTGACTGCCTCACTGAAAAAGGTACTGAGCCACATGGCTAACATAGACAAGAATAATAGGTTAATATAAGTTGTACGAGTTAATAAGAAGCCTGAGCTAATGGGCCAATCAGTTTATGATTAATGTAGACCTCTGTGTGATTTCTATGGGACTTAATGATTGCGGGAACCAGGCAGCACAAGGACTGGGTGGGACAGAAACCCCAACAACACCAACTCACTTGGCTAACATAGACAAGAATAATGGGCCAACTTAAGATGTAAGAATTAATTAATAAGAAGCCTGAGCTACTAGGCCAATCAGTTTATAATTTTTTAAAAAAGGTTCTCTCACTGCCCAGGAACTTGCTACAAAGGCTCTTCAGGCTGGTCAGGACCCCCCCGCACCAGGATCTGCCCGTCTCTCTTCCTCCCAAGCTCTGGGATTACAATGCATGCCATATACCCGACTTCTAAATGTGGGTTTGGGTGATCAAACTCAGGTCCTTGTTTTTGCAAGACAACCACTTTACTGACTGAGCTGTCTCTCTAGCCCCTTAACCCCCTCCCTGCTCTGAGTTTTCTTCTAAGAATGCTGAAGACAAGGAATCAACGTTCTCGCCACTACCACTCAAGTCAGCCTCACTCCCAACCCATTTGGGGAATTCCTCTGTTTTGTCCCCCTGCCATGCTTTCCCTTCTGAGACTTTTCTGTTTTCTTCTTAATAAATCTCTAAACATAATTTGCATAGTGGTTGCTTACTGTGATGGCTAAGGAAACTCCATTTTAATGCTAGGCATCCATCCTGGTACCCACTAGCTGTTTGTCTCTGACTCCAGTCCCTGGAAGATAAGTTCCCAGCAACCCTGCCTCAGTGACTCCCACCTACAAATGTCCAGCCATGCCCATGACCATCTGCTTTGTTATGATGTCTGACTACTTTTGGCTTCTGTGACCTGAGTATATAGGCACTGAAGGACTATTTTGAGGTTGCTTTGACTATCTAGGCAGAGTAAAATGGGCTTGTTTGCGCAGATACTCAAGGTCTTCTTGTGGTTTTTGCCTTTAGAAATCTCCCTACCCTGCATGGCACGTCCCTGATTTGGCTCATAGACTGTGATCCTGGTGGCAGTTTTAATAAGTTCAGCTAATTATCATCTGAATGGAGTCTAGTAGTCTTGCCTGGTGGTCTTGAACTCCATAACATTACCACAAAGTACTTCAGCAAAGCTGTAAGAATCATATTCCTTCCAGAGGGCATTTTAAAACACCTTCTCCCCAAAGATACAACCCATGTTCCTTATACTTGTTTATTCCATGTGATGCAAATGCCTGGTCTCCAACATTCCTTCACCCTGACTTCCTTGCCAGAATGACTGTCCCCTGCGCCACTTACAGAACTCTTCCCTGACAGCTCTCACAGGCTGATTCCACTGAGAACCACGACACATCAGTTTCCATCTCCTGGTTGGGAAGTCTGGGGTGTTTTCCGACTTTACAGTGACTTCACAAGCACTGCAAAGCCTCGACCAAAGTCCTACTGAAAGCCTTCCAGTCTTGCAAGGTTCACAAAGTAAAAAATGGACGGATGTGCATCTCACAGTGCTATTTCTAGTCCCATTTAACTCCCACTGCTGTCTTCTGCTAGTGCCATTTCCCCTCACTTCTTCCCTTTGGATCTTCCTGTGGAGGTGTCACTGTGTCATTATTTGGGGACTGTTGCATCATCTTTATCTCTTTATAACAATTTATGTGTGAAGTTTCCTCAGTGAATGTCAATTTTTCCCATTGTTTTCCATTAATTATTTAATATCACATACTCAAATTTCATAGTTAGTGTTTAGTATTTTTTAAAGGCAACAGCTTTTCAATACTATCTGATTAATCTTAGAAAATTTTAGGGAGAAAATGGAAAAAATGTTGCTAACATCCTTCTGAAGAACAGATTGTTAGAAACTTATTTTTTTGCAAGTATGTCATAGGTGACTCTTTCTCCTTAGTGCTATAACCCTCATTTTTTAAAAAGTGTGGCAAAGTCGAAATCAGAATCAAACTCTGACCTTTCTGGACCAAACTGAGATTCCCGGGAGAAGGCACATACACCATCAAGGTCCTTTGTAGTCGGCACACTGAGGGGTTGGTAGCCTGAGCCTGAAGCCAGGCAGCCTTGGAGAAGGCAATAAATGGTCTAAAATTACGCTTGGTTCCATCAGTTTGTTTGGCTTTTCACTAAACATTTTTTCCACGAGGGTAGTTATCATAACAGACATGTGTTTTTAATATATCATCAGAGGGTGTGTGGTCTTGTTTGTTCTTGATTAAAAAGCCTGTGTCAAATAAGAAGTGTTTCAAAGTTGTAGTAATAATTGGAGCAATAAGATGGTAAGGGGTAATTAAAGGATGCAGCTTTCTTCCAGGAACAAATATGGATCTGGGGACCACATGTGTTCTCCTGTCGGTCTTTAATGAACATGATGACACATGTCAGAGTAAGAAACTATGAATGCTGGAGATTCACCAGCTAACACCATAGGCTGGAGCCCAGATTCCTGCACTGCCCAGCTCAGGAATTTGCATTTTAGAACGTTGTTTAAATATGCGCAACATGTATATTTCAGAGCACCGTGATGCCTGTGACACATGGTGCTGCCCACGTCACTCCCCTTCTCACACGTGTTAGATAGGAAGGTGATGGCCGGGCAGAGTGGTGCTGTCCACGACATTCCCCTTCTTCACATGTGTCAGATAGGAAGGACAGTTGATTACTCTCCTCATTTTGAGTGTTTTGCCTAAAAAACAAGAATTTCTCAGGTTATTGCTGTTTAATTCAAGTCATTTAAGGCCTTTCTATTGCAGTTGGTTTGATTTGGAAAATCAGACCCATTGAGAAAGATAAATTTCCTCTGAGACAAACTGTTTCTATTTTTCCTGCTACACAGTGCTATTTTCTTCTTTTGCAAAAATCGTCTTGGGTATAAATATGATGCTGTGGTTAGTAGCAGATGATTTGACTGTAATGTCATTGAAGACCATTGAATGGGTACATCATCATACTTTGAACATCTACTTCTCTGTCTTTTTGCATGCTTTATTAGTCAATCCCCACACCTAAGCTGGTTTTTAATGCCTTTTAATGATTGGTTATGTGGACTAATAGTAATGTGTACAGTGAGTGATACGGTGGTAACAGCAAGTTTTACTAGAATTCGGTTAACTTCAATTATACTTGATCAGTGAGTTCTGAACTTTAGTTAAAAGAGTATAATAGTATGTCTACCACCTCAGTGTATAAACCAAGAAAACAACACAATCAGGCTATTTATTGTCTAGGAAGGAGATGCTGTAAGAGTGCAGGAGTAGGCACCAAGTGGCATGCTCCACTCTTCCTAAGAGCCTTGTGGAAAACCTGATGTGTGCTTACATTGCACAGATGGGGCATACCCTGCTTCTTCCTAGACCAGAAGGTTCTGTTGATGACCAGCTGCATGTATGGTGTGGTTACAGTCGCTTTTAGTAGTTAACTTGCTGATTGCCTTGAGCTTAATTTTAACTAAAGCAAGTTAACTTTAATCTAAAATTTCATTTAAGCACTAATTGATGCCAGCACATACTTTCTCATTGGTGCATTTGTAAGTTAATTATCTAAATCAGGGGAGAATTAAGATCTATCTATCTATCTATCTATCTATCTATCTATCTATCTATCTATCATCATCATCATCATCTATCTATGTATCATCTATCTATCTATTTTTCATCTATCTATCATCTATCTGTATATCTATCTATCATCTATCTATATATCATCTCTATCTATCTATCTATCTATCTATCTATCTATCTATCTATCTATCTATCTATCTATCTATCTATCATCTGTTTATCATCTATCTATCTATCTATCATCTACCTATCTATCTATCTATCTATCTATCTATCTATCATCTATCTATCTATCTATCTATCTATCTATCTATCTATCTATCTATCTAATCTTTAACACAATGTGCTACCTTGAAGAGCTGGAAACACATGTGTATCCCATTTAAAGCAGAAAGGGAGGCTCACACTGTAGAACTGTAGATTTCAGAGTAACCAGAGTCCATTTCGGAAATCAGGCATCAGTCCTCTAAGACTGCAGTGCAAGTCAGGAAGCCCAGGTCAGGTTTGAGCGAAGAGGACAAAAGCAAAGGGTACACAGCTTCAACTTTTATGTTCCATCCATTCTAGGACTGTTGTGCCATTTACCATGTCCCTGGATTCCCTGTGAGTCTGTACCAAGCTCTGTGAGTCCTGCATCAAAGTTTACTTCACTACCTCTCTCAGATTCTCCAGTGTGTCTGCTAGCCATGTCCTATAGACCTTGCAGATTCTATATGCCAGCATCTGTCTCTCTGAATGAACATACAAGTTTCAAATTTCTTCCATAATTCAACTATGAAGACTATTGAAGTACAGAAACCATTGGAAGACATCTAAAATTGAACTTTGTGTGGGAATGAGATGACACAGAATAGTACATCTAAAGTCACTTTAAAAAGCAAATAAGAAACGTAAGATGATGTCAACGATATTTTATACCCACTGTTTATTCTCCGAAGGCCCGGACCTCAAGCTGAAGCAGAATGCAGTCCCTGAGACTCTCAGGGCACTGGAAGACGGCCTCTCACTAAAGAAAGGTAACACTCAGTACAAGTGGGGAAACTTGGCTCCTGAGGGACCTGGGTAACATCACCCAGAACAGGTTGGAAACCAATGTGCTTAGTCTTATGGTTTTATTTAAACTCCCCAAATTTCTCTAAGATATTCTTAGTGGAAAAGAAAAAAAAATCCCCAAAATCTGTAGATGCTGACTTTTTCAAAAGTCGTATTCCGTTGTATTCTTTAATCAGTAAAACAGTGTGTTTTTTTTTTTTTTTTACCTAAGTGTGTGAGGGGAAAGCATATGTATCACACTGCTGATTGTGTGAGTGTGAATGGAGCTCAGATCCTAATGTCACTATAGTAACAGCATCCAAACTGAAACCAATAGCAACTCAGCCCAAGAGAGCTTTCGGCACTGCTCTCCCTGCTCTCAGAGCATCCTGTTTAGTCCTTGCCAAGCTTCATGGGATGTAACCTACTTTACAGGCAAAGAATGAATTTAAAATACAGTGTCCCGTAGTGACTCCCTCGACAAAAGGCACCAAGCCGCACTGATTCTGAGTGTGCACACTGCAAGCGGTGTAATTAGACACTTGAGGGAGTGTTGCCTGTTCGTAACTTTGAAACTCAAGGAGACTCTCAGTTTATGCCATTGTTCAGAGCATCAGTTTTAGTGGGTGTCCGTTGAGTGGTCTAGTTTTAACATTTGCGAAAATGTCCTAACCTCAATTGCTACGTTCCTTCGGCAAATGATCTTTGGATAGGAAATATACTGTTTATCTTTGTCTAGAGTTTTGGAGAGAAGCAAGTAGATGTTGTGGGAACTCATTCTGCCAATAGCTTTGGGGTGCCAGCCTAAGGGTGTGGCTTCTTGTCTGTGTCTTGTCTGTCATGCTCTCTCTTGGGTGGTGAAGACCGGGTCAGATGGTATAAAGTGGTGTGTGGTTGGTTCCCAGCTACCAAAACAGAAGGTCTCAGCAACTGATTATACCTTGTCCTATAGCTGTGAGTCCTATAGTGTGTCCCCATTGCGCCCCTAAATAAATGTATATATCATTGTGTTTTGTGCCTACAAGTAGGGTAATGGTTTATTATATTACAATTTGAATATGAATTTTGACTTGTGTACTCATCTTTATATTCAAATGACAATTCAAATCTACCAGCTATACTAGACAGTTGAATGTCAGAGGCGCGGTCAGGCTGCTTGGGCAAAGGTGTCCTCAGCAGCAGCAGTCATCTTCAGCACAGTGTCATACTGTTCACTGGCCAGTTTGATGTGACCTCGGGGGGAATAGTGGCAAGTCTGTGATGGGTTAACCGACTGAGATCTGAGATCCTGTAGGAGAGATCATGCCTACTGCTGTAAACCCGACCAAAGCCTGTGGCTGGGGAGCCACGGACCCTGGCGTGGAAGCTAGTGTTGTTGATTTGCTATTTTAGTTTATGGGCACAGAACTGTGCTGATGCCAGCTTTGGTAGGAGAGACTTAGTTTTACAATGGGCAGCAGTTACTGGTCAATGGGCTGGGTGGTTGTGTAAAGCTGAATCCCAAGTGGGACATCTGTCTCATCTGTTCAGATGCTTTGGGAACGTCGTGAAAGAGAGTGTGGGAAGAAGGTAAGAGTGGGAGGAGGGAAGGAGTGGTGTGTTTTGGAACATGTTATTCCGGGTGTGATCTGGCTGTTGCACCCTTGAACTTTTAGCACCTTGAACTTTTGTGATTAACAGCACAAGACCCGCAGAATTCTTGCTTCTTCAACATTCTGTCATGAAGAAGGGAGGGAATCGCAAGGCTCCATTCAAACTTTTCAAAGGTATAAGCTCAGCAATTGGATGTTGGGGGAGGGAGAGACATTTTCTGTAGCAGTGTAGCTACTGCTAAGGAGTCAACAGTCTATAAATAACCCCCCCCCCCTTTGTAACAAAACCTAATTCAATAGAGTGGGTGACAGAAAGCAAGTATAAAGAATACAGAAAAGAGCTGACAATGGAGGGGAAAGGGGTCAGTGGGAGAAAGGGTTATGAGGGGTTATATGATCAAAATGCATGACACACATCTCTGAAAATGTAAATTTTACATGTAAATAATAAAACCATTGTTATATATGATTTATGCTAAAATTCCACAAATAATAGCAACAACACAAGCCTATGGGTCAGGGCCATCACTTTTCTTTACTTTTGGTATTGAAAAAGGCAACACTAACCTTCAAAGTGACTTCCAACAGCTCTCATGAAGTTGCATTCTGTTGTTGGCTATTCCTTGAGTTTGGGTTGAGACAATAATTCGGAACACGTTTACAGGGAAAGCAAGAGAACAGAATAGAGAGCGTTGGTGGGAAGAGTAGAAAGGAAAGAGATAGAGGGAGCTAGAGAACCCAACCAGCTGATACAGGAGTTCGGTGCTACAGTTGATCTATAATGCAGGTATAATGACTCTAAATTCTAGAACGGAATCACGGCCCCATGAACACTGTGTTAGGAATATGGTTGCAGTACCAAGTGTGGCGTTCCCACACCTATGAGGGCATGTGGAAATATGTACCTCTCTCTCCTCCCTCTCATTGCAGACATCACCAATTAGAGCTCTGATTTCAAAGGCAGTTCCTGAATTCACAAAACTGCATTTTTTTGAACTTAAATATATTCTTGGTCAAAACTGACAAACAGAGATGAGAACCTGCCAACCACCCTGGACTCTTGAGAAAGAAACACATGTTAATGAGATATGATCTGTGAGTTTGTCTTGTTGCTCTGAGAGGCCCTGAGTATTCTAAATTCGTTCTGGATGGCTGTGCCTCTCTGGGAATGAGCAGAATCTACCACGGAAATGCCTTTTGGGTATACTGAGTTTGAAGTATGATATGAAACTGTCTCCTTTGAATATTTCCCAAGCTGTGTAAACAGAACTGTACCAAACTTTGTCTTTTTTGTTTCCCTTTTGCTATGTTTTCCATGATAATTAAACAAATTAAGATTTGTTAAAGGATTAACACAGTTCTTGAATCAACAGATTTTATCCAGACAATGTTTTAGGGGGATTCAGAACAGTTCCCATTTAACAATATAGCAGCTAAGCTGCTGGAGGACCACCAGCCTGTTTGACTGTGCATGTGGCTGTGTGTGTGCAGGGTGGTGTGAGTGTGTGTGTGTGTGTGTGTGTGTGTGTGTGTGTATGTGTGTACACATCTTGCGCAAACCTGTGTGCTTAGCCTTAGTAGTTCCTTCACACTGGAGAATGCTTGATAAACATAATCCTGCAAACATCTCAGCATGTGGTGTAAATCATCGAAGAACAATATTTGTAGTCAACATAAGCCACCAAAGACCATCATCTGGAGTCAAACTCTTGCGTGCCTATTTTTAAACTCTCTTGCTATCTTGAGAGGCAGTAGGCGCTCAGAGGAAGGGCAGCATGGAAAAAATGTATATATACATTGTGTGCTGAGAATGGGAATTTTTTTCCAGAATATTTTCTGACAGATGGTCAAAAGTATTTTCAGTGCTGATATTGCCATGGGATTCGTCCCAACGACAAATGAGGAGGAACTGGGAGTCATTTCGCTTCCGTTTCATTCCTCATCAATTAAAGCTTTGTTGATTGGCCCTGTGTTGGTTTTGTGTTCAGTTGGTTGTTTGGGGATGGACATCAAGAAAAAAGAGAAAAAAAAAAAACGATAAAGATGAAGATAACAACAAAAACAACTGTGTGGCTTGCAGTGGGGCGGGGTGTGTGTATGGCAGCAGTGAGAAGTGGGAGCAGCCCTACAGTTCTTTTTTTTAAAAGATTTATTTATTTATTATGTATACAACATTCTGCCTCCATGTATGCCCACACACCAGAAGAGGGCGCCAGATCTCATTACAGATGGTTGTGAGCCACCATGTGGTTTCTGGGAATTGAACTCAGGACCTCTGGAAGAACAGACAGTGCTCTAAACCACTGAACCATCTCTCCAGCCCCTTAGCCCCACAGTTCTAAGGGGGCTGTGTTTGTGCCTGAATCAAAGGGAGCTGACTATCAAGCAGCTGGGGAAGTAGGGGTAGAGGAAAGAGAGAGCAGCCTGGTGAAGCGAGAAAGGATTTTAAACAGTAATAGTGTTTCCTTACAGTGACAGTCTTCACATGTGTGTGTCTATTGTGCCTCTGTGTTTTCTTGGCTATTGTTTAAACTGCGAGAAGTGATTGATTTTCCTATCCTAGATTGGAAGATGAGAAGCTGATTACAAATGGGAAGGCATTCTGCATTATCACAAGAACACAAGGCTTACGGGAATTCAGACATCTTAGGTACAACACTGGGTTTTTCCCACAGGTAGTATAGGGTGTCCCAAGATGAAGCAGTCTAACTTTCAGTCCATATTTGGCTTACATTAGTGCAAAGTCACAGCCAATACTAACAGCTTCTCACCTACTCCCTATCTCTTCCTTCCTGTCTCAGGGAGCTCTTGTTTCTGAGACCCTTGAGGGTTTCATTCCTTAGGTGGAGTTTTTGACTTGTCTTTTTGTAAAGCATGGATGTGTGGAGAAGGCCCACAGTCTCTATTTGAGTTTCTCATGCCCTGGATGGGACCTCTAGAAACTACAAAGAATGTTGCACGAGAAACAGAGAAGTCTCAGTACGGGTCTGTGTCAAAATCACCTTTTACTGATTTGTCAGTGACGACACTGTGCTTGCAAATCCCGAAGGGATTCCTTAATCGAGGGCTGTGTGAACTGGGGCTTTTGCTCTGGCTCTTCTAAGATACACGCATCTGCCCTGCACCTGCCCCAGCTTCTGGCTACCCAGCCTTCTGCAAATGTTTTTATGTAGCAAACCTAGTTTATTCTATGTCTCAGATGCTTGCACACTGGGGTCCACAGAGCTTCCCTAAGCTGCAATGGCCTTCCCAAGGGCCTTCTTGAGTAAAAGGAGCTCTTCTGACACTGAGAACTGAGTGATCCCTGAGCAGAGCCTGCCTCAGGCATACCTGCAGCTACAGCCTCAGCTCAGTTGTCAGAACCAATGTGCTGTGTATCTCCTGGTCAGTCTGGCTTCAGGAGTTGAGCAGGAGGGTAACTTGAACGTGAACTCATGCTGGACATGCACGGAAACTCTAGGATGCATCCAGGAAAGCATCTTCTGGCAGCTTTGGGGAGGAACATGGCCAGCCTGATGCTGTATGATTTCCTAGCCCTGACTCCAGCCCTGCACCTGGGTCATGGAATAGTCTGATTGGCCAGTCCCATGTCACACACCTAGTTGTGTGCTAAATGAGGATGGGGAGGAGGGATGGGTTCCATGGAACAAAGATGAATTCTGATGGTGGTTGTGGTGGGGTAAGGGGATACCTAGAGGCAGAACTCACCAACCATGGAAGACTTAGAACCCAGACAGTATTGTGATAGGCTGGGAAATGAGATTCAATTGGTCTATCAGAAAGGAAGCCCTTTGTGCGTTCACAGGGTCAGTTACCATAAATAGCGGCATAGTCCCTGACTACAGTAATTTTATGAGGCAGACAGAAAAACACACAGCAAGTTGAGTGCTAGTAAAGGGTATGATCTTAAAGGCCACAGATTTAAAGCACAAGAATGGAATTCACATGTGTTAAAGAATTCACATGTGTTTAAGTAGCCGAGGTGAAAGAATTTGAGTTAGTCTACTGTGTGTTTAGTGTTGACAGGAGAATATTCATTAAAATCCTGCCAAGATAGTCTTTCTCAGATGTCACTAATTTGTTGTGTATGAAGAGACAGTGTACCCCCAGCCCTCCCCACCCCTCCTGACACACCCGTGTTCACATATACTCTTCTGTTTGGTGGAGTTATCAGGGGGCCGGTCACAGGACTGGGCATCAGACAGCTGGGCCAGCGATTTAGAGTCTGGTAACATTAGCCTTCTAAACTTCCTTCTAGCCATGCACGAGTGTGTGCAGGTGCTAGTGGAATGTGGTCCTCCCAAGGGCTGTGAAACTGCAGCAAAACCAAGCGTGGAGAAAACGAGACCTGCAGAGTACTCTGCTGAGCAGACACAAACTCCAAACCTTTTCTTCCCAGAAGGCAAAATTCTCTTACCAGACGGAGGCAAATCTGCCACTTAAATAACCAATACATTTTGCATATTCAGAATCTCTCATTTTGATTCAAACAGCTGAAGTTTAAAGTCTGGTGGACTTGGTTTTGATTTCTAAGAGGTATAAGTTCAGGGTCAGTGAGGTGGCTCAGGCGGGGCTTGTTGCCAAGCCTAACTTGCGTTCGATCCCTGGGACATACAGGGTGGAAGGAGAGAACCTCTATCACAAATGCCTTCTGACCCCACATGCTCCCCTGGAACACACGTGCTTGCCTGGAACACACATGCTCCCCTAGAACACAAATGCTCCCCTAGAACACAATGCTCCCCTGGAAAACACGTGCTCCCCTCCCAATACCCAAAATAAATAAGTAAATGTAAGGAAAAGAAAGGCAAGTTCAAATATTAGAGATGTTATCTGGTTAGTATTCCAGGAAAAAAAAAACAAAATTAAGCTTCTGATGATGCCTTTTCTTCTTAATTGTAGGTGTTATCATGCAATAACTATCTAAATTTTAAGTACAATCTAAATCTTCATCTAGCTATGTTTACCACCTACATCACGACATAGAACATTACCAGAAGTTTAGATGTTTATTGTGTGCCCCTCAGGTCATCTACTCTTTCCAAACTTGGAGGTAAACACTGTCGTTAACTGTGCTCTGTTGCCTTTCTTCTCTTCCATGTTTCTCATCAATTTATACATACCTAAGAAATGTACCAGTCTTTCTTGTGTATGCATGAACTCAAAATGAATGAAACAATCCCAAATATAGTCTTCTGAGTCTTTCGTATCCTGTCTAACTTTGGTTTGAGAGTTAATTGTGTATGATAGCTATGGATCATTGATTTTTCACAGCTGTATAGTTATCTAGTTCTTGAATATATCGATGTTTAGCTATCTATTGTTGATGGACGTTCTGCCGTTTGAGAGAACATGGACATTCCTACCTACTGTGGATACGTTTTGCTGTAAGTGTGGGTTTTGGTGACATTCCTAGATAACTACAGATTTATAGCTACAAGGGAGAAAGGCCTTTAGTAAACACTAATTGTGCTTAAATCCTTGTTTCTCAACTGCAGAGGCTTCAGCCAGACCTTGGCGAGGGATGCCTTTCCTTTAATGTCTCCATCATTTCTCTTGTTCTTCCTCCCTTTCTCTCTCATGTTCTCCCTCCCTCCCCCTCCTTCCTTTTTTTCTTCTTCCTTTCCCCCATTGTTTCTTTCTTCTCTTTCCCTTTTCTCTTTCATTCTCCCTCTCCCCTCAGTTTTTATTTATTTACTGTTGATGTTTATAGGTTACTCGCATTGCCTCTAGTTACACACTTGACTCATTGTTCCCACTGCATTTTCTTCTTTCTTTCTTTCTTCCTTTCTTCCTTTCTTCCTTCCTTCCTTCCTTCCTTCCTTCCTTCCTTCCTTCCTTCCTTTCTCTCTCTCTCTCTCTCTCTTTCTTTCTTTCTCTTTCTCTCTCTCTATATTTATTTATTTATTTCTCCTCCTCCTCCTCTTCCTGCTCCTCCTCCTCCTCCTCCTCCTTGTCCTTGTTCTTATTCTCCTTCTTCTCTTTCTTATCTTCTTCTTTTGTCAAAACAGGGTTTATCTGTATAGCTTTGGAAGCTGTCCTGGAACTTGCTCTGAAACTCGCTCTGTAGACCAGGCTGGCTTCAAACTCACAGAGATCTGCCTGTCTCTGCCTTCTGAGTGTTGGGACTAAAGGTGTGTGCCATCACTGCTTGGCCTTCTTTTTCTCATTGACACATAGAATTTCCTTATGTACTCAAAATGCTAGCAATTTTTTCAGTTATGTGTGCTACAGATATCTTCTAATTCATGGCCTGTCTTTTTTGCCATTTTATTATATTTTTGGATGTATTTTCCAAATAGAGAACATGGACTCTCCTACATGCCTTCTGATTTTCTGCAGAGAAATCTATTCCTGGCCAAAGATCAGTGAAACTGGGAGTCACAGTTCTGATAAGGCAGGATAAGCAGTGCAATTTTCACACAAAGAACACATTTTTGGAAGGTGTGTACCTTTTCTTTAACTACTTCCCTTTCGGGTAGTTATATTTAGGAAACAATCACCATGAAACTCGTTATGTTAGCCACTGTCAAATATCATTTTATAAAATCTATCAAACGACTCATCTACAAGGGCTTGTTCAACACCAGTTCTCTGAGTCAGTAGTTATTGGCATAAAAAGAATTCTGTGATTGTATTGTTAGGTAAACAGTGTAAGCAAAAAGGAAGATTGTATATTGTTTTTGAATTTAAGAAAAGTTTACAAATGTCACCTACAAATACACAGAAAAGAGCCTAGAAGATAATGTATGCAGCATTTAGCTAGTTATCTTGGCATAGTGAGTTATACATTTTTTAATTTTTCTCTTTCTAAATATTTGTCTAAATTATTATATATATGTTATATCTGTACCCCAATTTGCTTTCATGAAAAATTATGTTGCACGTGTTGAGACAAGCTCCTCATCCAGGAGACTTTCAGAGACATGACATCTTTAGCCTATTTGGCTTCAAAGTTGCCTTAAACAATGCTTAAAGCGGTATCTTGACTTAAATAAGTTCCAACAGATTCTTGGCACATTTGGAATTTAGAATTGGGAGTGTAGCTCCTCCCTCCACCTCTGTTCCACTCCTCATGTGAGTGAGTTTAACTGCAAATATTTCTGGAGAGTAGATATCAGAGCATCAGGATAATTTATCAACTAGTATTTATAGAATGTTCCAGAAGTAAAACAATGTTCCCTTAATAGTGAAAAAAAATCTATGACCTACCCTGCGAGATGCTCAAAGCAGCACCTGCCATGATGCTTTATACACCACAAGTTTCATGTTTCTAGTTGGAAAATATTAGTTAGCTAAATTCAACTCTGTTTAAAAATATAACCTTGGCTTTCAAAGAGCATGGGTGAAAATGGAGGCACGTGGCACAGCCTGTGTCTCCCTCTCCTATAGGATACTAGCATTAAGCCATAGTTGTGAATCGGGAAAGTTCTAATCTAGTGGCTATGTAAGGCTTAGGATAAAGATTTAATTTTTTCTTGGCTATGTTTAAAAACAGCATTTTTATTGATTATATAAGAATTTTGTGCACTGTTTTGAATATATTCACCCCAGCTCCTCCCATAACCATCCTCTCCTCCCACCAAACTTTGAGTTTTCTTCCTTTGTATCATCAAGTCCAGTTTGTGTTGTTCAACTAGTCTTGGTAGCGGGGCCAGCCCTGGCACGCGGTAGACCTACCAAGGGTCACATCGTTAAAGAAAACTGATGCTCCTCCTAGAAGCTATCAAATGCCAATAGTCTTCAGCTGGTGGTGAGATTTTATGTCCACCCCCAGCCCCCGAGCCCTGTATGCTGGGTCTTTGCCTGGTTGAGATGTTTAGTGTGTATGCATGCTATCACAATCACTGTGAGTTCAAATGTGAAACTGCCCCACTGCCTCTGGAAAACATGGTTTCATTGATGTCATCCATCACCTCTGGCTCTCATAATCTTCTGCCTCCTCTTCTCTAAAACTCCCAGAGCCTTGTGGGCTGAGGTGTGAGACACACGTCCCATTAGAACAGAGCATTCCATAGTCTTTTATTCTCTACGCATTGACCAATTAAGGGTCTCTGTTAATTGTCATATACTGCAAGGAAAAACCTTTTTTGATGATGGCTGAGAAATGTTCTGATCTATAGGGATAGCAATAAATTAGTAAGAGTTGTTTGAATACTATGTCCACCTTGCAGGATAGTAGCATTGGGCATTCCCTAGAGCCTGTGACCTATCTAGCCACAGGTTCTTTCCCCCTTAGCAGTGCCAGGTATGGGTTTGAATCTGATTCAAGGTCTTAGATCCAATCATAAAGTGACTTTTACTTCTATAACATTAGCGGCTCTATTGCACCAGTGGGCATTTCTTGTCAGACCAGCTGTAGTTTGCAGGGTTCACTGTTTAGTGAAATCAATTAGTGCCTTTCTCCTCCAACAGTATGCATAGCACCTTCTAGAACTCTGAGGGATAGCTTGTGGGTATGAGGCTCCCAGCTGGGCACCAGCTTTGTTTCTCCACATTCTATGACTCAAGTACGTAGTGTCTTAGTGCCTCCAGCAGCAGGGTCTTATCACCAGGCTCTGGAGGGATGACTGTTGTGGGTTTTTTTTGAAGCAGTGTGTAAGAGAAAAAGAGTTTGGTTTGCATTTGAACCATCCTCCAAAAAGCTCACATGTTAACAGATTAATTGCCAGCTAATGGCATTCAGGGAGTGATGAACGAGTCTCTACATTTCCCAGGAACTATAATATTGTATGAGTTAATAGATGACTTTTATTTACCAAAGCAAATCCTATAATCCTGATAGTAACCCCTGTTTTTGATTTTCATGGCTTCCTCTGTGTGAGAATTAAAGTTGATTTGTACAAATCATTTAAAAATTATTTCTCAATGTACTTTTAATTACCAGGGTGCATCAGATTAAAGTTTGAAAACATTTTAGCATCATTTGCACATGGATAAAAATTGTTTTAATATAAAATAACTGTGGAGTTCTTGATTTGCTAGTTCTCACTAAGCTGTTGTGTGGAGGCACAATCTAGTATCTATCTAATTTGTCACCATGCAATGAGAGGGGCAAGAAGATGAAGTGAGTTTTATGACTAGCTCACAATTTTTCTGATATTTTTATTAACAAATTGGAAAGAAGTTTTAGACATAACTACTAATTAATATCATTTTTATTTATTAATTCTAGTTACCACTTTATAAAATCATTTAATAATACATTTCTGTTCCCTTGATTGTATCTTAAGGATAGAACCCACAGCTTGCATCTTTTAAATTAGTTGGATGAGGTCCTCTAAGAAGGCTTATTGCTCTAAAGTTTCCTATGTATTAGACACATATGTAAGCTATAAAAGGATTAGAAAATAGAGAGTAGGAAAAAAGAGAGTTGTTATACAGTGATAACTATTGTTACTATTACTATAATAAAGGTGAACAAGTAAACTAGCTTTGATATAAAATCCAAAATGTAAAAGTATAAGATAACAATAGTTACAAGAATTTATTTGTGAAAGTGGAATATAAAAACAAGTAAACTGTGACATTAAAAATCAAATATAGGGAAGAAAATAAATAGCAGTATAGAGATTCTGTATGTCATATAACTTAAGCTGATGTTACCTAAAGTAAAATGTCACAACTATAAGCTATTTTATGTAAATCCAGAGAAACTATACATTATAAACTTATAGTAGACACATAAAAGAGGAAAATAAATAAAAACAAGAATTATAGAACCACAAAGGAAGACAGTGAGAAAGGAAGAAAGGAAGTGTAAAATAGGCAGAATCCAATGGAAAATGGGAATAGTGAGTTCTCATCTTTTAGTGACTACTTTACATATAAATGGGTTAAATTTTTTTGTTAAATAACAAATGGTCTGAGTAGATTTAAAATCAAGATGAAATTATATGCTGCCCAACAGACTCATTTTAGTTTTAGAGATGTAGAGACTGACCATGAAGTGATGGAAAAGGATGTTTCTTGCAATGGAGAACAGTAGTAGCTACACTTACCTTAGACAAAAGGGACCTAGACTTTCATAACAAAAAGACTGTCATAACAGTCAGGTGCAGTGGTGTGTGCCCATAGTCCTACCTACTCTGGAGGCTGTCACAGAAGCTTGAGACCAGCTGGGGGAACACAGTGATACCCTGTCTGAAAAACAGAAGAACAATGAAGAAGGTCACCAGGGACAGTGAGTGCCATGTGCTGTAAGTGAAGGACTCTGCTCTAGAAGATGAAACATTAGAAATACACATGAACTACTGTCTGAGCTCCCAAGCATAACAGCCAACATTAGCAGGTCTGAGGGAGCAGTAGCCAGCATCGCAGTGATGGGAGCGACTTCTGTATTCTGCTTCTACAGTTAAAGACCATCTGGGGAGGGAATCAGCATGGAAGCATTGCATTTAAACTGTGTTTTAGAAGAAATGGGTCTAATAAACCCATCTGGAATATTCCTTCTGACTACAGTAGAGTATAGAGTCTTTTCAAGTGCACTGGAACATTTTCTGTAGAAGTCTCAACAAATCAAGAAAGGTTCAAATCCTATCAACTTTCTTTTTCTCTTTACAATGAAACTAAAAATTGTAACTAGAGGAAAACTGAAAAATTCACAAAAATGTGGAAATTAGGTGCACTTACAAGACTTACAATGTCTGAATTGGCCAGAGGAGAATAAAAATTGTTGTTGTTGTTGTTATTGTTTTAAGACAGTGTCTCACTTTGTAACTCTAGTTTTCCTTCACTATGTAGACTAGGCTGGCCTAGTGGATGGAACTCAAAGAGACCTATCTGCCTCTGCCTCCCAAGTTCTGGGATTAAAGGTATGCACCATGCCTGGTTACCTTCTAAAGTCTTTTTTTAAGGTTCTTGATATATGTTTAATTTGGTGAAACCAACAATGTTTCAAGAGATTACAAATATCCATGAAATGTAAAATTAAAATCACAAGAATTGAAGTTTTAAAAAGTGAGTTTGGTCAGAGCTAAAATGCAGATACCTTCTAAAATCTTAAAGGCTGTGGTAAAAGGAGTCCAAAGAGAAGATCTTATAGTCATTAATTTGTAAGAAAAGAGAGGCTGAAAAAGAAGGGAGTTGACTTTATAGCAACAGGGTCTAGAAGAATACCATGTGAGGAGAAGGAAATAACAAAGAGTGGGCTGAAATAATCAAGATAGGATAGAGAACAACAAGTACAGATGAAGGAAACTGAGCTTTTTGTTGTTGTTATTGTTTTTTAGGTAATTAACCAGATCAACAAACTTTTGACTAGAAAGCAAAAGACAGATGACACAAATAAATGAAAGGGAAGGCATTATAACTGATACACAGAAATACACAGGATCATAAGAGGTGACTATAAGCATTTATATGCAAAAACAATGACTATTCTAGTAGAATCCACTGGTTATGATTTTTTTCCAATCATCATTTCCTTATAAAATTTATGTTGCTATTTTATGACCTCTTTTAAACAGGCTATCAGAAGTATCTTTGCAAATCATTTAGTAACTATAGTAATCTTTTTCTATTTGGGGGAATATTATTGTCATTGGGGCAAAACACCCAAGAGTAATCATTTAAAATGGGGAAAGGTTAATTTTGGCTCATGGTCTCAGAGCGCTCCATTTACTGGCTCTGTTGTGTTTAGGACCACAGAAAGAGCATCATGGCAGTTGGAATGTGTGGGAGGAGAGTGCTCATAGCCTGGTGGTCAGGAAGGAGAGAGAGGGAGGAGGACACAGGCAGAGAGAGACAGAAATAGAGATATGCCGGGTTCTATAACCACTTCAAGGTCATGTTCAAATGTTTTCAAATCTGATTCCACCTATGAAGGTTCCAACACATGCTGGTTCTACCACAGGATGGTGACTGGGCATTTGGCACATGACCTTTGGGACAGAGGTCAGATCTAAATCATAACAGTTCATGTGAATTAAAACAGAAAACTGTTGCAATTTTGTTTCCCCTGTATCCTGGAAGAAGACATGGAGTGGAATATATAGGCATTGTTCCATCTGTTCAGTCATAAGCTGCGTACAGTAGAGGTCTTCATTTTCAGTACACAGTTCAGAATATTGAAAAGTGCATGGTAATAATACAATAACCACAAAAATCAAGACAGAACATTTATATGATCTCTGAAAGTCTTTCATGTCCTGGCCCCTAGCTCCTTGCAACCTTGCTCCTGTAGTTTCAGTGTTTCTTAGATGTCATATAAATGAAAGCAGACTATGCAATATTTTAGGTCAGGCTTCTTTCACTCAAAATAATGCATTCGGGATTCACCATGTTGTACACGCCAGTGTCTGGTTCTTATTTCTGAGTGATGGGGAGAGCAAATGTCTATGTTCATTTTAACTTGAATTATAAGGAGCATAAATGGAGAGGGAAAAGGGCAACTGACCAATCAACAGCTGTGTGAAAAACAAATCGGAAAAACTACACCACACATATAAGTGATGGCTTAAAGTTCGTCACAGCTGACCTAGTTTGTGAGAAATTTTCTAGACTGTTGACAATAATCGACCTAGAAGCAGCAAGAACTTCTTATGAACCCCTCTCCTATTCTGAAGCTCCTCTGCTGTGTTGTGGTCCTGATATTCTTTGCTACAGTCAGCGTATGCTGTGACTTCATTCTTAAAATTCTTGTTTAAAATGTGTTCTCAGCTCTGGTCTGGGGGACATGTTCTAAGTGCTACCTTGCTTAACTGCTGGTAGTGGTGGGAAATGCCCCACCCCATTCTTTTTTTCTGGCTAGCATCTGCAGTGTCTCAATAGAATATTTTAGAGAACTCAGAGTCTCAAGGTTCTTAACAGTAGTAGCTCATGGCTTGGACAGAAGACAGGGATATCTACTAATGTGAAATAAGACTCTGAGGCATGAAGCTCATTATATTGAGAGACTGACAGCAAAAGAATCCCTGAAGAGTACAAGTTATTGCTGAATCAGGAAAATTTACATATTTTAAAAACATCTTCATTTGTAAGGGTGTCTCCTACAGCTCTTTGTAAGAGGACAAATAGGGTGGCTTACATCACTAGAGATATTCAGATTTAGAGGTCTCAAATCCATACATTAAACCTACAAACATGCAGATCAAATGCTGCATCTACCTTTCTATTGCAGTGAGGAAACACCAGGACCAAGGCAGCTTTCAGAACAGAGTGTCTATAGGTTTGCATTTCCAGAGGGAGGAGAGCATCATGGCAGAGCCAGGACGAACAAGCGGCCCCTCCCCTAACAGCAGGTGGCAGGCATGGCAGCAGGACCCGGATGTTGAGAGCTCACATCTTGAAGGGCAAGCAGGATGCAGAGAAAATGAGCAGGAAGTGCTTCCACCAATGACCTGCTACCTCCTGCAAGGCTCCGCCTCCCAAAGGTACCACAACTCCCCAACATCTACCAACTAGGGACCAAGTGTTCAAACATCTCAGACTACGGGGGACAGTTCTCATTCAAACCATCACACATGTATGTTCATCTTGCTTTTCCTGGTCACCTACATATTTCTATACTTTTTCTTCCTTTGGCTCACCTGAATATGGTATTTGTAGCCAAACTCACAGCTACACCTTGGAAATTCACTTATTATTCCCTGGCTATATCTCCATCTGTGGATTATCTGATGGTTTGACTTGGGATTTATCAGCTTCATGTTGGTGAAAATGTGATATATATTTAGTAGAAATTGTGCCTTGAATTTTGAATTTCACAGGGATCTCCTACAAATGTCATTGGAGAGAACATGGCCTCTCTAATAATGTCCTTTTTGTGATGGGAATTTTATTAATTTTATTTTTTGTTTAATTTTGATAAATTTGTATTGTTATACATTGTAAATAAAATTATTTTTTCAGTGCTACTTAAAAAAAGAAAAAGTCAAATGTGTTTTACTTTTGACAGCTTTAGAAGGAAAACTCGAGGTTCTTACTTATGGCTGTTTGGAATTAAGCAGACACTTTTGCATCAAAGCAATGTCTGTCAGTGCGGATCACATGCCAAGGCTAGCCCATTCTGTCTGTATAAAGAGGAGCTACCATCCATTTGCAGTAAGAAGACCATCAAGCTGGGTGGGCACTTGGGAGGGTTTCACTGAGACTGTGCAGGTTTTTTTTTTTTTTCCACGCGCTGATCTCTCAGCAGAACCTCTTGCAAGCTTGGCAGCAGCGGTCCTTCCTTCCTCCCTCCCCCCACAGACTTAGGCAGAGCTATTGTATGCATTTGTGGTGGCAAGGATGAGCGACAGTCCTTGTTTTCTTACTGTGTTCTTTTATAAAATGCCTTATTTTAATTCACTGAATTCTTAACACTCTATGTAGGCAAACTTACCTTCACTGTATAGATTTGAGAAATTCTATCTAGAGAGGTTATGCACTTGCTTACAGTCTCTCAATGTGGTGGATCTGGAACTCAACCGCAGCTGTCTCTGACTCCAGAACCTCCTGTTCCCCAGATGACTGGGTAACTCTTTAGACTAGTAAAATTAATAATGAGGGGTAGAGAGATCTTTCTTAAAGGAACAAGATGAAAAAAAAGAGAAGAATAAAGGAAGGCAAAGAAGACGAGAGCATGGGAGTAGAAAGGTTAGTGTGGAATCAGCTGCCTCAGGACTCAAAGGGGTGAACACACTCTGCCAAAGGAGGCAAACGAGTGAGTTACGCTCTCTCACCACTAGGTGACACCATTGACACCTCACCTGCTGCTGGAGGAGGTGAAGTGGCAGTGGTGAGCTTGGGAGGAGGCCCAAAGCAGGAAGGAAGGTGTGAAGGAAAGTCAGGGAGGAATCTGCATAACACCTCAAAAGTGGACGCAGGAAGCAGCGAAAACGGATGTCAGTCACCCAGTTTTATGAGAAAGGAATCTAAAGGGCAAGGACCAGTCAGGACCTGTTAATCTTCATGTAATTCATTAACACGTCTCCCAAATACCAAGCCCATGTGATGTCAACATAGGGACTGAGCAGGGAATCTGAGTCGGGCTTCTCAGGTTTGGAGTCTGTCTTTGCTGCCAGTCACCTTCCTAAACCTGAGCCTCGAGGCTTCTTTCTTTGTGAAAGGAGGGAGCAGCGGCTACTTCAGGGATGTCATATGATGAAGGTAGAGGGAAGCCATAGGAGAGGCCCCAGCAGTGCCCCGTGCAAGTTCTTGGTAAATACCACCTGCGTTATGCTGTTATTAGTGAGAACTCAAAACAAGAGCAGTAAAATGAAAAGCAAATGAGTTAAGACAGCGTCGCAAACACTGACAGAGACTTCCCAGCTCAAAGAATACGGCGATCTCTTTCAATTTCTTTCTCTTTTGTTGACTGCGGACAAAATTCTGTCTAGTTGTAAGTGCGTTGCTTTGGAGCACCCACCTGCCCCTTACACTTTAATAGAACGCTCTATCTTCGTATAGTTTGCGATTAGCGACATATTATTCGTAGTTAACTCCAGATGAAGTTGGCCTTTGACGTCGGATCTTCTCCCATTGCTGTCCTCTACTAACCCTCTGACTCCGCCCACATTATCAGGAGTCATCTGCTCTTTAGCTGCTGGGACTCACACTCGGCAAAGTAATTGAGAATGCTTTTGTTGGTGTCTTCTCAGTCCAAACTCAGTGAAATTACTTCCTCCTGGTTTTGCCCCATGGCACCCAAAACCCAAGTGAAGTCTCAGGAATCAGAGATTGGATGCAACAAACTGAAAATACGTCGAGGCAGATGTTCCTATTGTCCCCAGGGACAGGCACATCTTGCAAAGACTTGCTTGAGAAAAAGCAACAGGCGATGGCGTTCCTACTCACACACGATAATGAAGAACTGTGAGCCCTGTGGAGGCAGGCAGAGTGCTGGGGCCTTCCTTAAACCAGGAGTTAAGTCACTACCAAAGACAGAGTCCATTGAACATCAGCAAGATTTCTGAGATCTCCACTTGTTTAACGTTCTTTTCTTCATTTTGAAAACCAGCATTTATTGCACCTAGGAAAATTTATTCCTTACACCCCGTTTCCATTTTACCATATTTCAACATTATTAGTGTGGCCAAGGTTCAAGAAACGTTTCCTTAGGTGATCTGTTTTCCCTCCCGTAGCAATAAGATCTCTAAGTTTAAGGTCACCATAACATTCCTTACAGCTAGGAATAGCCGTGTGTTTCCATGTCAGTAGGGTCGGAGCAGGCACACGATTTGTACCTCCAGGGAAACCCTGAAGGAAAAGTGTCTGCCCATCTCACTGCCCTTTCTCCTTCTAGTTAGCTGCATGGCAGATATGAAGCCTGGATGGAGACCTCCCACATCTGGAACCATGTTCTAAAGTCTCCCTAGGGCTGGCCGCACAGGAAGTCGGCTGGCCGCACAGGAAGTCGGCTGGCATCTGGGTTTGTGATGAATTATTTGGACTCCTGGACCAGCACTGGTGGCTTTGGGAACTTTCTTACAGCAGGAAAGTTTATGCGTTTAAGCTCAGCTTCATTTATTTATTTGTTTGTTTGTTTGTTTGTTTGTTTATCTATCTATCTATCTATCTATTTATTTGTTTGTTTGTTTATTGTTTTTTTTTGAGACAGGGTTTCTCTGTAGCTTTGAAGCCTGTCCTGGAACCAGCTCTTGTAGACCAAGCTTGCCTCAAACTCACAGAGATATGCCTGCTTCTGCCTCCTGAGTGCTGGGATTAAAAGTGTGCGCCACCACTGCCCGGCTCCTTTATGTTTTATCCTATATAGTTGTATTTAGATTAGCTGTGTGTAGCTTGTAGACTGTTACATGTCCCATCACATGGCAATTGTGACTACACACTCAATATACCTCAATTTCACTCAGGCAAGGGGACAATGTTTTGTTTTGCAGCAGTTAATGTGTGCGACACTTCACTTTGATTTTTTTTGGCACCCGTCTTTTCCCTAGATATTCTAGGTGGTCTGACTGTATCCAGAGTTTGATGGTAGAAATGGAGGAGAGGGGAGGGGTATGTGCAGGTCATCCTCAAAGGAAGCTGCCTGGAAATGACCACAGAGCAGTTTCTGAATATCTCCCTGGGCATTGTTTAAGTCCATAGTCCCACTTAGCTGGAAGAGAGGCAAAGGGATCTTTAATCCAGGTGAAGTTTCTTAAGCTAAATCTAGGCTTCCGTTATTAAGGAAGAAGCAGAGGAGAAATGCTACACTAGTTGGCTAGCAATTTCTACGAGCTCACATCCTCTCTCACCTTCCATACCCAGAGGCTCTACAGTGACCTCTAAAGGATCAGGACTGCCACTGTGTCTTGTAGCTGCCTTGACATCTGGGCATGACCGGGTTATACTTCAGCTCCAGAAAAGGACTGCCTTATTAGTTAGTGGTGAAGAAGTCTGGCTCCCATGGCCTATTTAAACACTTACATAAATCATTTCTACATGAAAATGAAGCTGAAGCTAATAGTTGGAAGGAACACATTCCACAGTGAATGAATCTTTTTTTTTTTTTTTTTTTGGTTTTTCGAGACAGGGTTTCTCTGTGGCTTTGGAGCCTGTCCTGGAACTAGCTCTTGTAGACCAGGCTGGTCTCGAACTCACAGAGATCCGCCTGCCTCTGCCTCCCGAGTGCTGGGATTAAAGGCGTGCGCCACCACCGCCCGGCTTAATTAAGTACATGTTTCTGTAAGATACATATGAAATACACCTATTACTGACATTTCAGTTTTTCAAGTTGATCTATGTCCTTGGGATATGTATCGTAGGGAAGGTGAAGGTGTGAAAAGGTTGGGTAGCCAAGGGGCAGACTGTAAAGGATTTCATCATTTGCTTACTAACCTTTTCTCCTCTCTCCTTTTCCCCTTGACCACTCAGAGAAGGAGCCTATACCTTTGTGATGTAGTGAAACAGGACTGGAGATGGTTGCTTAGAAGATGTTCAGACAATCCCACATCCTTTGCAGTGACTGGGCCAGGCAAGGCAGGTCTACATATTTAGTAATCCGGTTATATGGTCACTTCTCAAACTTTCAGACTGGTTCCCAGGGTGTCTATTGAGCCAGAACTGGTCATTCTCACTTGGCGTCTTGACAGGA
The DNA here is from genome assembly GCF_903992535.2 of Arvicola amphibius. Lineage (NCBI taxonomy): Eukaryota > Metazoa > Chordata > Mammalia > Rodentia > Cricetidae > Arvicola > Arvicola amphibius. The sequence goes on along the minus strand of NC_052059.1, from coordinate 66,536,188 downwards.
TCTCACTTCTGTCTTCCTGATTCTTCCCCTTTCTTGGCACCATGCATCACCATTGCATTTAGATGTTGCAACCGTCTTTCAGCAGGAGCAGCTGCAGCCCTGGAAGTAGTCTGGCTTTTGAAGGGCAGTAGATCAGAGAGAACAGAGCAAGCACCCTGATGACATCATACTTAAAGCCCAAATCATCAGTCATAGTGGGGCTTTCATCTGAATCAAACACCAAGTCCTTTCCCTTGTTGACTTGATGGATCTTATGGATCTTAAATTGTACATAAGTGAATAGAGAGAAATGTACCTATGAGGCCCAGGGTCCAGAAATAGTCTAAATGCTTCTTAAATCAGAAGCTCCACTCCCAGTAGGAGTATCTCTTTAACATAACATAATAAACAATAGTATTCCCAAAGCCTGGTCAGTGGCAGTTCAACTATTCAGAATGTGACCGTGTTGCTGATTCCCTTAGGGAGTCAGAGGATAATGTGGGATTTCCCTCTGTATGCTGTGATGACCATTAATGAATAAAGAAACTGCTTTGGACCTATAGCAGGGCAGAACTTAGTTAGGTGGAGAAAACTAGGTGGGGAAAAGCTGAATGCTGGGAGAAGGAAGCAGAGCCAGAGAGAAGCCATGTAGCCCCGCCAGAGCCAGACAGAACTTTAGCCGGAAGCCACAGCCTCGTGGCGATACACAGATTACTAGAAATGGGTTAAATTAAGATGTAAGATTTAGCCAATTAGAAGCTAGAGTTAATGGGCCAAGTAGTGTTTTAAATAATATAGTTTCTGTGTGGATATTTTGGTTCTGGGTGACCAGGATGAACAAGCAGCCCCCTCCTTACAAGAGGGGGTGACTAGCTTCATTCTAATGACGGGGATGTCTGGTACTGATGTGACATGTTTACTAAAGGTGTCAAGAGAGTGAAGAGCTAGCAAATGATGGAGGAATCACTGGTAAAGAACCTTTAGCTGAAGTAGAGAAGTAAAATGCACCGAGAGTATAGACTTCATGACCAGACCTGGCTTTAAATAACAGCTCTACCCTTCTCTGATGCCCTGAGTCTCATTTCCTCGTTTACAAGAAAGAACAGTGCGACCGTGTCTGAGATGGTGACAGATATTCAGTGTGGTATTTTATGTAAATGCTGGGATAAAAGCACAATGAACCAGGCATGTTGTTATGATTAAGACTAGTAACACCCCTGGTAGACTCCTGATGGGCTTTGTGAGAACTGGATGAGCTCCCAGACTGTGGCGTTGGGAGGCAGGCTGTTCTGTGTACAATGATCATGTGATTACTCACCTTTGATTCTCTTGGTAACTTTTTTAAATTTTATTTTTTTAAAACCCTCTTTTCTCATTTTACATATCAATTCCAGTTCCTACTCCCTCCCCTCCTCTCGTTCCTTCTACCTCCCTCCCAACCCCACTCACTCATCCACTCCTCAAAGAGGGTAAGGCTTCCCATGGGAAATAACCAAAGTCTAGCACATTGCTTTGAGGCAAGACCAAGACCCTCTGCACTTTGTCTAGGCTGAGCAAGGTATCCTTCGAAGAGAATGGGTTCCAAAGAGCCAGTACAAGCAATGGGGATAAATCCTGGCTTCAATGCTAGTAGCCCCATCTCTTGGTAATTTTCGAGTATCCCGTCAACCTTCAGACAAGAGGAAAACCACTCTTTCTAAATTTCAACATCTTTGTGGCCCACAGGTTGAAATGGTTATTTTCCTAGTCACACTTTGTTTTCAGGAAGGATGATGGAAGAAAGGACCTAAGTGTTGGTGCCAGGCACGTAGTAGGTGCTCAAAAATGTATTTTGAACTGCTTGAAGTTTGGATGCAGCAAACTGATTATTTCCCGTTGGATTGAATGATGTCAGGAAAGACATGGGGAAAGGAATAATCCAGATTCTGTCACCGTTTCTATGTTTTCCTTTTCCCTGTGTGTGTGTGTGTGTGTGTGTGTGTGTGTGTGTGTGTGTGTGTGTGTAGGTATGCATTGTGTGGACACCAGAGATTGTTGTCAAGTGACTTTTTATTTTATGTATATGGGTGTTTTGCTTACATGTATGTCTGTGTACTGTGTGTGTGCAGTGCCCGTGGCAACCAGAAGAGGGCATCAGATCCCTTGTGATGGGAGTTATAGATGCTAGTGAGTCACTGTATGGCTTCTGGGTATTAAACCTGGGTCCTCGGGAAGTATAGTCAGTGATCTTACCTCTGAGTCATCTTTCCAGCACCTCTACCTTACCTTTTTTCCTGTGTTTTTTTTCCTTTTATTGAAAATAGATTTTCCTCCCTTGTATAGTATATTCTGATTACTGTTTCCTCTCCTTCTACTCCTCTAGCTCCTCTCCACACCCCCCACTCAGATCCAACCTTTCTGTCTCTCATTAGAAAACAAACAAGCTTCTATGGGATATTAATAAAATAGAATATGATATGATGAATAAAACTAACACATTGAAATTGGACAAAACAAATAAGGAAAAGAGCCAAAGAGAAAGAACAAGAAACAGACTCACTTGTTTACAAACCCAAGAATCCCACAAAAATGTTGCACTACTAATTACTATATGTGTGTGTGTATGTGTGTGTGTGTGTGTGTGTGTGTGTGTGTGTGTGAGGGCCTGTAGGGTAAAAAGAGAGAAAAAAATATGTATGAATAAAAACAAATAAAAATAATGAGATTTTCTTTCATATAAAGGAAGAGCCCTGACATGACACTATGAGATAAGAGACCTCCAAAGTTGCTGTTGATTAAGTTGGTTTCCTGTTGGCATCTACCGCTGGGCAGGCCGCCTACACTTAAGAGTGGTTTGTCTCCCCATGAGACTCCCTTAGAGGAAACTGAATTTTCATCAGCAAGTTGTTATCAATGGGAGATTGCTTCTGGGTTAGTGATAGGGACATGTGTCCATTTCTCCTTTTGGCTCCAGGACCCCAATGGTGCAGACCCATGCAGGCCCTGTGCATGCTGCCTCAGGCTCCAGGAGGTCATAAGTGTGCTGATCATGTTTATTTAGGGGGCTTTGTTCTCTTAGTGTCCTCCTGTCCCTCTGGCTCATACACTCTTTTTGCTCCATCTTCCTCTGTGTTCCCCGAGTCCTGCAGTGAAGGATTTTGTAAATATCATTCCACTTAGGGCTGAGTGTTCCAGGATTTTTCATTCTCTGTGTAATGTCTGGTTGCGGGTCTCTGTATTTATTCCCATCTGCTGCAGGAGGACACTTCTCTAATGATGGCTGAGCAAGGCACTGAATCTATTAGTATAGCAGAATGCCTTCATATTATTGCTACTTTATTTCCATTCTTTAGAGAACAATAGTATTTGGCCTTACCCTATGTCCCCAGGATATCTAGTCTCAGATTTCAGATTCTTAGTCACACAAGCAGTGTCACTTAAGAGTTGGTTCCTTCTTGTGGGGTGGTTCTTCAGTAAAATCAGATACTGGTTGGTCACTCCTACAAACTTCATGCCACCCTTGTCCTAGCATATCTTGCAGACAGGAGACCAAAGAGTTTGTGGCTAGGTTAGTGTTTATGTTTCCTCTTTGGTAGAATGCAGACACTAGTGTGAAGGGGTGAAGGCTCTATGTGGGAACTAGTATAACATCCCTATGTCCATTGAATTGTGTAGGTGTTGTCTTCAGCAATGGGGCCTTGTCAGTTTGTGAAGAGCAACATATAGACTAAGCAAGAGCCTGGGCTGTTTGGGGTTCCTATGGGACCCATTTGGTCAGCTATTCAATTAGATGTAACCCAATTCCAGTACACACACACACACACACACACACACACACACACACACACACACACACACACACAAGGAAGCTTCTACTGTATTAGATTTCCATACTATCTCTCAAATGCCTCTTAATTTGGGCTCTCTCTGTCTGTATTCCTTCCATCATCCTCCTCTTCCTCTCTCACATCCTTCTTTTCTAGTACCGCATCCATTAATAACTATTCTGTTTCCATTTCCTAGGGAAATCTATCCGTGTCCCTTCAAGTCCCTTACTCTATATGCAAACTCTGTGGCTTTGTGGATTGTAACTTGGTTATTATTGACTTAACAGTTAATATCAACATATGAGCAAATACATACCATATTTCTCTTCTTTCTGGGTCTGGGTTACCTCATTCAGGGTTTTTTTCTAGTTCCATCCATTCATCTGAGAATTTCATGATTTCATATTTTTAATGGCTGAGCAATACTCCATTGCATAAATGAACCACTTTTTCTTTATCCATTCATCTGTTAAGGGACATATTGGTTCTTTTCATTTTCCAGCTATTATAAATAGAGCAAGTGGTTGAGCAAAAATCTCCATGGTAGGATGAAGCATACTTTGGGTACATGTCCAAGAGTGGTATTGTTGGATCTTGAGATCAATCGATCTCCTGTTCCTGAGGAAGCACCACACTGATTTCCACAGTGACAGTACAGGTTTGCACTCCCACCAGCATGGATGAGCACTTCCCTTACTCCGCATCCTCACCAGCATGAGCTGTCACTTGTTTTTATTAATCTTGGCCACTGTGACAGCTGTAAGATGAAATCTCTAAGTTTTGATTTGCATTTCCCTGATGACTAAGGATGCTGAACATTTCTTTAAGCATTTCTCAACTATTTGAGCTTTCACTTTTGAGAATTCTCTGTTTATATCTGTACCATGTTTTTATTTGGGTCATTTGTTTTCTTGATAGCTAGTTTTTTGAGTTATTCATATATTTTGCACATTACCCCTCTATTGGATATGTAGTTGGTAAAAATATTTTCCCATTCTGTATAGGTTGTCTCTTTGTCCAAAAGGCAGCGTCTTTTACTATCAGAAGCTTTTTAGTTTCATGAGATCCCATTTATTAATGGCTGATTTTAGTGCCTATGCTAATGGTATTCTATTCAGAAAGTCTTTTCTTGTGCCCGTGTGTTCAAGGTTACTCCTCAGTTTCTCTTCTATCACATTCAGTGTATTTGGTTTTATGTTAAGGTGTTTGATCCATTTGAGTTTTGTGCAGGGTGAGAAGGATGGATCTATTTGGAGTCTTTTACATACAGCTATCCAGTTTGTTCATCACCATATACTGAAGATGATTATCCCCCCCACACCCCAGTGTGTATTTCTGGCATCTTCATCAAAATCAAGTGTCCATAGGTGTGTGGCTTTATGTTTGGGTCTTTAACTTGATCCCATTGATCAACATGTTTGTTTTTGTGGCAATGCAATGCTGCTTGTATTACTATAGCTCTGTAGTACAACTTGAAGTTGAGGATGGTGATACCTCTAGCAGTTCTTTTATTATTCAGAACTGTTTTAGCTGTCCTGTTAATTTTTTGTGCTTCCATATGAAGTAGAAGATTATCTTTCCAAATCTGGAAAATTGTGTTGAAATTTTGACTGGGATTGCACTGAATCTGTAGATTGCTTTTGGTAGACTGGCCATTTTCACTACATTAATCCTATCAATCTACAAGTGTGGGAGATCTTTCTTTCTTTTGATATCTTCTTCAGTTTCTTTAATGTTTTCAAATTTTTATACACAAATCTTTCGCTTGCTTGGTTAGTTATCCCCATGAGACTGTATGTTATTTGAGGCTTGTAAAGGGTGTTGTTTTTCTGATTTATTTCTCAGTCCATTTGTCATTTGTAGATAGGAGGGCTACTGATTTTTGTGAGTCAATTTTGTATTCATCTACTTTGCTGTACAGTGTTTATCAGCATTAGGAGTTTTCTATTGGAAGTTTTAGGGTCCTTTATATACTTTCATACCACCTGCAAATAAAAATATTTTGACTTCTTCCTTTCCAGTTTGTAGCTCCCTGATATCCTTCTATTGTCTTATTGTTCTGGCTAAGCCTTCAAGTACTATATTGAATAGGTATGGAGAAGATGGACATCATTGTTTTGATCTTGATTTTAGTAGGATTTATTGAGTTTCTCTATATTTAAGTTGATGTTGACTGTTGGACTTGCTGTAAGTAGTCTTTATTATGTTGAGGTATTCCCATTGTATCCCTAATCACTCCAGGACTTTTATCACGAAGGGGTATTGGATTTTGACAAGACTTTTCCTGCATCTAATGACATAACCATGTAATATTTCTCTTTCAGTTTGTTTATATGGTGGATTACCTTTATCAATTTGCATATGTTGGACCATTTCTGCTGCCTCTAGAATGAAGCTTACTTGATCAAGGTAGATGATCTTTTGATAAGTTCTTGGATTCAGTTTGCAATTATTTTAATGTGAATTTTAAGTCTATGTTCCTAAGGGAAATTAGTCTGTAATTCTCTTTCTTTGTTGGGCTTTTGCATGGTTTGGGTGTCAGGGTACTTGTGGCCTCATAAAGTAAAATGGGTAACGTTCCTTCTATTTCTATTTTGTGGAATGATTTGAGAAGTATTGACATTAACTCTTCGTTGAAAGTCTGGTAGAATTCTGTGTTAAAACCATCTAGTCTTGGAACTTTTATGATTGAGAGATTTTTTTTCTTCTCTTACATAATACATTCCCTCTGCTCCTTCCAGCCTTCCCCTCACTAACCACCTCCCTTCTACCCCAGATCCACTCCTGGGGGAACTTTTAATGACTGCTTCTATTTCACTAGGGGTTATAGGTCTATTTAAATTGCTTATTCAATCTTGATTTAACTTTGTTAAGTGGTATCTATTGAGGAAATTATCCATTTTTTTTTTTACATTTTCCAATTTGGTGGAGTACAGATTTTAAATTATGTCCTTATGATTCTGTAGGTTTTTTTCCCCATGTCTGTTGTTAAGTCCCTCCTTTTCTTTCTAATTTTATTAATTTGGATATTATCTGCATTTTATTTAATATGTGTGTAGGTTTGTCCATTTTTCTGATTTTCTCAAAGAACCAACTCTTTATATCATTGATTTTTTTTGCATTGTTTTTGCTTGTTTCCATTTTATTTATTTCAGCATCGAGTGCCATTATGTCTTGCTGTCTACTTCTTTGGGGTATGATTTCTTCTTTCTGTTCCAGAGCTCTTGGGTATGCTGATAGGTTACTAGTATGAGATCTTGCCAGTTTTTTTTAATGCAAACACTTAGTGTAACTATGAACTTGTCCTCTTAGAAACCTTCATTTGTGTACTATAAGTTTGGGTATGTTCTGTATTCATTTTCATTCAATTCTAGAAAGTCTTTTATTTCTTTTTTAATTTGTGTCTTGACACCTTTTTATTTAGTAGTGAGTTTTTCCGTTTCTAGGAGTTTATAAGCTTTCTGTTTTATCTGTTGTTGTTCATATGAAGCTTTAATCCATGATGGTTAGATAAGATGCAAGGCGTTATTTCAACTTTCTTGTATCTGTTGGGACTTCCTTTGTGTCTAAGTATGCAGTCAGTTTTGGAGAAAGTTCCATGAGCTGCTGAGAACAGTATATATATTGTGTTTTGGTGAAATGTTCTGTAACTATTTCTTAGGTCCGTGCTTTTCACCCTTCCTAAATCTGCAGCCCTTTAATACAGTTCCTCATGGTGTGGTAACACCCAACCATAAAATTATTTTCATTGCTGTGTCATAACTATATATTTACTACTGTTATGAATTGAAATGTAAATATCTGATATGTAGAACATCTGATTTTGAGCCCCAGAGGGGTTGCTTCCCACAGTTTTAGAAACACTGTGTTAGACCCATTTACTTTATAATGTCAGTTAATTCCACCATTATGTTTAGTTTTTGTCTGGATAACCTATCTATTGGTAGGAGTGTGTTGTAGGAGACGGCTTGTTTGCTTGTTCATTCCCGGCTACTTAGACTGCTGAAATAACCATACAGAAACTGTATTAATTAAATCACAGCTTGGCCCATTAGCTCTAGCTTTTTATTGGCTAACTCTTACATCTTAATTTAACCCATTTCTAGTAATCTGTGTATTGCCACGTGGCTGTGGCTTACCAGGTAAAATTCCATTTGGCTCCAGTGGGGCTACATCACTTCTCTCTCACTCTGCCTTCTTTCTCCCAGCATTCAGTTTAGTTTCTCCATCTAGTTCTGCTCTATCCTATCATGGTCCCAAAAGGGCTTCTTTATTAACCAATGGTATTCACAACGTACAGAGGGGAATCCCACATCACTGCCACTTTTCTAGTTAAATAAAAAAGAAGGTTTTTAACTTTAACATAGTAAAAATACATATAACAAAATGGATATCAAGCAAGAATTACAGTTATAATATTTATATCTGCTTTATCTTTTACCACAACTAAGAAAACTATAATTAGAACTATCTATTCTTTAACTCCATCAAAGACCCCAGAAAGATATAATATTACCTGAGTTAACAGGAAGTGCATTGTAAGCAACTTCCAAAAGTTTAGGATTGACAGAGACATCTTATTGCCTGTACAGTCATACAAAGTTTTTTGGTATTGTTGGGGAATCCATTTTCAGCCCACAGACTCATAGTATCCGGCAGACTTTTCTACCAAGCAGGAAATTTCAAAGACAGTTCCACCTATATTGGCTCTTTGTCAGTCACTTTCTTCAGTGTTCTGTAGAATGTCTGGCAGACTCTTTCATGAAGTAGGGACCCTGAAGGAGCATCTCACCTTTACACTAGTTCAGAAGTCATTTATCTGTGGGTCCTGCATGTCCAGTTCAAACAGCATAGCATCAAGCATTCCAGGCAAGAGCAGTTTCTTGCCCAAATGGCTAGCAAACTCCATAAGGAGTCTCTTTGATGCCCATCTTCCTCTTGAAGTAGATTGGTGCTTCCAGGAGCAGCTCTGTCTCATTGTCATGAAAAGTCCTAAGTTCTTAAAACATTTTAAATGCCATATTCTTTAGTCTTTTAAAGGTTTGAAGAATGCCTATCTATCTGAAATATATCTCTGTACATCTAGAAAACATAACTAACATGAGTACAAGCTTGACTATTACAGATGATTATTTATTAACCTCCATTTCTTAATTATACATTACATTTTTAAAATGAGCTGCACAAACACAATATCCTAATCAAGAGCACAGTTATACATATAACAAAACTGACCTCAAATTTATATCAAAAAATCAAGATCCATACCAATGCCAATCTCTATAACATATTCCCCTTGAAATGTAAACAAACATTTATAAACAATATTTGGGAATATAACATAGTTCTTTCCAAACTGCTTCTTGCTTTTTATTGGGTGAAGTATTTTGGGGGGTGTTCACAGTTACTTTTCAAGGGGTCTCAGTCCATCAATCCACATTAGTCTAGAATTAATCCACAGTTTCTTATCTTCTGAGGAAACAAAAGAATAATCTTAGACCCAAATTTTGGAAACAAAATACCTTTAAAGTATATATGTTGGTTAGTTAGCTTCTTCACAGTCAAAAATTTCAAAGAAAACACAATAATATACATAATCCAAACTCTCTGTGTATATTCCATCATTATGTGGCTTATATTTCTTACTCTATTACCTTTTCTACAAGTTTAATATTATTTTATAATCTTTACTCATTTAATATATGACTGTTTGTACTCTATATCTTTAAGGATTTTGTTTTATTTTTTTTTAAAAAAACCATTTCTATACTCTTTTTCTTCTCTCTCCCAAACCTACGTACATTTATCTAACACTGTGACCCATTTAGGAATCTTTTCCATCTGAATTTGTCTTTATTGTGTATCTATAATCCTTTTCTGAACAGGAATATTTCTTAAAATGCTAAGTGCTTCTTCAAAACCTAAGTGGCAGCATTGCCAGGACAAATATGGCACTGTCTGCTTGTTCTGCCCAGTCTGACGTGGCACAAGTCAGTTCACTGCATCTGAGACTGCCGGGTGGAAGCTGTCCTCACCACCTCAATTCTGATAACTATTTGGCCTGTGCTGCCACCAAGTAACTTGCAGCATGATGCCCAAAACCCCCACTTAAATGCTCTGCCTCCTGATAGAGTCAGAGTTCACAGTGGCAGCATGGCCCAAAGAGCCACTGTTTTAAAACCACATGGCTTTTTTTCTGCTACCACTGAATCAGGAAAACTTCTCTTAGAGGAGCTGAGGTGTTAAGCCATGCTTAAGTCTGTTTGTTTGTTTTTGGTTTGTTTGTTTGTTTCTATTTTTGCCTAGAATTTCTTCCAAAACTCTCTCAGGTTTTAAGTGGATTTTAGTTGGCCACATTGGCCCCAATTTGTAGTAGGAGACTGATTGTTCACTTGTTTGTTTCCCGGCTGCCCAGACTCCTGAAATAACCACACAGAAACTGTATTAATTAAATCGCTGCTTGGCCCATTAGCTCTTGCTTCTTATTGGCTAACTCTTACATGTTAATTTAACCCATTTCTGGTGCCTGTGGCTTACTGGGTAAAGCTCCATCTGGCTCCAGTGGGGCTACATGGCTTCTCTCTCATTCTGCTTCCTTTCTCCCAGTATTCAGTTTGTTTTTCCTTGTCTAGCTCTGCTCTACACTATCACAGGCCCCAAAGAGCTTCTTTATTAACCAATGGTATTCACATGAAGAGTAGGATACTGTAGTCTTCCTCTATCAGTGTGTGAAGGTCAATTTTAACTGTAGTAGTATTTTATGAACTTGGGTACTCTTTTTTGTTTTGCATATAGATATTAAGAATTACAGTATTCTCTTGGTAGATGTTTTTCCTTTGATGAGTATGTAGTGTCCTTCCGTAGCTCTTCTGGATAGGTTTGAAGTCTATTTTGTCAGATATTAAAATGGCTACACAAGATTGCTTCTTAGATCCATTTGTTACTGTGAGTTGGTATCTATACTTGATGCTGAGGTGTGTTCTGCTGCATACATTCTGTTACTTTGAGGAATTGAGAGCATTGATATTGGGAGGTATTAATTAACAATGTTTGTTGATTCCTGTTATGCTCTTGTTGTTGTTGCTGTTGTTGTGTTGTGTCCCTGTTTTTGATTAGCTGTTTTGGGATTATTTATTTTCCATGTTTTCTTGGGTGTGGTTAGCCTCTTTAGGTTAGAGTTTTTCTTCTTGTGCCTCTGTAGTACTGGATTTGTAGATAGATATTGCTTAAAGTTGCTTTTGACCAGAATGTCTTATTTTCTCCAGAGATAGAAAGTTTTGCTGAGTATAGTAGTCTGGGCAGGCATATGTGGTCTCTTAGCATCTGTAGAACATCTGTCCAGGCTTTTATGGTTTTTGAAATATTCACTGAGAGAAGTCAGCTGTCATTCTAATAGGTCTGCTTTCATATGTTGCTTCGACTGTTTTCCCTTGCAGCTTTTAATAGTCTTTATTTGTTCTTTATGTTTAGTGTTTTGGTTATGTGCTGAGGGGAATTTCTTTTTTGGTCTTGTTGACAGAGTTTCTGTCCTGCCTGGTTCCCACAGTCGTTAAGTCCCAAAGAAATCACACAGAAGTCTACATTAGTCATAAACTGATTGGCCCATTAGCTCAGGCTTCTTATTAGCCATTATAACTTATATTAGCCCATTATTCTTGTCTATGTTAGCCACATGGCTTGGTCCCATTTTTAGTGAGGCAGTTACATCTTGCTTGCTCTGTGGCAGGGTCAGGAATGCAGAAAGAGCTTTCTTCTTCCCAGAATTCTCCTGTTCTCAATGAGTCTCCTCTACTTCCTGTCTAGTTGTCCCATCTATACTTTCTGCCTGGCTACTGGCCAATCAGTGTTTATTTAAAATATAATTGACAGATAACAGACCATTGTCCCACACCATGGTCTTGTCTATTTGGTGTCTTGTATGCTTCTTGTACCTTGACAGGCATCTCCTTCTTTAAGGTTAGGAAAATTTTCTTGTTTGATTTTGTTAAAAATATTTTCTGTGCCTTTGACCTGGGTTTTTTATACTTTCTCTATTCCTATTATTCATAGATTTGTTCTCTTCATAGTGTCCCAGATTTCTTGGATGCTTTGCACCAGGATTTATTTATTTATTTATCTATCTATTTATTTATTTATTTATTTTAGATGTAATGTTTTCTTTGACTGATACATTTATTTCTTCTACCATGTTGTCAATGCCTGAGTTTCTCTCTTCTGTATTTTGTATTATGTTAGTAAGACTTGCTTCTGAGTTTCCTGTTTAAGTTCTTAAATTTTTCATTTCCAGACTTCCCTCAGTTTGGGCTTTCTTTTATTGATTCTATTTCTACTTTCAGTTCTTGATCTGCTTAGTTTATTTCCTTCCACTATTTGTGTTTTTATAGTTTTCTTTAAGGGATTTATTCATTTCCTCTTGAAGGAACTCTATCATATTCATGAACTATTTTAAGGTCTTTTTCTTGTGCTTCAGCTGTGTTGCAAAGCTCAGGATTTACTGTAGCAGGGTTGCTGGACTCTGGTCAAGATGTATTGTCCTGGCTGTTATTGATTATTATTTTACACTGGTGTCTAGGCATCTGGGTTTTGGAAAATTGTAATTCTAGATGTTAATATCTGGTCTTGTCTTTGTTGAGTAGGTATTTTATTCCTTGGTTTCTGTTAGCCTCTTTGGTTCTTAGGAGAGAGTAGTAGCTGTGGGTTGCCTGACAGGAAATTCTTATAGGATCCTGATAGTTGTTGTCACTGGGGATTCCAGGTAGAATGTGCTCCTAGGTATTGGGAGCTGACACCTAAAAATAGAGATAGGTTGGGATGTGCCTGAGGATAGCCACAGGAGGGAGGAAAATGGGGTGTTCCACCAGGACCTGCTTAGTCCCCTGAGAATAGGGACAGAGGGTGAGGAGAGGCCACAGCAGGTAGTGTGCTTCAGAGCTTGGGATGAGGCCTGGGGACTGGATATTGAGGAGAATGGGGAGAGTGAAGCTCACCCACCTGCTTCTTTGGCCCCCTTGCTTCTCTGCAGGCTTGGCAGGTTTGTTCCCAGAGAAAGCTTGTTGGAGTCATGGTTGGAATAACAGGATGAGTGGGGAGAAAGGTTGGGGAAGAAGATTTGAGTGATCCACTGGAGATGGGGCAGAGAGGAGAAGGGGGAGGAGGCTGCAGCAGGTGGTCTGCTACAGAGATGGGGTGAGGCTGGGGGATTGGATTTGGCGGGGAGGAGCAAGAATGAAGATCTTCAGTGGGGCTACCTGCATCCCTGGCCCAAGTGGTCTGTGGCTTCTCAGGTAGCAGCCTGCTGGAGAGGGTCCCTCCACCTTATTTTGAGGCAGGGATTTTCACTGACACAGAGCAGGGTCAGTGAGTTTCTAGAACTCACTTGTCTCTACTATAGCAGTATTGGCTTTATCGACTCACACCAGTGCACCATGCTTTTATGTGGGAGCCAGGATATGAAGTCAGATGTTCATGCTCCCAAGAAATGGTTCTTACAGTGATGGTTCTTTTCATAGAGGATCCTCTCAAAGTTTCTCAGAGCTCCAGCTGGCTCTAAAGACCCAGTGTCAGTGGAAAGTTTCACAGTTGTTAGCTAGCTCTGTGGCCTAAGGCAAGCCATTTAACCTCTTGGTGTCTGGATTTCCTCATCTGTGAGCCATGGATAATAATACTTCCCTGCATCCCAGGTGTGTTGGGGGCATTAATTAATGTTTGTCTATTGCTTGGGGATCCAAGATGAAAGGCTAGCATCGTTATTGCCAGTTTGCTGCAGGCAAGACTAGATTATAGTCCTCCAGATGGGCTGCATATGGGAAGTGGTTTTAGCAGAAGATTTTTCCAAATGAAATGCAGGCTTTAAGGTTTGGGGGCACTTCAAAAGAAAAAGGTGCTTGTGGGATTTCATCCCCTCTTCCAGCTTTGGTGGGCTCAGGGTTTACATCTCATGAAGTCAGCAACCAGTATCTTAGGACTGGATCCTAATTCACACAGCAAGGTCATTTAGCTTGTTCCTTTTATCCCAGTGATTTCTTCTCTGCAAGTAACTGAAATGATGACATTAACAAGATGAGGTTATTGTTACAGGAAAGTCTCAGTTCCTCGTGAGGAACAACTAGCATGTGGGGCCCACTGAGTCTATCTATCCCATATAAGGAGACCGAACAGTGACTGTTTTAACCACATATGAACAAGTCAAGTAGGCAAGAGGTTTCAGTCTTTTCATATTGCTTCAGTGCCCCCACCACCCACTCCTGCCCTATCCCTACTCTCCCCTACCCCAATCCTACCTACCATCATGTACTATTTTAAAAAGAGCATTCATATTCTAAAGCGCTAGTGCATTCTTGAAAGCTTCTAAAGAACATTTAGAGGAAGGACCTATGGGCAAGCAGACATTGGAGGGACTGGTACAGTCCAGCCTGGGAGGAAGAGGTAGGAAAACCTTTCTCTTTCGAAATTTGTACAGTGGTGAAATACCTGGTGCTAAAAATATATAAGAAATAATTTCCAGTAGGGAATATGGCTGTGATTCTGCATAGGTTTTTATTCTCACATATATACTGAGTTTATTTTCAGTGTCATAGATTATTCCGGGTATCAAGGAATAAGCCATATGGCAGGGGTCCCTATTTTCATAGAGCTTACATTTTCATGTGAGAAGACAAGAATGTACAAAGAAACAATTGCAAAATCAGAGAGCAAAGGTGAGGTGACATAATAGAGAGTTTGAGAGTGACTTAGTCTGAGCAGTCCCATCTGGAAGATGAGTTTAAGTTGGCCAGGCCTTGAGAGAGAGCAAGGTGTGAGACTTAATGTTAAAACAGGACTGTTAAAATGCAGTAGCTTCAGTGGATATGGGATACAGGCTGAGATGCTAGACGTTCTTCAATGTGTTGCCCAGTTGTTTCTTTCTTTGTGTCTATGAGTGGTAAGGGGCTGCTTATTCATTTCCCAGCCACCCAGATTCCCAAAATAACCACACAGAAACTGTATTAATTAAATCATTGATTGGCCTATTAGCTCTAACTTCTTATTGGCTAATTTTACATCTTAATTTAACCCATTTTCATTATTTTATATTTTACCACAAGGCTTGTGGCCTACTGGGAAGGTTCCAGTATGTCTGTTTCCGGAGGCTGCTCCAAGGCTTCTCCTGACTCTGCCTTCCTTTTTCCCTGCCTAGCTCTGTTCTACCCTAACAGGCCAAGCCAGTTTTTTTTATTAACCAATGGTATTCCCAGCATTCAGAGGGGAATCCTACATCACCTCCCCTTTTCTGTTTAAATAAAAAGGAAGGCTTTAACTTTAACATAGTAAAATTGCATATAACAAAACAGGTATCAAGCAAGAATTACAGTTATAAAATTTATATCTACTTTATTTTTTAACGTAACTGAGAAAAACTATAACTATAACTATAAATTCTTCAACTCTATCACAGTCTCCAGAAGGATAGAATATAACATAAGTAAACAGAAAGTGCATTGTAAGCAACTTCCAATACTCTAGAGAAGAAAGAGACATCTTGCTGCCTGGATAGTCTCCCAAAGTTTGTCTTTACCATTGGGGCATCCATCTTCAGCCTATAGGCCCAGAGTATCCAGCAGACATTTCCATGAAGGAAGAAAATTCAAAGACAATTCCACCTATATTGGCAGTTTGTCAGTCACTTTCTTCTGTGTCCTGCAGAATGTCTAACAGACTCTTTCATGAAGCAGGAACCTCAAAGGAGTGTCTCACCTTTAGGCAAGTTCAGCAGTCATTTGTCTGTGGGTCATGCATGTCCAGCTCACACAGCATAACATCAAGGGCAGTTTCTTGCCCAAATGGCTAACCAACTCCATAATGTGCCTCTTTGATGCTCATCTTTCTCTTGAAGTAGATTGGTGCTGCCAGGAGCAGCTCTGTCTCATTGTCATGAAAAGTCCTAAGTTCTTAAAACATTTTAAATGTCATATTTAGTAGTCTTTGAAAGGTTTGAAGAATGTCTATCCATCTGAAATACATCTATGTACATCTAGAAAACCTAACATGACTACAAGCTTGACTATTACAAATGATTATCTATTAGCCTATATTTCTTAATTATACATTACATTTTTAAATTAGCTGCACAAACACAATATCTTAATCAAGAGCAGAAATATATAAAAAACCAAATTTATCTTAAATTTGTGTGAACAAACCAAGATCCATACCAATGCAAATCTCTATAGCATATCCCCCTTTAAGTGTAAAGAAACACTTCCAAACAATATTTGGGAATATGGGCTAGTTCTTCAAACTGCTTTCTGCTGTTTATTGGGTGAAGTAATTTTTTTTGTTTCCAGTTTATTTATTTTTTATTAAAAATTACCATCTCCTCCCCTCCTCCTCCCCCTTCCCTCCCCTCCCCTCCACCCATACCCCCACTCCCTCCCTCTCCAGGCCAAAGAGCCATCAGGGTTCTCTACACTATGTTGAGTCCAAGGTCCTCCCAACTCCCTCCAGGTCCAGGAAGGTGAGCAGCCTAACTGACAAGGCTCACACAGAGCCTGTCCATGTCGTAGAGACCAAGCCCATCGCCATTGTCCTTGGCTCCTCGGTCAGCCTCCACCATCAGCCACTTTCAGAGAGTCCGATTTGGTCGCATGTTCCATCAGTCCCATTCCAAGTGGACTTGGTGGTCTCCCATGAGAAAGAAAGTCAGAACCATGAGGGATGCGTTCACCCACTGAGACAGCAGGACAGAACTAATGGGAATAATTTTTTGAGGGATGTTCAAGGCAACCTGTCAGGTTGTCTTGGTCCATCAAACCACATTCGTCTGGATGGATTCCACAGGTTCTCATCATCTGTGGGAAAAAAAGAAACACCTCTTTCCAAAGCAACATATCCTTAGACCCAAATTTTGAAAACAATGTAACTTTAAAGTATATATGTTAGTTAGCTTCTTCACAGTTGATAAAATCAAAGAAAGCACAATAATATACATAATCCATACTCTCTGTGTATTCTCCATCTTTATTTGGCTTATTTGTTTTATATTTATTACTTTTTAATATTTGTTTTATTATCTTTACTCCTTTAATCTATGACTGTACTCTGTCTCTTTAAAGACTTCCTTTTATTTTGTTAAAATAAAGCATTTACTTCTTTTTATAACTCTCTATACTCTTTTTCCTCTCTTTCCCAAGCCTATGTACATTTTTAAACACACTGTGTATCTTTTAGAGGTCTTTTTCATCTGACTTTGTCTTTATTGCATATCTGTAATTCTTTTCTGACCAGAAGTGCTTCTTAAAATGCTAAGCCCCTCTTATAAACTTAAGCAGCACCATTGCTGGAGAAATACAGCCCTGCCTGCTTGTCCTGCCCAGTCCAGCATGGCAAAGCTGTTGGCTGCCTCTGAGAGCCATGCTCACAGCCCCATTTTTAGGCACACAGCCACTCTATATTGCCATTAAGTAAGCTGTATCACTCTGTTCACAAACTCCATTTAAATGCTCCATAGCTGGACCTCCAGAAAGAGTCAGAGTTTGTGCTGGCAGAACGGCTTAGAAAGTCAGCGTTTCAAAACCGTGGCTTTTTTTCTGCTACCCCTGAATCAGGAAAACTTCTCTTAAAGGAGCCACAGCATGCTGCCAGCAAGCAAAGCCCATTCGGGAAAATAAATGTAGCTAAACTTTGTTTTTTAGTGTCTAGAATTCCTTTCCTAGCCCTCTAAGGTTTTACATGGATTTAGTTGATCACTTTGGAGCACCAATTTATAGTAGGGCTGCTTGTTTGTTTCCCAGCTTCCAAGACTCCTGAAATAACCACACAGAAACTGTATTAATTAAATCTCTGCTTGGTCCATTAGCTCTAGCTTCTTATTGGTTAGCTCTTACATCTTAATTTAACCAATTTCCATTATTTTATATTTTTTATGAGGCTTGTGGCCTACTGGTCTACAAGTCTGTCAGAGTCTTTTCCTCCAGCAGCGGCTCCATGGGTTCTCCTGACTCTGCCTTCCTCTGCCCACCCCCACCGCCTAGCTCTGTTCTACCCTATCAGGCCAAGCCAGTTTTTTAATTAACCAATGGCATTCACAGCATGCAAAGGGAAATCCCACATCATGTATATATGAGTGCTGTCCATATATTTATGTTTACATATTTATGGGTGCATGTGCCTATGTGTGCAAGTGCACAGCCTTGCTTGTGGTAGAGAGGTTGACATCAGGTGTCTTTCTGAGTCATTTTCCACCTTACTACAAATTGAGGCAGGGTCTCTCATTTGGACCCAGGGCTTGCCAATGAAGCTAGTCTAATTTGTTGGCTTCCCCCAGCGAATCTCCTATCCCTACCTTTCCAGTACTGGGATTACAATCAGCTCTCTGTGCCCACCCAGTTTTTACATGAATGCTGGGGATCCAATCTCTGGTCCTCACTCTTACACAGCAAATGTTATCATTGAGCCACACTGCCAGTTTCTATTGCTTCATCTTTAATATAGATCCATCCATCATTGGCTGCATATATGGGAAAATGGACTATGATTGGAATGTGCAGCTAGTACTGTCTGGGGAATCTTCGTGATGAACTGATGCTGGCAGGCTCTGGCTCTTGTAACACCTTGCTGAGTTCTTTGTACAGTCTGTAGTTCAGATTTTGCACCGGGGAGTGGGGGGGGAAGGAGAGCTTCTTTCTAGCTCTCATTGTGAAAAAGAAATAGAAAATCATGAATCAGTTGTAAATGCTTTGTCTTCAGAAGTATGGGGTGCTATAAAAGACTTCAGAAATTGAACTGTGTGTCTGTCAGTCATTCAGCATTTAACACAGTTAGGCAGAGATCTCAGATCAGAAGTTAGACAAGATGAATGTTTTATAGTATCTCACTAAAAAGAAAGCTCAAAAGGACATGTAGTTGAGAACTCTTAGAAAGGTTTTAAATAATCAGTATTACTATACTGCTTGTGGTTTCTTTACTTTGGGGTTTGTCTTGTTTTTACAAACTGATGGAGAGGAATACTTAAGGAATTTTGTAAAGTTTGCCAGCTGAGAATTCCATTTATAGCAAAAATTGAGCTGTTAAAAAGCAATGCCAGTAAGTAAATTTAGAAAGAATAATTTATTCTTTAATATCCTAGGCTTTTCACAAGAAATTAAACACCCCCTTTAAAAACAATGATATCTCAAATAAAGTTTTGTGAGCAAACAAAATCATGCATCATTTTGTACCCCTTAGTTAATAACCAACAGTAACAACATCATCTTTTCCAATGCTCGACATTTTTCAAAAGTGTTTTGAACAGTTATTTGATCCTTACAGCTGCTTTGGAAGTGAAGTGGACGGAACCTATTATTCATACTTTATATAAGGGGCGAGAGACTTGCTTTTTTTTTTCTTGAGTTGTATAACTAGTGAATTAAGCTGGACTCCAGGATCCCGACTCCTGGGTATTACTGTAACTTTCACAAATGGGTACACGTGTACCCCGAGTTTTCCCTTTTCTGTATCATTGCTTGTTTCTAATACAAGACCCAAAAGAACTTTTAAGTTTTTTGAGGCTACTGTGACATGTTTGAGCTTTGGAACAAATTTGGACAGCTACAGTGACCCTATTACCATATTCCTCCTGTGCGGACCTGGTTCCCTGTGTGCTGGGTGTTGTTTGGCATGACTGTGACCCTTGTGGGATGACTTTTGTTTATTGTAATGGTGAGACCATAGTGTAAACTTTGATTAAGAAAAACTTGGAGAGGGGTGGTTAATCTTAGTGATTTATTTTGAGTACATGTATTAACATATTATGAATAACATAAAAGTCAGGTAAGATCCTTCTAAATGTACCTATCGATGCATCATCTATTGTCTCTCTCTCTCTCTCTCTCTCTCTCTCTCTGTCTGTCTGTCTGTCTGTCTGTCTGTCTGTCTGTCTGTCTGTCTGTCTATCTGTCATTCTACCTATGTATCCTATGTATCTATCTATCTACCTATGTATAATCTATGTGTTATTCTATCTATCTATGTATTATTCTATCTATCTATCTATCTATCTATCTATCTATCTATCTATCTATCTATCTATCATCTATCTATCTATCTATCTATCTATTTATCATCTATCTATGTATCTATCATGTATTATTCTATTTTTCTACCTATCATCTATCTATCTTTCTATCTATCATCTATCTATTATGTGCATGCACATGTATGTAGTGAGAGTAGGGGCACATGGGTGTAGAGATCAGAGGACAACTCTCAGGAATAGGTTCTCTCCTGATCCCTTGTGGGACCCAGGGTTGCATGTTAGCACCTCTACCCATTGAGTCATCTTGCTAGTCCAGATAAGACCCCTTGAAACATTAACATTTTTCTGAGCATATAAAATTTGAAAGGTTAAAGCTTTATGCACCTGATTGTCCTCTGCCTAACATCAGTCAATAAAATATTATGTTCAGAAAGACATGGAACCCAGAAGATGGTTTTCTACCCCTTCCCAGACCTCACATTCCACGATGGGCAGGAAACACTAAGGCTTTGAGTTAGAGTGCGGTGCAGTGATTATATAGCATATTTTGCTGTATCATTTTGATGCACCGTTGTAAGATATGTTAAACACATCTATAGGTCAGAGATTCTGAGGGAAGGGTTGGAATCCATGTGAAGATGGTGGAGAAAAGATGGATGAAACTTCAGGGAAGGAAAGATTTGAGTTCAGGGAGAAGAACTGGGCACAGTTTTGTTAAAAATGTTACCCTTTATCATCAATAAATTAAGGTAAGGTGGTGTTTTGGGGTGAGTCATAAGATAGATGTTGCACTAATGGGCACTGGAATCAACAGACATTAAAAGAGACAGCCAAGCATGGAAAGATGACCTTAGAGCATTTGTTCCACTCGCCTTTTATCTTTTACACCTGTGTTTGAATTCATCCAAACCTGCAAATCCTTTACACAGCTGTCAAAATTGCACCTGAAAAAAGGCTGAAGTATTCTCAGACCGGCTAACATTTCATCATCTTGAATGCTTAAACCCAAACAGGTTTAAACACTTTGCCAAACCTAAGGATAATGGGCTTCCCATTGATCTCTGCTCTGTTCAAATGTTCAGCTTTGTGTGCCAAAATGTACGCTGCAGACTCTTGCACAGGCTCCAATGATTTTTAGCTGCAGACAAACGCAAACACAAACTTATAAGGACAGCAAGTCCCCCTTCAAATCGGCACAGAAGAACTCCTTTGATACTTGTAATTAAGTAAAGAACAGTTGGCCATCAAGTCAGTCTATTTAACTTCATTTTCTCTTCTTGTGCAAGTTCTTAACTTTAGTATATATCTGAGAAGAGTTAATCAAGTTTATGGTATTTTAGTAGATTGTTTCTGATGTCCATTTTAACTCTGTAATTTTATCGCTTTTAATTTGGGATTTCTGATTAATTTTTCTCTGAGAAGATGTGATTGTTGGGCTGGAGAGATGGTTTAGCAGTTAAGAACACTTACTGTACTTCCAGAAAATTCTTAGTTCCATTCCTAGCACCCACATCAGGTGATTCACAACTGTCTGTAACTCCCGCTCTAAGAGATCTGATGCCCTCTTCTCTTTATGAAGGGCACCCCATACACATAGCACACATGCATACACACACACACACACACAAAAAAATGAAAACCCCAAACTGAAATTTTTAAAAATTTGCAAATCTTAAATTTTAAAATGTGCAAAATTTCATAATTTGGGCCAGATTTTCAGAATTTATGGTCACTCTGTCTACAGGAAAATTTAGTCTGCTCTTCCTGTTTCCTGCTTTCTATTTGTTCCTGTTCCTATGAGACAGTCTATGTCTTTATACCACCTGTTGGTGGAACTTGATTCCAGGAGCAATCAGTGAGTCCAGGTTCCACCCCCATATCCTGAAGAAGCTGTGGCAGCTGAGACGTTCCTTTGCTCAAATGTGTATGTTTTTAAGCTCTTTGAAGGCTTTAGAGCTAAGTTTCAGTCATTCTCCCACCTTCTTTGTGTCCCAGAAACTTTAGGGGTAGCCGGGCGGTGGTGGCGCACGCCTTTAATCCCAGCACTCGGGAGGCAGAGGCAGGCGGATCTCTGTGAGTTCGAGGCCAGCCTGGTCTACAAGAGCTAGTTCCAGGACAGGCTCTAAAAAAACTACAGAGAAACCCTGTCTCGAAAAACCAAAAAAAAAAAAAAAAAAAAAAAAAAAAAAGAAACTTTAGGGGTGGTAGATGCTCTTGGAATTCTTACTGCTGGGATATCTTAATGGTTTTCCTTTGGGTCCTGGAATTGTTTTAGTATTTGGTCTGCAGTTGTTTATAGTGAATTACTTTGGTCTGTTTATTGAACCTTGACTTATGTAAGTTGTCCTGGATGGTGAAACCATAATGGGGAGAGACCTGACAAACTTCGGGTAAGATTTAAGATCCTTGCCAGAGGCCTTTGAAATATCTTTATGTGCATGTGTCTTTACCTAGAGTCACCAAGTAGGAGTTCGATGAGGATGTGAGGATAGAGGAATAGGGTTGTCAGGCCATTTGTATAAAGAGGCTTAATGCCAAGGACATCATGGGAGCTCCTGTCCATAACAAAGGTCATTGCTTTTTGCTATCCTGCTAGGGTTAAGAATTACAAGAACTCCAGGGTCACTGTATTAATTAGAAGACAGTATCAGTGATTGCCCACTTGACCAAATTTCACTTCTAGTTTAGTCAGTTGAGGGCCGGTTAATGAACAAAATAATTTTTAAGTTTTAAGATGGAAGCAGGTGAGCAAGCTACACAAATAAATGCATTAAATGAGCAATAGACTGGAACTTGTCACCAAATAAAGCACATAGCAAAGCTCATCTGACACACATATAATAGGAGTCATTATTGGGCTATGCTGTAATTAGACACAGGTGGTAAGCAGGTTTTATAAAATATTGTAATTCATACTGATGAAAGTCAAATTGAAGTTTAGACTATCGCTTCCCCTTTCTCAGTTCTTTATTTACAGTGGATCTGCCGCCTTTACTCTCCTGTGCCAGTATTTAAAATCCCTAAACTGAGTTGATATCTTCCTCCATGCTTTTCTGGAAGGTGATTCTGGGGGAGAAAAGCCATCAGCAGTCTTATGAACCCCCTAAGCCACAATACTAGCTTATCATATCAGGTACATTTTGTCCACTGGTGCAACAATGGCAAGGCTGTCATGGGGATAACCATCACTCTCTGCTTGGGTTTGAGGCCTGCTCCACAGGATGCAGTTTATCCTTGGTGCTATAAACTCAATTAAATCCCAGGCCCTAAGTGACGGGTGAATGACCTGAAAGCCTCAGATGAGCCGAGAACCTCTGAACAGGAAAATTGACACACTAATAGCAGCATCTTCCGGATGTTAGGATCTGGGAACCTCCTGATAAAAAGACTGACATAGTTTTGGTGTCTATGACTCTGAGACTGCAGAGGATAAATCTGTAAATGGAATCTTCCACTCCCAAAGTTCTGTTTCCTGTCTTATAAAACTCCAAGTCCCCTACACCTCAGCTTACAGTTTCCAGTTCTAAGGAGTGAGTGCTGCCCTTCATTGTTCTGTAGAGGTCAGTCTCCTCCTTTTATTTCCATGTCATTTCCATAAACCCCAAACTAACACTAATTTACTACTGTTGTTTAGCTAAATAAACATAGCATCAAATTGCTTTCTAAATATTTATGTTAGACTATTGATAAGTGCTACTCTTACCTTTAATCAAAGAATTCTTTCTTTGTAGTGAGGGTCAGTGAATACAGGCTATGGGAAAATGGACCTGTCAATCAGGAGTGGAAATGGGAGGGGAGCACAAGGGCTCTGCTCCTCCCTGTAGTGTATTAAGGAGATTCATAGTATCACGGGATGGAGCATAACAAAAGTTTATTTATTTGGGGATAAAACTCACAGTAATGGTAGAGATCTGTGGTCCTTTGAGGGTGCTAGAAATTGGGAACCAAATCCAGCAAAAGGCTCCATGCACACTTTTCGTTTGAGCTTATACTACTTCAGGCCATGCCCAAATGGACCAGTACCTAAAAGGCTATTGCCTGAAGGAGTTCCCACACACCTCCCCACTGACTTAATGGCTACTGATGATTCTGGAAGAGGGAAATCATTGTCTTCAGTTATGTTTTCACTGGTGAGTGTACCAGATTCCAGTGGATGGCTTCAAGCTCATCATCATACAGATGGCCTTGGATCAACTGCAAGCCACAAAACAGAGCTAAAAGACATGGACATGGAAAGGGGCTTATAAGAGAGAGGGAGGGGTCATTAAGGGTGGGAAATAACTCGGAGAGGTGAAGAGATGAGAGCAATCAGAATGCGTTGTATTCATGAATGAAATAGACAAAGAAAAATCTAATTAATAATAAATCCATTTATCTATTATTGATTGAAGTTTCATTCTGTTCCAAATATTGTTCTAGGCTTGGAGCGTTCTGAACATGAGCAGAATTGGCCCTTAAGTGAGAAGGTTGCGTGTAAACTCTAATCTGATGTGCACACGTGCTACAACTTGCCTCTCACACATTACTACACAATGGGTCCACTTCCTGTGTTGTGTGCTGCCCTGACTCTTCTGGGAGCCTTTCTCTCTTCAGTTGAAGGCTTCACCTCTCCATCGGGCCACCTTGTCTTCTTGTCGTCCTCTTCTGGACACTGGGGGCTTTTCAACTACATTTCCATTTCTCAGATCCTGCAAAGATCTTGACCATGGAAATCTCTGGCTTGTGACTCTGAGGTGACTTTGTTTAGGGAATGGAAAGACATTTGGTAGGGTAGATGGCACAGAAGATAGAACACGGTAGCAGGGGGATTTCCCTCTGACAAACAGCATTGAACAGGTAGAAAGATGTTTAAGAGACAGAAAAATACTTCTTATTCAAGGGTCCTGGAAACTCATGCATGTTTCTAAAGGACTACCGGTAATGAGTCCTACAGGGCCTGTGTCTTAGACACTTTGTAGAAGATTCTCCTACATCTTGGAAAACAAAAAGGGTCTGCATCTCTGCCGCCTTGGAGCAGACACAGCCATGTGGACAACTCATATTTGGATCTAACATTTGTCACTTGCTAGCATTGTGATGGTCACTTTTTCCAGGGCAACGACAGAGACTATGAGTACAGCCTCTCTACTGTTGTACAACAGGTGAAGGTGACCCTGGCTCTGGCTCCAGAAATGAGCCCTGGTTTGCCTCTGCCAAGCACTGTACTGTTACCCCTTGCTTTGAAGAATGTGTCAGGCTGAATAAATAATCCACCCTACAGTAAGCATGCCAGAGGAAGCTTTGTTCATATGCTCTGCTAGAACACATGTCCCCCGACTAGGAATGAATAAAAATGTAGGCCTAATTATTTTTGATAGCATTTAAAGGGATTTTTAAAAATGTGAGATGATCAACTTGATGACATGCCCAACATGCAGAGAAGAATTGAGCTGAGGGAACCCTAGGAAAACAGAGTTGAGGGTGCTGGGCAAGCCATGCCAGAAGCCCACATCACCCTTCGACTTTCCAGGGAAGGAATAAGTATCTCCCTCACTTGGGAAGTCAGTTTGAATGATTAGTTGCTACAAAAAGCAGGCCAATTTATGTATTTACTTCTTGGAAGTTGGAAGGATTGAGTCCACATGAATAAATTTATTGGAGTGTCTGTTGTGTTGTAAGAAAGTCTCCATCATTACAGTGTAATTATTGTCTTATAGTGGGACAGAGAGAGGAGGCTACAAGAATGGCACCTGATCAAGTTCCAGGCATAGGATAGTGATGGTTTTAGGGGTCGATAATAGGAATTAAAATAGAAATAATCGTTTAAACCTTGCACTTCATCAATCTCTCAGGCTAATTACTAATTATTTGCTATTTAATTTGCAAGTACAGCTATCAATTATGTTAGGAAATAAAGAGGCTTGCAAATATGTAGTGTCATATTTTCTATAATTTAGAGTCATGAGTCAGAGGGAGGCACAGATGTGATTTTCTTGTCAGTGCAGAGGGCTCCAGATGTCAAGGCAGGCCGAGGAAAGGAATGTGCCCATGGTCTCAAAGATTTGTTAACAGTTGAATGAATAGGAAAGTAGAGTTTTAAAAACAACAGTCTTGAAGAGAAATCAGCTGAGATCACAATGTTGTCACAGTGTTCAGCTGGGTGGGAATGCATAGGCAGAAACCTACCCTTTAGACCTGGAGATGGGGATGGGACGCAGACCCATATGAGGCTCCCAGGAATCGCAGCCTCTAGCTGGAGTGCCACTGATGGCCAGAAGAAAGAGGGAGACAATGAAGGGGCACGTGGAGAGATAATGAGCTGGGCTTTTGACATGTTTAGTTTTAGGAAGTGGTGGGACACCCAAGTAGAGATATTCTGCAGACAGAAAGAAACACAGGACTGAAAAGAGGTGAGAGGTCAAGGCTGGGCCTGGAGATCTGAAAATCATCTGCATTCAGATGGTAATTAAAGCCACCTGATGGAGTTTCCAGTAGATGCTGCAGAGGGACGGATGCAGGGCTCCACATGCTCTGCTGCAGGGGACACCAGGAAGAGGGAGAAGGAACTACAAACGGAGGAACAAAGAAATCCAAAGGAGGTGTTTGTGGCAGAAAAATGGAGGAGAAAGGCGAGCCTCATAAAAAGGCTCCGAGAAGTTGGAAAATCCATAAAGAACAATCAGGCAATTTGATGTTTCCATCATTGTGCAGGCATCATTCCTTAGGGGGCAGAGGTCACTCACCCTTCAAAGAGCCAAAGAATCGCCAATATAAGATGAATGATTTTGGAGAGGCTGAATCCTTGCTGTCTTCCTTTTCACTCAGGAAGGAAATTAACAGTTACCATTTTGGGGGTTTATGAGGTTAATCAGCACTCTTCGAAGAAAAAAAATAAAAGAGATGTTCTCATTTGCTATAATGTCCTGGAGATGTTCATCATAGGGCTGCTAATTTTCTTTAAGAGCCAGTTCTTCAAGTTACAGGAAAGAATTTGGCTTCTTGGGATAAGCAATACCGCAGGAATCTAAGTATTAAAAATAGCACTTGAGAGATACTTTCTTATAAATGTCAATATCCAGGGATACTACTGAAACTAGTCAGGCAAGATGATCACAGGAAAGATGGTGTGGTTATAGCTTGAAACAGACAATTTCTACAATAACAACAACAACAACAACAACAACAACAACAACAATAATTAGAGTAGTTTTATGACAGAAGCCAGTAGAGAGTCACATTTTTATACACTGTTTATCTTAGTACCACGAGGTATGATAGCCAGCTGACTCATTCAGTTCATAGAAGAGATTGTGTTGTGACAAAGGCCTGGGAATCATGTTCCTCTAAGTAGCTTAGCAAATCCCTTTAAGTAAGATGCACAATAATGGTGGGAGAATAAGATCGTTTCTTCAGGACCTCCAGAGTTGGTGTGCTGATTAAGGTATACCTGGTGGCTAAGATAGCCAGGATTAAACTCTTGCCTAGACATTAAAGCAGACTGTACCCTGTCCTGAATCTCCAGGTCAGTGTTGAACTCCTTCCCCCTCCCAATGCTAACCAATAGCTGTTTCAATATGGAGGAAGGCAGCCATATTTCCACGATGAATCTACATGGTTGAGTAAAGCTGGATTTGGCTGCTCGAGGTAGGCTTGGGTTGGCGCCAAGGACAAATGGCTTCCTTACACATTAAAAGCATAAACTTTTGCTCTGAGGCATGAGGTCTGTTTTGCTCTAGATTTTGCATTCATAATTTAATATAGTACTGATTTTCCAGGCCTCTTTTAAAATTCCATTAATTGAGCTTGATTGAATTGTTATGAAATTTAGACTGTCTCACAGAGGCAAGGGAATGACAGTACAAAATTAGAATGGTAGGGGTAGAGAAGAGGAAAAATTGGAAAAATGAGAGGGGTGGGGGTGGAGGGTGGCTGAGAGGGGACCAATTCTCTGCTCTGAAGGCTACAGTTACCTTCGTTGTGTTCTAGGACAAAAGAGGGAAGAAGGGAGAGGGCTTTGGTCCTCACTGAATAGCCTTTATGACTGGATCTAGCATGTGCTACTTTGTCTGCTCCTCACAGTGACTCTCTATGGCATGTATTGTTCCATTTGCAGATAGAGCGGCTCAGATCCTCCTACTAACATGCCAAAAAGAAATGGCAATCAGGCTTGGAAACAAGAATCCCTCCTTCCTTCCCTTTTTCCTCTTATTCTCTCCCTGCCTTCCTTTCTTCTCTTTTGCCTCTCCAAACAGGAACATTCCACCCCTCCACCCTGGTCCCTTAATGAGTGGCTCGTGGAAAAGTGTTTGGATTTCTTTCTGCCTCATGTGAAGTGGACACTTGTTTATCATGGGTGTGCTAATCCCTCAACTGCGTTTGAAGTACAAGCTGCCCTCCACGTAGGTTGCTATTGTTCTCCTAAAGCCCTGGGTCCTGGAGATCCCTACAGAAATCTGCTTTCTGGTCAGGCTGTGTGGCTAGATTAGTTTCCTTCCTTGGTATTAGAACAAAATCTGTGGCAGGAGCAATCTCAGGAGGGGAGGGTTGATCTTAGTTTGTAGTTCTGGAAGATTTCAGACTTCTGTGGTGAGGGTGGCAAGGTGGGAACGAGCAGCAAGTGCCTTTTCACACGGGTGAAGAAGAGAGCCAGGAGTGGAAATAACTATCACAGGCCCACCCCTAGTGGCCCAATTCTGCCAGCCAATCTCCACCTCCTAAATGCTCCAGATCCTTGGAAACAGAACAGCAAGTTTGTGTCCAAGCATGGACGATAGTTCAGATGCAAACCACAACTGTGGGGAAGTGCATGCTCCTGTGTGTGCAGCCACTAGGCGGGGACTCTTCTTTCCGTTGGGAAGCTGTGGTCACATCTGAGGCCCTAGATGAAGACTTAGTTGGTTGGGCAGGGAATGAGCAAGAATTCAGGGAAAAGATGCGACCCGGTCCCAGTTTCATGAGGAAGCCTGCCTGAGTCAGATTGGGGCTGATGGAGCAAAAGCTGCACCTGTTACCTCAGGCCTAACGTAGCCAGGGAACTGGTGTGGGTCACCTAACACAGAGATGAGGCTGGTCTAGATGATCCCCATAAGTGGCAGAGGTTTTAGAGAAATAAAAAGATATGGGGATGAGAGGGGAAATGAGTTGGAATTCTTTGTGTGTGTGCAGGTACATGGCCTATGTGCACACATGCAGAGACTGGAAGAGGATGCCACGTGCCCTTCTTTTATTACTTTTGTACCTTAAGTTTTGAGGCAGTGTCTCTTCTAACCCTAAAGCTTGATGCTGCACCCTAGTTGAATGCCAACAAGCTCCTGGCATCTGAGCTACTCCCCGCCCCGGCTCCAGAATTCCTGTTTTAAGGAAAGGAAAGGCAAGCAGAAACAGTTGGGTATAGTGGTGCATGCTAATAATCTTAGCACATGGAAGGTGGAGGCAGGAGGATGGTCATCTTTACATAACAAGTTCAAGACTAGCCTGGAAAATATGAAACCCTGTCTTATGTATTTTGATACATGTATCCCAAACCCAAACTACAATGCCAAACACCTCACCAGTATTGAAACCTGCAAGGCAATATCAATGGAGAGTGAGGGGTCGGGATACCCACACCCACTAGCATCAAGAAAGAAGACCCAGAAGCTGAGTCCCAGGTTAAAAGTGACAGGATATGTCTACAGGGGAGGTGAAAGAGACTGTTCGATATACCACCAGCGCTCTGCTCTGTGTCTTCTCTCTCTGGCTGCCTGCGTGGAGATCAGGATTGGAGGGCAACACAGAGGGCAGGGAACCCTGATCCTGCCTGTTCCATCACCAGGGCTCCAGCACTGCTTCTCAGTTCAGTGGGGGTGATCTTGTTTTTCAGGTGGGGTAACTAGATCGCATAGAGGGTGCACAGGTTAATTAGGAGCTCAGCCAGATAGCTAAAAACGTCAAGTGTAAAATGCATTGTAACTATCACGTAGGACACACATGCCCTACCTAAAAACTTAATAATTGGGCTGGAGAGATGGCTCAGAGATAAGTGCACTTGCTGCTTTTCTAGAGGTCCTGAATTCGATTCTCAACCCAGGTTCTCTGCAAGAGCAACAAGTGCTCCTAACGACTGAGGAAACTCTTCAGCCCCCATGACAACGGGGAAGGCTGAATGCCGGGAGAAAATGTACGTTACAAAAGAGAATTTAAAGCTAATTGTTTTTCTAGTTGCCATTCTTTCATGTTTTGCTGTTGCTGCTGTTTTGGTGGTGTGTTAGTGCATAAAATGTGTTTGGTAATCAAAGTCTGAAACAATAAGAAATGCCACAGTTTGTGTTCCAAAAGCCTGTTCTAACTGCATGGAAGTTCATAGAAGTGTATAGACAGACTTTGGATCTGGTTCATTTTGGTGCATGATGGTTTTACTTATTTGTAAGCTTTTTTTTCTTTTGGGGACAAAGTTTATAAAGTTTTTTTTCCTTTTCATAAAACAAGAAGTATTACTAGCAATATGAAGACAACCAACCACCCCAGGTAGGATACTCTTCCCTGCCTTCCTGTTTCCCACATATATGGAGTGTCTTCTAGCTTGAATTCCATTGTTTCAGTCCTCTCTGGAGAGCAGCCATGAGTTGAAAGTGCTCAAATACACCAGCCCCTAACAGAGGTAGCGCCCGACACCTTAGTAGAATCCACAGAGTGACTTGTAGTCTCTGTACAGCCGGCTAAGGGTTGGCTTTCCCCAGAGTCCCCTAGGGTTGCAAGGCAGACCCAGCCTTCATGAAAGACAGAAAGGCAACAGCCTCTCCTGCTTCCTTAGCTAAATTTCTTTCTTTTGTTCACGAATTACATCTGTTTCTATTTCCTGGTTCCTGCTTTGATCTGTAGGTCACTTTCATGCTACTATATCTGGGGAATAAAAGCCATAGAGGGTACCGGCTTGCTGTGATATGTTTCTGAAAATTAAAAAAAACAGCAAAATTGCAAGTTTACTTCTGTAGTGTGTATGTGCATGAATACAGTACATGAGAAAACCAGGGACAGCATGAGGGCATCGGGTTGTCACTCCACCATGTGGAACCCAGAGACTGAACTTCAGGCTTGCTGGCAAGAGCTCTTACTGCTCAGCCATCTTGCCATCCCTCCGGGTCATTTTTGTTCAGACCAACTGGAAAGGTAGAAGAATCTAGGTCTGGGCTACTGTGAGGCATGATACATGCAGCAGGAAATAGTGTAATCTGTCAATTTTCACTACTTCTCCTGTTTTCGTTTTACTTATTTTTACCCTCTTCTGTCTTGGATAAATCTTTGAACTCAAAAATTTAAAGTTAAGCTCAGTTTCTGATCAGGTAATAGACTAATGGTTGTAACCACCATGGTTTTGTCTGTTTGCTCATTTTTTTCTATTCATTTTTATTTATTTGTTTATTTTGGTGTGTGTGTGTGTGTGTGTGTGTGTGTTTGTGTGTGTCTATGTTTGGTTGTGTTGGGGCTCCAGTCCAACAACCCAAGGTGCTCTGCATGCTAAGGGGTTGTTTGACCACTGTGCCACATTTTTGCCCTCAATTACTATGTTTTGATTGGAGAAAAGATAGATTTCACAAAACAATCGAGTCATTTAGCAGCACATTGATTATTATCTAATGCTGCCACCATTCCTCAGGAGTGCTGGAAACCCTTAGTGTGTCTGTAAGATTGCTGTCCTTCTCTGAGTCTATCCTCCAGGTAGAACTTCCGCCATTTATCCTGGCTTTCCTGGAAGGGATGGAGTGCTGAACCTAATCCTTTACATTTGTGGGTGGTGGGTGAGCACACACTGGCAGTAAGCTACCTCATGGCCCTTGGTGTCCTTATTAAGAGCAACAGACTGTGTTGTGAAGGAAACATTAGCACACAGAGATGGCTTGCTTTTGCATAGTCAAGTTTCATGGACTGTAGAAGCTTAATTCAAAAGGTCTCAATACGAGGCCACTATAAATTTTAAACAAGAAAATAAAACATTATAATTTTGGCATAAATTAATTAAATGTAAGAGAAATCCTGATTTTTTTCTTTGTGGCCATCTTATTAATCTGTTTTTACTTATTTTAGCGTTCTCCCCTCATTTACCCCATACACCCAGTTCTGTTTCATGTAAGTAGACCTCCATGTCACAAGTCATGAAAAAAAAGCTAAAGTTTCAATAAACTGACTTCATTTTATTTCATGGACTTTCTTTAAAATAGAGCCATTCAAAAAGGTGTGTGTGTGTGTGTGTGTGTGTGTGTGTGTGTGTGTTTCATTGATTTGTAAGAAAAACCCAGATAATCTTTTTCTATTATAGATAAAGAGAGGATACTTGGTCCCTCAGCCTCAACTGTTCATTGGGATATGACTGAACTATGGAGTAATGACAGCAGGAAGTGACTAATTTTTCTTTAAAGGTATTTCACATGGTCCTTTGTAGGGGATCTTTTCTTTTCATTGTTAAGACTACATTCATTGCAATGGCGCTGTCTTCTATGTTTAGACATGAAAGTGAATGTCACTGTTGAATGGTAAACATGGGGGAATTTCTATGTGACAGAAGTATGTAGAGTATCTTGTAATTCAGTAGGCGAATCAAAGTCTGCTTCAGTTCTTTGCATTCTCAGGGATTCAGAAAGGATTAAAGCAACAATAACTAGAACCCATGCAAGGGAGTAACTGAAGGATAACATTCCTTGAACCTTGGAAGCCTGAGTGAAAGGATTCGGGCAATTAAGGTCTTTAGGAAATCTAATGGGGTCATTTGTGAATGCCATCTTCATGGAACTTGGCAAACTGTCATCTCAGAGATCAAGAGAGGTCACTGGCTTGAGGGTGGGGGATGAAAACGAGCGACTGTTTCCTGCCAAGTCTGTTGAAATACTTTTAGTTCTTGTCTGATGGTAGCTATTAAAAAACAAAAAACCCCACAAAAACAAACAAACAAACACAAAACCCCAACAGTGTCTGAGAACTAAAGGTGCCTGCCTTTGTAGAGCAAGCTCTCTCGATGTTCTATCTTGTATAATATATTAAAGGGGCAGAGATTTCTTTCTTCCTCTGGGCAAACAGATGAAGGACAGTTGTTTATAGAGACCTGAAGTTGTGCAGTCAGCGCATAGGTATTAAATGTAAATGATGTATCATTTAAAGACACAAACAGAACACAGAAAGGAGCTTTCTTCATCAGCTTCGGACATCCATATTATCTCGAGCTTATCAAAAGCTGTGTGGGAGTGTTTGGGCAAGCAGAGAGGGATTTCAAGTGAGAAAAACAATGTTCAGCTAAGAGCTCCAGACGTTTTAGGTGGATGGTGACAGCTGGTCGTGACAGGGGTCTACCAAGATTATCTGAGAAACAAGTCACACAGAGAGAGGTGGAAGCAGTTAGATAGCAGCAAGAACATTGAGCAGATGCAGTTCCAGGAGTGTTTTCAAATATTCAAAGGACTGTTTGCCAGCAGATGGATTAAAATTCCCTCTTGATGCAGGACCAATGGGTAGGAGCTATAGGATGGTAGCCAACTTCACACAGGAAATGCTTTGATCTGACCTAGAAAGAGTTTTTTTTTTTTAATCGTTATTGCTACTTTTAGACCTAGTAAGCTAGGGGCCTTCAGCTGAAGGAGACTGTAATGAGCTTGCAGGTGGTCTGATATTTTTCCTTCATATTTGCCAAGGGTTGAGAAGGATCACACCATATTACAGGTAATATGTGATAAATAAGTTGTCTGGTAATTATAATCATTATGTGCACTGTTGGGGGCTTTCCTGGGGCAGTGAAGGTGGTAATGAAGGGGAAGGATTGTTTTAAATCCTTAATGAGATGCAAAATGACAGATGCAGAGAATGAAGGGAGAGAAAGAGTCTAAGAAATTCTGCAGCCTGTAATTCCAGTGAGCGAGAGTGGTGTTGGAGGTTGCAGAGTCATGGGAGGGAGGCCCGCTGTGATTGCTTTTGAGGGGGAGGAGGTCATAAGAGAGAGTCAGAGGAGACATATGCGGAGACACCTTTGCTTGTTCTTGGCAGGTCCTCAAGTGCAAAGCCATCACGGGCCGTTAGAGCTTTGGAATTAGTGCAGGTGCAGACAGAGATGCGCAGGAATGCTTCTGACATCAGGCTTTGCAAGGGAGGTGGGAATGGCCAGATAGGTTTGCATGAGCCCCACAGTAATGGGCACTTAGGCCTTTGACAGCTCTGGGACCCATCTGTCGTGGGGAGACGGTGGCATGGGGGAACTAGGAAGTGCAGGAGGCTGTACTTTTCAACTGTTTTATAGATGCTGACATGCTTGTCTTTTGTGTCGGAGGTGAAAGTAGCGACAACCCTGAAGTCCCAGGCATCTCAATAGATGATTTTATTTCATATTGGGCACATCCCAAGAATCATTACTGTTGTGAATACTTACATGAAACTTCTTAGTTTTCATTCACATAATTATATGAAAGTCTTAACCTGAAAAGCATTAGCAACAACCACATCTTGTTGCATGGTCTACTCCAAAGGCTAACCAGCCACTCTGCACATACCTCTGTGTCTTAGTGGTAAAAAGTGACAAGTAAGCAAAAGCGTGACCTTTGTCCTTGTCATTTCCATCCATTGAGAGTTGAGTGCATTCTTTTTCAACTGACTTACACAATGGAAAACACATAGAGCAGAGGGAGCCAAGAACATGTAGATATTGCTTGATTCTCATTCCTACAGCATGGTGTAGCTTTAAGGATGTTGGAGTTTGAAACAAACTCTCCCATAAGATAGCAGAGACCCTTTAATTCCTATTATCTGCACACGAGTTTCCTCCACCGTAATGGAGCCCCTCTCTCAGGACTGAAGCGCATGTGTGGACTAAACATCGAGCAACCAATGCTTAGTCATTATTTACAGCATAGTTTACCTCCAGGGCAGGAAATCATCTGTTTTACCATTCTGAATAATCACCAGGTGATTAGCGAGGCTAACTATCTCCTAATGAGTTCATCTACTCATCTGCTGGGCAGACACTGATCAGGCTGTTTAGAGAATGAAAGATTTTAGACAACAGGCCCTGCCTCCATGCGTCAATGTAATAATATTATTAAAGTGCCCCTGTCCTATTCACAGAAGACAAATGTTGAAGGCTGTGGTGGAAGGCTTCTCAAAAGTCTGCTTCAGTTCTCAAAATATTTATGGATGTGTACAGCTAGCTTTAAACTTGTTTTGAAATATGATTCTTGTAAGTGATTGTAAACAGGAGTCTTTAGTCCCGGTGTTACATACTTTTAGATATCAGTAAGCCAAGCTGTGGCTATTCAAAAACATAAATTTTGTGTTTGCAACACAGGTGGTTTTGTTTTCATTGTAAACCATCCTTAGTCCTGCTGGCGAAAGACAGAAGTAACAATTAAAATCCTTTGGGGCCCAGGTGGCCAAACTATAAAGACCTTTAGTCCCTGACAGTGTCAAAAAATAGCTGCAAATGGACTTGTTGGCGGTCACATAAAAAAACATTTAGATGGCCACTTTCATCTACTCAACTGGAAACTTCTTAGCTCACACCCATGACCACATCCGAGAATGACTGCAGAGGTGCTCTTAAGTGGTGTTTTTGAGCTAAGTACCAAGCCAGCTGCAACAGGCACTGATATTAATCAAGAGGTCCCGCTTTCCTGAAGGGACGATGAGTCAAGGCTCTATTTTTGTGGCTCAGCAAATGCTGTTAAGGAGTGGCGGAGGGTTAGCTTTTTCCCATCGCCTTCAACCCCAGGGTCCTCTCAGATCTGACATTAGGCTGTTGGCTACTCGTCATAAAGCTACCCTGTCAAAGAGAATTCAGCTGATGAGCTATGAGCATGCTTACAGTCAGATAATAGATGAAAGGGGCCTCAAGATAAACGAGGTGCCTACAGAAAACCGGGCAAGGTTGTTTAAAGGAAGATGGCGAAGGCCGTTAATTCCCGTCAGGCAGTTTCAAAAGGCAGTGGGCACTTGACTGCTTACTTATGAGCACATTATCTTACCTTTGTGTGAGAGGCCCTGATGCATGCTGAAAGGGGGAGAGAGGGTTTCTAAATGGATGTTAAACACCATGCTCTTCCAAAGGCAGAGAGGGAAAATGGTTTTTTATTTTATTTTGTAACAAAGATAAAGCAGTTGGTAGCCACCCTTTCAAACCAACAGTTTGACCAGTTTACATCATGCAAAGTATGTTCTCCATCACTCCGTTCCTCTTTCTTTCTCTCCCCGAATGCTCCAGTTATAGCTGTAGAATGGTGACGTGGATGGCCCCGTCTTTCCTTATCAGGAGCTGCTCCTGTTTAGACACCAAGTGAACACTGCTGGTGATCACCTAGTTTCTGTCTTTACATGTGGATTTCAAAATGTGGGCTGAAGTGTTGGTCACCTGTCCTTTTCTTTTTTGTCTCACTGAAATAGCCACCATGCCTCTGAAGTAAATTGCATCATGTGCAAAATTATTAAGTCTGTTTGTATGGCTTATTAATAACACAAAAATTCAAAATATTTTATATTTGGCAGTTAGATGAGGTTTTCTCCCTTATCTCACAAAAAAAGGAAAACAGATTGTCCTGAGCTTGGCAAAGGACAGACTTTTCATAGCTTTTCATCTTTTTCATTTTGTCGTGGAAGGATTTTGAAGCTCAGGAGAATGTTGTTAAAACAAATCTAAAAGATTGTGGAGAGAAAATGATGCATTTTCCAAAAACAAAGAGCAGGGATCCAGCTACAGACCCCATATGCCGCTCAGAGCGTCCTGACGGCGGGCTCTCCGGCAGTGTCTCCTGCTCCCTGTTTATTCCAGTTTCTTCGCTTTGTTCAGACACTCCGACCGCACTCTCTGAGCGCAGGACACCTGCCGCAGCTCATGGAAAAGACTTGAACTCTGCTCCCAGAGTTTAGAGCTGGGGAGTCAGCTGGCCCTGCTCAGCAGGATGAACTAGACGCTGGAAAACTGGGCCAGGTCAGCTTCGCCTAGGCCAGAGGGCGGAGGGTCCTGGATGAAGTGACCTGTCGTGCTGCGCTCCAGGACAGTAGGACAGGAAGTGTCAGTTGGGGGTTTACTCCACAGAGCGGCAGCTCATGTGCCAAGGCCTTCAGGCAATTCAAGTTGTAGCGGTGAGAGGTCAGAGAAGATGTAGGGCAAGGAGAGTCTGCGATGAAGGATGTGGCCACTCCTTGTGCCCTTCTGAAGTCCACTGTCAGACTGAGGTAATTGCTCCAAAGCTTTGGGGTTTCCCCCACCATTAAAAGGCCCCACACCGTTGGCTGTCTGCCATGGCTCTGACTTGTACTCCATTCCAGCAGCATTGGCTCTCTCTTGTTCCTTTCTCAGCTCTTCTGTCCTGAAGTCCCTGCTCATTCTCCTCCATGGGTGGGTTGGCTTCCCTCACCTCTCCTTAGGGAAAATACTTTCTTCTCAGTCAGGTGTTTGTGGAGCTCTCCACTCGACCCTGCAATCCTCTCCTTCCACCCCCAATGCCTCTTCTTCTTATTGTCCAGAAACTCTTCACTGCCAGTCAACTTTCTGGTATTGGACGTGTTTGCTGAAGGAGGCCCTGAAGGCCCAAGGTTCCACTTGTCTTCTTTCTCAGTGTATCTCGAATGGCTTCTGGCTCACTGTAGGCTTTCAGTAAATATTGGCCAGCCAGCTACATTCTAACACACTTATACTTCTGTCAGGGTGGGGTGCTTGGCACATGAGACTTATGAATTGAACTTTATGAATGTGAGTCAGTTGGTGGTCACAGTTGCTGATTTCTAGTTACCTGACGGAGTTGAGGCAGCTGTTTAAGCCCATCCATGGACCCTCCTGCACAGTGGACAGCCCCATCCTGGAGACCAAACCAAAGTGGTAATTTTATATTTAAATCATTGAATAAAGAGCAAGTTGTTACATATGCTCATACTTTTTATGTGGACTAATATAAGTGTATACACACATATTATATGTTGGGTACTCAAAACCATTCTAGGATAGTTGGGATCAAACATCATTTATGTCAATCAGTTGCTTTTGAAATTGAATTCCCACATCGGATGCAGCTCCTTATAATTCTTAAGGCAATGACCAGGCTTGGAAGGATTTTAAACAAGACTCAGACCCGATTTGATCTAAAGACAGCCCTTACTGCAGTGGAAATGTACAATGGGGGGGGGGTGGACTGTCCCAGCACCAGGGCAGCTGTGGAGCACTGCCCAGTTCTGAGAGGTGGTGATGATGACTATGGCAGAGACAGTTCGTACTAATGCAGAGGTCATGAGGATGGAGGATAGTGGAGGGGTAGGAGACATGAAGGACATATAGCTCTCGGCAGTTGGCACCATCTCTGTTGGCATCACCTAGTTAGTTATACACTACCTACTTATCTCCAAACTAGATGATGGGATCCTGAAATACCATCTGCAAAAAAAAAATCTGGCTTATCTAAACAGGTTATGATTAGATAAACACCCATGTCAGATGACCCTAAAGCTAAATGTTTCTGGAGGAAAAGAAAAGGCGATAAAACAAAATTAAGAGTGAGAAAATACTGTGACTACAATCACACACACGTGCTGGTGAAAATGGAGGTGTGTCAGCTAACTTCACACACATGTGCTGGTGAAAATGGGGGTGTGTCAGCTAACTTTAGGTCACCAGTTGAAAAATACGGTATACTTCTAACGTTACTCGGGGTTCTTGCTGAAAACTTGAAACATATCCTACAGATATGAACTTCTAAGATGTGCTGAGGTTTATACCAGCTCATATTAGTTAAGACATAGCTGAAAGCACATCCATTAGCACAAATGTCAGGAAGGTTATATTGTCAAATTGCCAATTAAAGAATAAAGAAAATATGAGAAATCAGCAAAATGTTTTATGACATCAACTTTTCATGTTGATCCTCAAAGATTAGCAGATTTGGCTATCTAGAAAATAAAGGCATAGATGGTTGGTAGCTTGGACACTCTGAAATGTACAGCTAGGTTATTTAAAAAATGGTGTGTGTGTGTGACATAGGAGGTTAGGAATTTTATTTATGCAAAGGTTATTAGCTGAGTGCCATGACGGCCGACAAAGTGATTGTCTCCTTAGATTCCATAATAGACTGTGAGTGTGTGAGTGTGTGTGTGAGTGTGTGCATGTGTGTATGAGTGTGTGTGTGTGCATGTGTATAATCTAGGGAGAGCAGTCCTCTTGTTCAGTTGCAGTCCACTTGCACTCGGAGTATTGTAATTAACACTGAGCACCACACTTTCTGAAGAACACAGATGTGCTAAAGAGTGCTTACAGTTGATGAACCAGGGGGCTGAGAGGACCGGAGACCCAGGAACTATTCATCTTGGTTGAGAAAGTACTGGTGTAGTTACTTTTATGTCACTGTGACCAAGTACGTGACAGTGCTTATGGAAGAAGTTGTAGTTTATGACTTCAGGGGTACAGTCAAGTCACAGTGGGAAAGATGGGGTAATTGGTGGCTCTGCCCACATGGTAGGAGCTTGAGACAACAGCTCCTCACATTCTGGTAGATCAGGCAGTAGAGAAGCAGACTAGTACCAGAGGTTTAAGGTTCACCCCTAGCATCCTGTATCTGCTAGCTAGGATAACATATACACACACGCACACACCACTCAGAGGTTTCACAGTCTTCTAAGGCAGTACCACCAGCTGAGGACCACATGTTCAGACTGTGAGCATGGGCCAGTGAGATGGATCTAAGATCTAAACTCAGTCTCTGGAATCCATGTAAACGTGGAAGGAGAGAACTGACCCCTGAAAGTTGTCCTCTGACTTTTACATGAGAGGCATGACAGCTGTGTGCCTACACTTATGCACACATGCCACACACACACACACACACACACACACACACACACACACACACTAACAAATAGGTATTTCAAAATTCAAACACACAGCCCAACCAAATGAGTGAGCATGTGGGGAATAGTTCATATTCTGACTGTGAGGGGACTGAAAGACAGGAGACATCATGCCTAAGAGGACCCAAGTCTCCGAGGTTAAAATTGGGGTTGAATGTGAGTTATAAGATATAGAACGGGGTGGGAGAGGGAAGCATACAATACATACACATCATCTTAGAGAGAAGACAATTGTGAGGAAACCCTGTTAAAGCATATTAATTCTCATGCCAGCCACTGGGTGGGACCATTAGTCCAGGGAATTGTGGCTTCCTTTATAGGAAGTTGAGTGGCCAGAGGGTTGCCGGGGAACTACAAT
Organism: Arvicola amphibius; assembly: GCF_903992535.2. Lineage (NCBI taxonomy): Eukaryota > Metazoa > Chordata > Mammalia > Rodentia > Cricetidae > Arvicola > Arvicola amphibius. The sequence continues at coordinate 66,496,236 of NC_052059.1, read as the reverse complement.
CGTACATTGACAGTGTGGATAGTGGTGGGTGACCCACATGCCAGTGTAGTCAACCCATGCAGTCCCACTTCCCTTAGGGAATAGTGCAGAAAGTTAAGTGTAGGCCACCTTTTAAATAGCTTTCGAGCGAAAAACACCATCTGAAAGTTTCGTACCTTGTGTTAATATGACACAGCTTGCACGGCTGTGTCTAGGTTGGTAACTTCTTTTCTTTTCTTTTCTTATTTGGAGGGGGTTAGTAAAGAGGAAATGTAATGAAAACAATCTTAAACATGATTTGCTTGTAGCCTGGTGCCAGTGTGCAATAAAAGTTGCTGAATTTTTCAGTAAAAATGGAGACGAAAGACCGTTGAACCAGTTGTTATACAAGTATGACCTGGCGCCATGATGATTCCCTGACTATTGCTAATTTTCCTTCAGACCATGATCTGCTGCTTCTTAGTCTCATCCTTTCATCTTTCCATATCGAATCTGAGTTTCCACCTTACAGATCATTGCACCATCTCAGACAGAGCAAAGAAGTCCCGCGGTGCTCTGCGTCCCCATCCCTGGGCCTTTAAAGCCATTTACACAGCATAAGCCTAACATCTACGTCTTGATTTCTCAGCAAGAAATCACTGTGATGCCAGCATATGGTGCTGTGTTTAGTACGAAGGCTGGATAATATACAGTGAACCAAAATTATAAACATTAGTAAACAAGAAAATGGAGGCATTTGCCAAATTTTGTTTTGCTTTTTATTAGGCTGCTTATTTTGTATAATGAGATTAGAGGTGGAGTTGGGAGACATTCATTAGGGAGTTACTGAGTTGAATGATGAAGTTCACTTGAGAAATGAACAGGGTGTAGAGGAGGGAAAGACTTCTATTCAGATGCGGGTGTGTGTGTAGGGGGGATGATGCCTAAATAAGATCAGCTGTTGTTTCTCTTGTAGCATTCATCTCTCTAAGCTGTGTGTGGCCCACACGCCAGTGTCACCAGCCAAGGTGATGTGCACCCAATCCAGTGAGGTAGTTAAGCATATGCCACATTCTTTTTTTAAAACTAAGCTATATATTTTCCCATTCTCCTCCCTCCCTCCCCTCGCCCCTTCCACCTGTTCCTGCTTCCAGACTCCAAGTTTACTCAGGAGATCTTGTCTTTTTCACCTTCCTATGTAGATCCATGTATGTCACTCTTAGGGTCCTCTTTGTTGTCTAGGTTCTCTGGGGTTGTGAAATAGGCTGGTTGTTCTTGGTTTTATGTCTAATATCCGCTTATGAGTGAGTACATATTGTATTTGTCTTTCTGGATCTAGGTTACATCACTCAGAATTTTTTTTTCTAGTTCTGTCCATTTGCATGTAAATTTCAAGATGTTATTTTTATTGCTGAGCAGTACTATGTTGAGTCATTGTACTGTATTTTCCTTATCCATTCTTTGGCTGAGGGACATCTATATTGTTTCCAGGTTCTGACTATTAAGAATAATTCTGCTGTGAATATAGTTGAGCAAATGTCCTCGTGGTTGAGCATTCTTTGGGTATATGCCCAAAAAAAGTATTTCTGGGTCTTGAGGTAGATTGATTCCTAATTTTTTGAGAGACTGCCATACTGATTTCCAAAGCAGCTGGACAAGTTTGCACTCCCACCAGCAATGGAGGAGTGTTCCTCTTACCCTACATCCTCTCCAGCATAAGCTGTCATCAGTGTTTTTGATCTTGGCTGTTCTTACAGGTGTAAGATGGAATCTCATAGTTGTTTTGATTTGCATTCTTCTGATATATGCCACATTCTTAAATAGCCTTCGAGGAAAAGTAAAACATCTAAAACTCTCTCTCCTCCTCTTCCTCCTTTCCCTCCTCTTTCTCTTCTTTCTTTTATTCTTCTTTCAGAAGTTTAGTTTATTGTTCAGTTCCCAGGAATTGAAGACATAAAACAGAGGTCACCCTGAAAAGAAGTGACTGTGTCTTGGTGAACAGCGAAACAGCCAACTGGTCAACCTCAGAGTGAGAGCTGTACTTCTGTGTACACACCTTTTGGGTAGTTGACTTCAACTCATTTTCATATAGCCAATGAAGAACCCTCCCTTCACTGTCAAGGACACACTAAATTTATTTTCTTGGTTTTAATTTGTTTGGAGTATTTCTTACTTTTACCCTCACAGTAAAGGTGGCTCTTCCAAACAATATTTATTCTAGACAAAATATGTGACCCCGGTTCCTAAGCTCTGAGTGAAATTCTTATTTTCTGGAAATCTCTCCCTGGGAAGGACACAACGTGCTGACCTTCTTAAGCCAAGCAGTGTCACCATGTTGACCACATGTGAAGGATTTGAAAATAAGCTCTTGAGCTTCCAGACTTTATTATACCACACAGGCTTTTTAGGTGTAGTTTTAGGAAATGTCTTTCTTATTTCTTTCCAGAGACTAGATTTTCTTAGATGTGCCAGAAAGGTATGTAAAGGAAACCCAAGCCATATCAGATCTGTTGCCATTAGCTTCATGGCCCTGGAGAGAAATAGGCTGGACTAAACTTTAAGAGATGTTTTAATCTCACCTGACTGAGTTCTGTTTGAAGCTAGAGCTGATCAGAATCGTGAGGGGGACCATGTTCATTTGCCAAAAGATCTTTTCTCTTTTAATAAAACATGTATTACTAGGTCTTAGGAGCTCAAGAAAAAAAATGAAAGATTTGGGGACAAAGGTTTTGGGAAAAATGTTAATTTTCAAAGAAAGTATTTTTTAAGGAAAGCTAGACTTGAGAAGGCCCAAGTCCTCTAAAGGATACATGTCTGCTTAGGGACTAAGCTGCAAAATTTTCAGAGTGAGAACTTTTTGCTCATGGTAGATTTCCTCTATTTTGAGGGCTAGAGGCAGGGACAGAGTCCCTATTAATATCTTTGTCTTTGTTTTGCTTTGTGTGAAAATCCTTTCTCCTTTCCTCTTTTCTTCCTTCCTTCCTTCTGTCCTTCCTCCCTTCTTTCCTTCCTTCCATTTTGTCTTCATTCCTTGTTATCTCCCCTGCCGGTCCTGGGGCTAGATGTGATAGATACATTTACTCAAAATGGTGTAAAGTTTATCTCAAAATGAAAAATGTAGTCTTTGACTCAGAGCTTTCATTTAATGGAAATCTGAGGGGAATATGTCTCCTTATGCAGTGCTCATAACCTCCAACTTGTCTTAGGGTCAGTAGTTTGTTGTGGTGTATGGTCTCCCTCCAGTAACTAAGTCCCTCTTATTCCCCCTTCATTGTGATTCCTTGGGGACACATCAGCATCCCGGCTGCCACCACATGAGTGAGCAGGCTCATGTGACAACACTTGGTCATATTCTGTCTAAAACTGATAAAAGTATTTTTATGTGCCTGAGGATGTATGCACATGTGTATGCCATGTGTATATGTGTGTAAGTGAAGCTGTTGCATGTGGGCACGTAAGTGTCATGGAGATGTGTGGCTCAGAAGACAACCTGGGGTGTCTGTCGAAAGCTTATTTGAAGCAGGGTCTCTTGTTTACTGCGGCATAAGCCAGGATAGGTGGCTTGTGAAAATTTTTCCATCTCCACCTCCCATTTTGTCACAGGTAAGCTGGGATTTCTTGATACTGGAGCCCAACTTTACATGGATTCTGGGGACACTTTTCATCCTCTTTATCCACTAAGCATCACTCCAACCCTAGCTTTATAAAAACCTAAGTCATGTTTAGAAAGGGCATGTAAGAGAAGCCTCTTTCCTTGACCAGGTGAATGTCCTTCATATAGATAGACAATACCAATTAAAACCCGGATAAGATCAAAGTCATAAGGTTGATCATCATGAGGCTGGAGAGATGGCCCAGTAGCTAAGAGCATGTACATCTAGAGAACCCGAGTCTGAGTCCCATCACCCACCACAGGTGGTTCACAATCACCTGCAGCCCCAGCTTCAGGGGAGTCCAACACCTCTGGCCTCTGGGTATACCTGCGTTCATGTACACATATACAGATAGCAGGTAGGCAGGCAGAAGGCACACACATATACACAGTCATGCACACACACATGCACACAATGCATGTACGCACACAATTAAAAAATCAGATCAATTAACATTCAGTTAATAGCACTAATTAGACTAAATGGAATTACAAAACCAAAATATAACAGAGAGAGGACATACAGATTGGGGTTGTCCTGGGGGAAGGGGAAAAGAAGAGTGGGAGTTTGAGGTAAATATGATCAAGATACATTGTATACATACATGAAACTGTCAAAGAATAAATAAAAGGTAGTCTAAATATGCATTTAGGACAGAAGTACATAAATCTCCTTTTATGACATCATCATGTCATCTAGAGACATTCATCATGTGGTGTGCAGTTTTGCACCAGTTGGTAGGTAGCTTTACTGATGTTTGATGTTCACACATGTTTTAACAGGTTCTTTTAACCAGGTCTCACCTGTTGTCCCTAAGAAGCCCCTTCCTCCAAAATTCACTCCAGTCAAACATTAGTCCATAAAAGTAGTTTTAACCAAATAACTCTTGTGCCTAAAAATAAACATTACCCAAGGGAAAAAAATGCCTCACATCGGAACCCAGTGTGTAGTTGACTGTGCATATATTCATATGTAACTGACTTATTTTATATTTATGAAACACAAACTTACCCTTAGTGTACTTAGTACTTGCTGATGCTTTCTATTCTAGTCTGCTTCATGCTATCCTTTATCTTAAAAAGCAGAAAGTTGGCATGGCTCAGCGGCTCAGCACTTGCCTCACACGTGTGAAACCCTGGGCTTGATGGAAGAACTGAGAACAGGGGGCAATTGACTGACTAATGAATCTTTTGTTGTTGTTGTTGTTGTTGTTGTTATCTGTTTGTTTCCAGTGCTAGGAGCTGAGCCTAAAGCTTCATATATGTTAAGAAGACTTGTGGTTTCAAAATATACGGAATTAACTAGTCTCCCTTGGAGCAGGGGCTGTTAGGCAGTTCTACAGTGCTCATCCTCAGTAGCCTTGATTCTTTTTAGACGATGTCAGAACACATGGACATGGAGCCAGGACTTCAGAGTGGGACATGTGAGTCCTGTAGCTTCTCTCTGAACATCTTTGCAAATACAATTTTTTTGTACTACGTGTTCTAGTGGCAGTGTATTAGTAAGGGTACAAGTATTGGACCAAATATACGTGTCTTAGAAATTTTGTTTTCATCAGCTGTTTGCCTTCCTAGAAATCACCTGTCCATGTCTCAGAATGCATATACCCATGGCTTTCCAGGAATGGAGTCATAACAGGGCATCAGACACTGCTCACCACCTGCCTTGGCACCAAACCCACAGGTTCTTCTGTCTTTCATGTACATATTGATGTGGTTGCAACAGCGGGGCTCCACTACATTAGGAGAGGCTGTACTCTAACAATAATCACAGACTCCAAGTCTGTGAACACACCCTGCTCTTTGGGCACTGAAGGCTTTCCAGCTAGGATTCTCCCTGACTCTACCAGTCTCCAGTGTCCCCTTCCTTCCATCTTACCCACAAAGTGCTTGGACTTCGTGCTGCGTTTCTCAGCCTAGACATCCTGTCATCTTATTTTTCCAGTGTACAATTTAAGCCTGTGTGTTGCCTGCTGCTGGTTCAGTGCCAATTCAAAAACCAGCTAGGCATGTGGATCTAACAGTCTTTGTGTGGGTGCTCAAGGCACTTGGCTTCAAAGCCCTCAGTTCCTATCCCTACACAACGCCACCTGGCATCTTTCCTTGACGATGAAATCCATGTTCCTCACTAGGGCCTGCAAGAGCCCATGTGATTCATCCTTCCTTTTCTCCTCCTCCACTTCACCAGCTTTACCTTTGTCCATTCTGCTCACATCCCTGTGCTCTCATAAACGCTCCCCGAGCACACATGCCTCATTGTGGGGAGCACCTCCTCTTACTTTAGAATAAAGCTTTCTTTTCTCATTCAAAGGTCACCTAACTTTCTTAAAGAGCTCTATAGATGACTGACTAAGCTGGTGGAGCTACCTAACCATGCTGTAGTCTGTAAGCCATTGCATTGTTCATAGTCCTGATTATCACGTACTTTTATGACTTGTTTAAGTAGCTTGGTCAACATGAACCCCATGAGAGCTACAATGGCTTTCTATTGTCTTATGCAGAAGTGCATCTTTCCTGTCCAGAGCAGTGCTGGGTACACAGGCTTGCTCATTAATTAATAGTTTCGTGAATAAAATGATCAAAAATGATCAAAGTGTATATATGTGTATATATGTGTATATGTGTATATATGTATATATGTGTATATATATATATATATATATATATATATATCTCCCTTAACCAAAGGACATGTGGAGGTCTGCTGTGGGTTGTCACAATTCTGATCACACTAGCTTGAACATGATTGGGTAGAGGGTGAAAAGCAGATGCCAGCAATTTTAGAGTCCTTCATAAAGTGTGTGACTATTTTATATAACTTCAATGAATGTATAATCACCATTTTCACAAAGAGCCAAGTGCATATTTAACATCCAGTCTGCGTGAGATACTTTATGTTATACCATCTGCTTTAATTTTCTGAGCACCTCTGGGGATTCATTTTTAACATTGATTTTATTTTTGAGCATCTAATTTTTTATATATGAATACTGTATTTACCTCATTTTACCCTCCATCCCCATCTTCCGACTCCTCCCAAATCTCTCCAATTTGAAGGTTCAAATTCATGACCTCTTCTTTAATTATTGCTTATATGTGTGTGTTTATATGTATATACATGCATGCATAAATATATACATTTATCAACACAATCTACGGAGTCCATTTAGTATGCTCAATATATATATGTATTTAGGGCCTACCATATGATTGGATAGCCTTTTAGGGGGCATGTCCTTGAGAAGACTCATTCTCCGTCTCTGGGCAGCCACTAATTGCCTATAGTTCTTCATCTAGAGGTGGGTCCTTGTGAGGCAGTAACTGAGGTTCAGAGATGAAAGGATGACCCTATCATCCAGCGTAGGATAAGTGGTCTGATAGCTCAGTCCTCACTCCCAGTGGCTACACGTAAGGATATCATCAACATCTCAGTCAAGGTCTAGTGTAGAATGTACGGTCTTTGAGCAGATTGGTAGAGCTTTTACAATTTCCTTCTCAACATGCTTCCTCTGCTGAGAGACGACAGACCTTGCTTCTCTCCCTTGTGTTGGTTTCAGTAGTCACAGACTAGAGGTAGGCTTCTGGTTGCTGCCGACCACTCTCATTCTCAGATGGCCTGGATGGGCCTGTCAAGTGCTGCATCCACTGATAAACATTCTCAGAGTGGTTTTATAAGCTTTCTCAAAAGCACTTTAGTGTGGTTCTTAGATGAGTGTTCCTCTTCTCTCTTAATGGTTATGTGAGGTAACCGTAGCGTGAGATGATTGACAGCACCGAGAGGTTTGCTTTTGTTACCTGGCATGTGATTAGTAGTTACTGTGCTCAGTTTGGGTCCTGGGTAAAAGGCTGCTGTTTTGGGACAAAAGTTTAGGCTTGGTGGTCTGTCTAAGACATGCCATTGGCCTTGTGCTCTGGATGACCTTGTTGCACACAGAGAAACTCCAGGGTAGCCGGAAGACATGCTTTTTGTTTTATTTTTTATAATATAAACTTCATAGCTTTATAAAATCTTTTGAATTATCATGTAAATATCAAGTGTTCATAGACTCACTCCTGGCTTTTTTTTTTATCCTGAAAATATAATGATAACAGTGCTTCATTCTCTTTGTGGGAACCATAGATAGGAGCATGCTCACTGTTCTGTGTGGCACAGTGTGGGCTCCCCCATATCTTCCTCACAGTCTATGGCTGAGTCTGGAGTATCCAAGTCAGCTAAGCTCACCGTCAGCGTTTCTAACCTAACCACTCTCCACACTGAGTCTCTTATGGCTGCAATACATATACATATAACGAAATACATATAACGTGACAATTCTGTAATTCAGATCTCTGCTTTGGCCTGACTGCTCAATTAAATCAGATCACTACAAACTTAGTATGTATATTCCTTAAGCAATGAAGAATTAATCAGTATTTAAAGAGAACTTTATGTAGACATAAACAAAATAACCATGCTCTCAAGAAAATAGGGCAAAAATGTAGAAAAACATACTATAAAGGTATTTTTAAAAAATTAATAAAGCGTGTTATTTTCCTGTGTTTTATGATACAAAATGTCAGCTCTTTAAAATTTATGGTGATTTTGCCAGGTGATGGTGGTGTATGTCTTTAATCCCAGGACTCAGTAGGCAGAAGCAGGATGATCTCTGAGTTCAAGACCAGCCTGGTCTATAGCGTGAGTTCCAGGACAGCCAGGACTGTTACATAGAGAAACCCTGTCTCGAACCCCCTCAAATATGTTTAAGTCAGCATTCACTCTTAGGTATATAACCATGATTTGGTATTCTTTTCCTAGTGAGATTGCTTCCCTGAATCCCCAGTTGTGCAAACTTCAGGTCCCTCCCACTGTGGAGCCATCCCTGCCTGGGGTCAAGCATTCTGCTCACATGAGCTCCTGGGACTCCATCAGCTCTTCAGCCAATGAGAAAGTGACTTCAGTGTGCCATCCTGCATCCCCTCCCTACCCCACTGAAGTCACTTTGCTTGCATGTATGTCAGCAGACACAGGTGAACAGTAGCACCGTTTAGGGAGGTCCTCGTACCCCTCTCGGGGCACAGAGCTGCAGCCTCTGGCGGAAAACAAACACAGACATTTCAGCACTGCTCCGTTCAGCCTCTCCACTTGACAAGCCACAAAGCCCACACTTATTTCCCAGCTGCAGCATTTTTCCAGGGCCTACTCTCCAGGGAGCTTATTGATAAAAAGGATCTTCTATTTGCTCCGAAAAGGAAAAAATACAATAAATGGTGAATCTGAGAATATTTAATTTCTACAAAGATCAGAGTAATTTCCACTGTAATTTTGGACACATCTTCATAATATCTCTCCTCCTTCCCCCTTTCAGTTCTTTAGTCCTTGATGGCTTCTTAGCTTGTGACAACACTTCCTGTAACCTCATGCTCGATAGAGAATATAAGGCTATTTATTCAACTTCAAACATGATTAGTTGAAGAATTACCATGGTTATGCGGTATTGTTTTTGAATCTCAAACTTCTCTAGGTTTCTTTTGTAGATGAGTTATAAGATTTGGAAAAATTTCCCATAAACTAATTGTTATGATGTGCATTATACATCTTACCTTGAATCCATCCCCAGGTATTAGATGTCTATGCTGGACATCAGAACACATACAGCTGATGGATGTTAAGAAGGAGTGGGAAACTGAAGCACTTATTGCAGTTAAAATATCTTAAGCTGAGTTGACAAAAGTTCTTGGGGCTCCTCCTGAGGTCTTAGAAAGGATCTGTGCAAAGATGTTCCCCAAGAGTTCACTTCTGTATTGTAGAATTCCAACCTAAGAACAAGATTAAAATAGAAAATAATCTCAAAATTCTAGACAAAAATAGACAGACAAATTTAATTTATGATAAAAGTCAAGTCGAATAGGGTTAATGTGTGAATTTCACAAGCATCAGCCAAAGACACGTGGTGACAGACGAGGATCTTTAGATGACCTTTGTTTCAGTGTGAGCCAACTCTAATGCAAATGGGAAACTGGCTGACATACTAAAGGTCGTTTCAACAGAAATCATTTCCAGACCCTGCTATCCAGTCTCTCAGCAATCTGCTTTGGTTAGATGGCAGTGGTGAGGTTTGGATTGCATATAGAATACATCATTTTGTTTTAAATTAATTTATTATTGCTATCATATGTAGATGATGTGTGTGTGGGAGCAGGTGCACACATGCTACAGAGCGTAAGTAGAGACCTGAGAACACATGTCTGGAGCTGATGCCCTCCTGTACATGGATTTCCAGGTATAGAGCTAAGCTGTCAGGGCTGTCTACTGGATGCCATCTCCCCAGTAGGAAATACTTTTCAATTCATTTCAAGAGGCCAGCACTACCCTGCCCAGTGCACTATGGGAAGAGAAAACTGCAGACCAATGTTCCTGGTGAGCACAGAAGAAAAGACCCTCAGTGCAATGCCAGAAAATGGACTCCAAGAGCACAGTAACAGCATCATGGACCGTGATCCAGGGCGATTCGCTCCTGGGATGTAAGAACAGTTATTCAATACATGCAAATCAGCACATGTGATGAGCCATATGAACAGAACAGAGGATAGAAACCCTAAGACTGACTCAAAAGATGCACAAACAGCAACTGAGAGAATTCAATATTCATCCACTGTGGAAGTTCCCAGTGAATTAGATAGAGAGGGAAGACACTCAAACACAGGAAAGCCCCAGCTGAGAAGCCTACATTCTGACAGCACATGCAGATGGGGAAAAGCTGGGAGCTTTTCCACAGAGTTTAAAAGGACCAGGATAGCTGCTCTTGAGCCTTAACTCAGGAGATGCTAGAATTCTTAGCTAGAGCAACCAGGTGAGAAAAAGAAATAAAAGAACAAAATCTAAGTCGGAAAAGAAAAAAAGAGTGTAGTTGCCCCTTTAAAGGAAGATGTCATCTTATATCTAGAAATTCCTAAGGACATTACAGAACAACTGTCAGGATAAAAAAAAATCCTGTATAGTTGCAGGACATAAAAATCCAATTAGAAAGAATCATTTGTGATGCCCTCCTTCCACTCCCTACCCAGACTTCCCATGTCCTCCTCCGAAGTCTGGCCTGGCAAATGAATAGAACTAGAAAACATTGTACTGAGTGAGATAACCCAGACCCAGAGGGATGAATGTAACACGCTCTCTCTTGGAAGCCCCTGGAGTGACTGCAGAGACCAGGAACGTAAGGCAATACCATCGCCCAGATTCGGGGTGGGGTGGGAAGCAATAGAGAAGGGAATAGCAGCATATACGTGATTTGATCATGGAAATGGGAGAGGGGGTGTTCCTAAGGGAGGGGTAGGGAGTAAATACTGAAGAAGGAGAAAGGGAGGAAGGGAGGGAGGGAGGGAATGAACAAGAGGGGAATAGCAGGATAGGTGATCTGATTGGGAAATGGGAGGCGGGAGGGAGGCAAACGCAGGAGATGGAGGTGAGAAAAATAATGAAGATGCCTGAAAAGCCACAAGAAACCACACTTATTAACGACTTACCTGAACTTTTCTCATCTGGCCTGACAGTGCTCCCTTCAAGAGCAGAAGACCACTTAACAAAAAGCCAAATCAATACCAGACACGAGTTTTGAATTGTTGACCAGAGCTGTCTAAGAGATGCTCCCCAAACAGCCTATTGTTGATGTCTTTGGTTATTCAACAGAGGTAGAAGGAATTCATAGACCAAAGACACCGCGGACTGCAGAACCAGGGCTCAGAAGCCCCTGGGGGACCTGACATGGATATCTCCTCCACGAGGACTAGCTTTCATTGCAGTAGAAGGCACCATGTAATTTTACAAAGGGAGAAGACAATCACCTACCCTATCCACCAGCTATGGTGCCCATGGAACTAAAGACATAAGCAGAGAGACACTCCACGCTCATGAGTAAGAAGAATTAATATTTTTAAAGTCAATACATTCCAAATGATATACATACTTCATGCAATTTTTTTGTTAAAAGTTCACTAACATTTTTCATGGAAATAGGAAAGCTCTCCTAAAATTCAGATGGAGACACAAAGGACTGCAAGCCAACAAAGCAATTTAACAAAGAAAAATATTAGTGGTGTCATATCGCTTGATTTCAAAGTACAGTACAAAGCTACCTTAACCCAAGCAGTGTGGTACTGGCATTATAACCAGACATATAGACAAATGGAGTAAGATAAAGAGCACAAGCTAATTAGCTGATCTTCAGCATGGTGTCAAAATCACACAGGAAGGAAAATGGAGAGTCTCTTCAATAAATGATGCTGAAAAGCTGAGTAAATGGAGGCAAAGTAATGAAACTGAACACTTCTTGGACACCACACGAGCACACAATCAGCTCAAGTAGGCTAATGTCTAAATATAATAAAAACAAAAACTATAAAAATCCTAGCAGAAGACACAGACAAATTACTTCTTGACACTGAAGTTAGAAATGGTTTCATGACTAGATTCCAAAAGCATGAGCATTAAAAACAAAGGCAGGAGAGTGAAACTGTGCACAAAATAAAAAGGTCACCCCTGAAGCACCACAAATACCTCAAGGCACGAGTGTGACAGGGCATGAGAGCCGAAGCCACAGCAACATATAAACCACCCAATTCAGATATGGGCACAGGACTCAAACAGATATTTCCCCCCAGAAGACATATGAACAGGAAACAGGCATATGAGAAAGTGCAGAGCATCGCCGATCATAAGAGAAATATAAGATACTACCTATCAACTTGAAGATGCCCAAATGGGCAGGGCATGTTGTACAGTCAATAGAGGGCTTGCTTGGCAGGCACGAGGCCCTGGCTTCCCTCTCCAGCATGCCATGAAACCCAGCACTGGGGAATTAGAGGCAGAAGGATCAAGAGCTCAAGGCCATCCTTGTACACACAGTGAGTTTAAGGCTAGCCTGTGCTACCTGAGAGCCTTTATCCAAGTAGGAGTGGTGTGGAGAAATGGGAACCCTCACACACTGTTGCTGGGATTGTAAGTTGCCATAGGCATTTTACAGTATAGTTTGAAGAGTCTTCACAGAACTAATTACTATATGACCTAGCAACCCCATGTCTGGCTATCTGAGAAAAAGGAATTGAGATAGATATCACCAACAAATACTGTCACTCCTATTATCTTTGTAGCATTATTCATGATAGCCAAAATATTGACATGGCCTAAACATCTGCCAGCCAGTGGGTGGATAAAAGCAATGTGGTAATAATTCCATGGAATACCATTCAAACTGGAGAGGGAAATCCTGAGAATTGTATCAGGGGTGATCCCAAAAGCTATTTTACTAAGTGAAAGAAACAAGAAACAGAAATAGAATTTGCACGATCTCCATTACACATTATTATCTGAGGAAGTTGAACTCCTAGCAACTGAGACTGGAGCAGTGGTTGTCAGGAGGGGTGGGGCTGGGCAGGAGGCTGCTGGTCAAAGGAGTCGCACCATTTAGAGGACGATGGATTCTAAAGTCTGATGCACTGCACAGCAGCTGAACTGAAGGATAAGTAAGCGGTGCACAAGTCTATCTATTAAGAAACTGGCATTAGTGTTTACTTCACAGTATGAGATGATTGACATGTTCTTTAGATTGACAGTATAGATATATGGAAACAATATTGATATATACAATTTTTAAGTATAAAAGATTCTTATCTTTTGATTATATTTTAATACAGCTAAGGTAAATTTAAAAAGTTGAGAAAAAAGTAGGGGAAAGACTGGTGGAGACAGCTGTAATCATGGGCAAGTAAGTGATTAATGAACCTGATGCCTTGGTTAGGGTTTCTATTGCTGTGACGAGACCCCACGACTATGACAACTCTTATAAAGGACAACATTTAACTAGGGCTGCCTTATGGTTTTAGAGGTTTAGTCCATTATCATCATGGCGGGAGGCAGGACAGAGTACAGGCAGACATGATATTGGAGAAGGAGCTGGGAGTTCTACAAATGGATTCAAAGGCAGCAGAAGGCACCTGTGTGCTGAGCGCAACTTGCGCTTCTGAGACCCCAAAGCCTCCCCCACAGTTACACACTTTCTCCAACAAGGCCACACCTCGTAATAGTGTCACTCCCTATGGGCCATCATTCAAACACATGAGTCTATGGGGGCCATTGCTCTTCACACCACCACACCTGATGGCATCAGATTAGTGATGTAGGGAACAGATAACAGCCTTCCAATAGCAACTGCTGTCTACAGAAGAGATTTCTATGCAAACATTGACCTAAGTTCCCATGGCATGTTAGGATAATGTCAACTGACATTTCCCCTCTCGTAAGCAATAACTTTCTGAAATCATGGCTGCTTCCATGACTTGAATGTCAAAGGGAAACTTTTGCAGCATTTCTACTTACATACTTTGTCTTACTGCTCTCAATAAACTTATACACTGTTCTAAACACATGCAAAGAATGGAACTAATGGCCTTATTGCCTAATTTTAAAATTAATTTAAAAATTTTAAATTTAATTAAAATTTGTCATGTGTGCATGTTCATGTGTGCAATGTGTGTGTAGGTGTGTGTGAATGGAGGCCTGAGGCTGATCTCGGTGTCTTCCCCAACAGCCTCAACATCATCATCATCATTATTATTATTATTTAAGATAGAATTTCTCACTGTGCCTGGACTTTCAGTTTGGCTAGACTGCTGATCCCATGAGCCCAGGAACTCCTGCCACAGTCTCCCCAGTGCTGGGATGAACCACACATTTCCTTGCTCACACCCTTATGCTCACAGGCAATCACTTTGCTCACTGAGCTGTGCCAGTAGCCTGGGCAATGAGCTTTAAGATGAGCCTTGTTTCCGTTGACACACGAAGACATTGTTTGGCCGTTTCTCCCAGCACTGTCGCTGTTTGGCTTCTAAATGAGCAGCTCTGACTAAAATGACCTGCCTTAAAAGGGCTATAAATCCAGGGTCTGTATTTAGAGAAAGGAGAGTTACAGTCTCTGTGACAATTTATGCCACAGAACCTAATTTATTATTTTAGTGTGAGTTGCAAAGGAGCACGCTCTCGGAAGCCATGTCCGATCCAGACCTCTTCTACTAAACTGTATCTAGTTTTGCCTCATTTTCTTCAGCCGTACAGCAGGAACAATGAAAGAACTTCGGAGGAGTCTTCCGAAGATTGAAGGACCTGCCCTCAGTTACGCAGAGGGAATGTTCTCAGCTTATCAAGTTCTGTTTGCTCCCAGTGTTGTCTGTTTTCTTTTGTCTCTCCTCCCCTATTTTTAAATTTTTGTGTGTGTGTTCTTCATAACACCCAGAACCCATGCTGAGTGTTGAACGTGAACTAGCCTATGCTGGGATGTGGGAGAAACAGGCTCTGAGTTCATGCAGTTTAAAGTCAGATGTGTCTTAATACATCCAACATTACAAAGAAAAGGTGCTTGCTAGGATCTTGATTGGCAATTGGCAACTTGCAACCAATTATATATTCAAATGAGGACTGGGACTTTCACTTGCGAGACTGTAGTTCTGCATAGAATCTCAGCCTCTGTGTTTTTTAATTATCCTACAGTTGTGTGCATGTGTGTACATGTGTGTGTGTTTATGAACGTGTGTGTTTGTGAGCATGTGTGTGTATGTGTGTGTGTGCGTGTTCATGAGCATGTGTGTGGGGGTTTTATTTAAGAACTTTTCAGCTCTGAGACTGATTGGAAGGCTCAAAACTGAGGCAGGGCACTGCAGCTCTCTGGGCTCACCTCTGCAGCCTTTTCGGTGATCAGTATTACCAGTTTTGTCTTTGTTGCCATAGTTGTTATCGGGATCTTACTGGTAGGAAGACTGACTAACCATTTAGGAGTTGAGGGCATCAGATTCTGTAAGTGTCTCCTGTTGGTGAGGTTGGACTGAGGCTGTTGTGAATTCTGTGCAGCGAAATGAGCCTCAGTGATCCTCTGATAGTGAGTGACACGTGAGGACAAGCAACTTCCTCGCCGAAGTCCTTAGGGAATCCAAGGCTAATCTCTTTTTGAGGAGAGACTAAATTTATTTTCCAGGCTTTAAACACCATTGAATCTTTAAACTATTGTTAGCAAGTTAGGGGATTTTGAAGCCTTCTGAACAAATGTTGCAGGCTGGTAATTGGACAGCCCGTGTTAACATGGGCTGAAGGTACTGGGATTCAAGCCGACAAGTTTTGACTGTGTGCATGCTGAGATGGTCATTTAGCTCTGAGTGCCATGTCTCTTGTGCTGAGTGCAAACTGCACGTTCACCTAACAGGCCGTGGCAAGTCTTTCTTGTCTGTAATTAGCCCATGTAATTTAACAGCATTCAAGCCATAGTCGTGTTACCTTTTCTGTATTAACTTTGCTATGCTACATGCTATGACCATGTGTGCTCCACATTAAATTGGAATTAAAATATTATTTCTGAAAGATTTTTCCCTCCTTTCCCCATTTCTTAAGTGAAACCATGATTTTGTGGCAAACAACTGTGACAAATCTGTGATTTTCATTAAAAAAAATTTAGTGACAAACATTCTTTCCTAATTATAAATATAGAGAGAATGGGTCCAAGAATCTGTGTACTGATTTGAAAATGTCAGCTACACCCTGTTTTTATCTGTTTACTCAAGCCAGTTGGAGCCCTGCAATCTTGAAAGAAACATTTTCTTTCTATTAGTAGTGGCGCATCAAACTTGAGCGCAGCCCATCAGGCCAGCATGTCTAATCCAGACCTCAACCCGTAGTACACTGATGTCTGTGTGAGGGGGTTTTAGCTGAAAGGTATTGTGGGAAAGCACACACGATGTAAAACGCACAGTCAATGCCAGTAAATACATTCGCAATGCTGCACAACGTGACTGTCTCCAAAACAATTACACAGTACTCCTTCCACATAGTTCCTGGCAACCACCCTCATAGACGGTCTTTTCTGTGAATTCTATGATTCTGGACATCTCATAGAAATGGGATCACACTGTGTTTGTCTTTCAGTGACTAACTTGTTTCACTTGATGCTTCCAAGAATTTCCTCCCTCCCATACATACCGTTGTTTATCATAGGTGTAGTTTATGATATCCTATAATATGTACTACATTTTTTAACCTTCTGTACGTGCACTGGACTCTTGGCTTGTTCCTTCCTACCTTCAGCCATTGCAAACAGCGCTGCCGTGGTTGTGGGTATGGAGACACCTGCCCTTCCCTGGCTTCAGCACTTTGGATCCTGACTGGGTTGTTGCCCCTAGTGACTGAACTACCTTTTAAAATTGCAGCTAGTACTGCAGCAGAGTTCCCTTGTTCCTCAGTCCTTGCCAGCACTCACCTTGTGTCTTCATCTGTGTGACAGTGACAGACATCCTAATGAGCACACGCTGTTTAGAAAGTCATTGATTGGTACGCTAAGGAAAGATTTCATAAGCGAGCATAAAAATGTGCAAGTGTTTAGTTTTGTTTTAGAAATGTGTCAGATGCAGACTTCCAAAATCACATGCTTCTGTTTTAATAGCACACTTTAAGAAGAAGAGGGTAATAGGCACATTGAAGGCAATTATCCTCTAACCCACAGAAGGGATGAGGAGTTCAGGTGGACATGGAGGCCTCTGAGGTACCCTAGCAAACTCTTCAAGTGAATCTTGAAGTTAACAGTTGGGCTGTTTGGCTGCTTTGTAAGAATATCACACACTTGTTTTGATGGTGGAAGCTTCTAATGTCTGTTCCTAAAAGGCATTATGAAGTGGATAGCTCGTTTGGAGGCCTAGCTGCGTGTTGATGGCTGTCTTCTGTGCATAGCTAAAGCTTCACAGCCTTGCCTCCACCCACAGGGTCGCTCTCTGACAACACATTCCTGCGTTTAGGCTCCTTCCCCCTCGGGCTTTCTACTGTGTTCAAGGTTCATTACCCTGACCTGAACCCCCCAGTTCGGGCCTGGTAGAAAGTGGATTACTTCATTAGCAATCCAGAATTGCTAGGTGAAAATCTATCTAACATCTCCCTCTCTGGAACAAATACGCCCAGGTTACTGGTAATACACACATGTGGCATCATTTCCCCCTTATTTGGAACATACAGAACTAAATTAATAACAGTGCTTACAAGACCCTGGGGCTTTATGTAAAAGAATTTTGATCTCCTTAGGAAGGGCTCACCAGTGCTCTCAGGAGAGATGCACTTGACTTTTGACCTCTTTTCAAAGGCACCTGTGTGAGCTTTTAAAATCCACTACCACCAATTATCCACTTTCAACCTGAAGTGTTTAAACCTCGGACCACATTAACCGAGCTTAGCACATAGCCATGTCATTGCGGACTTCCTGATGTGAGGCGATGTCTTGACATAGTTAAAAGGGAGTTTAGGGATGGGGCATGAGATTAATCAGGTCCTCCTACTGACAGCCTCAAACAAAGAAGCCTTTTAGCCACCTGGTTTGTGTCTCCCACACCTGCATTCAGATTCATTGCCGGGACAGTTCTGTGTGCTGCCTTGATCCCATTCTTTTCAGGTACTTGTTTGTAACTGTACTGCATCACTTAGTGACTGATTAGCAGGGCAGCTGAGGAGTTCTGAAAGGGCAGTTTCCTCCACAGGGAAAGTGGAGCTTCAAGAATGCCGTTGTTTAGGAAAATAGGTCATGATGGGTTTAGGAAACCCATGTGGACTTCAAGCCTTTTGAAAAGGAGCCCCCAACGCATGCTGTATTTTTGCTATGTGCATCATTCTTTCTTCTGCTATCATTTTCTTGGAAATTTAAACCAGGGTGAATATACATTTCTCTCTGCTTCGCATCATTATGAGCTGGTTTCTTTGGTAGGAAATGTGGCTTTGATTTTATTCTCCAAGCTTATTAAATTTAATATTCTTATTTTTTTACTTATGGTGCAGAGGACTGGAGCACTAAGTTATTCCAGCATTCAGGAGGCCAGAGTAGCTCTGTGAAAGTGAGATTCCAGTTGTCTAGCTAGCCCTTTAGCCTTTGCCTGCTGCACACTTTCAACACCAGCCAGGGCTGCATTGTTTGCTGGAACCAAGCAAGGCAGAAATATTAGAGGCCTAGTTGAGTTCATATTCAATGCCTGGTTTAAATCACTGATGTTGTAAGATCTGGCCATGGACTAAAAAAAATTCCAAATGTTTTCTGGTTCTAGTTTTTGATTTTTTTTCCTATGAAAAGTAAAACCATACAGCATCTCTTGATTGCACAATGAAGCACAGCTACGGGCCATGCTAATAATTTATCCCAGTTTAGCCTTAGCAGAGTTATGCAATGGCCACTTCAAATATACTCATCCAAGTCATTTGATCATAAGTTTCAAGAGTCCTTTTGTTGAATAAAGAGTGGGGTGCTCTGCCTGATATGTGTTTGGCAGGTACATCAACCTGCTTCTTGCCTATGGAGAGCTGAATTCCTTCAAATTTCTGCTTCCAATTGTCTTAGCATCTCTGTTTCTTTAATAACTATCTGGTGCTTTGTCAATGGTAACAGTGGGGGTCATAATCACTGACAACATCAATAGCAACAATAATAGCAAGGATCATGTCAGTCTGGTCTGTGTGCTAGATGCTATGTTAAGAACTGTGTATATTTTAACTTAGATGCTTCCCCAAGAAGTGAGGGGGTGTGGGGTCCTGTAAGGGAAATATGAGGCTCACAGAGAAAGCAATCTGCCCAAAGCCATGTGCTTCATAAGCAGGAGAAGCAGAGTTTAAGCCCTTGCACTCTGATTATAGGACAAATGATCTCAATAAGGAATATATTTAAAGTCTGTAAATAGGTTCAGCATCTGTACTGATGGATGAAAATAAAAAAAAAAAAAAAACCAAACCAAACCAAACCAAACAAAACAAAACAAAACTTGCCTACTTTTTACATTAAGGACATTGCCAAAATAATAGAAGCTGCAGAGATATGCATACAAGAATATTTTATGGAATCATTGCTCTGTTGTTTTTTTTTTAATGATTCCATGTAGCTAAAGAAAGAAGGGATAGAATTATCTTGCTTCTACCCCAGTTTACTCATGGTAACAACAGAAACTTCCCTTCTAGGGCACAGCACTTACATTCATAGAGTTGACATAGTCACTTCCTTCCCACTCAGTTTTTGGAACACCTCATGGTGGGGGTAACTTTTGGAGCATAGGTGAACCGATTAACGTGGTGAGGTTTGCCGGTCATTCTGCACTAACAGATTTTTAAGGCACTTGTCTGTTTTGTCTTCAGCCATGTCTCTTAGCGACTGTGACAATTTTCTCAACAGTTGTGTTGAATCTCTGTCTTAGATGTGGAAAGCTGTGGTAAAAGAATGACGTGTGTGTGTGTGTGTGTGTGTGTGTGTGTACAAGTTATCAAGCTTCACAGATGTGTTCATGCTTTTACAAAGAAGATGTGGGAAAGATGGTCATAGTTAAGAGCATCTTAACTTAAGAGTTCCCTGGTCACTATAGGCACCCACATGTACATGTTACATAAACATTCATCCAGGAACACTCACATACACATAAAATAAAACAAATCTTCAAATGTGATGGGAAAAGAACATCCAGCAACAAACAAGCACACCATGTCTGCACCTTCACCTCCAACCCCAAGTCGTTTAGTTGATTGCCTTGAGGCTCACCCTGTAGGACAGTCTTTGTGTAGCCATATGTAGCTATTAAACAGACATTGTGAAGGATTTAAGAAGGGACACATACCAACTCCAGTGCTAAAGAGAACCAAAATAATGCTTATGGAAGCCCAAGGAGCAGGATCAGGATCAACTTCCAATATGCCTACATTAGTCAGCGTTATCTAGAAGAACAGAAGCTATCTTTTTAAAGGGGGCTTATCAGAATGACTTATAGACTGTTGTCCCACTAGTTCAACAATGGCTGTCTACCAACAGAAGATCCAAGAATTCAGTAGTTGCTCTTTCCACAAAGTTGGAGGTCTTAACTGTCTTCATTATACACTGGAATCTCAAATAAGTAGGCTCTAATGCCAGTGAAGGAATGGACTTGCCAGTGAGAGAACTAGCAAGTGGGCAAAGACAGCATGCTTCCTTTTCCCATGTCCTTTATATAGGCTATAAGCAGAAGGTGTGGCTCAGATTAAAGGCGTATCTTCCTACCTCAAAAGATTCAGATTAAAAGTGGGTTTTCCTACTTCAAATGATTGAATTAAGAAAAATCCCTTACAACTGTTCCCAGTCCCTTGGGTTTTAGTTAATTCCAGATGTAGTCAAGTTGACAACCAAGAATACATTCAAGTCCGTCCCTTGTCAGCTTGTCATACAATCATATCTCATTAATTAAATCATGTTTAATTTCCAAATAAAAACAATAAGCAGAACATAATTATGTCTAATATGATATAAACATCCCCATACAACTAAAAATGCATTATAATTTTAGAATTGACAAAAATGTCCCTTGAGGTACATTCTTTTAGTATTACAAACTTAAATATGATAATCACTGATATTCTCTTAACTGTTGTTACATTACATAATAAAGAAATTGAGGAAAGAAAAAGAAAATATTTGTACATTCTTAACAGAACAGGACAGAAACACTCATGTCAATTATAATCCTCATTTCTGTACCTGGTCATGTGACCTTAGCTGGTATTTATAACTTCCTTCCTCCACTACCCATTTTGTAATTTCTGTACCACCAGCAAGCACTTCAGCAGGCCTTGGCTCTTTTCTTGGAGGAGTGACCCACATCTTCACTCCTGAAGGGTCTGTGCCCTTTGTCATCTTGCCTGGATTAGCTTGTAGTTTCCCATTGACTTTAATCACAGGACATGGTAGCACCAAGAGATGCCCTTAAGCAGTGGTTCTCAACCTTCCTAATGCTGCGACCCTTTCATACGGTTCCTCATGTTGTGATGACCCCAACCATAAAAATATTTCATTGTTACTTCATGACTGTAATTTTGCTACTTTTATGAATTGTAATGTAAATATCTGACATGTGACCCCTAAATGGGTCATGATCCACAGGTGGAGAACCTTTAGAGCCTAAAAGATCTCTTGTACTGCAGACATAATCTTTCTTATGTCCACTGTGGAGAAGCAATCCAATTTCCCTTTTGGCATCCGGCTAAATCTCCCCTCTTAACACTGTTATTCCTTTCTCTTAGCCTCTTAGCTTAAGGGCACCAGAAGCCCAAGGTGGTCAGGGGGAAGTCTGAGCTTCCAATTCAATGGAATGTTTGTTGTGTCTTCTGGTAGGAGTGTTTTCCCCTCTGTGAGCAAATCTTCTAAGCCAGAAGAACTTAAGGTGGAGGGAAGAGAAAGCAAAACTTTTCCTAGTGGGTCACTAGGGTGACAGTGGAGAAACTACTCCCCCTTTCTACCCTTTGATTCTTGGACCCATGAATCCTTGTTTTGGAGAGAATCCATATCATATATTGGATGCTGAATCAAAGCATATGTCCCCTTCTCTCTCTCCCTGCCCCAGCCCTCCAGGCTGCTATCACATAATTGACATTGTAATTGTGTCTTCAAAAGGGCAGTCCATTTTTCTATCAAGTCAGATGCTTCAGAATGGTTGGGCACATGGTAAGACCAGTGGATTCCATTGTTTTGGGTCCTCTGCACACTTCTCTGGCTGTAAAGTAAGTTCCTTGGTCAGAAGTAATACTGTGTGGAATACCACGATAACAGATGAAACATTCTGCAAGCTCACGGGTGGTGGTTTTGGCAGAAGCATTTTATGTAGGAGAGGCAAATCCATAAGAAGAATCAATATCTACAACAGTAAGGACAAACTATTGTCCTTTCCTGGAGAAAGTAGTTCAATGTAGTCAACCTGCCACCAGGTTGTTGGCTGGTCATCCTGAGGAACGGTGCCTATCTGGGGCCCATGTTAGTCTTTGCTGTTGGCAGATTGGGCATTCAGCAGCAGCTGTAGCCAGGTTAGCTTTGGTGAGTGGACACCCATGCTGTTGAGCCTATTTATAACCTCCATCTCTTCAACCCTGGTCGCTTTGCTCATAGGCCCACTGGGCAATGTCAGGGATGGCATGGCTAGGAAGAGAGACTGACCATAGAACGAGTCATTTTATCTACTCAACTCCTCCTCAGCTGAAGTCAACTTGTCGTGAGCATTTACATGGGGTACAAGTATCTTCGAATCCTTTGCCCCTTTCGAGAGATCTATCCACATACTTCTTCCCCAGATGTCTGTCTCACCAAATTTCCAATCATGTCTTTTCCAAGTTCCTGACTGTCCTGCTAACTCATTAGCTCACGAATCAGTGAATAATTGCACATCTCACCATTTCTTCTTCCAAACAAAAGGCATGACCATGCGTACTGCCCAAAGTTCTGCCCACTGTGAAGATTTCCCACAGTCTTCCTCACCCACGCTTGCCAGTTTTCTTGGAATTTAAGCTCCTTCATGACTCGAAAAGTCAGCACCCTTTAAGGTCCCAGGTGTCAGGATCAGAAAGCTTTGCTTTGCCCTTGGTGTCTCTGTAGGCCAGGTGGAAAGTGCACTCCATGGATCTTCAAGAAGACTAATGAGAAAGAGTTTGTGTCTGGGGCAAGGCTGGATGGCAGCCAGTGTCCAGTCTGACTGACCTGGTTCTCGCTGGAGGATCTTCTCTAAGAATGTGGAAGAGTTACACACTTCTGGCCTAAGGGAGCCCTGCTTAGCTTGGTGCCTTCTCCTGAATGTTCTTCTTGACTACTCTTTTAGCTCCTATTTGCAGCCCTTAATCCAGTAGCTCAAACACTTCATTTGGTTCACCCAGTAGGCATGGCTGGAGTGCAAAGGCAGCGTTTGCACTGTGACTCGCTAATGCCCTTCATGCCATAACTCTGATGCACGTTCTTTTAAACTGCCCATGTGTATGTCTGTATTTAAAATGTCTTGATTTCAAACTTCTTAAAAAAAAATTAGAGTATTCAAATGAAATATAAAGGTTTTAAAATTTATTTGAAAGAATGATTTCATAGACATGATTCATAACCATCTTCGTTTGATCATAAAAATTATCTGATAATCCTGCCTGAAAAAAAGAAAGCAGTGGCAGCTTGCTTTTAGTCCATGTGCAGATCTGTTGTCTCTGCGTGTTGTGACAGGTGTACCTGGCCTTCCCTGCTTCTCTCCCCTCCCTTTCTCACTCCTTCCCTTCCTCACTGCTTCCCTCATTTCTTCCAATCTTGTCTTCGTTACCCTCCTCTCCATTTCCTTCCTCTTCTTCTTTCTCCCCCTTTTATTTTTCTTTTCCTCTTTTCTTTCATTTTATGTAATCTTCTATGTAAAGAAATCTTTGTAATCTCCCTTATTGATGTTTTGGTCTCTTAGGCTCAAGGACCATGGTTCTGGCTCTTTCTCTGGCACTTAATCTAATCTTCATGTGTTAGCTTTGGCCTTACTGTGCTTGTCAATGAAGAACTGCTGTAAAGTTACTTTATGTTAAACTACTTCAATAATTTTAGCCACCATATTAGAATTTTGGGTTGATCTATCTCACTGAATTAGGCTAGATTTCTAGACTGATAAAGTACCTTCATTTTCCTCTCATCCTTTTTTATATTTTATTCTTTTTAGTTCTTTTCCCTCTAACCCTTTATTTCCATCCTTTCTACCTCTTCTCCCCACATTTGTCTAACATTTCTTCTATACACTGAGTCCTCACCATTGGATGAAAAAAATGAGGACATGACTGTTCCTAGGTTTGGTTGAAGAGGTTTACCATAGATATGAGGGAGAGAACAGCCAGGAGCATCTAGAAGGGTCCAGACTAGACACAACCAGCAGAATGAACTGGGCCATGAGAAGAATGAGGGAATCTGAGATAGTAAGAGAAAAAGAGGAGAGAGGGCAGGAGAGGGGACTAGGAGGTAAGAGACCAGGAGTGAGCCAGGAGAGCAAGAGGGCACATAGCCAAAATGCCTGAGTTTGTATAGGATCAGAAGCTGGGGAAGGGAAATGGAAGCACAGCACCTGGAGGGAGAGGTTTAGTGTTGGGAGTAGGGTGAGAAGGGCTGGGAGGAATCACAGGTACTGGGTAAGACTTGTTCTGGGTTTCTTTGACACCTGACACTCCAAACTTTTGTTGATGATAAGAAGCACTATAATCTCTTCTGTAACTACTTTCTGCTAGAATTGGGATCTAATTGGGGGTGAGGGGTACAGGAAGGCTGGAATGATGGTCAAATGAGGGTCTCACTTTCCAGGTTCTTTGAAATCACCTAAGGTTAGTGAAATGCAGGTCATTTTGGAGCAGGCTAGGATGCAAGTTCTGAAGGGACAGCTGGGACTGGCATGCTGCAGGCAGTTTGGAGCAGTTTTCAGTTGATTGGAAACTTGCTGGAACAGATACAGATGAGGGACAGAAGGTAAAGTTACAGTACTTAAGGAAAAAAATGCACATTTGAAATTTTAGGCCCATGGTCCTGGTAGTTTGGTGGAGGAGACAAGGAGAGAGAAAGTGAAATTCCATCCTCAGCAATAGGCAGGTGGGAAAACTTAAGTTACTGATTGACAATACTTATTTGGAGTCCATTTGACCTGTGAGACTTGGATCCACATCAACTCCCTAAAGCTTATGAGAATTTTTTTAAAGTAAAAGTTTTAGATATATTAGTATTACCATTGTAATCTATATTGTAGAAAAAGTGATAGACTCACACCTTTGAGTCATAACAAAAACTTGGGGATACAAAGGAATGATTCTGGGTTAAAACATGAACACTCTCTCCAGAGGGCTAGATCTGTAGATTGGACAGAGATATTTATAGCTCATGGCAAGTACTTTTAAGTCTCTACTTAGGAGACAACCAAAAGAAACTTGACATTTTGAACATGTGACTGTAATAGTAGTCAGTGCTTTGCTGAGACTGGATTAACAGTTTATCAGAACTCCTTCAATTGCTGCTAAACTTTTTCAACATAACAACGAGAAGGAAAGAGACCAGAAACAGTTCTTACCTTTATGATTGGTATGCTACTGCTTTCACGTCCTCAGACGCTTACACAAACCTGTTTTGTCAGTTTATCTTCTTCAGAGTGAAGTCTGTCAGCAAGGTAAACTGTGCCTGCCTTTCTCAGCGGGAGACCTAGTAGTTCTAAAATAGTGAAGCCTGATTTTACTTATGAAATGTACTAAACTGAGCTACAACCTTAGGGGAGGAGCTGGGTGCTTGCTGCTTTAACATAAAGCGACAGTTAGCTGTCAATATCATCAGAGATCTGAGAAGGATAAACTATAGCAGGAAGTATAATTCAAATGGCCTGTGTATCGATTAACACAACAGAGACTTACCACTCTCAATGGCTACCCTAGGCTCCCATGGTCTCTAAAACTTTGTTGGGGGACAGAGATCTTAGGTTACTGATGGAGGCAGTTCTTCTATCAATCTGTTGATTTCATTGGTTAATTAATAAAGAAAACTGCTTGGCCTGATAGGTTAGAACATAGGTGGGTGGAGTAGACAGAACAGAATGCTGGGAAGAAGGGAAGTGAGTCAGATGCGATGAAGCTCTGGCCCAAGATGGACATACTCTAGAATCTTCCCGATAAGCCACCACCTCGTGGTGCTACATAGATAATTAAATATGCGTTAAAGCAAGATATGTGAGAATTAGCTAATAAGAGGCTGAAACTAATGGGCCAGGCAGTGTTTAAATGAATACAGTTTGTGTGTTGTTATTTCGCGGCATAAGCTAGCCAGGCAGCCGGGAGCAGGGCGGGAATGCAGACCACTGCTCCCATCACTACAGGTTACCACACAGAAAAGAATTAAATCTTCAGTTACCACACAGAACAGCACTGGCCTTCTGTTGCCAGACCCAGAAGATTCCAGAGATTTCCCTGTGGAGAAAGAACCTGGTAAGGCAGGACAGAGTAGTCAACCCAAAGGTATCCACAATGTGGGCAGGACCCTGGCAATGGGTAGGGCATGGGCAGTTTTTCCCAGTGGTTAATGCTATCCCAATGCAAATGGAGTTGTCCTTGCACCATTGCTGTCTTTGGAGACTGTAGGGTCGCCACTATGAGCTGGCATTTCTGTTTACTATGGGAAACTTTTTCATTAAATATTTTAAAAGATCAACAGATCTCTGAAGGGTTTGAGGACTATTATCTATTAAGGCTACCTGATTTTAAATAAACTCTAATTGCTTTAGTTACTTGTTTTAGGCTTAGCCTTGGAAACATATACAGGAGGCTAGATAAATCTTCTTACTAAATGAATTATATCTGTACTTAGAACAACAATGAGCATAGTTCTGAGAACATTGAATAATTAGATCATTTTTAAGGTTACTGAGCATTGATTTTCATGTCATAAGATTTAGGAATTTTTACAGTTTAATATCTCTCAAGTTTGAGCCTTAAGCTTTTGAGTTGAAGATTTAATTGAAGACCCCTTAGCATCAAAATCAAACTTTAAACCACAGATTCAACACATTTTAAACAATACAGTCCATGGAGAGATTGGGTATTCTCCTAACCCTTTTTAAAAAAGTGCACTTTTGTCAAATATCACAGTTTCTTTAAGACCAAGCTTCTCTAAAAGCTTAACAAAGTTAGCAAAGACAAAGAGGCTAGATTTATATCTTCAAGTCAGTTACTGTTAACACGAGTAACCCTTAGGATTTTATAAACATTATTTATCAAATAAACCTTGGCTTATATGTAGTGTGGACTCTTTTTTTTAACCTCGGTAAAGATGGCTGCCAGCTGCAGGTTTGCTTCCATCCTGATGAGGTCATCTGAGTCACATGATTGCTATTTAAAAATATCTATTTTCCTAAACAAGAGTTGAATTTAAGATACATATACAGTAACTAGACCTATTTTTTAAACAAGAGTTGAATCACAGATATAGTATGTTGTAGAAAATTAAGATTACCCATGTATAGATTTTTTTATAACTATCAGCCTTTTGTTAAAAGTTTTAAGCTACATTTTGTTGCAGATTTTTTTAACCATGCCCAATAAACTTACAAATCCTGAGACAGTTGACAGCATAGTTTTAAGATATCCTTTTGAGAGCAGAGAACAAAGAAATCATAGAGATAAAAGATTTCTAAGAGTGGAAAGTAGAAAAACTTAGAGATGAGATTTCTGGAAGTACAGAGCAGAGCAAGTTTAGATAGAAGAGGTTTATAGAAGAGATATAAGGGATCGTTTGTTTGTGTAGTAAGAGAAGTTAGACCATTTGAGAGAACTTCAGAAACAAGTGTGCTGATGTGAGGGCTATCTGGCTGTGGCCTCTTTCACCTAACTGATTGCCAGCGTTGGTTAGGCTGATCTGGCTGCCTAGCCTGTTCCATTGTCAAAGAGGACAACCCTCTCTGAGGACCGGTCTTTGGTCAAGGGTATGAGTAGCTGCGCTCCTCTGCTAGAACCTCCAGACAAGCTGTCAAAATCAAGTGTGCCTGAGGCCAAGCCGTTTGCACTTAGACGGCGAGGCTTTAACAAAATCTCTTGAGTGCAGAGAGGAAAAGAGAAAGGGTCGTATGAGGTTCTGGATGGCATAAGAGAGAGACAGAGAAGTCAGCTCTGAGAGGATGGTGAGGAAAAGGGTCACAGTACATGTCCAGGAGGGCACAAAGAAGCTATGGGACTTCCAGGAGGGGGCTGAGAGGAAACAGAGTCACAAAGTAGAGAAGTTCCACCTGAGGAGGATTCGCAGAGGCCCGGAAGCAGAGCAAGTAGCTCTGAATGGGAGAAGAGGAGACTCAGGAGCCAGTGGAGAACAAAGAGAGCAGAGGAAATGTCCTGGTGACAATAATTTCAATCTGGGGTGTTCCCAAGTGGACTGAGAGACTTGTCCAAGAGAAATGTCCCAAATCACAGAAAAGAGACATCCCTTTTCCTGTGACAGGGACCCAGTAGGGCGAAAGTAGCATCCTGGCACACAGGTGTGGCTTTTGTAGTAATAGTAGACAGAGCAGGGAGCTCCAGGATGACACTCATCTAGTAGTCGAGGGCAGGAGAGAGCAACTGCAAAGGTGAACAGGACAGGCTTTTGGGCAAAGGGAAGGCCTAAGCATCTTTAGGAGAGAGATGCCCACAAGGACGTAGATGGAGAGATGTGACCAGGTTGACAGACTCCCTAGGAGGGCATAGCAGGCTGTGGGAGACAGAGAGATGCTTATGAAGTAGACAGAAGAGATAATGGTTACAGTAGGTAGAGGGAAGAATTAGCTGAAGAAGTGGACTCTAGAATTTGGAGTCAAATATGGTGGGTGGCAGAATCCATCAGAAGCAAATCATCTATACATACCATAGGAGAGTCAGATCAGCAGCTTGGTTTGAAGCAGCCAAGTCCCTTGGAAAGGGACTCATAGATGCCAGTCCTGTGATTTGGGCACGAGGTGAATGAAGACATGTGGCCATGACTGCTCTTGTTGGATAGGCGCTGAAGTTTAGCTGGGGAAGTGATATTAGCAGGTAATGTGCTGGATGAATGACAAGGGAAGGGCTCAGAGAACAAATATTTTTGAATATACATTGTATTTCTAGTCCCTTGCAGAAGATTTTAAGTAATTGTAACTGCAGATTACAGTTGATTACACTGATAATACTGTGGGTTGGACACTATGACCTCTGTGTTCCAGATGACTCTAAGCTCCAGAGGTTTTGGTCACAGGTTTTCATCTCCCACCCTCTAAAATTCTAATTTGCAGTAACAACCTGTTTGTAGAGCACTCATATTTGTGTTAGGGTATTTTTGTCTTTCAAGCTTACTTGTGAAAATATTATAAATCCTTGTGAAGTTTCATTTCCATTAGGGAATAGTTTTACTTTTTAAAAGCATTTTTGACATATGTCATTTGGAAGAAGCAAAAGGAAACAACAGATTGGTGAAGAATTAATGAAGAGTTTGTTGGGATGGCAAGATGGCTCAGTAAAGGGCGCTCGTTGCCTTTCCAGAGGACCCATGTTTGATTGCCATGGCAGAGTCTCCAGACCCAGGTTCGATTCCCACAGAAGACATTCTCTTCTGGCGTCTGTGGGCACCACACTACTGTGTGGTACACAGATGTCCATGCATGCAAATTACCTCCATGTATAATAAAATAATAATAATATTAATAATAATAGGAATCAGATTCAGAGTTCATACCATTTTCAATAGAAAGAAAGCATGAGTCCCTATTTCTTTTCATATTGCTAAGGTAAACCATTCTGAACAAAGCCACAACGGTGGAGACCTGTTTCTGGTTTGATTATATAGCCAGTCCTCTCAGCTCTTTGCTGTGCTGATGCTTGCTGAGGAAATCCTGATGACTCACTCGTGTCCACTCACTCAGGGGTTTTTCATAGCCTCAAATTAAAAGTTAATAAAAATAATTCTATTCTACAATTAAAAACAAAACCAAAGGCAGACCTGAGTCAGATCCCAGGAACCCATGTAAAGGTAAAAGGAAAACAGACCCTGCCAAGTTGTCCTCTGACCTTTACATGAATGTTTGTCAGATATGGACAAGCACGTCACATGCACACATGTGCGTGCACGCACAGACACACACACACACACACACACACACACACTACAAACCACAAACCAGAAGACAAAATTAACATCCACACACTTCTTGTGTTTTCTCTGTATCTCATCTCTGTGGTGTTGCTTCTGTCCTGCCTTCCACGTGGCAAACCTTGTGGCCTAGATTGGCTTTGAGTTCACTCTATTACCAAATCTGACCTTGAACATCCAGCCAGCCTCCTGCCTCAGCCTCCCACATGCTAGGACTGCTACTGAATTACTGTGCCCAGCTGACTCATTGGTTAAGATCCATTTAATACAAATTCCTCCGTGAGCTCTACCAGCCTCCTCTTCCTCTGGCTTCTGTCCCAGTTCCACGACTCTCTGTGCACCATGGACTCTTCCTTCATCTGCTTCCTTTTCTATAGTCTGTTAGACTTCCCTCCTTCCTGTCCAAGGCTGAGAGTTAGCATTTCTAGGGTGACCACGCCTTTATAGCTCCAGATTGAATGTACCAACCAAGGGGAACTGCTGTGAGATTTGGAAACAGGGGCAGAACAGAGGTCACTGTTCCCAGCAGAGGGCGGAGTTAGAGTCCTCTAGAAATACCCCTGCTTTATCCTAGTCAGGCTTCACACATGACTTCCAGACACTCCATTCCCATTCTTCTCAGAGGAGCCAGAGGCAGACTCACACTGGGGAGGTCCCTGGGCAGGAAGGCACCTGCCCAGGTGTCCCCCAAGAGATGAGATGCTATAGAAGCCAAAGACAAATTTGATTTTACACTTAAATTCCCTTCGAGCCCAAGCTAATAAATTTAATGCTCTTTTTCCCCTTTGCATATTTAGTTACAAGAAACATTTTTATTTTGGGAGCTAGAATGACAGAAATATTTTATAAAAAATTACTATTTGTTTGGTTAGATTTTCAGAATGCATTTTAATATTTATTACCAAATTGAAATTTTTGTTTTTGTTTTGTGACAACGTATTCTAGGGAAGGTGGCTTTGAATGACTTTTGTTATTTAAGATGGTTTGTGGAGGTTTCTTGATGCACAGGTGATGATGGTCTTGTCTCATGCAAAAGAGAACATAAAACTGTTTTTCTCAGACTTGTTTTGATATGCATTTCTCTGATGGCTAAGGATGTTAATCATTTCCTTAAGTATCTTTCAGCCATTTGAGATTTGTCTGTTAAGAGTTGTCTAGTTAGGTCTGTACTCCATTTTTTAATTGGATTATTTATTCTTATAATGTCAAGTTTCTTGAGTTCTTTGTATATTTTGGAGATCCGTCTTTTTGGGGTTGGTAAAGATCTTTTCCCAGTCTGTAGGCTGCCGTTTTGTCTTGTTGACCGTGTCCTTTGTTTTACAGAATCTTCTAAGTTTCAGGAGGTCCCATTTATTAATTGTTTCTCTCAGTGTCTGTGCTACTGGGGTTATATTTATAAAGTGATCTCCTGTACCAATGTATTCAAGTGTACTTCCTGTTGTTGTTCTTCCCGCGTGGTGTGTACTGCGGAGTCGAAGGAAGGAGGTCCGCCATGTGCGTGGAAGGGTTGTTTATTAAGGGAAGGGAGTGTTCCACAGTGTGGGAGGGGTGGGCGGAGGGAGGAAGGAGAAAAAGGGGAAAGGGGTGGATTAACATTTATATATATATATAAAATGTTATATATGTTATATATATAACGTTATATATATAAAACACATTTATATATGGATATATATATATATATATATATATATATATATATATATATATGGGTTCACACAGGCGTGGTTGTCTGTTACTGTGTTCCTGGGAAATGTAGTCTGCCGGTCCGGTGGGGTGAAACTGATCCTTCTGGGAGGTGTGGTCCTCATCCCATGAGAATCATATCTCCACCCTTTTTGGTTTATTAAAAAAATTTGGGGGGGGAGTCTTAGTGGGTAGGGAATGGGGGCATAGCCTGGTCTCATAGCTGCTTCCTGCTGACTTTGTGGGCTTCGAGGGATTTTTTTGGGGGGTGTTTGATGTCCTGGTGTCCTGGTCCCATTTGTTGGCGTCCTGGGATGGCTCCGGTGTGTCCTGGTAATGATGTCCTGTTTACTGACGTCCTGGTATGTCCTGGTGGTCTGTGTCCCGGGGATGGCTGATTGAAACGGCATCCGTTGGTGTCTTGAGGAACTGGGTTGTCATTAGGTGCTGGAAAACAAGAATCGCATTAGGAAAGGAAAAACTAAAGAAGGGGGGAGATATGAGGTGGGGGCTTAAGGGTTCGAGGTAGTGGGGGGCTTTAGGGTTTTTTTTGAGGCCAAGAGTGATAAAAAATTAAATGATACTTATTTTGTTTGAATACTTATTTTGTTCGTGTCCAGTCCGTTCAGGTGTGTCAAGCTGGCTTCCTAGAACTTAAAGAAAATGCCTTAAAAGAGAAATAAGTTTTTTTGACCACATTTACCACCTGAATCCCTTGTCTCCGTGAGTGATGATGATTCCTGTAACGACAACTAAGTAGTTGTTTAGAATTTAGAGGTCATACATAGGAAAAGGAGAAGGAAGAGGGTGTGTTAGTGTAAGAAAGAGTTAAGTGTAGATGGAACCGTTATTTTCCTTGGACTGAAGTTGGTGTCCTCTGGAACTTGAGAGAGCAAGGTCCTGTCTGAGTTACTGTGAACGAGGAATCTTCTTGAGTTGGAGGAGTAAACGGTTTAAGGTGTGACAGGTGAATCCAGTGAGGAAGTCCTTCGAGCTTGGCAGCTGTGGGAGTTAGAAAAATTACTGAGGGGACCCTGCCATTTAGGGGAAAGGGGTGAGGGACGTTGACCTGGGGGAGAAAATAGTACCTGTTCTCCAGTCTTAATTGGTGGTGGACATGGATTAGGACATGGTCGAGGTAATGAGTGATCAGTGAAATCCCACAGTAGCGAGCGTAAGTAGGTTAGTAATGGCGTGAGCAGGTGATCAGGTAGAGGGGAGGTTTTAGGTGGAAGGCCAGGAGTTAGAACCGGCCATCCATACATGAGTTCAAAGGGTGAAATAAACAGCGGGCTCTTTGGTAGGGCCCTGAGTCTAAGAAGGGCCAAAGGTAAGAGCTTTACCCAGTTGAGATGAAGTTCCTGTGACAACTTAAGAAGGGTGTCCTTTAAAGAGCGGTTGGCACGCTCTACCTTACCTGAAGACTGAGGATGGTACGGGATATGAAAATGCCAAGGAATGTCGAGAGCCTTGGACAGGTTTTGAGAAATCTGGGAGGTGAATTCAGGACCGTTGTCTGATTGGAGAGAGGTTGGAATCCCAAACCGGGGAATGATTTCTCGGAGAAGAATATCGGAGACTGTCTGGGTTCTCTTGTTAGTAGTGGGGAAAGCTTCAACCCACCCGGACATTGTATCCACCAAAACCAGAAGATATTTAACTCTTTTGACTGTAGGCATATAAGTAAAGTCCAGCTGCCAGTCAGTTCCTGGAAGAGAGCCCCTAACCTGATGGGTAGGAAAAGGGAAGTTACAGTATTTAGTCTTAGGATCTGACTTTTGACAGATCTGACAGGAGGTAGTCATGGCCTTTAGAAACCTTATATCCTCAGGAGTAGGTTGGAGATGAGCCTTAACAAAGTGGAGCAGGGCCTTATTATTAGGGTGAAAGAGCCGGTGTAGGTAGGACAGGATCTGCTGGGTGTCGGGTGTCTGTGGGAGTGTGGGCTGTACTGTAAGGACTCCATGGGAAACTGAGGTAGATCTGGGCTCTGGAGTGCTGCTGTCTTAGCTGTCCTGTCAGCCTGATTGTTTCCCTTGGAAACAGTAGAACTGTCAGACTGATGAGACCAGCAGTGAATAGTTTCTATAGCTTTAGGGAGATGAGAGGCTTTTAATAAGTCCATGATATGATCTGAATTAGTTATGGATCCACCTTTTGTCGTAAGAAGCCCACGCTCCTTCCAGATAGGAATCAGAAGTTCAGTGGCTGCCAGCGCACGTATGCAGGGTGCCCAGCCCTGAGTGGTGAGGTCCATCTTCTTTGACAGGTATGCTACAGGCACAAAAGAAGGTCCCAGTTGATGTCCTAAGACCCTGAGGGTGTATCCCTCCTTCTCTGCTAAAAGAGAAAAGGGACGAGTTAAATCTGGAAGATGAAGAGCTGGGGCTTGAATGAGAGCCCGTTGGAGTCTCTGGAAGGGCTTTATGATTGAATGGAGTAAGGGTTCATGCAGGGAGCCCAGAGCTGCTTCGTAAAGGGAACGAGCTAAAAGGGAAAAGGAAGGGATCCAGGAACGCAGGAAACTGGCCACTCCCAGGAACAATAAGACCTCCTCTTTGGTCGAAGGAACTGTAAGAGATTGAATTAGTTTTTTTCTGTCTAGAGTAATAGCCTTTTGTGTTGGGGTTATGTTTAAACACAGATACGTTACCTCAGTAGCGGACAGCTGGGCCTTAGAGGATGAGACTCTATAGCCCCTTTTGGATAGGAAATTTAATAGGGCGGCGGTGTCCATCTTGCTGATCTCCAAAGACGGGCTGCATAGGAGAATGTCATCTACATATTGAATTATTTTTGATTTATGGAGGGACAGTGAAAGCAGATCAGAGGCCAAAGCCTGGCCAAAGAGGTGTGGGCTGTCCCGGAATCCCTGGGGAAGGATGGTCCAGGTGAACTGTGTGGAGAAATTAGTGTCCGGGTCAGTCCAGGTGAAGGCAAAGATGTTTTGCGATTGAGGGCTAAGGGGAATGGGGAAAAAGGCATCCTTAAGGTCTAGAACTGAAAAGTGGGAGGTTCCTGGAGGAATATTGGATAAAAGTGTAAAGGGATTAGCAACTACTGGGTGAAGAGGAACAACAGCTGAGTTAATAAGCCAGAGATCATGGACCAAGCAATAAGTCCCATTAGGTTTTTTAACAGCCAGTATAGGGGTGTTGAAAGGGGAGGAGGTGGTATGGAGCAGTCTTTTCCTCAAAAGGTCAGAGATAATAGGTTTAAGTCCTCTACAGCTCTGGGAAGAGAGAGGGTACTGAGCTTGAGTAATATATCTGGTGGGGTCCTGTAATTGAATGACCACAGGGGAATGGTGTTTAGCAACAGCAGGATTTTGAGTGTCCCATACCAGAGGATCCACCAGGGAGGCTGGAAGAGGAAGAGAGGCATTAGTGTCAGAAGGCTGGGGAGCCAGGAGCAGCAGCAACTGTGTCATCGATGAATCTGGAACAAAGCGGGTGGAGGGAGCGAAAGATCCATGGTGGGAGTAGCTGGAAAAAGATAGTAGCTGGTTTTGAATTAGCAGCAGGTGGCATAGCTAGAAACATGTGGGCAGACGAACAACGAGAAAGGGCGGAAGGATCTGTCTTGAGAGCTAGGTAAAAGAAAGCACAGACGTATATTAGCTCCTTACATTTGCCTGTACGGTAGCAGTGGTTGGCTAACTCCCGTAAAATATTGGGGTCGCAGGTGCCATTAGGCGGCCATTTGCAATTTCCCTCTAAGGAATATGTGGGCCATTTCTTTGAGCATGGACGTATTAGCTTTGTTTGGCGAATGCTTGGCATTAGAGCGTGGGGCTTGAGTGTTTCTAAAAGCTGCCCCAGTGGGGATGAGGGAGGAATCGGTTTGGACGGCTTGGTTCCCATAGCTAGACCATGAACATGCCCACAAAAAAAAAAAAACATGGCACTTCAAACCTTACAAGGAACGTACCTGGTAGGTGAAATGCATGAAGATGGAGCGAACATTCAGGCCCATGACCCAGCGTCCCAGTGCCACGCACAGAATGTTATGCTTGGCTGGCTGAACCCTCAAGCCTACTACGAGGACCGTTCCTCAGACAGGAGGGATGCAGAAGGCCAAGCTTCCGTCCTGGACGGGAGATCACACTGTAGTGATCACGTGGAAAGTCAGAAGCAGGGAAGGAAGAAAAGAGAGGAAAAAAACCGGGAACCCTGGGCCCCCAGTGCAGGCGAAGTGAGAGGCTTTTGCTGTCTCAGGCACGGGCAAAGCTGGGAACGCAAGCCAGATTGAATGCTGGCGAAGGGGACCAGAGAAGTCTCCCCGACCCTAGAAACAACCAACAGGCTGCCGAGCGCTCAGCGACGACTAGTGGGTTGGCCAGGGTCGTTTGGCCAGCTGGAAGAGGAAAACTCACGATTGAAGCCGATGTTGCTCGCAGAGCCACGTACAGACAGATGTTGAAATGTTGAGCACGTGGCCTTAGTCCGTAGGGTCTCTGGTCCTCAGGTCTTAGATCTCTAGGTCCTCAGCCGGTC
Organism: Arvicola amphibius; assembly: GCF_903992535.2. Classification (NCBI taxonomy): domain Eukaryota; kingdom Metazoa; phylum Chordata; class Mammalia; order Rodentia; family Cricetidae; genus Arvicola; species Arvicola amphibius. Next base: position 66,460,012 of record NC_052059.1, on the reverse strand, counting down.
CCAGCATGGTCTGGGGGAACCAGGCTGGTGCCTAGCCTGGAGCCCCAGTCCCGAAATCCGGGGGACGCAGCCATCGGGTTTCGGCACCAATGTTGTTCTTCCCGAGTGGTGTGTACTGCTGAAGGAAGGAGGCCCAGGACGCACGACCATGTGCGTGGGAGGGTTGTTTATTAAGGGAAGGGAGTGTTCCACAGTGCGGGAGGGGTGGACGGAAGGAGGAAGGAAAAAAAGGGAAAGGGGTAGATTAACACTGATATATATATATATGGGTTCACGCAGGCGTGGTTGTCTGTTCCTGGGAAATGTAGTCTTCCGGTCCGGCGGGGTGAAACTGATCCTTCTGGGAGGTGTGGTCCTCATCCCATGAGAATCACACTTCCCACTTCCTTTTCTATGAGGTTCAGTGTGGCTGATTTTATGTTGAAGTCTTTGATCCATTTGGACTTGAATTTTGTGCATGGCAATAGATACAGATCTATTTGCATTCTTCTGCGTGTTGATATCCAGTTATGCCAGCACCACTTGTTAAATATGCTTTTTTCCATTTTATATATTTTGCTTCTTTGTCAAAAATTAGCTGTTCATAAGTGTGTGGATTGATATCTGGGCCTTCAATTTCCTTCCATTGTTTCTCTTGTCTGTTTTTATGCCAATACCAGGCTGTTTTTATTACTGTAGCTATATAGTAGAGTTTTAAATCAGGGATTGTGATGCCTCCAGAAGTTCTTTTTTTGTACAGAATTGTTTTGGCTATCCTGAGTTTTTTTTTTTCAATATAAAGTTGAGTATTGTTCTTTTGAGGTCTGTAAAGAATTTTGCTGGGATTTTGATGGCCAGTGCATTTAATCTATAGATTGCTTTTGGTAAGGTTGACATTTTTACTCTGTTAATTCTACCTACCCAAGAGCATGGGAGATCTTTGTGTACACTAAACAGCTTTCAGCCTCTTTCAAAGAAGGAACTTCTCTCCACTTTCCAGGGGAGAATTAAAAGTAACTCAGCAGGGGCTAGCAGCAGGGCTCAGAGGGTAGAGGTACCTGCTGAGAAGCCTGATGGTCTGAGTTTGATTCTTGAGAACCACATGGTGGAAAGGGGGAACTGACTCCTAAGAGCTGTCCTCTGACCTTCATATATGCTCCATGGGCTGTGCATTCTCATGTACACACACACACACATACACACACACACACACACACACACACACACACACGCACGCACGCACGCACGCACGCACTCACGCACGCACACCACAACATATAAATAATTAAATACGAACATCCACTTATAGTAAGCGAACAAGTTAAAGTCTTTAATGGATCAAGGTACATTAATTCCACCTGGAATGAAGACACAGTTTGCAGCAACACAGATTTACTTAGCAATTTCTTTCAACTTGGGGCTCAAGCATGGTTTCCATTGACCTAGCAGGTATAGGTCATCATTAGCAAAGAATTTCCAGTTAAATTGCTTTCAGAGGAACAGTAACAAAATTACTTTGAAATAAGTTTGTTTGTGGTTTATAATGTTAGGCACTCTTAAGTGATTAAGAAATTGCATGCAAAAATCTATCAGTATATATTAGCTATATTTTTTGAAGAAATTGATAGCTTACTTTTTCATTAAAGCAATTTTACAATTCATAATAGCAGGCAACAGTGAGAAACAAGATGCTAAGTAAGGAATTAAACAAATGAGTCAGGAATGAAAGAAATTATGTGTGCATTGAAGGAAGTGGGAGGCGTCAAATATCTGGAGTGCTTTTAAACATTTTATCCAATGTTTATACCCCCCCCCCAATCCTGTGCTTCTGATGTGTTTGCAAATTTAAAACTCAGCATTAGGGAAAAATCAAAAGTTAAAAATCAACAGAAAAATTTGCCTTTTCAAGTAGATAGCAGGACTTGGGGTCAGGCAAGCCTGGGACTTCCCAGTGTCTCTTTCAAGGCTTGAAGCAGTTCTGCAGATACCCACAGGCTCTCCAGCCCCTAGGCACTTGGCTGACAGACACTGGCTGTGCTTCCGGAGAAGGGAGGTGTGGCTGCAGCCCTGGGTGAAAGAAACCAGATCTCCCTGGTGATGAGTGATGAGCTCTTTGTGATGGATGGTCTTAGAGGGGACAGGTGGGGGCAGGAGCAAAATCTCTTAGGAGGAGGGACAAGGTGAACTTTGCAATACCCAGCACAGGCAATCAGTCCCTGCCAGGGCATTCATCTCAGCTTCCAGGCCTCCTCTTTCCCAGCTCTTCTATTCCTGGAGTCCAGGAACAGAGCTTCTCCTTGCTGGCTGGGACCCTCTCTAGCACACTCCCCGCAAAACCCCAGCCATGCTGCATTGCATCAGCGCAGGGTGAGGCCTGAGGAACAAAACAGCCCCCAAAGCTTTGAGTGGGAATGATTCAACTCCACTTGCAAATGGAAGGAGAAGGACGCACAGTTCTGGCCTAAGAATTTTTGTTTCTGGTTTAGAGTCTGAAGTGTGAGTGAGGCCAAGGGCGAGAGCCTTTGGCTCGACTTTAAAGGTGCCCCTTGAGAGGATGCCTCTGATGCCCCTCGGGTGACCTTTCCCTTCGCTGCATCCATCGCTTTCTTTCTTCTTCTTCTTCTTCTTTTTTTTTTTTTTTGTAACTACTTTGGTTTTTAATGGTCCTTGCTGTGATGTACAGGGCTGGACTCCAGCTGTTCTTCCCAAACCTCTGGGAGAGGCCTAGCTACATCTTCTCATAAATCTTGAATCCAGTTCTAGCAGTCTTTAAGCCTGACCCTGATATGCCCAGGCAAGAGATGATTAGAACTGGCAGAGGTGGAAAAGTCAGGTGCCAAGTTGTAACCACTTAAAAAAGACACCATCTGGCAGCAGCTGTCTCAACGTGGGCTGCTGAGCGACACACATCTGTCTGAACACAGCAGGGAAGGACTGGAGATGAGCAATCTCATGTTTATATTTTTATAAGACCTTCCTAGGAAGACTGAAGTCTGGGCCGGGCATAAATTTGCTGATGATATCTGAGGCCATTGGGAGGGCCATAACATTGTATTTTACCTGATAAGATTTTGTTAGCGATATAAATGAATAAATGTCATATCAATCTGTTACTTCTATACATTTGTCGCAGTGCTGTGTATCTATGAGTAGCTCTCATTCAGATATGCTAATGCTAAACCATGTTGGTTATTTAACACTTAGGAAAATGGAGCATTTTAAAACTGAACTCTCATCAGAACCCTTGGGTGTGGCTGGTGACTAGTTCTGGTGAACGTGCTTTGAGTGAAATGATGTCTGTCACTTCCTGACTAAGGCTCTTAAAAGTGCTTATGTAATCCCCTGCCACTCTCTGGCCAGAAGCCATGAGGTGAGAGGGCAGAACTACCTGGTAGAGGCAGGTAGGACCCCGCACTCACCCCAGGAAAGCACACTTCTCTCCAGAGCCCCTTAAAACCTAAAATGGACTTGGTGTGAGAATTGTATTTTGTAAATAGGCATTGAAAGTTCCATTCCCGTGTTGTTACGTCACTGTGGTTGAATGTGTCCCCTTGAAAATCTCGTAGAAAACAGATCCTCGTCTTCATCAGCTAACGGTAAGAGGAGGCTGGGCTTTGGGGAAGTGTTTGGAATTAGATGACTGGGCAGTAAGGGAGCCTCTCGTGATTTTACTGTTTTTGGAAGGAGATGGGAGACACGAGCCTGCATGGCAGCTTTTCTCATCCTGTGACACCTTCTGCCTCACTAGGATGAAGGAGGCCACCACTAGTTGCTGTGCAGATAGATGCCCATACCATGCTTTTGGAATTCCAGACCTAATTTAGAACCTCCAGAACCATGAACCAAATATACTTCTATTCTTTACAAATTAGCGGACCGCAGGCATTTTGTTATGGCAATAGACACTAAACATAGGCATTGTTAAATCCTTCGCTAGCACCTCTCTGATGGAGACAAAGTCGTTTGAACAGAGAAGCTGAGTAAACTACACCCTTCATAGAGGTCACTTCTTCAGGTCCTTAAACATCAGACTGGGAAGCTACTGAGAGCAGTCCTGCCCCAGGACTGGTAATGTGGTAGAAGGTGGGATATAAAGACACTTCAATAATTGGTACTTAAAACATTACTTAGAAATTGTTGAAAAGTAAGTTGGTCCAATATTTTTGGAAGACAATTTTGTCAACATATATGAATAAGTAAATTACACATATCTGAGGCCTGGTATGGAAGTTAAGAATGGATATTGCTTTCAGATGGCATAGATTTGCTTCCCAGCACCCGCACAGTGGCTCACAATTAGTTGAAATTCCAGTTTCACAGGATCTGTTGCCTTACTCTGGTCTCCACAGCACCTACACATGTGTGGTACACATACAGACATGCAGTCACATACATACACATAAATAAAGACAAATCTTTAGGGAGCTGGAGAGATGCCTCAGCAGATAGGCACACTGGTTGCTCTTCCAGAGGACACAAGTCCAGTTCTAACACCCACATGGTCACTCATGGGTATGATACCCTTTTTTGGCCTCTGGAGGTACCAGTGTGCATGTAGCACATAGACATGCATGCAGGCAAAACATCAACACACATATAATAATGAAATAATAATTTCACATAATTAAAAATTAACCAGGTGTGGCACACACCTTTAATTCTAGCACTTGGGAGGCAGAAGCAGGTGGCCTTTTGTGAGTTTTGAGTCAGCTTGGTCTATATAGTAAGTTCCAGAACAGCCAGAGTTACACAGCAAGGCTCTGTCTCAAACAACAACGACAATGACAAAAAACCTAAAATTAAAAATTACACAATTTTTAGTTCCAAGGGTGTTACCTCTAGAAATGGAGCTTCCAGAAATAGTTTTTAAAAGTATTAAAATCAATATATCTAAATGTAATTATTACAAAATTATAATTATCATAAATACCCCAATAATAAGTAATTATCCAGAGAATATATCATCTCATTTGTACCTTAGTATGTATACAGAGTTAATAATGAGAACTGATTAATGCATACTGGTGGAGAGTGATAGTCACTCTGAAGGGGGCTTCTGAGAAGGTCCCCAGTATCCCCGTCTTCTGGTCTGCATGCCATTGTGTCATCTCACTTCTTGGGTGTGGGCTAGACGCTTTGCCTTGCTGTAATGAATAGACAGGAGACAAGAAAGAGATGCCATCTTCTGTCTCCACAAGGCCCAGTCACTTATTCATTGCTCCTGACGATTTGTGTTTACTGGACTCGGACTTTGGGGTGGAAGTTCTCAGGAGGCAGTGTGTGCCCTTGCCAATCTCTTAGTGCTCATTTGGTTTCTTTTGCTTTAGCCATTCTGAAGCATCTTCCCCACTTTTCTCCATTGTTGCTTTGGGTCAGCATGTCAGCATTTCCGGTTCCTTAGCATGGCAATATGTTGAATTGCAGCTTCGCTAGTCCTGGGTTACTTGCCTTCTTTTTTGAATAGTTTTCTGACCACATATTGCTATTCGTTTTAGTTTAAATATTTTTTACTCTAAAAATCTCTCTGTGTATATAGTAATATTTTATTTGTGTTTTAATAAATAAAGCTTGCCTGAAGATGAGAATGCAAAGCTAGCCACACTGGTCATCCATACAGGCCAGGAGCAAAGCTTCAAAGCCTGCTTCCAGTGATCTACCCCTTCTAGTCAGGCTCCACCTCCTAAAGTTATGCATTCTCCCCCAACATCCCCACCCACTGGGGACCAAGTGTTCAAACACATGAGCAGATGGGGGACATTTCACATTCAGACCACCACAGCTTCTCGCAAAGGTTTGCAGTTGGCTTTCAAGGTCCTCAACAAGTTTCTGACTGTCTGCGCCTGGGAAGGACATTGCTGCCTTCATCTTGATCTAGCCAAATGCCTAGGAAGCAGCACCAAGAAGGTGAGTGAGACATTTGAGGCTTGTCCTGGGAAGATGCTCTCAGTCTTAGAGTTCACTTCCTCTTAGGAAGGCAGTTACCATTACATGAGCAATCCCGTGGAGAAGACCACATGCCTGTCACCTTGCCTGGCATATAACAGACATTCAAAGAATCATTTTTGACTATTTATGTTCATGTGTTCAATAAATATTTAGGCGACACCTGTAGTCTAGGAGCTATCGATCTCTGGAGTTGGTAACTAGAAGACACAGACGTCTCCACAAAAAAGGTGTGGTATGGGGAAGGTCTGGGAGGGCCATCTTAGGGTATCAGAGTCTAGGCACTGGAGTGGAAGAAAATGGCCATATGTGGGCAGAGTTTGCACAGTCACTCATTTGGTGACTGCATCGGCAGGACTGAGCAACGACATGAAAGGGAGAAGAAGGGAGAGTCTGTAGAGAATGCTGGCCGCCTTCCTGTCCTCATGGTGTTGTTCACCAAGCTTTGAACTCAGGAGAGTAACTGGGAACATGAGGAGAGATGAAGATGTCATTTCACACACATGTGTAGTACTTGGGATGGAGCCCAGGACCTCACAAATGCTAGGCCAATGCTCGGCCACTGAGACACACCCCCTACCTACCCAGAAGAGCTAACTTCAAGATGCCTCATAAATATTCCAGAAGAGTTGCCAGTGGAGCGGTCAGGCTGTGGGTGTGGCAGGCAAAAGTGAGTTCTGGGCTGAAGGCAATAAACCAGCAATGGGAATAAGGAGGACATGGATGGTTTACTAATGCATGCAAGATCTGGGGAGGGAGGATAGAGACAGGAACTAGGGCTCGACATTGGAGTGAATCTGCAGAACTGTGCTTAATATATGTGCAGCACTGTGTGAGAGACAGAACACGGAGTCCTTATAAGTCCTCATGGTCATGCTTTTGTTGTTAATAGAGACAGAGAAGAAAGCAGAAAGCAGAACATGATGGCGTTCCAGAAGCCAAGAGAAGAGTGTGCTGAAAAAGAGGTGGCCAAATGTCACAGAGTTAGAAGCCGGACGTGTCACAGTAGAAACAATTATTCAGGGAGTGACACGCTTCTGGAGCTCCGAGGGGGGCGGTATAGTATCATTCCTGACCCACTCACGGGGCCCCCTTGCTGTTTAAAGTAGGCTTAGGAGACCACTAGGTTTGGATACGTTTTCAGCTATAACTGAACCAACCAGCTATAAGCCCCCCTCTCTCCTCACTCCAGGATGTCAGGATCTACACATGAATGGACCAGAGCTGCTAAAATGATGTGATTTGAGGGGCTCAGGCAGACTTGCGGGTGTACTGAGGAAGAAGGTGGAAGCCAGTGAGGCCTTGGAGAACAGGCTGGTGGTGCTTAACCCATTACAAGCAGACCTTACTGTGAAAGGCCCAAGATAATCAGAGCATGCAGGCCTAGACATCAGAAACTGAGTGGATGTTGTTCGCGTGTATGTGTGCGTGTTCCTAGTTGTGTGGATACCATAAGAGACCAAAGGTGGCGTGGCATGATGAAGGGCATGGTTTAGATATTTACATCCCCACTGGTCCATGTATTAAATGCTTGATCCCCAAAGCAGAAATGCTATAAGGTGTGGAACTTTTAGGAGGAAGGGCTTAGTGTGAGGGAGGTACTGAGCATCTAAGTGGAGATGCCAGCCTTGGGGGAAATTAATGTTCTCATTGAACCCTCAGTTGTGAGGAAAATGTTCCTGGCTCCTCCTCATTCTTTGGCTTACTGTCTCTCCCTCTTGCACATGCTCCTGATATTATGATGACAACAGAGCTAGAAACACTGTCTGGACTTTCAGCTAAATAAACCTTTTTTTGTTTTGTTTTGTTTTATATCAGCTTCCTGTATTTCCCTGTAGCAATGAAAAGCTCTCTGATACAGAAGGCAAGGTAAGGAGGAGTCACTGCTCAAGTTTCCCGGAAGTCTGCTTAGCTGTAGGCAATCACCGTTGCATTCAGAACAACCAAGATATCTACAAAGTTCAGGATTCCCTTTATGAGGGCTGAACAGCAGGAGACTATCACATGCACGCTGCTCCCTGTCACAGAGTGGTTTGGGGACTTCTCGGATGTTGTGAATTGTTCTGACGGCCTCACTTTAAGAAAATTCAGTAATGAAAAATGAATGTACGCCTAATTCTTGAAATAAATACGAAATGGAAACCTGAGGGCCAACTTTCTGTTTTGAATTTCTTTTCTGCCCTCCATTTCCCCATCTCCACAGATCAGAATTGTTTCTCCGCTGTACAGTTTATCTTGAGGCTCTAGGAAGAGCTCCCCCATAACTCTAATGAGAATTTAAACGTTTCTTCAACAACTTGTTAGGGGTGCACCTATTCCACAATCAGAAATGTGGCCGTAGATGTTAGTTCAGCTATTAATTGTACCAACTAGAGAGAGTCAAACTGAAGTCTTGGTAGCGGCTTATCTGTGCATCTGAATTCATCCATGATGGCTTATGATGGTGTGCACTTGACAGGTTTATCTTGATAGGTAGCTATGCCTTTATATCTAAGGATAACCTTTTTCCTAGGAACTTAGTAGGGAGACGATCTTGACAGGAAGCTGGGTGTTTCCACTGTGAATGAATTTCACCAGGCCAATGATCAGAGCCTTTCAAAAATTCTCTTGGCATTTGGAGGAGCAAGTTGCTGACAACCCTGGACCCTGCCCAGGAGAGAAAACAAATACAGATAATTTGCATTTGTTTCAGGTGGCCAAGCCCCCTCACATCCTCCTCCTGTTCCAGTAGAATAGAACCCTGGTGAAGGATCCCCAGTTTCTGGGAGACACGCCATGTTCCTGGCCACTGTCCTCAGGTTCATGTCCTGATAGATCCCTACATCTCAAGCAGCCCCACAAGGCAAGTGGAGCTCTCTCGTCTTTTCTAAGTCTGAAGAAGGTGAGATCTTTCTCCTCCAGCCAACTCTTTATTTTGTGTATGATCCAAAAGTTAGGATGTTGTTTCCCAAAATATTTTCATTTTTTAGAATTATTTTTAAATGTCTCAATTTTAATGCCTACTGCTGAGCTTCCAGCTGGTTTCATAGACATACCTCCCTTTGGGCATTTCTGATGAATCGTAAGCCACTCAGAAGTTTCAGTAGAAGGAGGGGGAGGAAGCACACAGTCTTTTCTTCTCAGGAGCTGCATATAGTTTTGGCTCTTGGCGTGTTGTGTCTCTTAGCACCATTGCTTTGTACATCATGACCACAAATATGCCTCTTCCTGGTGGAGGGCTGTTAGCATGCTCCCGGAGAGAGGCGTTGTTTGAAGCAAATGTCTTAACTCCTACAGCCATACGAAGAACAGACTTTTATACACTTATACCTGGGTGGCCACCCAGACTGGAAATGTCTGGGAGCTTTGGAGCTCATAATTCAAGGCAACCGCTCTCATGCACAAATGAGAAATACATTCCTAGTCCATGTGTCACTGAGGGCTGGGCTGAAGGAATGGCAGCAACAACTCAAGGAAGGAGAAAGGAAAACCACAGTTTTGCCTACAAGAATTAGCTGAGGCCAAATGTGCTGGTGCTTTGGACAGGTTAGATGCTCAAATTTGCTAAATCATTTATAGGGATCTCATTTAAAAACAGAAATCTTTCTTTGAGCATCTGCATTCTGAATTAGGGACATCACGATTTAAACTGTTAGGCTTAAACAGTTAAAATGTTAGGTGGTATAGCAAGATGCAGGTGTCTGGAAAGAACAGGCAGACATCTGAGGAAACTCATGGCCTCACTGAGCAGAGGGCTCAAAATTTCAATTATCCATTGCCTTCCACTGCGTGAGTGGGGCGCTTGAAGAGTGGCATCTGCTCAGGGGAATGAGACCGAAACAGTCCATTGCTTTCATTTTTCAGAATAAGGAAAGAAACTTTACGTTATAGTTTCTTTTGGGGCCCAAGGGCAGGTGAAGCTGTTGCCAATGGACCCTTCTCTGGAGCATGAGTGGCAGGTATTCACAGTCAGTCAGGAGAAAAGCCCAAAATCCAACTAGGAAAGTGTGAAAAGCTGATCAGTTTCTCAGATCCAGGCAGGAAAAAGGTAGTTTGGTGGAGACTTGCCCAGTCCAAATGAAGCCTGTAAACTACAGTAAGGAGGAGTGTAGGTGTTAGAGCATTCTTGAGTGGAGGCCAATTTTTCTTGATGCTTTTAGGATTTCTGATTTTGTGTAGATGGACCAAAGTTTACAGGTACTGTTCCCCAGCTAAAAGAAGACATCTGTAGAAGATAACAGTAACAACAGAGATGGTGTTTGCTATGTTACAGTTCTGCACACTTGAAATTAGTCCTCTTCAGTAATATTCATTTTGATATTAATTAATTAATTAATTAATGTATTATTATTATTAAGTTTGCAGATATAGAAAACAGGATAGGTGACCTATAAAATAAATGGTGGAGCCAGGATTTGAACCTAGGCCGTCTGACCCAGTGTTCCAATTCATAACTCTTGTTCTTGTCCTATTTTGTTCAACATACAGTGGTCTTTCTGATAAACCCACTGTGCAGGTCAACTCGGAATCGCACATTTCGAGACACCGATGTTCCTGCAGCAAACACCTTCAGCAGCAGGAAGTATGGGGAACAGTGAGGCTTGTTTTCGGTGTACGACTCGGTGCAGAAATGGTTTCGTTGTTTATTGCCTCAAGAGCATGTTATTTGAACTTTTGTGTTCCTCTAAAGTGCGTCTTAAGATGGTGGAGGAACGGGAGCTCTGGGAATCTCCTCAGATATCTGACTTTAATGTGGTTAGACCTTCAGATTCGGTAGCGAGTGACCATTTCAATAAAGCTACTGCTCCCTGTGTACTGAGACCGCAGGTTCTGAGTTAACATATTCCTGCACTGCTTCCCTAGGTTATGTCTGTAAGACAGATCATATAGTCCCTCTGAGATATGAGGAAACTGGTACAGGAGTTAATTAATTTGCTTACTCAAAGTCCCCAAACAAGAAAATCATAAACTAGGTTTGCAGATGTGTCCTTGTTCTTCAACATCAAGATAGACATGTTAGCACTTAGTGACAGTTGTCTGGATAAGAATGTGAACATTGCTTCATCGATTTCTCAATCCAAGTCAAAGAACTGTGATGTCTTTGTAGTGTATCGACTTGGCTAGGCTGCGCTGAAAATTAATAATCTTGTATGTGTCTGGAGACAGAAGAATCACAAAGAAAATTCTTTGGTGATTTGGAGGCCAGAGGAGAAGCTGCCACCATATTGTAGCTCATGTATTGTTGTTGATCCTCTGAGCCTCCTCGGTTGGGACCGAGAGTCGCCAAGTGTACTTTAGCTCTCTTTTCCTGGGTTCTCCTCCAGTTTTCTCAATTCCGGGTTAGGTGAGTTTAGTTTTGTGAGGAAGGTTGCTGCTTTTTGTCAAGCACCAAGATTAGTCATGGGTTTGTCCTACACTTGTGCAATTCCAGCTGTGCCCCTGCTTCTGGCCTGCACTTAATCTCCCTCACATCAGGTTCCTCTTGGCATTGCCATGGACTTCAAATTCTAGCCTCAGACACAGGGACAACAGCGTTACAAAGACTGCCCGTCCAGCTTCCACAAGCCCAGGTCCTGAGAGAAAATTGTTGACTAAGGTGATCCTCTGATCACCTCTACTTTCTCTGCATGATCTATGCCCAGTGTCTTAGTTAGGGTTTCTATTACTGTAATAAAATGCCATGACCAGAAGCAACTTGGGGAGGAAAGGGTTTATTACATCTTTCATATTATAAATCCATCACTAAAGAAAGCTATGTTAGGAACTCAGGGCAGGAACCTGGAAGCAGCCCCTGATGCAAGGACATGGAGGAATGCTGCTGACTGGCTTGCTCAGTATATTATAGTATCTTCAAAACATTAATAAATATAACACAAAGACCAAGTGTCTGTGAGCTCAGTCCAGTGCTCCAATGTGAGTCTCTGTCTCTATCTCCATCCAACACCAAATGAAGGTTCTATGGTGATATGCAAGATATTCATCAGTGCAGCTATAGTATATGCCTGTTCAGGCCTCCTCTCCTCAGCTGCTCAAGGAGCAAGCTGGGGACATCTCCTTGGATACCTGGGAACCCCTCTAGAGTCAAGACTCTTGCCAACCCTCAAATGGCTCCCTTAATTAAAATATATACTTTCCTGGAAAGAAGGTAGATGCCCCTCAATGGAAGAATGGATAAAGAAATTGTGGAATACATACACATTAGAGTACTACTCAGTGGTAAAAAACAATGACATCTTGAATTTTGCATGCAATCCTAAAATGGCTCCCTTAATTAAGATATATACTTCCCTGCTCCCATATCCACCCTTCCTCCATCCCAAAAGTCCCATTCCCGCAAGCTCTCCCCATCCTCCCCTTCTTACTTTTCTTTCCCCATCTTCCCTTACCCCCACCCCACCCTCACCCCCAAGTTTCTAAGTTGACCAATGGAATCGAATAGAAGACTCGGATATTAACCCACAAACCTATGAACCCTGATTTTCGACAAAGGAGCTAAAAGTATACAATGGAAGAAAGAAAGCATCTTCAACAAATGGTGCTGGCATAACTGGATGTCAACCTGTAGAAGATTGAAAATAGATCCATATCTATTACCATGCACAAAACTCAAGTCCAAATGGATTAAAGACCTCAATATCAATCTGAACACAATGAACCTGATAGAAAAGAAAGTGGGAAGTACTCTACAACACATGGGCACAGGAGACCACTTCCTACATATAATCCCAGTAGCACAGACAATAAGAGCAACATTGAATAAATGGGACCTCCTAAAACTGAGAAGCTTCTGTAAAACAAAGGACACTATCATTAAGACAAAAAGGCAGCCTACTGTCTGGGAGAAGATCTTCACCAACCCTGCAACAGACAAAGGTCTGATTTCCAAAATATATAAAGAACTCAAGAAACTAGACTTTAAAATGCTAATTAACCCAATTAAATAATGAGGCACTGAACTGAACAGAGAATTCACAACAGAAGAAGTTCAAATGGCCAAAAGACACTTAAGATCATGCTCAACCTCCTTAGCGATCAGGGAAATGCAAAACAACTTTGAGATACCATCTTACACCTGTCAGAAGGGCTAAAATCAAAAACACCAATGATAGCCTTTGCTGGAGAGGATGTGGAGTAAGAGGAACACTCATCCACTGCTGGTGGGAATGCAAACTTGTGCAACCAATTTGGAAATCAGTGTGGTGGTTTCTCAGGAAATTCGGGATTAACCTACCCCAGGATCCAGCAATACCACTCTTGGGAATATACCCAAGAGATGCCTTATCACACTACAAAAGCATTTGTTCAACTATGTTCATAGCAGCATTATTTGTAATAGCCAGAACCTGGAAACAACCTAGATGCTCCTCATTGGAAGAATGGATAAAGAAAGTGTGGAATATGTATGCATTAGAGTACTACTCAGTGGTAAAAAAACTATGATATCTTGAAATTTGCATGCAAATGGATGGAAATAGAAAACACTATCCTGAGTGAGATAACCCAAACCCAAAAAGATGAATATGGTATGTACTCACTCATAAGTGGATTCTAGCCATTAATAAAGGACATTGAGCCTATAATTCATCATCCTAGAGAAGCTAAATAAGAAGGTGAACCCAAAGAAAAACATATAGTTATCCTTCTGGATATTGGAAGGAGACAAGATTGCCAGACAAGTAAACTTTTTTACTACATTGTTCTTTAAAAATTTTTCTGCAAGTTGATCCATACTTGACTATCAAAGATTGCTCTCTAGTTAACTAATGCTCTCATAGTAGAAATACTGTGCATGTTGTGTGCGCCATACTTACGGTGTACAGGTCCATATAAAGCAATAATGTATGTATGCATGCATGCAAGCATCTGCACCTCGCTCACGTCATGTGAACACGCATTTTGAGTTATGCTGCTGCTCAAGTTGCTGTTTGCTCTCCCTAGACCCTGAGCGTCTGAAGATGGGAGCACTGTGGCTTGTCTTTGACTGCCTGTCGACACCTGTGCTCTACACCGCAGTCAGAGTAATGGTCAAAGGCAACCCAGACCGCATCTGTCCCCTGATGTCACTTTCTGGTGGCTTGCCACTGCCACAAGAATGAAATACAGATGAGACAGTCAGCCCTATGTGACCTGGATCCCGTCTTGTACCTCAGATTGTCTTATAGGAGCCTGCCCACTTACTCCCCCACAACTCTGTCTTTCATCTTAACCATGTGAAGGTTTGCTTGAATATAGATCTGAGGGAAAGGATTTTTAGAAAGGTCCCCTTGTCTCTTTCTTTGTCACTGGTAAAGACAGCTTTGGCAGGAGAGTCAGCAGCCTCCTGGGAGCAAAGGCTTCCTTGACTGGATGATTCCACATCATCTACTCAAAATCTCAACAAACAAGTGTCATGTCCCAACATTGAAAGCCGTCCAAAAGGCCACCCCTTTTTGGTTTCTTCTCCAAGTCAATAGCAATTACAGTATAAAAGACTGGACTGGGGATGCAGTTCAGTTGGGTAGTTGGACTTGCCTAGCATGTATGAAGCCCTCGGTTAATCCTCAATGCTGCTTAAAACCATATGTAATGGTACATACCTGTAAATTCAGCACTTGAGAGATGGATGCAGGAGAACCATAAATTCAAGGTTATCCCTGGCTACATAATGAGTTCCAGGCCAGTATGGCATGCATGAGACCCTGAGTAAAAGAATAAACAATGAAATAAATCTGTGAAAATGTAGTGAAAATACTAGAACCTTTACTCAACAGGCATAGAAAAAGAACCAAACTAAACCAAAAATCTCAAAATTTACGTGGGAGCAAAAGGACCAGGTATCACCAAAGCAAGCCTGATCAAAAGGATAGAGCAGGAGGAGTCATCATAACTGGCTAAGAAACGTATTAATAAAAGTCATATGGTACTAGCACAAAAGCAGACACTGAGACTGATGATAGAATTGACATGGATCCATTATAGCCACGTGAACCCCATGTAACTACAGCTTTTGGATCGTTAATAAGAACCCCAAAAATACACATTAGAAGATAGATAGCATCTTCAGCAACAGAAAACCTGTATTTCAACACACAGGGAGGCAAACCTATATCCTTGCATCTTTACTCTGCACAAAACTCAACTCCAAATGGATCAAGGACTTCAACATAAAATTTGATACTCTGAACATGC